>NC_069391.1:71822500-72540000 GCF_027475565.1 Acinonyx jubatus | reverse complement strand
GGAAGTTTCGGGTGCCATCATTTTCATTCCAGGAGAGTCCTATAACCAGGCTTGGAGACATAGTCTAAGATCACCTATTTACACTTGTCATATTGTAGTAAATGTCATGGACGTTTTCAAAAACGACAGAATCATTTAGGTGACATCTTCTTACCAGAAAGGTAACTTATCAAAGTTGGTTTCTAAAACAATCAATTTGTCTTTAGCTTCAACCCAATAGCCTCAGTAACAATGCCCTTTTAGGTAGGAAATACCATGACATTTGATCTAGCCATGGAGGCATTGTATGTGAATTCACTTCAAAAGAAAGAAATGATTAAATATTTCCTCCAAGAGAAAGAGTAGAATTGAATTACTGTTTCCAAAAATGAAATTATGATCGATGAACTAATTAGCCTCCGAGATTTCCTTACCGAGGGATGAGAGAAGGGATGAAAAATGCACATATACTACCCCGAAGAATAACTAAGTACTCACGGTAAACGAGCTAAGGGATGTGGGTAATGCTAAGATGAATAATTTGACAATGTAAACTGTCATTGGAGGGTCTATCATTAAATTGTCATTAGAACAGCCTCTTGTTATTGAGCGACACTTTTATGAAGAAAATAAATATTGCCAATCACATGGAGACATAGAATTATACTTTGTAAATCTCAAGGCACTGTCTCAAGAGAGGTTTATTTTAATATTATTTTTAGATGAAGAGGGTAACAAAAAGCACATTTTCTGCTATAGCAGCTATGAAACAAGCAAACTGATAAAAAGCCACAAATAGTTCCAAACAATCCTATGCATTCTGGAACAAAAGATATCCTTAAAACTCAACTGTTTGTGAAAAACAATTTCTTCATTTTAACAATTACAAAGTCAGTATCCTTAGGGTTTCAGGGCCCTGTTTAAATAATTATTTTAATTAAAATTGTGTAGTTGTGTTATTGATTATAATAATAGAGTTCTCTCTATGGTTGACCAATTTTCAAAAGACAATGTGGTCTAAAACTAGATCATTACTAGTTATGTTTGGCTGGGAGAAGGTGAGAAATTAAAGCCAATCTATCACTCTAACTATGAGTTTAGTCAATAGCTTCAACATTTTCTACCAAGCACTATGCCGTGCCAAAGAAAAGAAGAATTAACAAAACGTATTTTCTATTTTCATTTCCATACATCACATTTGTCTTTACCCAAAATTAAGCATCAGAAGGAAGAAAAGAAAGAAGCTAGACAAAGATGGAAAATATGGAGGGAGTGTGTAGACAGGGAAGGCATATTTGAAGAGGTGGCTTTTAAGCAGAGACTGAATGAAGTAAGGGAGAAAGCCATGGAAAAAATCTAGAAAAGGTCAAAGTGCCTGTTAAGGACTGTGCTCAAGGAAGAGGAAAAAATAAAAGCGAGTGTAACTGTGTTGGGTGTCCTGTTCCTTGCCAAATGTTAGGGCTTAGCACAGGGTCTACTATGCTCAGTAATATTTGTTCTAGTCACTAAATATTTGAGAAAACATTCCATAAAGATTTATGAACAAATGAGAAATTGGTGTAAAATCTGCTAAAAAGATGAAACTACTAGATCGGGTTGACCAGTGTAGAATCAAATAAGAATTTCTAGCTGCTGTAACAGGCCATCAATCCAACCGACAGAAAATTTCTCAGATTTATTCTAAGCATTGCCAGATTAACCAGAAAAATGACCTTCTGAGGGTCGATTATTATTGTCTTTTGGCATAATTAGCCTGATATCTGTTACGGGCTGAGTGAAAGGATAACATAAAAAGGCTGTTACGTTTGGTCAAGCTTTTAAGAAAATATCTGTATCAGATCATTTAAATGACTGTTACTCAAAACTGTATTTCACAATGGATAGTGCTTTCTTCTGTGTCTTGAAAGATTTTCAGACTTTGGATCTCATATTGCCAACTAATTTTCAAAATAGTCAACCGCAGTTCCAAATCAGCCTCTGCACAGGTAACAGAAATGTCACTAAAAACATGGGTACGCATTCACTTTTTCAACTTTGATACCCATTTTTCCCTCTTGCCTCTGAACTTTTCTTAAAGTTCATTCTTTTTCTGAGATAATTTTTTGCCTATGCCAGTGCTAAGTGCCAACAGGATTTCAATTTCTGCTAAAATTGTAGCTGGTATAGCAGATACAAGTGAATCCTCACTGACAGACTACTTTATTAAGCAGCTGCCCAGCGCCTTCCTTGCTGTGCTCTTCCCACTTCTCGGACAGAGTGACTGAGTCCTCTGTCCCATGCATTTGTGTCTTTCTGGTCATTACCACTCCAAGTCTTGAAACTAAAATGTCTATTGATATATTATCTGGAGAATGCATTGACATATATGCTGATATAAATGGAACCATTTTTTTCATTACATTTCAAACTCTTTCTGAACCATTGGAAAGTAATTGATAACATTGGAAAGTAATTGAAAGCATCAGTTACTTTCAATCGCCAGTGCCTTCCACTTATCTTTTTTAAACAACAGGCAATAATCTCTGATCCACGGACTGTGTGTTTTCACTTCTTCCCGTGTCTCATTGCATATACTCTGCCAAAGATGAACTTACACAGAGAGTAAACACTCCATCCAACTGAGCAGTGAGTCTCCATGCTAAAAGAATCTCCTTCTTCCAGAACTGTGCTAGATTTTCTTATTCGTCGTCAGATTTTTGCCCCCTAAAATCTTTAATTTATACTTACAGTTCTATCCTTTTAGGCATTCTTTGTGCTTTCTTCATTTTTATCTGGAATTAAAGATAAGTAAGAAAAATGCCGTACATTTCCAATATTTTCTATAGGCCTGATTTCTTAAAACCTTGTCTTTCTCCTCACCTGGTACCTTCTGAAATCATTCATATATTTTCTATTTATTTATTTATTTATTTATTTATTTATTTATTTATTTATTTATTTAGAGACAGCACGAAGTGGGGAGGGGCAGTGAGAGGGAGAGAGAGAATCCCAGGCAGGCTCCACACTGTCAGCACAGAGACTGATATAGGGCTCAAAACCCACGACCTGAGTCAAAATCAAGAGTTGGATGCTTAACCAACTGAGCCACCAGGCACCCCTGAACTCATTTCATATTAAGAACACTATTTGACTGGTGATTTTTGTACATCTCATTTGATCCTCAGTCACCCTGAGAGTTAAATACCCTTTCAGTCTGCAATTCACAATAAAAAACTGAAGTGAAGGAATGTTAAGTGACTTGCCCATTACTAAGGTCATCCACTACTAAGGGGATAGAACTAGAATTTGAACATGGATCCTTCTGATGTGAAATTCTACTCTCCTTCATTTGTGCCCAACACCTTGGGCCAGTACGTCTCTCTCATCCACCCAATTATCTCTTGTTCTTTTTTACATGTAACCATGACTTCTTTTTTATTTTCATTCTAAAAGTAATATTTTTTATCATATACAAAATGAAAGATTATGTACACAGGTATACTACTTTAATATTTAACAGTATATTTTTCCAGGAACACATGGATAATAATGTACACATTCTTTTGGAAACTGATTTTTAAATTAATGATAGGTTGTGATGATTTCCCACAGCCTTGTACCCATGTAATTTTTAATGGCTTCTGTGAATCCTTTCTTCTGTGGTTCTCTTATGATATATTTTGCCAATTGCCAAGTTGGGGACAGTTAGTCTGTCTCTGATTCTTTTGTATTATAAACTATATTGCAACAGTCTCTTGATTCTATATTTGTACCTTCCCATAAACATTTTTGTTGGGATATGTTACTTGAAATGATTGTTTTGTTCACAGCATAATTAAAATTAGCCAGATAACCCTTTGGAAAATTTTCCCAATTTAGTCTTCCAGCAGAACACATTTCAGTGTTCTCCAACTGAAGGTATTATATATATTTTTTTTAATTCTTGTTCAGTTTGATAGTCAGAACATGGTAGCTTGTTTCCATTTATGATTTTTTTATTTAGAGTGAAATTGGATTTTTTCATGTTTATTCATATTTTTATAGGTCATCTGTCATATTTCATAAATCTTTTGCTTCTTAATTATTGAGAGAAATTTATGTCTGGCTTGCAAACATTTTTCTAGTTTATCTTTCACCTATGAATTATGTTTATAGCAGTTTTGACATATAAGAACTTTGTTTTACTCTGTCATATATATACATATATTTGCAAAACCTAGAAATATTTTTCTTTTATGCTATCTGGTAATTGGTATCCTAATTAGAATGGACTTCTCCTCCCCAAGGTTGTATAAATATTTACCTATTTTTTTCATCTACTTCAGTGGTTTCATTACTTATGTAAATATCTAAATTACTTTGGCTCATTTTGGAAAGCAAGGCTTTAACTTCCTTTTTTTCTCCAAAAATCAACCAATTGTCCCAATAACATCTGGTGAATCATCCTTTTCCCCACCCATTTCAAATAGCATAATAAACATGCCTCGAAACTTTATATGTACTTGGATTGGTTCATGGAATTTTAAATCTCTCCCATTTTTCTTTTCTCCTACTTGGGGTCAATTCAATCTTACGTTGTTGTTGTTGTTGTTGTTGTTGTTGTTGTTGTTTTATCAAGAGAGTAAGTTTTCTCTCAGTGCTCATTTTTTTCTCAAAAATTCTATAGCTATTCCCAAGAGATTAGTCTTCCAAATGAACGTTACAATAATTTTGTTAACTTGCAAAAATATTACTCTGGAGACCTCCTTGAAGAGAATCAATATCTTTACTTGAAATGTTCCCCACCAAATAGCATGATGTGATTCCCCATGTATTCAAATTATCTTCCATAAAGTTACTCTTAGAGCCTGTGCCGTGTAACTGCCATATACTGGAGAATGCATTGACATATATGCTGATATAAATGGAACCATTTTTTTTCATTACATTTCAAACTCTTTCTGAAACATTGTAAAGTAATTGATCCTTGTGTATTTACGCTATAATCTACCACTTCCCTGAACTCTATTAGTCCTAATGTTTTTAACCGATTATTTATATTTGTAACAATCAAATCATCTTCAACCAGTGATAATTTAGGATCTTTCCTTATGCATATTTGTATATTTTCCCCTCATCTTATGAAAGGGAGTAAATCTTCCAGAACAATAGTGAATCCTATATTTTGGGTTTTTTTAGTGGAAAATTTGAAAGTTTCATTGTTGAGTATAATGCCAACTGTTGGTGTGAGAGATATTCTTTACTGAGTTAAGGAAGTTTTCTGTTATTTTTAATTTTCTGAGAGCTTTTTGTTTTTATCAAGTGCTATTTGCAGCATTTATGGGTAACATGTGATCCTCAATCATGTGATGAATTATACTAGTGCATCTCCTTGCTTTGAACTATTCTACTATTCTTTCACTTTGAGAATTAACCGTACTTGCTCATGCCATGTCGTTCTTAAACTTACTCTAAGGATTTTAAATAATTTGTGATTTTTGCATTTTTAAATATAAGTGAAGCTTGTGTTTGTTTTTTCCCTTTTAATATAATACAGCTTTCAGAATTTGGTATTGACCTTATGTTATTGGTATGAAATAAATTAAGATGATTTCATGTGTGTATGTTTGTGTGAGTGTGTGTGTGTGTGTGTGCACTTCAGAATAGTCTTAATCCACATTTTTAAAAAAGATTTAATAGTCTGAATAATATTCCTTGTGTATATATGCCACATCTTCTTTGCCCATTCATCTATTTATTGATGGATGGTTGCTTCCATACCTTGGTTATGGTAAATAATGTTTCAGTAAACATAGGAGTGCTTATATCTTTTTAAATTAGTGTTTTCATTTTCTTTGAGTAAATACCCAGTAGTGGAATTGCTGGATCATACGGCATTTCTATTTTTAAATATTCAAGGAACCACCATACTGTTTTCCACAGTGGGTCCACCAATTTACATTCCCATTACAAGTGCATGAGGGTTCCTTGTTCTCCACATCCTGGCCAACACTTGTTATTTCTTCTTCTTCTTTTGATTCTATCCATTCTGATGGGTATGAGGTGATATCTCATTGTGGTTTCGATCTGCATTTCCCTGATGAGTAATCTTGAGCTTCTTTTCATGTGTCTGTTGGCCTTCTGTATGTCTTCTTTGGAAAAATGTCTGGTCAGATCCTCTGCCCATTTTTTAATCAGATTATTTGTTCAGTATTGAGTTGTAGAAGTTCTTTATATATTTTAGATATTAACCTTTTATTGGATATATTGCTTAATTTTTATCTGGGTCCAGTAAGATTGTCCTTTTAACAATGAGATCTTTTGACAATGCTTTTGATTCTTATATAGTAATAGGCACATTTTGGATTCTTACCTCATTACGAGTCAATTTTGATCATTTCTGTTTCCTACAAATGAATCCATGTATAAGATGCTTCTTATTAACTAATATAAATATGTCATACATTCTAATTTTTAATTATCTATAATCTGTTTCCTGGGAAAGTAATCCATTTACAAAATATTTTCTAATTAATTAATATAAATATTACATGGTATTCTTTTTTTATTACATGGTATTCTAATATTCAATTGCCTACATATCTGAAATTATATCTTCTTTTTTATTCCTAGTATTCTGCATTGAAGTTTTCTCTCTTTTTTCATTCAATTTCCAGAATCTTGCTTTTTATCTAATCGTTTTAAAGAATTGGATCTTACTTATTTTTAAAAATCACTTTTATATTTGGGGCTTTCTTATCTGTTATTTATCCAATATTTAAATTACTGATTCCCATTTTCTTAGGTTTAAGTAATTATTTTTCTCTAATAAGCTTTATTTTAATTTTTTCCTCTAGGTATAGTTCTTGCCCTATTTCATAATTATGGCTAATCAAAACTCTCAGTATAATTATATTCTGAGTAATTAGTAATTACATATTTATTTCTATTTCTATCTAGGAGTTATTGATTACATCTCAAAATTAAAAAGTGATAGTCATTTTGCTATAATTTCTAGTGTTACCCTTCTGTGTCAGACATCAAGGTCTATACAAATTTATAATTTGGAGAATTTATACCTTTTCTGGCCTATATTGTTATAAGTTTTTATAAGTATTTTATAAACAATTTAAAAATACATATTTCCTGAAAGGTAGAAATCTCAATATAAATCTATTAAGTTGAACTTATTAATTTTTTGTCCACATGATTTAGCAAAGACAAGAAAGGGTGCATTAAAGCTGTTTATTCTGGGGCGCCTGGGTGGCTCAGTTGGTTAAGCGGCTGACTTCGGCTCAGGTCATGATCTCGTGGTCCGTGAGTTCGAGCCCCGCGTCGGGCTCTCTGCTGACAGCTCAGAGCCTGGAGACTGTTTCAGATTCTGTGTCTCCCTCTTTCTGACCCTCCCCTGTTCACGCTCTGTCTCTCTCTGTCTCAAAAATAAATAAACGTTAAAAAAAAATTTAAAAAAGATAAAGTTGTTTATTCTGATTACAATTTTTTATATATTTATAACATTTTTGTTTTACATATTTTTACCTTACTACTTAGTACAAGCATACTCATGACTGCAAGAGTTTCATTTTGGATTGTATTGTATGGATCTATCTTCAAGCTTAATTCTTCTTTTCCTTATACTCCACTTTGCCTAATATTACTATTGCCAACCTTGGTTTTGTTTTTCCATTTTCCTGATACAATTTTGTCTATTCCTTTATGTTGCTGGTTGAATTATGCACCCTGAAATTCATGTGTTAATAACTTCCAGCATCTCAAAATGTAGGATGGTCCCCTTATCCATAATGACTGATAGTCTTATAAAAAGGAGAAATTAGACACACACATGCACACAGGAAGAAAGCCAGGTGAAGATAAAGGCAGAAATCAAGGTGATGCTTCCACGAGCTAAGGAATGACAGATTTCCAGCAAATCCCAGAATCTAGGTGGGAGGAATGGAACACATTCTTCCTTGCAGCCTTTTTCAGAAGGCCCCAACACTGCCAACACCTTGATGTTGGACTTCTAGCCTTCAGAACTGTGAGACAATAAATTCCTATGGGTTAAGCCATCCAGCCTAGTGGGCTATGTTATACTGGCCCTGAAAAACTAATGCACTTCATTTTAAACCTTTTTGTTTATTTGTACTTTTGTGTATAACTCTTATGAATGGTATATAACTAATGAACTCAAGATTAATGAGGATAATGCAAACCATAGGGTCACAGATAACCCAAACCACTAGCAAAACAAAAACCCCAATGACATTTTATTGTCCAGTTTGTCCAGTTAATATTCAGTGTAATCAGAGTTTAGATTAGTCATGATTAAGGTACCACAAGGACCTGCAACTCACTAACTTTCCCAGTGGGTGTGATATTTGGATACTTGCTTATTAAGGCTAATTATTATTAGTCCCTCATGTTCAGAATAAGATGATACAAGCCTTGAGGTGGAAAGATAATCAAGTTCTCCTCATGCTCAATTCAGAAGGGCTGCTATCTGTTCATTTCAGATCCCCTGTCTTGAGGGGACCAGGAGCACTAATCAGATTTATGGTCTCCCTACCTTCCTGCTTACCGTTGCTTTGTGGTTGAAATGACCTGGCATTTTAGATCAAAATTATTGGAATTACATTTTTCTTGCATATATAGATATATGTGTGGGGATGTGAGTATACAGAGGGGCAGAGGGAGAGGGAGAGAGAGAGAGAGAGAGAGAGAGAGAGAGAGAGAGAGAGAGAGAATCTTACACAGGTTCCATGCTCAGTGCAGAGCCTTGTGGGGCTTAATCCCATGACCCTGGGATCATCACCTGAGCCAAAATCAAGAGTCAGGAGCTCAACCAACTGAGCCACCCAGGCACCCATTAATGGTAAATGTTTCTTAATTGTGTTAGTTAATGTGACTTCTCTATGTTTTATGATATTATTATTTAATACATGAGATCATGTTTTCCACGTTAAGTTTTTAACCATTTTTGTAATGTTTAATAATTATATAATAATATAATATATTATAATATATAATAATATAATAATAATTTTTGTAATGTTTATTTTTATTTTTGAGAGAGAGAGAGAGACAGAGTGCAAGCGGGGGAGGGGCAGAGAGAGAGAGAGGGCAGGGGCAGGGGCGGGGGTGGAGACAGAGAATCCAAAGCAGACTCCAGGCTCTGAACTGTCAGCACAGCACAATGTGGAGCTCTTTCCCATGAATCATGAGATCATGACCTGAGCCAGAGCAGAAGCTTAACCAACTGAGCCACCCAGACATCCCAACATTACTTAAGTTTTTACAAATCGATTCCATTTTTCAGTTGCTTATAACTTTTTCAACATTTGTTCAGGAATGTTACTTGTGTTTCATTATTTTTTTACCCTTTGCAGAATCTGAGAAATCTTTTGTCATTGTTTCCCTCACACATGAATGATAAATATACTGGGTACAAAATTTTCATATAACAGTATTTTTATGCTGAAACTCCCAAGCTATTTCTACATTTTTTTCTGACATTTTGAGTTGCACGGAAGTCTATTGCCAATCTTATATTTTTTCCTTGTTGATAACCTCCCTCTTTTGTTTAAGTACACACAGAATTTTTTCTCTAATATTGGTCAAAAAATCATGAAAATTCATATAGTTGTGCATCTTATTTATTAATTTCAATTGTCATTCATTGTGACCTTTTATTTTAAAGTTATGAGTTCTTCCGCTTAGGAAAATTTCCTTTGGTTGTATCTTCAGATACTTCTTCTCTTCAATATTTCCTCTCATTCTGGGATTCCTGGTATACAGAATATCCTTTCTCTAATTGATACTTTTTCCTCATCTTTTAAGCCTCTTTTTTTTCCCCTGTGAGTTCTTTGGAGAACATCTGGTTTTTGCTCTATATTTCTGACATTGTTTTTCTGCAGTATTCAATTCATTTAATTAAAAATTATTTGTTATAAATATTTCAATCCCAAACTCCAACCTGTTGGACTCATAGTGAAGCCAGATCTCAATATTGATATCAGTTTCTGCTTATACCTGTGGCTTTGGCACTCTGTCTCTGATACCTGGAGCTTCACTTTCTTCTGAGCTTGACAATGGATTTATAATGAAGCTATGAGACTGGTCTGACTAGTCTGTGGACTGGTCCTATCTGACCCATTTAGCTTTCATCCCATATAGTGTGGTCTACAACGAGATATTTTCATCTTGCTTCATGATTCTGATTAGAGATCACAACATTTTTGTTCTCTACTTGTTAAATCTTGTAATAAGTAGTACATCTCAGAGTATCTAACTTAAATTTACCTTCACTGGCGATTGTATTTTGAAGTGATTTTAAAACACCGTAGCGTATAAACTTAGCTTCCCTCAGAGACTCAGTGGAACATGAATTCCCCAGTTGTTCAGTTCAGGGACACTTTTTCCTGTATGACATAAATGGTCGGGGGCCCAGATGCCTCCTGGGTGACATTATTAAATTCCCATGCCACCTTTTTACTCAGTAACAGTTTCTTAGGAGGGCAACTTAATCGCTATAAATATTATTCTGGGTAGCTAGCCCTGCTACAAATAGAGAATTAACACATATTTAAAGTCTTTGAGCTACGTGTCACTATGGACAAGCTGATTGAAAGTATGGGAGAACACAGATTTACCCACAGCCCCAAGAGTTATGGTAAGAGCATGTCTCGGGTGATGTGAAAATAGAAATGCTTTAACTCTCCACAAACAGAGAAAGTCTCTCTCTCAGGCATTATTTTATACAATATAATTTATAGTAATAGGTTATGAAGTCATTGCATTGCTTTAAAACAAAATGTTTGATATCAATGGATCATAAAAATCATTTAGTCCAAATTTAAAATTTTAGAGTTGAGGACATTCAGGCCCAAAGGGTGTAGATGGCTTGTCCAAGGTCAATCACATCTAGCTAGGGGTTATGAACTGGGTTTCCTGCTTCTTAGACCAAGTACTATTTCCTTTACTCCATGCTATAAAACATATTACAGAAAAATTCCACATGTTACTGTATAGTACTGTGCAACATATTTGTTTCTTTGTCTTATAGCTTGAAGCAGTGATTGTGATGTTTTTAATCCATATTTTAGCCAATTATAAGCTCATAATAAAGCTTATAATTCACAAAGGCCCTTTGGGGGCCAGGAGAATCTGCTAGGGACCAAATGCTGGACCCTACCACTTGTTCAAGGTGTAGGAAATTTTGAAGTATGTAGCAACTCAAAAATCCTGACACATGCTGCAGGGAAGAAAGGAATAAAGTAACACTCCTCATCTTCCAGGTTGTCACACTGACAACCAGCGTTGGGATTTGTCTCTGAGGCCTGCTGACTTGGCACTACGAAGCAATAGATAAACGTAATCCAAGTGGCCATGTTCAAATCAGAACCGATTTGATCGTTCACTTGTAATACACACCAGGAGCCAAAGAACTCTTTCACTCTCTCTTTAAATGGGAGAACTTAGTACAGACAAAAATGCTTTGATTTCAATGTGCAGTTTGTATTACCTTGATGAGAACCTAAATCTCTTGCTGACTCTCGGAGAGAAGCCAACTTGTCCAGCGAGATCCATTAATTTATGAAATTCTATCTACGTTTGGCAACTGGAATTTTTTTTAACTCTTCAGTGCTTTGCTCCATGGAATTAAAACAGTGAAGATGTTTGAGAGAACCTACAGTCTGTAGATTGATGGAAATGGCACGACTCGCTTATACAACAGAGAATAAAGTAAGAACAGACTGAACTGATATGGGGAAGGGCGTTTCTAGTTCTACACCATGAACAAACCCATTGTTGCTCTTTGACAATAGACATGATAGATCAAAGTTTTCCCTTCTGTGTTGACGCCAATATATCTTAATATTTAAATAAAAAGTGGAAAGAGTTTCATTTATTTGAACAACAAATATTTATTGAGTGCTTACTATGTGTTAATCAATGTGCTAGAGAATAGGGATGAGTAAGATACAGCATTAAATAACTCATAGTTCACAAGGGATAAGCATAATTATATCCAACAAAGAAGAACATACAAAGTATCAACGAACATGGAAAGTAAAGTACCTACTTCTTGTCATGATTGGTTAGGAGGGAGGAAAAGAGACAAAATGGAGCACACCAAAAATATTATTTTTGTAAATCTATAGACAAATTCAAAAGGAATAAAGTATATCTCCAGGTACCAACAACGGAGAACAGAAAGCCAAAAAAATAAGCAGAAATTAATGTCACTCTGACCTGTTTGGGAGGTAGACTCAGAAGCCTACAAGGCTGAGGGCCGGGATTATAAATGCCCATGGGAAGACAGATATCATGGCTCCTAGCCTTGCAAGGCAAGGGACTGGTTCTAATAACTATGCTTAAAACCTGGAATCTTGATGGACTGAGCTTTCTATTAAAAAGGGATGAAGAAAATTTTTGCTCATTGTCCCAGGGAAATGGCAATTAAACTTACATCCATTAAGGGCAGTGGATGAGGAGAAACTCACACACATAAAAACAAAACCCAAGCTTGAGTCATATTTAAACCAATACAGAATTACAGTTGTCAAAGCAGAAGAAAACAATGGAATATTTAACAATGGATTGCATAACAATGGAATGTTAAAACTACCCTTAATTCTCAATCCCTGTTTCAATTGATTTACCTCTCTTTAGTCAAAATAATGCTTTATTTTGCCTAAGCTTTATTTTTTCAGACGCTTATATAGCTTCCTTTTTTATAGTATTTTTCTGGTACATCTTCTTCCATCCTTTTATTTTTAATCTTCCTGGTCCTTGTATTTAGGTACCTCATATAAATAATATACAGTTGAATTTTGTTTGTTTTAACCCAATCTAAGAAATTTTCTCTTACAAATAATAATTTATTGCATTTATATTTAATGTGATTAATAAAATAGTTTAAATTCATTCTACCATCTTATTTGTGCTTTCTATTTGCCCTGCTTTTTTCTATGCTTTTTTTCTCCTTTCATTGGGATGAACATTATTTCTATTCCACTCTCTTCCCTCTATTATTCTAGATATTATGCAAACTATTTTTATTCTCTTAGAGTCTAAAATTAATCATCAGGACCTCTCTTCCTGAATAATACAAGACCTTTAGAATACCTGAATACCAATCTCTCACATTCACTCTTCCCTATTACTGTTGTCCAATATTTAATTACATCTTGAATTTATCATCCTCAAATTTGATAATATAGTTATTGTTTTATTCAGTTAAATATTTACCTATGCTTTTACCAATCCCTTCACTCCATTCTTTTTTGGATCTCAAACCTTTTGCCAGGAGCACTTTCCTTCTTTTTTAAGTAATCGTTTACGATGTCTGTTAATATGGGTTAGTTGGTGGTAAGCCCTCTCCGTTTTTGCTTTGCTAAAAATGTGTTTCTTTCACCTCTGTTATTGAATACCTTGCAAGGTAAATAATTATACTTTTGCAGTGTTTTTCTCTATATTGGTGGTAATTTATACAATGTTTTTCTGTTCTTTTAGTGATTATCCCTGAAATTTTAGCATGTATAGATTTTTTTAATCCCACTTAGGCTTCATTATGAATACTAAAGCTAAGGATTTATATCTTACTGCATTATCAAAAGCTCATTGGATATCGCCTCTCCCTCATCATATGCATTGATTGACAAAGATTTTAAGGTTTGGAAATACCAAGGCTGGCATGAAATGTGGGAAGTGTACTCAGAGGAGAGTATAAACGGGAAAATTGCTTTGGAGAAAATTTTGGAATTATCTCACAAAGTTGAAAATATTCATCCCTTACAATGCAGCACTTCTGCTTGTAAGCGTGCACACATAGATGCTCACATACATTCACAAGGAAGCATGGGCATCCATAGCCGCATTATTGGTAATTACAAAAAGACGGAACTACCTAAATGTCCACTGAGATGGATACACAAATTACTATATTAATATCATGTTAAATTAAAAAGTAATTGCACAGCAGTAGAAATTAATGAAAGCAATCTAACTGTATTAAAATGGATAGATGCTGAGTATGCTTGCAGTATCACTGCTTTTATTTATTTATTTATTTATTTATTTATTTATTTATTTTACTCAGTACTATCTAGTGTTATGTACATGTTGACAACTTATGAAGATTTGGATGCATGCCACCTTCAGCGGGAGGGAGGGGAGAAAAATGTTTGGGAAGGGAGAGGGAGTTAGAAAGGTCAGAGGGATTCAACTATATCTATAATGTGTTTCTTTGCAAAATAAAAAAAGATCTGAAGCAGGATGTCTACATTTTCCAGATTTGGTTGTTGAGAAAAGTAGTATTGATATTTTCTGCTTGATTTTTGTCTGGCCCTTTTATAATTAATTTATGCATTTGTACAGGTATGTATAAATAGCAGTACGGAATTAAAATCTAAGAAAGACAGATTTCAAACACAGTTTCATGCCTCAGAAAATTCTAAGATACGACTGGCTGCCATCATCTCTAATATTCTTATTGTAGCTTCTCATCACTTGAATATGCGTGTTGTCATATTCCAGCCACGGGTTCTGTCTAGTAATCACTCCCTAGCTGGAACCCCTCCACGACCACTGGCTTCTACCGCTTAACTTCCCAGCTCTCTCCATCTTATACAGACAGTGTCTCAATTCCAACAATTCCTTGGCCACGAAGAGCCCTACAATTCAACTGTGCCACTGCTCTTACTGCATGTTCCTTTATGCCCCCTGACTCCCACCTTGGTTCTAAATCTGTTATTATATCTTCCATACTCAACACACTTCAATCTGAACCAAAATTCCACTTGGTTCTCTCCCTTTGTCTACTCTGGACCTGTGTCCAAATGGATAAATGTAGCTAAAGAGAAACCCACACCATGCTGAAGGGTTTCTCTTTAAATTCATGATTCACATCTTCAAAAGACCCTAATTGCTGCCCAGCAGTGAAACTAGTTTCTTTACTTTATCCTCTCTACCCAAGTTTTAGAATATTATGTTATGGCTTTCCTTCTTTCCTTTAACTCCCATCACTTCCTTTTCTCTCCTCAATCAGGAGATTGCTTCCTATGTCTCTTAAAAAAAAAAAAAAAAGGCAGTTAGAATAGAACTTGTACATATTCCCACCACTATATTCGCCAATCCTCCTGCCTCTGCACGCATTTTCTCTGCCATCTACTGCCCCCCTTTGCTATAAATAAACTGTCTTTTCTCTTACCCATCTGCAGTCTCCCCCATTCTGCACTCATCCCATTCCCACTCGCATGCTCAAATCACCCCTCAATCAATTCACTCCTCCCTCTTCTATATCATCCATTTTTCTTTCTATGGAGACTCATTCTCATCAGCATTAAATATGCTGTAATTCCTCCAATGTTAAAAAAAATGCACCTTGATCCAACCTCCCCTCAACTACCTGTCCATTTCTCTGCTTCTCTTTATAACTAGACTTCTTGAGTTATATCTATAGCTACATAGCTTTTCTTCTTCCTTTCTCCCCATTCTCTTGAACCACTGCCAATCAGTCTTTTACCACTACCTCTGGACAAATAGCTTTTGTCAAGTTCACCATTGATCTGTACATTGTCAAATCTAATAGATGATTTTTTTTTTTACTTCATCTTATAGGACTTAGCTGTAGTATTTAAAACAGTTGATTCCTCTCTCCTCCCTGAAATGCTTTCTTTACTTGGCTTATTAAGTTCCACTCCTTTTTCTATTTAGTGGAAATAGATTTTGGTCCTCTTTTCCTCCTCCTTTCCTCATTTTTCTGACCTGTGAACATTGGAATGTCTCAGGGCTCAGTCCTTGAACTTCTTCTCTTATTTATCTTTGGTAATTCCCTTGGTGATCTCATTGAGTATGATGGATATAAAGGTCATCTATGTGCTGATGACTACATGAGTTTTATCTCCCAACACCAGCCTCATATAGCCAGCTGTCTACTCAACATTTCCATCTGAATTTCTGATAGCCATCTCCAAGTTACTATGTGCTGAATAGAACTCATGGTTCCCAAGTCCTCCCCAACCTCAAACCTGTGCATCTAATAGTCCTCCCTGCTCAGTAAGTGCCAAGTTTCTTCTTTTGGTCACTCAGGCTAAAATCCTCAGCTCTCTTCACTCCTCTTGTTCAACTCATGTCACACTAACCTGTTAGCAAATCCTGTCAAATCCACTTTCAAAATATCTCTAAATCATTTTATTATCAACCATCTCCGTCTCTACCACACTGCTCCATGCCACCATCATCTGTCTTCAGGACTGATGCAGGAATCCCCCACTGTTCTTGTGTCCCTGCCTGCCCCTAACCTACTCTCCATTAAGGCGGCAGAGTGATCATTTTAAGATATATGTCAGATCTTATCAGTCCTCTGCTCAAACCTTCCAATAGCTTTTCATTTAATTTAGAGTAAAAAGCAAAGTCCTTAAAATGCCACCCCACCCCATGGTCCTCTCTGGCTTCATCTTCTTTTTTTTTTTTTTTTTTTTTCAATATATGAAGTTTATTGTCAAATTGGTTTCCATACAACACCCAGTGCTCATCCCAAAAGGTGCCCTCCTCAATACCCATCACCCACCCTCCCCCTCCCTCCCACCCCCCATCAACCCTCAGATTGTTCTCAGTTTTTAAGTCTCTTATGCTTTGGCTCTCTCCCACTCTAACCTCTTTTTTTTTTTTTTTCCTTCCCCTCCCCCATGGGTTTCTGTTAAGTTTCTCAGGATCCACATAAGAGTGAAAACATATGGTATCGGTCTTTCTCTGTATGGCTTATTTCACTTAGCATCACACTCTCCAGTTCCATCCACGTTGCTACAAAGGGCCAGATTTCATTCTTTCTCATTGCCACGTACTACTCCATTGTGTATATAAACCACAATTTCTTTATCCATTCATCAGTTGATGGACATTTAGCTCTTTCCATAATTTGGCTATTGTTGAGAGTGCTGCTATAAACATTGGGGTACAAGTGCCCCTATGCATCAGTACTCCTGTATCCCTTGGGTAAATTCCTAGCAGTGCTATTGCTGGGTTATAGGGTAGGTCTATTTTTAATTTTTTGAGGAATCTCCACACTGTTTTCCAGAGTGGCTGCCCCAATTTGCATTCCCACCAACAGTGCAAGAGGGTTCCCATTTCTCCACATCCTCTCCAGCATCTATAGTCTCCTGATTTGTTCATTTTGGCCACTCCGACTGGCGTGAGGTGATATCTGAGTGTGGTTTTGATTTGTATTTCCCTGATGAGGAGCGACATTGAGCATCTTTTAATGTGTCTGGCTTCATCTTCTAACTACCATTTCTGCCCCCATTGCTAGTCCTCTTGTAACCACTTCAAGCTTTGTTTTTGTTCCTAGAAAATGGGCACCTGTGGCAGTTAACAGTATGATTGCCAGTACTATTATTTGGGTTTAAATTCAATGCAACCTACTAGATGCATGATCTTGGCTAGGTTGCTTTTTCCACGTGTTTCTTCCTATAATTAGAAATGATAACAGTACCAGACCATAAGGTTGTATCGGTGGTCTCAATGGGGGATGATTTTATCCCCTGGAAGACATTTGGCAGTTTGGGGGAGTAGAGTCCAAGGATGCTACTCAACATTCTGCAACACATAGGCTAGCTCTCAAAATAAAAAATTATCTGGCTGAAAATATTAATAATATGGTTGAGAAAACTTGGGTTATATTGTAATGACTAAATGATTCAATATTTGTAATTAATTTAAAACAATAGATAATATACATTAAGTACTTTATAAGTATTTGTTAGATCTTTAAAAATGTATACCTTATGGGGCGCCTGGGTGGCTCAGTCTGTTGAGCGTCTGACTTCAGCTCAGGTCATGATCTCATGGTTCGTGAATTCGAGCCCTGCGTTGGGCTCTGTGCAGACAAGCTCAGAGCCTGGAGCCTATCTCGGATTCTCTGTCTCCCTCTCTCTCTGCCATCCCCTGTGCGTGCTGTCTCTCTCGCTCTCAAAAATAAAATTAAAGTTAAAAAAATTTACAAAAAATAAAAGTAAAAATACATACCTTATATATGCATATGCCGTGCATATCCTCATCCAACTGTGCCAGCAGCTCCCTGGGCCTGGAGTGCTCTTCCCACAGATAGCCACATTGTGTACTCACCCACACCTCACAAAACTTGCTCAGATATCATCTCATCAGAGGCAACTTCCCTGACCACCATTCTTGCCACTTTCTCCCCTCTTGTTCTGCTGCATTTTTCTCCATTGCGTGTTCAGCACTTGAAATGCTACGTATTTATTTATTGGTCGATTGTCCAGATTCCAACAATAATTGGTTGTTGCTCCTATATTACGCTTATATCCTGCTGTGCGTTTGTCTTAATGCTACAAAATAGATTGCAAAATGCTGGCAGTCATGAATCATAATTTATTATGTGGTATCATCTGTGAATTCTAGTGAAGCATTGTGCAAACAGTGGGTGTTCAAATAAAATTTGTGGAGATATTCAGCAAGCGGTTGGAGACATTGCCTTTAAGAAGGACTATGAAGTCAGATATGACTATTTTGGAATCATTTGAAGTGTGCAATTATCCAGATAATTCAGACCCAGAGAGTAACTTTTAATAATAATAATTAAAAAAAAGTACTTACCAAGAAGGAATTAGCCACCTCATTGGTCTTCATTAATCTTAGTCTGAGGATCAATCCCTGAGTTTTTCCTCTGAAGATACAACTATTTTGCTGTTGTGAGATATAAGTCAGGTAGCAGTTCAGAATTTCAGAACCAATTGCCAGAGGGCAATATTATATCAGGAATTGGAAAGGGTAGGGGAAGGAGAACACCTGGGATTTTCCTGAGTGAATACAATATAGAGTAATTCAACTGTGAAGAGCACATATGAGACCCCCAGTGCATCTACATTTGGGGAGAAATGGAACTTTAAAGATGTGCTTTCATGTGGGAAAAGCCCTTTTTATTACAAATATACTCCCAGTAAGTGGCAGTTTTCATACCAAAATGGTGCCGCATTCATAGCACATCACCTGTCTCATGTGACAAAAGCATGGGATGTGCAAGCCATTTCTGAGTGCGTTAAAGTCTTTGGAGACTGTGCAGATTATGTGATCTGGTATTTACGGAAGTAAGTGCTGCTTTAGTCAATTGGTAAAAACACTTCCAATATAACCCTCCCCCATTTTCACTAACACAAAACTCCCGAGATAAATTATCAGGGGCAGATGTCAGCGATTAAGTGGTGTTTGTTGGTTTTTGTTTGTTTGTTTTTATTTCTCATCTTCCAGTAGTATGATTTCAAATTACCTTAAAAAAAAAAGTTTATTTATGTATTTTTGAGAGCAGGGGAAGGGCAGAGAGAGAGGGAGACAAAGAATCCCAAGCAGGCTCCTTGCTGACAGCATGAAACCCTACATGGGGCTGGGTCTCACGAACAGTGAGATCATGACCTGAGAAGAAATCAAGAGTCTGACGCTTAACTGACTGAGCCACCCAGGCGCCCCTGATTAAAAATTATCTTGACATGTGTCGATTACAAAAACTATTTTTATTTCAGTTTTATTTTAAGAGAGCTTTTCTTAATTCGAGCAAATAATAAATGGTTAAGCTTAAACTTCAGACTTTGTGAATGTCCAGTTCCTTGGAAAATTGCCATGATACTCAGCAAATAAAAATTTACAGCCTATCTGATATACACTCATTTGTTGTAATGCTTTTCCATCACACTTGTGTGTGTATGTGTATGGGCAGTGTGGGTATGATCCGGGAAATAAGAAACACTCCCCGGAGAACAAATATTTCTGTCTCTTTTCTTGGGATTCTTTTTCTTTGTTTAAGCTGTCCTTCAATGCTATTCACTTAACATGAACCTCCCTTCCTTTCCAAGCTTATTTACTAGCCATCCTCACTGTGTGCTCTCTTTGCGGGATCCACTGGCCTTCTTATTTTTTCCCTCATGTTCTCTCACACGTGCCTGTACATTTCCACCTCGGCCTCCTTTCTCATGCCATGCTTCCACCTTCTTCTTCTCTGCCTGTCCAAATCCTGTCTCTTCTTCCGTTCATAATTCAAGTCCTACATGATCAGATTTCTGCTTTGACCTGCAATGTTCTATCTGTCCTCTAAGATTACAGCAATTAAAGGGTTGTAAGTTTAAAGGGTAGATTAAGGAAAAGACACCTACCAAGGAGTACAGTTGATTCTGGTCACTCACCGTAGTTATAGTCTATTAAGTCACCACACTGAATTGGACAACACTGAGCCTTTGCTCCTAGGGGAAGTACAAGGTTAGGTTCCTGTGAGCCTCTGGCTGTAATATTTTCATTAGTTGATAAATGCATATTGTTTTATGTGTGTTTCTATTCAAAGACATCTTATGCAATATATATTGTTGATTTATTACCATCGAATGCATGGCCAACAGCTCTTTACCTTATGCCTAGAAGAACACATTTTTTTCATAAGACACATTATAGTCTTCTTGATCTTACACATTAGATAGTGCTTCGGCAATATGCTTTAGGGCCATTTTAAACAGGGACAATGACCAACAAGAAGCACAAAAATGCAAACCCACACACACAAATATGGCACTAAATTGACTGTGTAAAGGACACTTGTTTTCAGTATGAGAGTCGAAACAAGAAAGCTGAGCATTGTCTTCATATGACCTCAGCTGGGAACACACATGCCAAGCCAAACATGTATGTTGTGCATGTCTGTGCCACAAGTATGATTTGGGACTTAAACTAAATTTCAGCAACCAGGGCAAATAGGAAATCTTCCAATAATGAGAATCTGCTGTAGTCAATATGCTCTAAGGAGCCATGCTCGATTTACCTGTTCTTAGATCATAGAAGAGGAGGAAGACAGATTGCAGTGGATTCAAGAGTTACTATGCCATGCAGGGAAGGGGCCAGAATAAGGAATAAGTCTAGCATTTGAAGGGGAGGGACCAGAAAACTGAAGGCTTCTGAAAGATTAAAAAAAATGCCTACTTGGGGCGCCTGGGTGGCTCAGTCGGTTAAGCGTCCAACTTCAGCTCAGGTCATGATCTCACGGTTCATGAGTTCGAACCCGAATGGGGCACAGAGCTTGCTTTGCATCCTCTATCCCCTCTCCCTCTGCCCCACCCCTGCTCCTTCTCTCTCTCTTTCTCAAAAGTAAATAAACTTAAAAAAAATGCCTACCCTTTTTCCCCAACCAACTCAATGCTACAGAGATTAAACTGACTCCAATATGAGTATTTACTCCCTAATTTGAGAAAGTAGCCAGAAGACAGTGAGCACTTTAAGGATTAAGAAATGAACCTGCTCAGGGGCAGCCGGGTGGTTCAGTCAGTTAAGCCTCCGACCTCAGCTCAGGTCATGATTTCACAGTTCGTGGACTCAAGTCCCACCTAGGGCTCCATGCTGACAGCTCAGAGCCTGGAGCCTGCTTCGGATTCTGTGTCTCCCTCTGTATGCCCCTCCCCTGCTCTTGTTCTGTCTCTATCTCTCTCTCAAAAATAAATAAACGTTTGGGGAAAAAAATGAAAGAAAGAATAAAATGTACTTCTTTGACAGCTCTACGTGCAGTGTTGGTTAAAAAAAAAAAAAAATAGCCTTCATGTAGAGCAAGCAGCCCAGAAGGGTGATTCTGTGGGGGGTAATAAGATGATTATAGGAGAGCACAATAATTTCCTTTTTGTAAATTTTGAACCTCTCACCCCACTTGACACATTAGCGGCTCAGTGGAGGAAAGTGGTTTCCAAATGAGTATTACTCTTTAGGGTTCACAAAGTAATGTTTACCCAAAATAATGATGACCATAAATGTTTCTAATATTTAAAAGCACAAATAAAAAAAGAAACCCTCAAAAATCTGTGTCTTTGAAAACTCCGTATAAAGCTAAGAAAACTTTTTCTTTAAATTGAAAAATGATATGTCCTTAATCTGTTTTTTAAGGGACCACTAAACACATCCTTTTACATATAAACAATTTAAATAAAATGAAAGGAACAAAATTCTTCAATTTGCAGAATGGCTGTTGAATCAACAACCAAAGCGAATTTGCTACAAGAGAAGACAGATGTTTTCCACTTTTTTTTTTCCTCACATAATCTCTAAACTCATATTTTATGTTGGAGAAAATCACAGTTTGTAAGAAAGAACTCTGTGAAACAATTTATAGGGTATTATTTATATTTTCAATCATTTCTATTACATTGTTGGAATAAAACACTGAGTAGCCAGAATAAAAGGAGATATTTAAGCAACTGGAAGAAATTCACTATGTAAACATAGTTTGACAATTCAGGTCAATATCAGGTAAATTGTTGACCCCCTGAAGCCCTCTGTATAATAAATATGTCAGAGTGAGAGGTAAGAATGGCGAATGTGGAGTTTCACTTTGAGCATGACTAAGTTCCTTCCAGACCGACACCTAACTACTCCCTCTCCTAGGCAAGAGCTATAAACTCTGCTCAAACTAAGAAATTCAACTACCCGAAAGCATTGCAGAATGACCAAGCGTTTGGCTTCTGAAAGAAGTCAACACTTGGAAGAAGAGATCTGCACAGGGCAAGTTCCCCATTTTTTTTCCAGCTTTCAACCTTGAAGTTAGGTGCAGCTAAAATTCAGTATAAAACTTGCAGTAGAATGTGCAGGAAGAAAGGGAGAGGTGGGGAGGGAGCCGGGAGGCATCAAAAGCTTAAAGAAGCCCAGCTAACAGACTGATATAGTTGGTGACATAACTTCTGTGTGAGGCAGGCAGAATTCTCTTCCACATCTGCCTGGTAGCTGCTAAAAGATGACTAGCCCACTGAAACATTTCATCCCCTTCTTCCATCTAAAAGTGAAATTTAGGGATGCTGGGGTGGCCCAGTCATTTAAGTGTCCTACTTTGGCTCAGGTCATGATCTTGCAGTCTGTGAGTTCGAGCCCCACATTGGACTCTGTGCTGACAGCTCAGAGCCTGGAGCCTGCTTCAGATTCTGTGTCTCCCTCTCTCTCTGCCCCTCCCCCACTTGCACTCTGTCTCTCAAAAATAAACATTGGAAAACAAACAAACAAACAAATAAATAAATGTATGTGAAATTCAAACTCCATCATAGGCTCTCATCTTTAGAAGCTGTACAACCTGTAGGAGATAGCTTTTATCAGTTTTCTTTGGGACATCTGCCCTCACCGTACCAAAAATCGACTTTGAAATGCTGAAAAAAAATCCAGAGAGAAGGCCTGCAGTCACCAAGCCCCTGGTTGGAATGATGCGTTGCCCCAACTGACAGATTTCAGATATTCAGTTTGAGCCGCATGCAAGCCCAGGACTCTCGTTCTGTGACCTTCTCTGCATCTATCGTTTCTGTTGTGCTCCCAAGAGTGATCCTTAGGTTTTTAGGTGTGTGAGAATTTTGCTTCAACGATGCATCTTGGTGGTGGTGGTCTAGTTGAAACCTTACCCTTCATCTGTTGACTCGTCCAACCGGGAGGGGTAGCCAAGAGGGGTTAGAAATGTTGTCTTATTGTTTTATTTCCTAGTAAGAAGAGGTATAACCTTGCTGAGAGGGTGACAAATTCAGTTATAGTCAACCAGCACTTGACAGGTTTTATCAGAAAACCAAACAAGGAAAGAATATGTACGCCTGCTACCAGCTGTCACAGTTTGAACAATGAATGTTTGATGAGGCCGACCTGCAAATACATCTCTGTGGAAGCCGGCTTTAAGTAGCAACTAGCCGACAAAATTAACAAGAAAAGGCCTTGGTGGAGGATATCAAAAGAAAAGAAAAAGAGAGAGAGAGAGAGGACACCGAAAATCGCTCAGTCCCTTTATTTGTTCAGGAGGTGTACTGAAAGAGCCTCCCCACAAGGTAGAATTTGAAACGCAGATGCAGCTCTGTTAAGGTAACTACAGTCTTCATCTCAGCCCACACTGAAAATACAGTTGGGATAATTGTCAGATTTTCCAAATTAGTTGTGCTTTGAAAACAGAAGCGGGCCTGCTGGAGACGTGAGGGTTTGGCTGTGCTTCTGAAGGAGCTCCTCCTCTTGCTGTGGGGCCAGGGGATGGGGGAGCAGCCAGTGGGGCCTAGAAGATGGGTCCTGCCCCACTGCCCTACGTCCCACGGGCCAGTCCCCGACTGGGTCTTCCGGGTCACCAGCATTTTTCTCTTAAAGCCTGAAAAGGAACTAAAAAACTTTCCTGGAGCCAACAAAGAAGACCTGTTTCTTTTTCTTTCTCCTTTTTCTTTTTCTTACTCCAGCCTCTTTTCCTCTGAAGTCAAAATCAGTGGCATTTTCCACCTTCAAGGGAAAATGCCATGTGATTATTTTAAGCTATATAGTTAACCCAATTTCTCTCAGAATGTTAAATTAGAGAAGAATAAAGCATTATTAAAACGATATGGTCAGGTCAAGCCAACTAAACAAACAACAACAACCACAAAAACCCACCCTCCCCATCTTTACACCACCCTCTCCAATTTTTGCATTGTACTTTTTTGATATTTCCATTACTAAGCCCAAGATGCATCTTAACCTGTGTTACTTTGTGTGTTTGTGACATCCCTGATGAGGAAGATCTAATCTTATTTAACCTTTGTTCCTCTGCAACTCTAGCAAATTCTAGCCACCGCTCAGGGCAGGTCTCAGGGAGTGATGATGGAGTTGCCTGTAAATCCCAAAACAGTTAAGAGACTCAATTGAGCCAGGCTATGGCCATCCCAGACAGAGCCCCTACATTATTACCGTAATGTTATTCCTTTAGTTCTTTCTTGGTGAAGCAGAGGAATAAATCCACTATGGAAGAAAGACATAAAAGGTTACATCCCACGCTTTCCATTCAGCCACCCCAAATAAGTAGAAAACTCAGGAAGGAAATTCCACATCCATATCCCCAGATAGAGGTGTTAATAAAATGTAATATATCATAATTAAACTATCTTTCAACCCAATAATGAATTTTCACATGTGCATTTTCCTTGTGAACTTTCCTTCTGCTCGTACATTTTTGAGCTCATCTCATGATAGCATCTAGTATTTTATGGCAAATAGAGTAGTGTTATAAATATAAATGATGTGTTCTGTCAATCTGAAAAAGCCACAAATATTATCTATTGGGGTTTCTCGCTTCTTATCTCTGCCTCTCCAAATTTTTCCAATCCATATTGTGTTAAAGAATTTTGAAGATTTTTTTTTAAATCTGTTCCATTATTTATCTATTTCCAGAGTGGTGAATAAGGTTTAATCTTGGCAATAAAGATACAGAGATGAAAAATGTCTATGATGGATTCAATAAGTAAGAAATATCTGTAAAACTAAATTACCCTTCATGCTGCATAGATGTGGGTCTTCATATGCCCCTGAAGGGCAATAGTTGGCTGTGGTTTGATAATTTGCTATTAAAAATATGAAGGAGGGAGAGATGGGAGAAAATGAATGCATTTATATAAACAAATGTAGGGCACAAAATTCCCCAAAGAGAATGGTGACAAAAGTGTACTCTATGGAGACCCGTGAAAAGAAGCCGAGGGAAGGGTTAACTTTACAATTGCTGTTGTGTAGAAATGAAACTGCCAGTCAATCTCCTGTTTCTCTTTGAGAATAGGAGAAAAGACCTGCTAAGAAACCTGACATCTATCTTTAGTGTAATGACTGAGACACAATGTAGATATCCTTATGGCCAGTATCGGGAGCAAAGTTAGGGGACAGTTCAGGTGGCTCACCACAATCCCAGACCTCTAGGAGGTGGAGGAACAGGAAGAGGAAAAGGAGGACTAGAGGGAAGGAGGAATAACGTGAGTAGTTATGCAGATAAAGCATAATGAACAGTCAAATGCAGTTATACTGATTGTGGGTATGTGTGTCCCTTAACATAGAGTTTCATAAACCACTGTGAAAGTGGAGAAACACTAAATTTTAATACTGACCTTCATCTCCCTCTGTTGCATCAGTGTCTGTAGCCATATTACAAATTCATACCACATGCCTGTGAGCTGGATGTGTTGTGTACATGATGTTGCAGACTCTTACTTACAAATATTCTTGCCGAACCGAAGATTCAATTACACATAGAGTCCATTCCTACCCCCGGAGCTTTGTAGTCAATGAGGAGAATCTGGACTCTTCTTAATATTATCAGTGTAGTTAAACCATACGATCCAGCAATCCCACTTCTGGGTATATATTCAAAGGAAACGAAGACAGGGCATCAAAGAGATATGTGCACTCCCATGTTCATTGCAGCCTTATTCACAATAACCAAGATATGGAAACAATCTAAACATTCGTCAATGAATGAATGGATGAAGAAAATGTGGGAGAGATATATCAATCGACTGATCGATTAATCTGCCTACTACGTACATGCATACACACACATACATACCATGGAATATTATTCATAGAAAAAAGGAAATGCTGCCATTAGTGACAACATGGGTAGACCTTGAGGTCATTATGCTGAGTAAAATAAGCCGGACAGAGAAAAACAAATACTAAATGGCATCACTTATATGTGGAATCTAAGAAAAGTCAAACCTATAGAAACAGAAAGAAAAAAAGTGGTTGTCAGGGGCTTGGAGGGGTGGGGGAAATAGGGAGAGGTTGGTAATGGTACACACTTTCAACTATAAGATGAATAAGGTCTGAGGAGCTAATGTGAAACATGACTTTAGTTGATGACTTTGTATTATATAACTGAAATTTGCTGAGAGGGTAGAATTTAAATATTCTCACCAAAAAAACAGTTAAATATGTCAAGTGATGAATGTGTTAATTAACTAGATGAGGGGAGTCCTTTCACAATGTATACATATATCAATTCATCACAATGTGCACTTTAAGTGTCTTCTAATTTTAGTTGTTAATTATGCCTCAATAAAACCGAAAAAATATCAGTGTAGTCAGAATGCCTTTAAAACTAGGAGGGGAAACTGACGTACAGAAGGGTATGATGAGTTTCCCAAAGTTTAATACAGAGTCAGTGGCTGATGAAGCGGATTTCATTTTTCTGCCAGGACGTTGGCATTCATTGTAAAGAATTTATTGATTCCATGTATTAGGCGTGCAAGGCGCATGTGATCAATGTATGTATATACATCTTTTCTTTTTTCTACTTTTCTTCTTGAGCACCAGAAAGTCACTGAGGAAATATGACTAACTCTGCAATGCGTTGGCTGAGAAATCATTTAGGTGGACTCACTGCCAGTGTTCTGAGTGTGTTTATGCATACAAATGTATACGTCGGTGCTATTTATAGCACCTACAGACTTCGTGCAATTTTTGATAGGAAATATAACCGCAAGAGAGAGCTCACCATTGTCTGATTATTAATTAAACACACAAAGATGGCTGCCACAAAAATTATTTGAATGGAACAAGCTAAATTTGCAGAGAAGACTGAGGAAACAGCTTGGAAGATTCACAGCTGTTGACTGCGTGTCAGAAGTAGCCTCCTCATTAACAGGATTTGAAAGGTACCAGGAAAAACCACTATCCTGAATGCCTTCTTCAAATGCCACCTCTCTTAAAAGTCTACCACTAGAAATCCATCTTATAAGACTACAAGGAAATAATCAGTAATTCTTACTGCTTGGTGAGAGTATGTATGACTCTTACTGTTTTCTTTATATGCTTTTCTTGGTGTTTTCAGATCTCCTGTGTTAATTTGACCGTGATATGAAAGTATGTTAGAAAAATGGCTCTTCTTAAGGAACTGTGCCACTAACTGTAGTCCCAGGAATCTCTGCTATGGTGATAAACACATCGTTGGCACATAGTAAATACACCTGTTGGACAAAAATACCTATCTCTTTTGTTTGGGACATTTTCTCCAGGAGTTGTTGGGTCAAATTTCCTTAAGGCACTAACACATTTTCAGTAATTCTCAGACTTTAGTAGACATCCGAGTCATCTTGTTCCCAAATCTACTGACAGTAATGGTGTTTGCTTTTTTTTTTTTAATGTTTATTTATTTTTGAGAGACAGTGAGACAGAGCGCAAGTGGGAGAGAGGCAGAGAGAGAGGGAGACACAGGATCCGAAGCAGGTTCCAGGCTCTGTGCTGTCAGCACAGAGCCCAACGCAGGGCTTGAACTCATGAACCAGGAGATTGTGACCTGAGCCAGTCTGATGCTTAACCGACTGAGCCACCCAGGTGCCCCCATGTTTTAATTTTAAAAGTGAGCAGGGGCCTGCAGGGGCTACCAGGAGGAAGAGGGCACAGGGGGAGTGTGCAAAGGCAACTCTGCTGTGAACAGAATGTGGTCCACATTGTTGAATTGCCGGAAGAGATGAGAAGAGTTGTTCTCATGGCACATTCCACTGAGTCATGGGTTCCATGCTGATGTATCAGGGAACACTGGGAAGGTGAAGGGACAGGCATATCTAGTGGGTAGCTTCGAGGTCCCTCACCTCAATTTCAGTTACAGCAGTTTGGTGTTGATATATTTGGTGTTAAATATATTGACATATATTTGACATATATATATGTTGACATCTCACAACCATCCCCCTTGAAGAAAGGATCCCTTTCCTGACAGAAAAATAAAGGAAGGTTGGAAGGACTGAGGAAAGAAAGAAAGAAAGAAAGAGAAAGAGAAAGAAAGAGAAAGAGAAAAAGAAAACAGAACTTTATTGGTTTCTAGTCCTGGCCCTAGAGGAAATTTCCATTTCTAAATGCAAATCATTTGAAAGGCTAAAGAAGGAAGAGGGCTGTCTACTTTGTGAGCTGATAACAGAAAACCTCTGCTCCATTATGCAAGTCTAGAGAAAAGAATGGTTTATAAACATTGGTTTTTCAGTCTGTCAGGGCGCCAGGACCCTGCGTTGCCAAGAGACACCTCCAGTGCTGAAATGAAATAAGAAGACCATGTTTACATTAACATCCCCATTTGATTCACTGTTTGATTAAGACAGAAGAGAGGGAAGAATCAACCTGGCCAGCGTCCTGATTGGAGAAGACATAACACGAAGAGAAGCTGTACACACAGTCCCCATCGGAGACAAAGAGAAGAGCAGGCGTTTTGTGCCCCAAATCCCCATTCCTCACCCTGCCCCACCCCGCAGCTTCAGTGCCCCCTACAATCCCACCATTATAACCTGATATTGAAGAAAGAAACTGATAAACCTTCTCAGCCAGTACAAAGATGTCCGAGAAAGCAACACAGAGTACTGAAAACAAGTTTTGGCATCTGACAGGGATGAAGCTGGGAAAAAGTCACTTATTTTCACAGGAAAATGAACCAAAAAGGTCTCAGTTGCCATGAAGGCTTCCACCTATTAACTCCATCTGCCATATATTTAATTACTTTTATGGAGAGACAACAAGAGTAAGAGTGCTGTAGCTGAATGCCTCAAAGGACACGAGGAGAGTGCTTTTATGTGCCTGCTCTATCCCTATCCTTTTGACAAAAAAGGTCAGAAGAGGTATGCGCAAACAGAAGTATTGTGTATTGATGATTTAAGGCAGATGTTCTTACCATGACCCCAGCGCGTGACAGACACGTGGATGAGTTGCTATCGGTTGGGGGGAGGAGTGAGGAAGGGATGGTATAGAGTGATATTTCTGATAAGAGCTAATGCACCAAAATGTATAAATAGTTCATTTTTTCTGAATTCGACAAAATTCAAAGTCATTCCCATAGTAACATCAGTGTTTGTCATCCACATTTCCCGTGGAAGGAATGAAATAGGTCACCATACAGGTAACCAGGAAGCCATTGATAATAGCACCCCACCCCCACCTCTACTCTTTTCCACACAAGAATCTTTGTGGGAAGCTACCTGAAATGTAGCTCCAGAAAGTCTTAACTGACGTCTCTGAACTATCAAACTCTTAGTATGAGGGTGTGTTATACCTATAAACATCTTGTGTATCATGGTTGAAAAGAGCCGCGAACCTCTGGTCAATAGGAATGTGTATTTTCCTTGATTTTACCACATCAGTTCCTGAATCGAATGGCTTCATCTTTGAGGAGATTTCAAATGGGTTAAAAAGCTTAACGCACTCTGAACTGTGCCTGATGCTATATGCATTGGTTGTTGCTGTCAAGTCCTGAATGAGATTAGGCCCCAAGTTTGGAAGACACTGATAATACTTGTTTCTTCAAGATTTCCTGTGATGAGAAAGGAATACCTTTGCACTCTCTAATCTCTGTTTAAAATGCACTGAAAGGCAATAAAGCAGAACCGGGAGGAAATGATTAACAAATGGCCTGCCCTTTCATCTGTTCTCTAAATTAGTCGCCCATTGATGCTGGTCTTTCCTGCATCCTGACTTCCTTTCTTCTTCTCAGATCATTTGAGACCACTCCTTCATACTCCTTCTTAGTTCACTTCTACAAACATTTCTTGGTAACTGACTGCGCGCCAAAAATGCTTTCTTTCATCCTCTTCTCCTTTCAAACTCATCTACAAAATTCATAGCCACTACCCACAGTTAGTTAAGATTTGAATTTATAGTCTTTCTCCTATTCTCAGCTCTCTCGATATCCAGCGTGTGTTCAGTTCCCTATGGATGACCCTTTTTTTTTAACAACCTAATATCTCAGTTCTTCCCTGGCTTCCTCGATTCCAATTCCAATTGAAATTGAGCTTGCTCTCCACCATTCACCCCCACTTCAGTCACTGGGATCCATGACCACACGTTGGACCTTGTCATTATCAAGACTGTCCTACAATGGAAATTGGCATTTCAAATATCCTATCTCTGACCACCTCCTATCTTTCCAGCTTTCTTGCTCACTTAACCACAGATATTTAGACCTTAATGACGTTTGTGATCTTTGGTCCTCTCCTCTTTCTCCTGTCACTCCTTCCTGTGTGCATTTCCATCCCTGTCCAGCCCAACCCCATGGTTGCCTCCGCGATACATTTCCAAATAGTCCAAATTTCCCTGTGTTCACACACTTTCAGTATGTATGAAACAAACAAACAAACAAACAAAAAATCCAACCAGTCGTTAAAACCATCACCCCAGGGCCCAAGGCAGGGTACTGACCTCTGCTGGAGTTAATTCCATAAGCACAAAGATTGGTACCACAGTAGATCTGTGGTCTCCAATCTCAAAATGAAAACTCATGCATGCCTGGGAATCCCTTCATTTTTTCTGGTGGGTCAATATTTCATTTCCCAAAGTTTCTATTTAAAGCTTTCTCTATTCTCAAATTCTTACCATCTCTTCACTCTCAAACTGGACTTGGCCTCTTGTTTGCCTAAAGGGAATAGAAAGTCTCCACTGGGAATTCTGTCAGATTCCTGTCTGTCTCCATCTGTGAACTTCCTGTACCTGCTCTCATTTTTCCTCTTCACCTCTTAGGTGCCTCCCTCCTCCTATGTAAAGCTAACCTTCTGATCTGTGCCCTGGATCACAAGCATTCCCTCTCACAGGGACCTTGTTCCATTAGTTACATTCTAGTGTAATAGAGTGTGGCAGTTAAGCACGAGGGCTCTAACAGAAGACTACCTATCTTCAAATGCCCCTTACTATTTATGGGATCTTGGACACATGACAGAATATATCTGTTCCTCAATTTCTCACCTATAAATGAGGAAAGATGATAATCTTATTTCAAAGCCTAGTGCATATTTCTCACCCTCATTTCTCCATTCCTACATTATCCTCAGAACTTAGCTAAAATGTTGCCTCTTCCAGAAGCTTTCATTAATCACCCCACCCACAAGTGAATTACATGTGCATCGTATGTGTATTGAACCCTTTGCTTATCCTGAGCAAAGTACAAATCATCCTGTATTGTCATTTCTTATTTACTTTCTTTACATTTTTTGTTTTTTTAAAATTTTTTTTAACGTTTATTTATTTTTGAGAGACAGACAGAACACGAGCGGGGGAGGGGCAGAGAGAGAGAGGGAGACACATCCTAAGCAGGCTCCAGGCTCTGAGCTGTCAACACAGAGCCCGATGTGGGGCTTGAACTCAGGAACTGTGAGATCATGACCTGAGCCTAAGTCGGATACTTAACCGGCTGAGCCACCCAGGCGCCCCAATATTTTTTTGTTTTTTAAGTAAACTCTATCCCCAATGTGGGGCTTGAACTCATGACACCAAAACCAAGAGCCACATGCTCTACCAACTGAGCTAACCAAGCACCCATTGTCTATTTCCTTTAAATGAATGACTGTATATGTGCAAATGGAACCAGAAGACCCTTCTCCCACCATTTCCATACCCTAAATAAATGCTTTTGGCTTCCTTGTGGTTATTAGGAAAGTATGGTAGATTCCCAGTAGAGTCATGGGACTAGATAATAAGTCATCTCTCATACATCTCACAGGAATAAGCTGTCAGAGAAGTTTTAATAGGTCAAATTCTTCTCTATATTGCCATACATCTTTCCCAGTTTGGACAGTGGGAACCATTACTGAAAGGAATAATTTGAAATTGTTTGCACTTATCATATATATGTACCTGGTAATCTCATCTTCCCCCGTAGGTCCTTCCTGTGCTTTTACAACACCAATCAATCAACACCTGAAGGTTCCCTTCAGGGTCAAAATCCTGCCAGTGACTTTGCCCCAGGAATATTCTGAGTCTTTTTGTTTGTTTGTTTGACAATTTTAACCTTTAACACATATTAAATTATACAGATTTTATATATCAAATATAAGAAAGATAAATAATCCCAATTCTATCAAGTGATACTCCATTTAGAGTAAAAGACTCTAAAATATTCAAGACAGAATTTAGCAGAGGTCAGTGAGTGGCATATTAACCATCATGAAAGCCGTAATCCAAGGACCTTTTAGTGGAACAAAAAGAATCAGAGTACAGTGCAAACAGTGAGGTTTGGGTTTGCGATTACCATTAAAAACCCATTGGCTCTGGAGTTGAGTGCCCAACATAGATTTATAGAAATCTTCCTAGAAGAAAAAAAAGCAGGGAGGGGTGCGGGGGGGAGAGGGGAAGGAAGGATGGGAGGAAAGGACAATATTAAAAAGGAGAAAAAATAAGGGAGGAAAGAAGAAGGAAGGAAATAAAATTTTGGTCCTTGCTCTCAAGGAATTCATAATTACCTTGGTGGTAAGTGAATATGTATTATGACAACTACTAACCAAAAAAGATGAGCAAGATGCTCAGGAAACAAAAAGTAAGGGGCAGGGAAGAAAAAGAAGCATCGTTACCATCATCTCCCCCCTCATCTTCACCATCCAGGGCACTATCTTCATTACGAAATCACTTTAAGAAAGCAACCAGAACGGAAAGTTATATCTGAGGTCATGGGGGCAAAGCACCCACTTGGGAACACCCGGCAAAAATATTATCTCTTTCCAGCATTCCTTGCTTCCTCAGCCCATATGAAGAGGCTGGAGAGACAGATTGAAATCCCATCATCTGCTGCCTATCTATTTGATCAGGGGCAAATAGAATACCTAGCTTATGCCTCCATTTCCACAACTGTAAGCCACGTATAGGTCTAATGACATCTACCTTACAGGTTCATTGGGAGGATTCTATGAAATAGTGGTCGTTAAATGTTTACCACTGTGTCTCCTGTTGTTATTGTTCATACTGTTCCTCCTTTTATCCTCAGGTTTCCTTTCTCATTTATTTTAACCAAAGGATAAAATCGGCAGGGAGAAGTCCCCACGTAGACTATGGCTGTGGAGATGGCCCTGTGCAGGAAGGAACTTTTTATCCATGCTGCCTAGCTCATCCTTTTTGAAGGGACAAATGTATCCAATCTTTCTCCGGGCTCTGGCTCCACACCTACTAAGAGGTGTAGAAGGAGATATGAATTTGGCTGAGCTCGAACAAAATTTGAAGACGCTTCATGGCATTTAATTACTTCGGTGCGTGTCAGAACTTGCATGGTCATGAGGTAGAGAAGAAAGCTAATACTGGGAGAAAAGCTAGGAGACGTACATTTTATTTTGTTCATCAGCGAAAAGTAAGACCGTTAAGTGCTTCTGACCATTTACGGAGAGTCCTGTCTTCAATTGCTCAGGAGCAGGTGACATCAGAAATGAGTAGATTCTAAAACTGCCTGCCATAATTTCAGAGGTTCCCACTGTTTGGCCTTCACTGTATCTAAAATGTTACTGTTGGCGCATGGTTTGGATCCTTATGAAAGCATACATGTCCACTAGAGGGTAAATGCTTCAAGCTGTGATTGGTCAGTTGTACTTTAGGATCAATGAATGTCAGAGAGTGTCCCGAGAATGTTTTGATAAGTCAGGCAGAGGAGAGAAAGCACCAGGTCACTAAATACCTGAGAGCGTGAAGACGGAAAGCTAGTCGAGGGGAGAGGGATTTTAACCCAGAAGACAGAGCGCAGTGAACACTCGCTTGGCGTGCTTCCACACTGTGCCTACAGGAAGCAGACTGAACATTTTTTAACAAATGTGCCATGCTTAATCTCAGCCTAGAGGGGCATCATTCTGAGACTATCTGAGGAAAAGTTCCTGAGGCATGTTGAGTCACTGGAGAGAGACAAAAAAAATTGATAGAGATTTTCCCATTTTAAAAAATAGGTGGTATTCTCAACGTGTTAAATTTTAGTAACTGATGTTTTGCACAGTATTAGTATTCAGGCAGATTGTTTACTCGCTTAGATTGCAAACCTTCCAGTGAAAATCTCAGCAGTATTCTTCTGCTAAAGTTTATCAGAGGAAGGCGTTATCTCTCTGAGCTCAAGACTCATTACACTACCAAATAAAGTTACCGCCAACTCGGAATAAAAACATTCCTGATGTTTAGATTCGTTTGCGCCCCTGGTATTACATGTCTTTGTCATATAGCTCTTTATATATCAGCCTGAATATTATTCCACACAGAGTGCTTTTCCTAAGATACTTAGGGGGTATCCATACAACGTGGCATGTTTGGTGGGAGGAGGGCAAATTTAAAGTTAAATGGTGTGTATGCGGCCTCTTCCCCACCTCTGGAGATGGTTTAATGGAATCCGTCTGTGCTTCATACTAACTATCCATGGATACTGCGAGGTATTGTGTTGTGGAGAGTAACGGAGACCATGCATGTGTGTGTGTGCTTTGTAAACTCAGGTACCCTGTATTTTTTTTAGTTCTATGAATACACACATAATAATCACAGGTCTCTGTGTACAGCTATAAAATCTGGTCACTGAATTCTCCATGTAGAAAAACATAATCACTGTATGTGAAGAAAAAAAAAGAAACATGGTCACAAAACTTTCTAAGTTCCTATTTAAAACATGGTCACTAAAGAATTATCTATACACATATAAAACATGCATAAAGCCAAAAGCAAGGTCAAAGAAATGGCTGGCTCAGCCCTCAGTTCCTCAGATAAAATATTCCGCGTCAGCTGCCTTGTCCATCGAGCTTATCATTGGTCAATTCACTACAATAAGATCAACTACAGTCTCTAAAGCCTTGTATATATACAGCAGGTCCAGTGCACCTACACGGTGACATATGTCAGAGGTCAAAGGCCACCTCTTCAGAGAGGACTTGCCTACTACCCCTTCTAAGGAACTACCATCCCACTAATCTCTCTCTGTGCCAGATCTGTTTACTCTTTGTAGCACTTATTACAAATCTGAAATATTGTACTTATTTTTTACTTGTGCATTATATGTCCATATCACTCCCATCCTTGTTCCCACACAAATACACTACATGTGAATATAAATTCCTAAAGGGTAGGGGATTTGCTTGTTCACTGTTATATTTTCAGCACCTGGAACGGGGCATGGAGTTGTATTTAATAAACGTTAAATAAATGAACATTGAATAAGTATCCACGTAAAAAGCATAATCTCTGTGTATAACATGAGTCATAGGTTTATTGCTATCAAAGCTGTTCCTTTATCTTGATCAGATCTGTTGACACCGTGTAATGTGTCTTTCTTCTAGAACTTTGAAAGTACTAGATCAATGACTCTCGTTCTGACCCTGATTTCTCCCTGACAATCCACGTATTGGGTCTTGAAGTATTGAGGCCATTTCCCCAGAGCTGCGGAAATATGAGCCCACAGATAGTGAACTGCCAAAAATCTCCTTCCGGCTCAGTCAGAACATTGTCTGTGGCAGTAATGTTGACAGTTTTCACTTCAGAAAATATAGGTATAATGTGATTTCAGTTATTCATCTCCTCAGGTTGATGGGTGGAATTCTGAACACTGTTTTTAGACACTTAGTGAGGAATTTGTAGTCATCCGTTTCCTCCTCCTCCTGACAAAGCTGCTATCATATCATCGTGTCTTAAGAATCTTTCAGTATGTGAAGGACAGACAAGTTTTTTTTAGCTTACTTCTAGACTGTCTTCCGCGTACACAAGTATCAAGAATGTACGTTCAGTTACTTACACCCACTCCTATTATCCTTCAGCACTGTGGTTATGCAAGCACCTTTCTTTTTTCTGTTACATATGTGGATTTTTTTTTCTACTGTTTAAAGTAAGGTTTGGCAATCTTGACAAAAATGGCCTACCTGGTCCCACTGTGTGCCTTTGACATACCAGAACCCTTAAGGTACTTTTTTTTAATTTCTTTAAAAAAATTTTTTTTAATCTTTATTTATTTTTGAGAGAGAGAGAGAGAGAGAGAGACAGAGTGCGAGTGGGGGAGTAACAGAGAGAGAGGGAGACACAGAATCCAAACTAGGCTCCAGGCTCCGAGCTGTCAGCACAGAGCCCAACACGGGGCTCGAACTCACCAACGGTGACAGCTCGTGACCTGAGATGAAGTCAGAGGCTTAACCAACTGAGCCACCCAGGAGCCCCAAACCCTTAGGATACTATTAGTGGCTTGGTGACCACTAACTCACTCCAAAATAACTTAAGGCAAAATGTAACAGCTGATCTATAAATAGTAGATTCCCCTTCCCTTGGTGTCTAAGGATGGTATTGGCTGATAGTTGTTCTAATGAGTTATTAGAAGAAATCTCTCAAGTGTGAAAAAGCTTGACTTGGTAGCAGTGATTTTAAAGTCATCTTTGATGCAAGTTCAATATGTACTAATCCTTGGGCTATAGCATGTAAGTTGGCGCACGGGATAGTTAATCTTATGTGTCGACCTGACAGAGCCATAAGATACCCAGATATTTGGTTAAATATTATTTCTAGGCGAGTCTGTGAGGGTGTTTATGGATGACATTATTATTTGAGTCAACAGGCTAAGTAAAACAGATTGCCTTCCTCAATGTGGGTAGGTATTGCCCAATGTGTTGAAGGTCTAAATAAAACACAAAAGGCAGTAAAAGGGAGAATTAATTGTCACTGACTTACTGCTTTTGAGCTGGGACTTTAGTGCCCTTCTGTATTCAAACTGGAACATACACCATCAGCTGTCCTGGTTCTCAGGCCTTCAGACTTGGACTAGAACCAAACTGCTGGCTCTTGTGGGTCTCCAACTTATAGATGACAGATCATGGGACTTCTCAGCTTCCATAATCACATGAGCCAATTTCTTCTTTCTCTCTCTCTCTCTCTCTCTTGATTCTCTTTCTCTGAAAAACCCTGACTGATACTGTGCATACATATGGTCCTTGAAGTACCCACAGGATAAAAAAATTACGTTCACAACATGTATCTTTAAGAGAGTTTCTTGTAGCCAAGAACATGATCTTTGATTCCATAGTCTAGCTGAGTAAACATGGTTGCTTTACCTTTCTCCTGTTCAAAATCACCCAATAGCAACAAGAAGATTAAAAAACAAAGATTCAAACTCAGCCTTGTCAAATGTTGAAGTCATCTGTAACCTAAAATTTGAACTCAAGGAAAGCTAACAAAGGCATTGAAGGTCTAAGAGAGGTGCCACAGGAAGAAGATGCCTATGTTTGCAGGCCTCAGAGACAGCCTCAAGGAACAGTTCTTCAAAATCATTGCTCCAAGACCAGAGGTAAAACCAAAAGTCCCCTGCCTGGAACCATGAGGCAACAACAACTTTTCAGGAGGAAAAGTAGCACTGAGTCTCAAGAAACACACTGGGCAGCCATATTTGCAAGGCACAGCTCATTTGCGAAGGTAGAGAAGAAAAAGTTGGCACTGTGAATAGTTCTAGAGGGTCAAACTTAATTAGGAAAAGTAAAGGCTAAAAGAAATTGCTTACTCTCACAACATCCCACTTCTGTAAATGGTTTTCTTGCAGCCTGAAACATGATCTTTATTCCTCGTACCATGTGAACTTCCAATAAACACACCTTCCTCAAAAATAAGTAATAACCAAAAATGAGGAAGCACAAGAATTATATTGAGATACGGTGAGAAGGAAATGAAGACAGTAATGGGAATAACAAAGGGCCAATGAATAAAACACACGACAGAGATGCTGCTGCAGATACATGAAAATTTTGAGTGAACAGATCAATGGGAATTTTTTTCATTATATACAATGCAAGGACGGAAAGCACATGTACCAAAAATTGGATAAGATACAGCAAGATAGCAAAAGGATAAAACATGAAAAAGCAGAACTCAAGAAGTAGGAAAAGCAAAATAATCACATTGAAGAAAGCCAAGATAGAAGAAGCATAAATGAGAATAGACATTTCTGAAAATATGTTAAGAAATATGGGGTAATTTTTTGCAAAAAAGGTAAATTAAAAAACAGAAGTGAACAAAGAATTAAAGGAAATTGTAGAGAAAGCTACAAGTATGGAACTATCTAAACTTTGTTGTCAGTCCTTACACCAATTTAAATTATACATATATTAAATATTTATAGTGAAAAATGAAAAAAAGTCCTAGAAATACACATGGAAAAACCATTTTAAATATCAAAGTCAGGGCACTTCTGAGTATTCACAAAACTCTGAAGCTATAGAAGGGAAAAAAATGATAAAATTTTTATTAGTGTATTGTAACATGGCTAAAATAATGTATTTGCAAGGTTATTGTCAAATTGTTTGCACTGTCAAGGATTATAAATAACTAGAAGTGCATAAATAACTAGAACTTGTTAAATAAATTTCTATTTCTTTGCAATGAAATATTATACAACTTTAAAAAGAATGAGGAAGCTCTGTGTAGACTGATTAGAGTGATCTATAAGACATATATTTTTAGGTGAAAAAAATTTGTAATAGACTTTAAAGTATATTGCCATTTAAGAGAGTGTATGTTGTATGTGCATAGAATGTCTTTGCTGAGACAGTGCTAAAAACAAATAAAGAAACCAAGGAACCAAGGTGGCTAGAGAACAGGAATAAGGGATATATTCACTTTCCAGTGCCTTTTGAATCATGTTTCATGGATATGTATCAGCCATTCAAAAACAATTGAATAATTTAAAATAAAGTTAAAAATAACTTTGTTTTGTGAAAAATAAAGCACACAAAATAGAAAATATAAACTACACAAAACCTCAGTGATGTTTTTAAAGTTAATTCTGCTATAGAGCTTCAAGGAGAGCATTTTAAAAGCTTGAAATATTGTTCTTAATTTGGTTGGTGTCATGTGATTCCCTAAAGCTGTGTCCTAAAAGAAAAGATGTGAATGACAGGGTTCTGGTCCTTGGACCTACACTTAGGAATCTAGTTCTCCTGGGACTTGGGGTAAGGGACTGTTAGAAACTGTCTTTGAAATTTTGGAAAATAGAACGAAGAAATTGGTCTTACATTGATACTTCAAAATTCACTTTTTAAATTTACCATGAGATTTGTGGTCTTATAACTCCCAAAGACATTAAAGGGATTAGACCTCCACTTTTTATAAAACCATTTTCTCTGAGAACTCTTCCCCCAACATTTATTTAGCTAATTCAGAGTTAAATGGAAGTAAACTGTGTGGTCTCCTTCCAAACCACCCTAAAAGACTTTGTAATTTCTACCTCAACCTATATCCTCACCTTATGACTTGCTTGAGAACAGAACAATGGCTAGATTTGAAGGGCCGTTTCTCTTTGCAAAAGAATCTACATTTGAAGGATAAAGAGGGCCATCCTTGGGAGTCTCACCAAAGAAAAAGGAAGAAAAGTACCTTCACCAAGGAAAACACAACCACCTATAATCTTTCTTAATGCTTTTCTCTGCCTTCACTATGCCCACATGCTGAAGCAAGACAGAACGTTTGACATTGTTTAGTCTAGTTTTGGAAAGAAATGATTAGTTAAGTTGTTTTAAGCAAACACCAGACTACCAAATTTTGTGGAATGGATGAGAAATGTTTATTGTCCACACTTTGCTGTCTTTGCTAGTGTTATATGTTACAGTTCCCTTAAACTGAGTAAGACATGGTCACCATTGAAAGGAAGTCTCTCTTTGTCATATTTATAAAGGTAGAAGAACAGATCTATCCATTAAGTGAAGATTGAAGCTATTTCTTGGTGAGGAAAGATCTGATCACCATTGCAAAATACCTGTTGAGGGAATTAGCTTCCCTATTAGGAACCAGTTGTCAACCAAGGATTCACTGAAAATTTGAGCAAACGGCCGTTTAATTGGCAATTGGCATGGCAATCCAGGAAACAGACTCAGGTAGAATCCTGGCTCTTATTCCCAAGGAAGACGAAGAAGGGCAGTTACAAAAATGAGAGCTCATGAGTACCGTTCTCCTTTAGATCCTCTAGGCAAAACAAGGATTGAAAGTAAGTTACCTGGGATTGGTTGGGTTAATATGCAAATGGAGGTTTGAAATTTGTCAAATCCAGTTGGCTCCTTGTGGGAGGTGAAGAATGTTCTGAATATTCAGGTGTCCTGGTGAGGAGGGAGTTAAGGCCAGACTGAGGGCTTGCAGTTAACAAAAGTTCATAGTTTTTCCAAAGAGGATATGCATAAATCCCTCCTCCCTTTTATGGCCTCCTGGCACTATTTAAAAAAAAATTTTTTTTTAACAGTTTCATTCATTTTTGAGAGACAGAACACTAGCAGGGTTAGGGCAGAGGGAGAGGGAGGCACAGAATCTGAAGCAGGCTCTAGGCTCTGAGCTGTCAGCACAGGGTCTGACGATGGCCCCGAACTCATCATGAACCGCGAGGTCATGACCTGAACCTAAGTCAGACGCCTAACCGACTGAGTCACCCAGGCGCCCCTCCTGGCTCTATTTGAAAAGAGACTCTCCTAGGGGCTCCTGGGTGGCTCAGTCCATTAAGCATCTGACTTTGGCTCAGGTCATGATCCGGTTTGTGGGTTTGAGCCCCACATCGGGCTCTGTGCTGACAGCTCAGAGCCTGGAGCCTGCTTTGGATTCTGTGTGTGTGTGTGTGTGTGTGTGTGTGTGTGTGTGTGTCTGCCCCTCCCCTGCTCACTCTCTGTTTCTCTCTCAAAAATGGATAAACATTTAAAAAATGAAAAATAAATAAATAAATGAAAAAAAAAAATAAGAGACTTTCCTAGCTTGCTTGCTCCATTTTGAAATTTCCTTTTACACAATAGTTCTACACCTCCACTTAGCAGGGTTTCAATAAAGATGACCAGAAAAGCTTATAATCATAAACCAATATCCCAAAGGTTAAACCATATCAGGGAATCAAGAGAGATGATTATATGCCACCCACTTGATAACGGAGAATTTAGTTCAATAGCTAATTTTCCCTCACGATATTTTTCCTTCGCCAAACATGACATTAATATCCTTCAAATGTTAGTCCTCTCTCATATGATTCCAAATACAAAAATGCACAATGAGATCTCACAGGCCTAACCCACACACACCTATTTGTAAGCAGCCTTTCTGTTTCAAACTCAAGATATAGGCTAAGGTACCACCTCTTGTTTCATGGGTCTTGGGGAAACACAGGCCAGTTTTACCCTCCCCTGCCATTATCAATCAAAAATTCAAACTCATTTTAAAATTAGCCTCTGCCAAACATAATTAGGGGATTAATCCACCAGAAAAAAAAAAAAAAAGACATTCAGTAAACTTTCATAATCCAAGAGGTTAGGCTTTGGCATTCAAGAAAATAAGCACCAGAATGCCAATGAGGAAAAGAGCTCAAGGCACAGGAACTCAACAAAACCAGATCTCCCTAATAAATGGTCTCACACACACCCCGAAATCTACAGATTTGTGTATTCATTGGTGCCTTGTCATCTTCTGACTAGCCATTGAGTAGTTAAGTCTTCCTTTCCATAGACACTCAGTAAGTTAATTTACAAACACAAAATTTCTTTTTCAATCACATGTTTCAAGCAGAAGGAAGAATGACAGTGACACTATTTGTTAAAACCTGTGTATACTGACATTGTGTACATGTGAGTGTGTGATCTCATTATAGCAATCACAAAAATCATGCATGACAGAATTCATATCAGTTTCCTACTGCTCACACTGTAAATTACAAACTTAGTGGCTTAAAACAACAGTAATCCATTCTCTTTACAGGGCTAAAAAACAAGGTACAGGCAGGTTCCTTTTGGAGGCTGTAGGGGAGAATCCTTTCTTGTGGTTTCTGGCATTCCTTGGCTTGTGGCTGCATCACTGGAATCTCATTGCACTCTCCTCTTCTAGAAACAGGTATCTCCCTCTGCCTTTCTCTTACAAGGATACATATGATTACATTTAGGGTCCACAAAGGCTGTTTACATTTCAAGGTCCTTGATTTAACCACATCTGCAAAATCCCCTTTGCCATATAAGGTAACAACATATTTATAGTTTCTGAGATTAGGGTGAGGACATCTGTAGAGGACACTGTGCAGCCTACCACAGATGATATTATTCCCATTTTACACATGAGGACACTAAAAATCAGAGATGGTAACCTGGTTGCCCAATTTTGTGGGACTGGTACATCCATGATTCAAAGTCCTTGTTGATTTCTCTACACCAGGCAAAACATTTTGTATCTGAAAATTATTTTATATAGATATAGATATAGATATATAGATATATATGCACACAAATGTTTTTAAACGGAAAATGTGACTTAAGATCTTTGTTTATAATTGATGGCTTGCGGTGCTTCAAAAAAACATATGAAATAATAATTGTGCTATTGTAGAAATATCTCTACGGTCCACAAACTACAAAGGGGTGAAATCCCACCTACTTTCCAAAAAGACTAAAACTTCCAGGTTTATTTACAAAAATGTTTAAGCATGTGAATGCAAAGTTATTGACTATAGATAATTTGTGGTCATTTCCTCTTTTTTTAAATTTTTTTTAAGTTGTATTTATTTTTGAGAGAGAGAGTATTTATTTTTAAGAGAGAGAGCTCTCTTAATCTGAGTCTCTTTAATCTGAGTCTCTTAACGTATTGAGTTTTTTTTTCTCCTTCCTCTATAATTTCTGCCTTTTCTTTTTTTTCAATGTTTTTTTTTTTTATTTATTTTTGAGAGAGAGAGCGCGCATGAGCAGGGGAGGGGCAGAGAGAGAGGGAGACACAGAACCTGAAGCAGGCTCCAGGCTCTGAGCTGTCAGCACAGAGCCCCATGCAGGGCTCAAAATCACAGACCATGAGATAATGACCTGAGCTGAAGTCAGATGCTTAACCCACTGAGCCACCCAGGCGCCCCTTGGCCATTTCCTTTTAAATCCAAATAGAGCTGTTCTCTTGAATCTGAGTTCCAGGAGAAGCTCCAGAGGCCAGGAAATGGGGGGGAGGGATAAGGGAGGAGATAAGGAGGAGGCTAAGTTCTACTTGTATCTCTTTCACGTTTAAGAGTACTCACTGAAAACTTATCTAGGAGTAATTTTTCTGCTAAAATTAACTTGAAAATCACTAGTCTTAACCTTTAAGGACTTTTATAATTTCTTATGTGTCAGTTATACATTTGTGTGTGTGTGTGTGCATATGTGCATGTGTGTGTCTGTGTCCGTGTGTGTATGAGGAAAAGAGACAGAGACAAAGGGAGAAGCAAAAAGGAGAGAGACAAGAGAGACTGAATCTCTACATAGGGGATGCCTCCATCATTTTTGCCATTTCAAAATAGCTGCCCATGCCTCCAGATAATCTGGCCAGATCATAGTCTTTATAGGTTATAACCTGGTCAGAGGGCATCAGCTGTGCCCCACACAACATGGTCAGCCACTCTTGCCAGCCACTAAGGTCCCTTCAGTAAACCACTTCTTCAAGTGTGCTAGTCTATCATCATGGCAATAAACACTGTAAAGCCCTCTCCACATCAGCCTTTGACTCCATTCTCCGTGAGCCACAATTGCAGGCACTTCAGTTGTGTCTACAAACACACTAGTAGGGGAAAACCAAAGTGAAAAGCTGTTTATTTGGCAAACGACTGCTCTGAAACGGTATAATCTTCTAAATTCATTTTTGAAATAATTTGGCTGAATACAGTTTTTGGTTTTACACCTTCAAGCCAGTCTTTGTTTTGTTGATGCACTCTTTTATATTTGTGAGAGTACATAGGACTTCTCCAAGGTCATGTGGTCTCTAGTGTAATCAACTAGTAAGCTCAGCCCCCGTTAGGAGATAACAGAGAAGTTACTCCTATTATATAAGCTCCTCTCCTGGTAACAGCTTCGTAGAATCTGGAAATTACACTAATACTTAAGGAACACTGGAATACTTTAGCACTTCATACCATCAACCAGGCTCCTGGAATTACTTGAAAGATTTAAAGCAACTTCAAATATATTAGCTTGAATCAAGCTATGCAGTAGGTCAAGCTGGCTCCTTTAGATTAACCCATTCATTCACTTATTTCTCCCTCTACAGGTACCACTCTTTCTTTCATATTAGTGAAAGGTTAAAAGCTTCTAGGGTTGTTTTTTTTTTTTTTTTTTTAAGTTTATTTACTTTGAGAGACAGAGACAGAGTATGAGGACAGGGGAGGAGCAGAGAGAGAGGGAGAGAGAGGGAATCCCAAGCAGGCTCCACACTGCTAGCACAGAGCCAAAGGTGGGATTGGAACCCAAGACTGTGAGATCACGACCTGAGCCAAAGTCAAGAGCCAGACGCTTAACTGACTGAGACACTCAGGTGCCCCAAGCCTCTAGTTTTGATGTGACATCCCATCTTTATAAAATGAAGTGAGTTGCTTTACCTCCCGTAAGAATCATCTGTGCAACCTGCCTGTGTCACATACACTTTTTTCCCCAGTGCCCGCTGAAAGTTAGAAAATATGGTTCAAGTCAAAAAGAAAATCTATAACTCTACTGGATATATAAGAAAATACAATAGATTAAAGATAAAACTTTCAAAATGGTGTGCATGTTTATTCTTTGTAAAACATTTAGATAACATGTCTTAGGGGTACGTGAGTGGCTCAGTTGGTTAAGCATCGACTCTTGATTTTTGCTCAGGTCATGAGCTCCTGATTCGTGAGATCGAGGCCTGTGTGGGGCTCTGTGCTAACAGCGTGGAGCCAGCTTGGGATTCTCTCTCTCCTTCATTCGCTGCCCTTGTCCCACTCACATTTACGAACATGTGCACCTGCCCTCTCTCTCTTTCTCGTTCCATCTCAGTTTCTCAAAATAAATAAATAAACTTAAAAAAAAGAGAAAGAAAGCATGTCTCAAAACATTTGTAATATCCTAAGGAGGGCATGCAAATACTTTCACTTCTTGTGAACTTATTTTTCAGAACCAAAGCTGCGGTGAGTAGCAGTTCTAGGAGCCCTAACACAGAATGCAGAATGTCACTGAGGTGGGAGGGTTGGGGAGGGACAGCTATGCTGACAGAGCACTACAGATGTATACAAAGGAGATAATCAGCTGTCACCGGGAAAGGCTTTGAGTTAAGTGGCTTAACGAGCATTATTAAAATTGCCTCTGGCAGCAAACAATCAGCACAGGGAAAGGCTGAAAAGAAGGTGAGGACACCAAGGTTGGGGGGGGGGGGGGGCAGGTAATTGCCTAAAAGAAGAGTTCACCTACTTAAGATCCCTAATACACTCGGCTTTAGAAGGAAAGATTTCTCTCTGTTTGCAGGTTAGGCTGGTTCACGATTATTTCTTACATCCTTCACTACCTAACTTAAATCTGTCATTTTCCATTATGTTTCCCAGAAAGACCACATTCCTAAAACATGCTCAGTAGAAGTGGAGTTGCTCAGATGAGCAGGCCGTAATGCCAAAATCATCTGTAAGGCTGCAGAATGGGGCTCTGGAAATGGAGGGCCTGGCTGCAACAGCTTCACACACTCTCCTCTTTCCACGAACGTGTTGGCAGTGTGCACTGGTGAGCCAGAGTTCAAGTGCTGTTATGAGTCACATTTCACACCCCTTGGCTACCACAGAGTGTTTCAGAGGCAAACACCTCATCAGCCTTGTAGACTTAGACGAACAAGCCTCTTGAGAATCACAAGTGATTTTTTTTTTCCCTCTTCTGAGTAGGCGCCCTGTCTATCACTGTTTCAATGTAGACTCAGGAAGAAAATCTTCAAAAATGCAGAAACTCAAGCAGGTCAGACAGGCCTAGTCAATGAAATTGCAAGAGTGCAAGATGGAAGATAATCTGAGGTTGACCTGAAGGACAGTGGGCACCAGCCTTCCATTTCTTTTCCTGCTTAACCCCTTTGGCTGGGACAGAACAGAGTGCCTGGTCCCCAGGCATCCTGGTCTGTGAACTCATGGAAAACTGTATTGGTTATCATCTCCTTTCGTGAAATGGATGCCATGATATGAACCAGTTGCCCAGCCCAGCCCCATGCCTATAGCCTTTATATGCTGGTAAGGCCCCTCTTTTTGCACCTTTACCCTACAACCTAACTCAGTTTCTGGGCCCAGAAACGTTAGTGTCTTCAAAAATGTGTTGAGGATTTGAAATACAAGCTACTTCCGGGGGAAAACAAAAGTCATATACCATGTTGATGCAACAAGACTCTGCTTTCTGAAAAGATGAGTCAGGCCATATATGGAAGGGACCTGCTAAGCTATGATGGAGAAAAGTCCACTTTCATGGAAGTGGATTCTTTTAGTCACTTCTTGCTTACAAAAACATTTCTGGTAATATTTAGTACAATTTCTAGCAGAATAAAAATTCGCCCCCATGTCGTGAACAATGCCTACCTTATGAGTACAGCTGCGAGAAGGTTCTTTTATCAATAATCAAAACGAACTATTTCTTCCATCTCTATCATATGGCCTGATCAAAATTAGGTTATCATTACCTAATTTTAAACTTCTAGGAAGCTATGCTATCCTACCAGTTGGATCCTCAGCATCAATACTGTTCTGTAGACTGACCAGGTGTAGTCTTGAAAACACCCCGGCCCACGGCAAACCAAAAAACACTATTCTTTGCCTTTGTCTTCCTACCAGGATTCACTTGGTTCCAAACTGCCCCACCACCATCTTACCTTGCTGTCAATGCTTTAAATGACATTTTTGTGGCATTCCCGATATCCATGCCTCATCTTCCTCCTCTCTGCCGGAAACAACCAGATATCCAACCTCCCCTACTTAGATGTGTGACTCTGGAAACACAGAGTGAGTCTTGTTTGGTCTGAGCCAATATTAGTATCTTGTTCTCTTTGCTTGTAATTGGAGTAGGCAGGGGCACAAGAAGTGATCCAGGCCAATGTGACATGAGGGAAGTATGCAAGGGGGTTATGGGAAATTTTTCCTTACATTGCAAAAGAGAAAAGAGATGACCTCTGCACATTTTTAGGCCTGGATCTGATGCCTGAATTCCTTCAGCAATCTTAGAAGAGTGAGGTGAACTGGACTCACACTGTTGATCATAGCCATATGTTGCTATTGGGCACTTGAAATGTTGCTAGCCCAAAATAAGAAGTGCTGTATCAAACACCTCATTACTGAATGTATTGATATTTATGTTGAAATGCTAAACACTTTTTATATATTGAGTTAAACCCAGTGTATTATTGAAACTAATATTACCAGTTTCTCTACATTTTTTAATGTGGCTACTAGAAAAATTTTACTCTCTCATGTGGCTTGCTTTATATTTCCTATTAGACAGCATTGAACTAGACTGAGAATAAAACCCAAATGCTGAAAATCAAAGAGCTAAAATATGAAGAAAACTTGGTCCTAAATGATGTCATTAGCCAATGTATTGACTTCATTTACAACTCTGGAGTTGTCCTCTCTCAGGAATTCTTTCTATGTGGGATAGGAAGTCTCCCTGACAGTTCAAGATATTGTGACTGGGGTTTTTCTATTACCTAGAGCTAAAAGTATCTTGACACAGTGCCTCATCCATCATTACCTGGAGAGGCCGCTTGGGCTGGGCCAGTCTCACAATTGGAAGCATGAAGTTCACGGAGACACAAGCCCCTGACATTGCTATGGACATAAGGCTGAAATCATGGAGTTTGGGATCTTCCTTTTCATTGGAATAACGATGACACTTACTTCACAGGGATATTGTTAAGTGTCATCACATAGATGCTTAACTAGCTTGCTAGGGCTGCCATGACAAAGTACCACAACAGCAGTTTATTGTCTCACATTTCAGAGGGTAGAAGTCCTAGATCAAGGTGTTGGTGGGTTAGTTTCTTCTATGGGCACCGAGGAGAATCTATTTCATGGTTCTTTTCTTCCCTCTGAAAGTTTCCTAGCGATCTTTGACATTCCTTGGCTTGTAGATACATCACCCCAATCTGCATCGTGTCCACGTAGCATTTTTCCAGTGTGCACATGTGCTTCCGTGTCCAAATCTCCCCTTTAAAAAAAATACCAGTCACATTGGAGTAGTACCCACCCTAATGACCTCATCTTAACTTGATCAGTTACAAAGACCCTATTTCCAAGTAAGGTGACATTCACAGATAGTAAACATTAGGACCTCAACATCTTTTAGGGAGACAAATTCAACCCGTAAGAGATGCTACTTAAATGTGTATTGAGTTGAAATTAATCATGCTTTACAAATTACAAACCTCTACCCAAACCTATGTACTATGTGATTATGGAAAAAGCAGTCCATGTCCCTGCTGTCCAAAAGAGGGCATAGTAAGTGCAGACAGCAAATATTTCATTCACCAGATTCTTTGAGTGGGTTCAGAAAGAAAGTTGCTGTAACCAGACAGTTAACAACCAAATTTTTTGGCCCCTGATGTGTTAACACTGTAGTCAATACTGTACATTCTAATAAATAACAGGCTCCTTTTTTAAGTCAACCTGTATTCTTTTCTGATTTGTCTTTTGACCTAGATGAGTCATGTAGGTTGACCCTCCTCCTGTGGTCACATTTCCCACAACCTGCTGTTAAAACAGCTGTTCATTCTCAGAATTACCCCCATCCTGTAAACTCCAGAGGCTGGGTTTGTAGCTAAGTAGATAGTTCAATGGAGCAGTTGTGTCACGATCCAATGCCAGTTTGCCTTTAATAAGTGATTTAAGTTTAAAGAATCGATGTATAGCCCCAATTGAATATACTTTGACTTCAAAATTTTCACAGCCCTTGCTACTAACTACAGACTTCCTTATTTAGAGCATTTTCCTGTATCAACCATGCATTCTTTTTATTTCCCTTTTTTTCCCCAGAAATACAAAAGCATAAAATTCTTAGGTTCTTAGTTTCAAGAGATCTGATAACTGACAGGAGATGAGAACAAAGACAGAGGAGGTTGTCTGCTTTTTTTCTCTAAATTAACTGTTTCCCAAGATGGCCGCTGTGTATCTTCTCAGCTTACTTAAGTGCCAAGCTCCACTCGGTTGGAGTGACATCTGCCTGCAAGTTATAAAAACAAAGTCAAGAAGCTTTCCCATGTTTGCATGCCAGATCCACATATCCACAAGGAATTCTCAGTACTTGTTCTTATGTTACAAGAAGATGTTGCAAACTACGGGGATCCCAAGTTGGCCATTAGTCAGAAGAAGCAGAAGAGGAATAATGATGTTAAAGTACCATTCATTAACAGTGGATCATGCTTCAGGGACTGTGCTAGATGCTCACATACTTCAGCTCGAACCCTCAAACCAATCCTGCAAGAAGGGTATTATTATCTCCACGTGGAAGAAGAGGAGAAACTCAGAAAAATTAAGTAGCTTGCCGAAGTTGCCACAAGTTGCCCAAGTTGCCACAGTTGGCAAGAAATAGAGCAAGGATTCTACTCCAGACACCAATGCCTACTCTCTTGCCCTTTTATCATAACATTAATACTTAATATTTTTCACCTCATCGGCTAAACAAAAGGTAACCCTAACACCCACTTTTGTTATATACACGAGAAAAGCTTATTACAGTCACGTGTTTGTTCTTACTGTTTGAAAAAATATATATGAATATCCTTTCTGTTTCTGCTTAGCATGGTAATCTACAGATATCTGAGTTATTCATAAGAAATCCTAATCTAACAGGATAGGGAGAGAATGTCATCTTACATGCCAGTTTTGAAAATAAAAATTTATAAATAAATCCCTGCTTAGTTGAATTCAGTGGCAAACACTAATAAGAATTTACAACATTCAACAGGGGTCAGTAAACTGTCTCCCATAGACCATATCCAGCCTGCTGCCTATTTTTATACCACCCATGAGCTAAAAATGTTTTTTGCATTTTTGAATGGTAAAAAATAAATGAAAATAAAGACTCATGAGAATTATATGAAATTCAAGGTTCAACATCCACAAATAAAGGTGTTTTTTCCTGTGTGTGTGGGGGGGTGTGTGAGTGTTTTTTGTTTTTTAACATAGCCACCCTCATTCGTTTATACTATCTGTGGCCTTGAGCTAAAACAGCAAAGTCTGTATTTGTGCAGAGACTGTATGGCTCACAAGCCAAAAATATTTACTACCTGGCCCTTTGCAAAATAATTTTGCCAAACCCTATTATATCAGTGGCTATGGGAGGATCTGTTTAATGTGAGCAAGAGAGAACAAGACTCTGCTCTCAAGGAAACTAAAATTGGGGGGAGGGGGGGTGGGAATGCATACACTTAGCGTAAGAACAGATAAAGTGAGAACAGTGCCATAAGGGATGTTATAGCTCAGTGAATATTCGAAGGAGGGGAAGGTATACAAGGACATGGAGATGACGACTCTACTCTATCTTATATCCTGATTTATAAGTAACCGAAAATCAGGGTTAGTGTGGACTGGGCCTCTTTTGTCTTTCTTTATTTTGCCTCACACACAGACACATATAAGATCATAAAAACTATTTTTCAAATATGACTTTTATTTTCAAAATTCTATTTTCAGTAAGTCCCCAAAATATACCAAGTGAGCCAAGATCATGTGTAGGAAACTCTCATACGTTGCCCATGAATTTTAGGGCTGAAAGGAATTTAGACATTATTTAATCCAACACTTTCATTCTACAGATGAGAAAACTGAGCCTGGAAAAGTAAAAAGAATTTTCCAAGTTCAAACACCTGGTCAGTGACTGAGCTAACAGTGGAGCGGGAAGAGATCTGTAATTTGTAGAATACCTGCTTCCACATACATTTTCTAACTTAACTCTCAAAATAGCCCTGCAAGTTCACTATTATCTCCATTTGGCAAAACAAAAACCTGAAGCACAGAGAAAGTAAAAAACTTACCCAAATTCTCAGATACTTTTTATAGAAGCCCCAAACTGAAACTTTGGTCCCAAATCCTCTGATTTCTCTACTTTATAATCTTCTGGAGAACTTTTATAGAAATACTTTTATTACCCCAGGGAACACAATTTGCTTAGTTCCAAAAAAGAAGGTATCCAGCTTGAAAGCCACATACTGCCCTGAAAAACTGTGATTTTCTTAAGCCACTACACGTGGCACCTTATCCTTGACATAGCCCCAGCAAGTTTTATAAAGGAACAGTGATCATTTTTACAGTAGCCTTATGTCATTTTGTCCTAATTAAATTGGTCAGGGTGAATGTCTAGAAATGTTGATTCCCTTACAGGAGGCCATGAGGTAAAAATCTGGCGGTAATACTCCTGTTACACATTAGGCGTGCACTTGGTCAAAATAATGAAGCATCTCTCTTCTTCCCCAAACATAGGCTTACATGTTAACTGGACCTTAGTACTCAGACTCTGACCACTTAGTAGTTACAAAATGTGGTTATAGAGGGGAGTCTGGGTGGCTCAGTTGGCCGAGCATCCCACTCTTCATTTCAGCTCAGGTCATGATCCTAGAGTCATGGGATCGAGCCTCACGTCAGGCCCCACGTTAAGTGTGGAGCCTACTTGGGATTCTCTCTCTCTCTCTCTCTCTCTCTCTCTTTCTCTCTCTCTCTCTCGGCCCTCTCCCCTGCTAGTATGCCTCTCTGTCTCTTTCTCCCTCTCTCAAATAAAAAAATATGGTTATAAAGTATGTTATATGTTCATATGTTATATGTTATAGTATGTCATATGAACATATATAGTATAACAGTATAATATATAATATACACGTATAATATAATAGTATAGTAAGTTCACATTTTTAAAAACCAACAGCACACTTTAACTCTTAGCCCTCAAAAGCTCTACATTAGAAACTGGCAACATTTTCACCCTGACATTTCCTTTGTGTCCTGACCTTAGGACTAGACTATATGTCCCAATATGCATTGCAGTTAGATGTGGTCATGTGACTGAGCTCTGGCCAATGAAATGTGGGCAGAGGGAACCATGCCACTCCAGGCCTGCCAATAAGCCCTTCGAAGCAATCATCCATACTTCCTCTCTTTCCTCACCTGTTGGCCCCACACCTACAACTGCTGGAGATCCTTAAAACCATTTAGAAGGTGACTGAGTTACTGAAGGGAAAGAAACGGGATCCTTAATGATGGGAGCCTGGGGCAGAGCATGTCCCTCTCACCCCTGTGGACCTTGACTGAACTGCTAGGAAAGATCAAAATCTCCCTTTGCTAAGTCACTGAGATTTAGGACTGTTTCCACAGCACTTGGTCAGCCCTGAAGATTCAAAAGTGATTCCATGGAAAGATGATGTGCTGTGGCTCAATGTTCCTAGCTGTTTGATTTTCTTATTCCCTTCGCACCCTATCTCACTTTTTTTCAAAGGCTCATGTTCTCGGTGGAGGTAGCTCTTCGTTGTTCAGGTTGAATTTGAATATTGCAACAACTAAGTGACATTTGATACTAAACTTTGTAAATAAAGATTCACAAAACTGTAAAAATTTGTAAAAAAAAAAAAATGAAGCCATTAAGTTTTACTAGTCAAAGGTAATATATGACTTTAAAGCAATGCCTCTAATGCAGACCCAGCCCATAGCTTGTCTGTAGATAAAGCTTTATTGGAACTCAGCCACGCTCATTGTGTACATACTGTCTATGGCTCCTTTTATGCACCACGACAGCAGAGTTGAATAGGTACCACTTGGCTCACAAAATTTATGAGTGTTGTTATTATGGGTATAATCGAAGGAGTAAGAAGACACTGAGTAGTGAGTGATCTTGGACTGTTAAAGTCATCAAAAAGTATAACAAATAAGGAGGAGAGGGAAAAGCTATAGGAAAGCTTTTTATTTATTTTTATTTTTTTTTTCATGTTTATTTATTTTTGAGAGAGAGAGAGAAATAGAGCATGAGCAGGGGAGGGGCAGAGAGAGAGGGAGACACAGAATCTGAAGCAGGCTCCGGGCTCTGAGCTGTCAGCACAGAGCCCGACGCGGGGCTCGAACCCATGAACCGTGAGATCATGACATTAGCCGAAGTCGGATGCTCAACTGACTGAGCACCCCAGCTATAGGAAAGCTTATTTAAAAAAAATATAATATGGTATTATTGTTCTGTGCAAAACAGTATACGATGCTCTGCTGGAAATGAAAAGAGACATAACATGTGCTCCTTGCCCTCAAGCAGCTTGCGGTCTCAGAGAGAGAGTAATAGGTGTACGTGGTAAAAGTGAACAAATGATCCAGCAGTTGTGTTCCTTGGCATTTACCCAAATGAGTGGTAAACATGTCCACACGGAGCCCTGCACAGAGATGTTTAAAGCATCTTCATTCAGAATTGCCAAATTTGGAAGAAACCAAGATGTCCTTCAGTAAGGTGGATGGATGACTGTGGTACATCCAGACAATGGAATATTATTCAGGGCTAAAAGAAATGGACTATTAGGACATGTAAAGATATGGAGGAAGCATAAAGGTATATTACCTAGTAAAAGAAGCCAATCTGAAAGGGCTACATGCTGCATGATTCCAACTACATGTCATTCCGGAAAAGGCAAAACTCTGTAGACAGTAAAAATCAGAGATTGCCAGGGGTTAGGAGGAAAGGAGGGATGAATAGGTGGAGCACAGAGGATTTTTAAGGCAGTGAAGCCATTCTGTATGATACTACAATGGTAGATACATGTCATTATACATTTGTCAGAACCCATAGATAACAGCAAGAGTGAACCCTAACGTAAACCGTGGACTTTGGGTGATAATGATGTATCCATGTAGGTTCACGGATTTTACCAAATGAACCATTCTGGTGCTGACCGTTGATAGTGGGGGGGGGGGGGCGCGGAGGGGTGCTGTGCATGTATAGGAGCAGGGATATATGGGAAGCATCTGTGCTTTCTGCTCAATTTTGCTACAAAACTAAAACTGTCCTAAAAAGTAAAGTCTTGGGGGCACCTGGGTGGCTTGGTAGGTTAAGCGGCCAACTCTTGGCTTTGGCTCAGGTCATGATCTCGCGGTTTCATGAGTTGCAGCCCCACGTGGGGCTCTACTGGCGGCACAGAGTCTGTTTGGGATCCTCTCTCTCCCACTCTCTCTGCCTCTCTCCCACTCGCACTGTCTCTCTCTCTCAAAATAAATAAATAAACTTAAAAAAAATAAAGAAAGTCTTGGGGGGTAAAAAAGAAGAATAAATAATGCAAGGCAGTCTTACGTGTGGAAGATGCAGGCAAGTCAAACTGCCAAAGATCAGGAGAGCAGGGTCATCAAAGAAAGGCGAGGAGACAGAACTGGGATGGGTCCATGAACCCAGGAAAAATCCCACAAGGAATCCCACCCATCCACTCGATACTAAGGAGGGGGGGAGGAGGAGGCCCCCTTTCACCAAGAACAAATTTAAAGGGCTATTATCCAAACTGTTTGCATTAAAAAGAGCAATAAACACTCATCTCAATAAAACTCCTTAAATACAAAAATATTTAGTATGCCCAGTCTGGCTCCTCTTGGTGATTTTTTGTTGTTGTTGTTAAATACTCAATGCAGAGTACAATTTACTTCTCCATTAAAAAAAAAAAAATCTTTTTTTTTTCCATTCTGTTTTGGTTTGTGGGTTTTTGTTGTCATTTCTTCCTAAAGCGCTGTTTCTTCACATTTGCATCTCCCAGCCTTTTTAATGTGATATTCCATTTAAACTGCCTTTTAATTGTACGTGCTGCCTTGGCAGAACATGACTGATGTACTCGCGTTAATTAGGGCTCCAGTCAGCAGCCCGTGCCAGCTGGAAACTCAGAAACAAGCGTAAATTATTCTGTCATCAATCAGCTCGAAAATGTTTGAATCACTAATTAGTTTGCAATTTGGGTGACAGTTTATCTGACGCAGGCGGTGTCAGAAACTTCAGATCTTAGATGAATAATTTGCCAGGAACAAGCACAGATTCCCTGCTTTTAAATACATGAAGGTTTATCTGCATGTTGAAAGGTGGCTCAGCAGTCTTCATTAACTTCCAACTGGGGCTATGTAAATCAGGAATCAGTGTGAGCCTCTTCAGGCCGAGGTGGCTTAGCAGATGATATTTAGGACAAGAAAGCCTCTTTTTTTCTTCTCCTTTTTTTTTTTTATTAATAATTCATAAACTGATAGACAAGGATGTTTGGGCTTTAACAGCTTAAAAAAATCACAATGGTTTTATAAAAAAGAAGCAATCACCCCCCTTTTACATGAAAATTAGTTGTGCTCTATCTTGCTGCTTAACTGATTTATTCTCCTTCACCATCATGTGACTGGAATGTTAAACGGGGGAGTGATTATTAGCCCTTGTCCTTTCGAGAAGGATCGTTATTGGGATTTTATTAAATGGCAGACTTATGTTTCCGTTTAAAGAGAAAGGTAGGTAGACTAGGGTGAGGGCAGGGGGGGAAGAGCAAGCAGTAAAAAAGAGAGAAGAGGAATTTTGTCTCAACACCTCGTAAAAATCTGTTATTTATTTAGTTATGGATGCTACAATGGCCCCCCGTTGTGTGAATCAAGGTTCAGGCCTGTATAATAATTCCTTGCGCTCACTGTTGATGGGAGGGAATGACATCTGTGGGAGACCTTAACGATTCTGGTGTGATTTGGATCTATCTGTGGCGCCATTACCCCGGCATTTAGAAGCCACACACTGCTGTCTGCACAGAAGACCCAGGATAGAGGAGGTTGTCACCTTTCTAGATTCATTTGCAAGAGGTCACATCAGGCCATGCCATTAATTGCAACAGACCTCATGAGCCGGGAGTGGCAAAGGTGACACCTCCACTTGCAGAATGGAGGAGGGGAAGAAAGAAAGTAGGTGAGTTGAGAATATTCTGTGCCGTGTCCAAACTCCATGCCGTTTGCTAGAAGGAAATAAGGTCGATGCCTCCCTGGTTTACTCTTGATCCAACTGACTCCCAGTTCTGCTCTAACCTTGACATCCCAGTGTCTCAGAGATGGAGTTCCTGTCTGGTCCTCATGACTGAGTCTTGCCTTCTTTCTCACTGGCCAAATGGTTTGACTCCCATTTCCCCTGTGAATCAGTTTCCTTCTTGTATTTCCTTCCTAGTACATTTATTCCTTGGCCCTCTTTCCATGAATAGCCTTCCCCAAACTGGATTCCTCCATTCTTTAAGTGGAGTTGCTGCCCTATTCATCACCCAATTTGATGATTAGATGCTTGAACTCCAGTCTTTTTTGGAAAACAAGCCACTGCTAAGCCAACCAATCTTAAATTCTCCTGAGACTCATTTACACAAGTTATCTCTCTTCCTCTTTCTCTTTCTCTCTCTCTCTCTCTCTCTCTCTCTCTCTCACACACACACACACACACACACACACACACTACAGATACATCTAGTATTGATCTCTTATTAATTGTATTATCAACTATGTCCTACCTGTCATTTTTCCCACAACGACCCCTTTCTTAGTTTGAGACCAGTCTTCAGATTGTTGTCCCAGTGTGCTCATCCCTTGAATCACCAATTTCAGGCCTAAATACCATTTGAGGACTTCCAGCTCTTTGGTTCTACCTCGATTCCTCATATTGCCTTGTGCTCTTGGACACAGTACATAACTACTATAACTAGGGTGTGCCATTTTGGAGTTTATGTTGTAGTTAACTTTTGCTAGTTAACTTCTGTAGTTATCTTTTGCTGTGCTGCAGTAACAAACAAACCGAATGTCCAACAGGTTACCACAACAAAGGTGAATTTTTCACTTGTGTTACATGTTGGCTGTAGCTCTATTCCATGCCCTCCTTACCTGGGAACAAAATCTGAAGGAGAAGCCCCTGTCTGGGGCATGCCAGTCTCAAGACAGAGAGAAGAGAGATGGCAGAACCCATGATGGCTCTTAGAGCCTCTGCTCAAAATTGTCACATGTCACCTCCACACATGTGGAGAACAGACATTACAATCCTTCCACAGAGACAAACCCGATAGAAAAGGGATCTGTGCCTTTTAACAGAAATCAAATCTACCAAAAACTTTCCACAAATGTCCCTAAGCGCCTTCTGGGTTTCCCAGCAATGGCTATTTAGGAGTAAGGATACCTTCCCTTCAGCAGAGGATGCTGAAACTTCACGCATCTCTCATGGTCTCCGTGCACTGGGTAGCTGATTTTTCCATCCATTACTATGATTTTACCATCCATTACCTGACCTTTAATCTAACTATTTTTGGCATCCAAACGGTCTTCTTGATCCCCCACTGATGAACATGTTCTTCAAGCTTGACCCAGAAGAAAAGAGAACAAAGGAGTGGAGGGGAGTTGGGAAGGGCCCCACCTTAACAGCACAGCCACAAAGCTGTCACCAGGCCCTGACACAAACATGCCTCTACACAGGACACTGAGAAATGGGAGGCCCTGTGCCTGCTCATGCTAGCTAGGGGCTGTATGCCTCTTCCTTAAATTCCTGCTGGGTTGACCTCTTGGAATTCATTCTTCCTCGTTGGGGCTTTGATTTATAAGGCCCCAGTCAAGAGACTGTTTTCCTTTCTCCTCAATATCATAATCAAAATGTTGACACACTGCTATCATGTATACGTTGGTGGGCAAACCGTAGCCTTATATTCCAAATAATCTGGCTTCCTGTATTCACAGTTCACTACATCAAGAATTTAGCATCCTCTTCCATTCCATGTGGTTGTTCCCGAAAACAAAAACCAAAAGATATAGCTGTTAAAACAGCATATGCCAATAATTATTAACTTTAGCCTAGTAACCTTCATTAAAAATTTTACTTTAGTTCACTTTTGCCAAGAACTCAATCTTTTCCATCCTTATAGCTTGACAATATGATTTACCTATCATTTTGATGTTGATTTAGTAAGTTGTCTTCCGTTCAGTTCTTCTCCTTGGTTGACTGCTCTCTGTGCCTAGAGTTTATGTTAACCTATCTTACTTTGAATCCTTAAATCTACATAGAAACTTGCAACAACACTAGCAATAGAGCAAACTATATAACAGACTCCCAGCAAACTTACGCTTTCCCTTTCTACACCTTTGCAAGCATCAAATTTTTGAGCACAGATAGAAAATAGTTTTTATCAAGTAAATGTCTGGAGTTCTAAATAAGCAATTGTAATTTCATGGTGTATTAATTTCCTAGGGCTGCCATGACAAAGTACCATGGAGTAGGTGACTTCAAACAACAGAAATTTATTGTCTCACAGTTTCAGAGGCAAGAAGTCTGACATCAAGATGTTGGCAGGGCAACGTCCCCTCTAAAACCTGTAGAGGAGGACCCTTTCTGGCTTTTTCTAGCTTCTGGTGATTTGCCCCAGTTCTTGGGGTTCTCTGGCTTGTAGCTGCTACATTCAGTCTCTCTCTGTTGTCACATCCTGTGGCTGAGTCTCTTTCTTTCTCCTCCTCTTCTAATGAGGACACCAGGCCATATTGTTTCAGGGCTCATCCTAATGACTTCATCTTAACTTGATTATATCTGCAAAAATTATAAGGTCACATTCACAGGTACCAGTGGTTAGGACTTCAACATATATTCAGGGAGGACACAACTGAACACACAGCACCAGTTAACATAGTTTAGATATTAGATACACTGCCAGTTATCTAAGTTACTGGATTTGAGCCGGTTCCTAATTGAGGAAGATGATGTACCACCTTCTTTGCATGCAAGGTGTCTCTCAGGGAGTTCGTCTGCTTGTGCGCGTGTGTCATTCTCAGGCATTAATTTTTTTTCTCGTTAGTGTTTATTTTTGAGAGAGAGCGAGACAGAGTGCAAGTGGGAGAGAGGCACAGAGAGAGGGAGGCACAGAATCCAAAGCAGGCTCCAGGTTCTGAGCTGTCAGCACAGAGCCTGACGTAGGGTTCGAACTCACCAGCCAGGAGATCATGACCTGAGCTGAAGTCTGACGCTTTACAGACTGAGCCACCCAGGCGCCCTCCAAACATTTCTGTTTCCAGATGAAATACTGTATGCTAAGTGACAGATTTATCAGCTGTTTTTCACATGCGCAGTCTTGCCCCGAATTGCAGATATCCATCCTGCATGTGCTCTAAATAGGTTCCCATTCCTCTTCCTTGAGCAATATCTTAATTCTTGATGGTGTCCCTGGCAAGGCACAATGAATCTGGATGGAAAGAAAAGTATTATTTTGTTTACACATTCATTGTACGTGAGGTATAAATATTGTTGTTTGTTCTTTTCACAAAAATAACATTTTACCATTATGGAAAATGTAAAAAGATAAATTCTGAGAATTGTTAAAGAAAAATAAAACATAATAGCTCACCGTCCTCACCCACCTTATTAATAATATTGTATGTAACTCCTTCTACTCTTTATGCATAGATTTGAAAAATAATTATGAACAAATACACATACAAATATGCATTTTTTGAAGTGAGTGGCTTTAAATCCATAGTTAGTTGTGATGAAGGAAATAAGGCCACTGGTTCCTGGTAAGGGGAAAAAGAAAAAGAAAATACCCCATTCATGAACCCCGAGGCTCAAAAATTACGTGATGTGAGTGAACAGTTCAGTTTATAATAGATAAGTAAGTATTAGGTCTTTAGTTTCTAATAGACAATTAAGACAGTAGGTCCACCCACCAAAGTGGTTTAGATAAAAGCAGTCTAAATAATGCCAACTTTTGTTCACCTCAGGCACATACATGACAGAAATGAGTTTGATTGTGGTTATCACATTAGCCCAAATAATCAGAAGTGTAGAATCCCCCATTTAAATACGTTGCTATATGCTTCCTGCTTTTCTTGAAGACAATGATATGTGATATAGTTCTTAGAGGTAGTAAAATATATGATAGAAATACGGGGCAACATCTTCAGTTTCTTGTTTTTCTCTCTTGTTATGGTTCTCAGCAACTTCAATATACCTTTACTGACAATTCCCCTGACATCTTAGCCTCACAGTCTGCCATCTTCCTCCACCCATTACTGGAATCTCTAAGCCACTAAGTTACTTACTGATGAAGCCATACCTGGAATCCAGTTAATTCTCTCAAAATTCTCTCTACTTCGCTAACTACCACCTCCTTAACTTCTGTCTTGCTCATTCTCTCATACTTACAAAATGTTCAATTCCTTGAAAATTGTCAGATTTCTTTGCTCACAAATCTCATCTTGACTTCACATTTCTCTATGAATCCTCAATCTTTAGTCATTCACCAACTATTTGTTCCACTTCCTCTACTGAGCGGAAGAATTGAAGAAAGGCAGGAAACTATGATTTCTAAATGCAACTAAGCCTTTGTTGTTTAGGGTCTCACATCAGTGTATTAAGAGATCCCACACTATTTTCATTTTCACATTCTCCAAACCCTCAGCTCCTCCCCAAGATTCACTCCCCGCACCTAGGAAATGGCCACACCTTCAAAGGAAAGGTCAAAACCTTTGTGCTCAGGCAGATCTGGAACCTCCACCTGGTAGCTACATTACCTTGGAGGAAGTCAGTCTGCTTTCTGAAAGCCCTGGGCTACTGTGAAAAAATAAAACACAAGATTTGTGAAAGGGCATCATGTCTGAACATGCCCGAAAGTGTCAAAGTGAATAGGACCCTAAAACTGATTTTTAGACTGTCACCTATACTCTGTTCGCGTTAAGTCTGGCAAAAGCAGAGTTTGTGACATTCAGACTTTACTCTCGCAGAGACAGAAGGGATAGGAGGTGATGAGAACCAACAACAAACAAGTTGGGTCAACTCAAGTAGCTTCATTTTCCGTCTCTCTTTTGCTTTTACTGGCCTCTTTCCAAGATGACTGGGCCTAGGATTTGTAAAAACCGTTGAAGAGTCAGCAGAGAAGCACATGGTGTGGATCCGGGAGAGGACATATCTGCATTTTTCAAGCTTGGTTAAGGTTTCTGTGTTCACTTGCTCAAGCTAGGAGGCAGAATTTCATGTCAGCCCATCCAAAGTGAATAAATTCTATATACAATTTACTGATGTATAGTGAGGGCCACACTGAGGTACAGTGAGGCTACAAAACGTGGCTTTGGTGATACCTTCCCATTTGTGTTTGGTGTTCCTCATTGCCAGGTGGCCCTTCCTGCTCCCCTGGCCTCCCTGCCAATTCCATATTCCACCCAAGCCTACCCCCCCACCGCCTGGTCAGTCCATGAGATTCTTTTTCTTATCAAAATTTAGCTGTCCCATGTTCCATTCCTTAGAGACCAAGTGGCAGCCATCCTCTCTAAGAAAGAAATTTTGCCAAAGATTGCCGATACGTTTATGACCTCTGACTCTCCGTCCTATTCCAGCTAATGTATTTTCTTGTTAACCCAATGCTGTGACTCCAGTGCTGAGAATATGGGGCATCTTGACAGAGCACGGGGAGATATTTTTAGACATTCAGTACCCTGTGGCCCTGTTGTGGAGGTGACCATCCTTATAGTTTATGTGAAAGTTTAATCTGCTGTCAACAGCCCATAAATAGCAAACACTGCAGCTATTGATTCAAAACAAAATGAGACACTTGAGTAATCGGAGGGTTAATACATGTTCTGACTCAGCTGGTTCCGTGAGGGGCAGCTTCCATGGACCAAACTGGAACTCACTGCCCTTTCTAATCAGTCAGATCTCTCTACAGAAATGCAACATAACATCTCCAAATGCTAAGCACCATATATTTTTTTTTTAGTCCCACCTAAAATAAAAGCCCTTATCCAAACTAACAGAGGAATATGATGATGCTAATATATGCTGACATCCGCCATGTGGTAGACCCCATGTTAGAGGTCTCCTGCTACTACTTCTGCTACTACTCACAGGTAGGATAATATTTTGGGAGGCCCATTCATTATGTGCCTGGTGTTATTCAAAGCACTTTACTTATAAGAATGCATTTAGTGCTCACAATAATCCTCTGAAGTAGATGCTATTATTAACTCCATTTTATAGAAACAGACTCAGAAGTGCACAGCTGGCAAGACTCGAACCAAGAGCATGCAACCCCCCATAGCAATCTGTGAGATGCATGTTATGGTCTCCCCATTTTGCATACGAGGAAACTGAATCTCACAGAAGTGATGCAGTTGGTGGCAGGTTAAGGTCACAGAGATTTGGTCCCAGATCTTTCGGGCTCTGAAGTCTGTCTCTTCTCATCATGTCGTGCTGCCTGCTACTCTGAATTCGTGGACTCCTCCATGAAGAAGCAGCAACTGACAGCCAAATGAATTCCCGTCTACAGTCACACACAGGAAGGATGAGATCTGGTGTCTCAGCAGGTCTCCCCTATACACAACGGTCTCGGTGAGGAGGGCTAGGAAACAGGGATGGAAGGAAAGGACTTATGAGCTCTAAAAATCTGTATAATCTCCTTGGATTTGGTTTATAACCAATCAAATGTGGAGGAAAAACCATCCTGTCTGTCTCTGAGCTCTGCAGAGAAGGTCTCATTCTCAGCCCTTTCTGAACATTCCATACTTTGCAACACAAAATCCGCCTCCTATTTTCAGGATGCTGTTATTTTGCATGGGATGGTTTGAAAGCTCATCAGTGCTTCTGTGAAGAGCTGTTGATTATGGCCTAGTTCTGGACTAAGAAGAATCCCCTCCCCCACCTGCTGAAAGAGGACTTGTTTCTCCTCTCCATCCCACCTCTGACGAGAAGGGTTTCTGACATCAAGGAAATCCTTGCAAACAGGTGTTAATGTCCTGCAGTGGTATGATAAGTAATAAAGAGGAAGAAAGGAAGGTTAAAGATGATTATGAAGGATGTGGCCACTTGGATGACAGTGGATACATGGACAGGTTGGATAGAAATATAAAAGCAGTATAACTTGTAGCAGTTTGACCATTAGATAAGAATTTTGCGCTGCAAAGGAAAGCTCTAGAAATGTTAGATTCACTCACTTTTTAAAGAGTTTGATATTTACATAGTGTTAAAGATATTCCAAACACATAGAAAGACTCAATAAATTACTGTTGAAGGAATGGATTAATACAGTTACTAAAAGGGGACAATGCCATCTGTAAAAATTTTTTTTTAAAAGACAGACAATAAAATGCTTTAACATTCATGATTTCACTTTATATGTTGGGAAAAGCTTGTTTTAAGATATTCATTTCCTTTCACTGCTGCTTTGGTAGCCTTTCTCCTCTTACGAATAATGCTAATACGTTGTATAAAAACTACATGTTGTTAAGTATACTTTATTGAGACTGTAACTGTGGCATTCTTGAAGATTTTCTCTTCCCCCAAATGAAAAAGTTAGCTTTGGCTATTCCAAAATGACTACAGAAGCAGGCAAGAAAAGGGGACCATGATCCATCATTCAGTCTATTCTCTTCACCTTGGACCTCATGAAAGGAAGGAAGGAAGGAAGGAAGGAAGGAAGGAAGGAAGGAAGGAAGGAAGGAAGGAAGGGGGACCAGCCATGGTAACACTGTCTGTTTTACATTCTGTTCAGGCTGTTTATCCAAAGGAAGCTGTCAGCCTTGACTGCCAAGTTGAGGTTGGATTAATCCCCCACCAGTGGATACAGATAGCAGAGAAGAACCTGCTGAAACAGAGTGTATTGGGGAGGGAGGAGTAACTCTTGGCAACTGAGGTCTTTAGTAACATGGAGATTTCATAGAAAGAGTCTTTAGTAGGAAGGCAGCCAGAAGATAGAGTGAAATTAGGGCAGAGTCTGGGAATGGGGATGATACAAGCAGTGGAAGCAACAATCGGAGATCAATTGCAAGCATTTTGGGTGACATGGGGTTCTTCTGATGAGGAGGTGATGCTGTAATGAGCAGTATAGTTGAGTGACTCTGATTCCCAATGAAGTTAATGTCTAAAAACAAATTAAGGAGAAAAAGAACTAGGGGCTCCTGGGTGGCTCAGTTGGTTAAGCATCTGACTCTGGATTTCGGCTCAGGTCATGTTCTCACCATTGGTGAGTTTGAGCCCTGCATCACCTGCTTACTATCCTTCCTCTCTCTCTCTCTCTCTCTCTCTCTCTCTCTCCACCTCTCCCACTCACTCTCTCTCAAAAAATAATAAATTAAAAAAAAAAAAAGCAACTCATGCTTAAAAAAAAAAAAAAAGGAGAAAGAGAACTAGACTGACCAGGAGCCATTCAGACAAACTGGGTGGCACTAGGGAAGACTCAGTGTCCAGGGTGTCAATGAACCAGAGAAAGGGGTGTGAGTCATCTAATCTGGCATCAAAGAAATGCAGGCACAAGGGACCCCACAGAAAGCCCACGCTTCCAATGAGGGTGGAGATACCTGGTGTCTCTGTTTCTGAGCTTGGAGAGACTAAGATTGTCCCCAAACTTCTCAGGCCCAGAGAAAGAAGATAATCAAGGCCATAGGCTGCCTGAGAGTCCTGGTAGGTTCCAGGAAGGGAGGTGAAGGTCTGGGGCAGATTGGAGTCTGGAGAATATAAATAACTAAAGATTTAGTATTTATTCACTTAGTGAGAATTTATCAAAGCCCTACTACTGCCGAGCCCTTGGCCCTGTGCTTAGTCTCCAGCTGTGGACAAAAGGGGTGAGTGGAATGCCAGACAGAAGAGCAATGTCAGAATTTAGGGTATAGAGGCTGTGCTGTGGTGGAGTGCAGGACTAGAGATTACTCAGTTTCACTGGGGTGAGGTAGATTCAGAAAACTGAGCTGAGAGACAGCCAAAGGCCAGGTAATGACGAGCTTCCTAAAGATGTTAGAGAGGATGTTCATTTATGCAATTCAGCCCCCCTCGGTACATTCAAAGTAGGAATCCAGAGGGTTGAAATCCCATCCTGTATTGTGTGAACACAGCTCAAGTTTTAGTGTCGAGAAGAGCTGGTTTCCATCCTGGCTCTGCCACATCCTGGGTGGAAGATGAATCATACCTCAAATGCTCAGAGCCTCAATTTTTCATTTTGTCAAGTAGGAATTCTATTCCTATCTTGCGTAGTGGTTTCTAGAATTCGAGCGGTCAGCACGTGGAAAGGGAAGCCATCCGTCCGGGGAGGAACATCCGGTAAATAGAGATAATGATTCATTCTGATTTCTTGTACTATTCTTAATATTATACAACACTGTTCCAATTTCTCAGGAAGGAAGGATAATGGACAAAGGAAAAGAAGACAGATTTAAAGCCTCTTCTCTAATGTGCCGCTAACAGTGTGAACCAAGGTCCAGAGCAAGGCGGTTTCCTATCTGTAAAATAGGGGCAATAACACTTGATTCCTCACTTCCAGGCATGTTGTAAAGTTTAATTAGATGTTATCCATAAAGTACTATGAACTTCTTAGAGGCAGGCGGCATATAAATACAAATGACAGAGCTCTTAGCATTCATCTTCCATCTCTTGATTTATCTACCAGGCCTCTGTAACTCGGAACTTTGGCATTTTCTCCTCAGACGTGCCTGATGTTTCTTACAGGAAGAGACAGGGTCTTGCTCTTTCCCCTTATCTCTGAATGTCTGGTGCTTTGAGTGTCACTCTGCCTCCCCCTGGTCACTCATTTATTACATCCTCTGATGGATTTCCTTCCTCACTCGTGTACTTTGGTGGGAAGATGTTTCTGACCACAGAGACAGCTTGATCTGCCTTAGTAGTCTCCTGAACTTTCAACTTTAAATTTTAATGGGCATCCGTGGGATTCTAGTCAAGGCAAGGTAGATTATTGGTTGTTTGGCCCTGATGTGTATGCATAGCTCTAAATCTTTTAGAGCCCCTTAGTTCAAAAGTGACTGGTAAGTCATTAGGATTGAGAGGGTGCCCTTCTGAACTAAAGACCAATTTCTAACCTGTTCAGGTCACTTGCAGCCTAATGTTTTAGACCTGTCATTTCTGCCCAGTTTTATTTTTATTTTTATATACAATTAAGCAAGACCACTGCTATCACTTGGCTTTCTTTCTGCGAGGACAAAACTAAGAGTGATGTGGCCCTGTAGGACAGCTGATACCTTTGAATGGTTTCCAGCTCCTGTCACTCTGCAAATGAAATTCATTGTTTTCTTGCTAACTGCAAAAACGGAATGAATGTTATTAATAGTTAATGAGGAATTTTGAATTTTAATGAAACTCAACAGTGGGATTTTTCAAGGTTGGACTCAAGTATTAATCTCGCTGGTAGTTTTAGTGTTTACAACAGGTACCTGACGTATGTTGCAAAGCACAACTATATTGAATAAACAGACAGAATACTTTTACGAGGAGTGAGAAGGGATCAAACAATTTCAATGTATCCTAGAAGGTTTCAAAAAAAAAAAATCAGTAAGATGCCATATGGATGTCATTTCTACTGAAATTTAGTTGGAGCACAAGAAATATGATCTAAAGTCTGGGTAGCAAGCTAGGGGAATGGATTTGAAGAGGGGCTTGCAAGATTGCACCATTGTATCCATAATATTTAATTTTTTTAAGAAAAGAAGATCCCAAGCAAATAAGGCAAAATGCTAAGATTTTGTCAGTGGTGAACGCATGGCTATTCATTGTATTACTCTATTCTTGTCTATGTTTAAAATAAAAATACAGTTTTGCAGTAACTCACAATACTTGTAATTCTGAAAAAGAATAGAATTATACATGTAAATTGGTTTCCACCTTAGGGAAGCCTCAGGACTGTAGTCAAGGACCTCGCAGGCTTTCTTTGCTAGTAGCATTTGTGGATGAAAAGCTGACACTGAACATAGAAGCAAAAGCCTTACCTTGGTTTTGAGGGTGCCATTCAGGAGATAGCTCTATAATTATCGACAACTAAAACAGAAATTTACATTTGTCCTTGTCACACTTTATCTTATGGGCCCACAAATAGAAACTGAGGTATTTTTTTTAATTGAAATAAAATTGCTATAGAACATTACATATGTGTTAGGTGCACAACATTTAAATTCGATGTTTGTATACACTACAAAGTGATCACCACCGTAAGTCGAGTTGCCATCATTCACCATACACTTCAGCCATTTCATCCAACACCCCCTTACCCCCTGTCCCTCTAGCCACCAATCTGTTCTCTGTATCTATGAGTTTTGTTTTGTTTGTTTTGTTTTTTAGGTTCCATATACAAGTGAAACCGTGCAGTATTTTTTTCTCTATTATTTCACTTAGCATAATACCCTCTAGGTTCATCTATGTTGCTCCAAATGGCAAGATTTCCTTCATTTTTATGACTGAGTAGTATTCCATGGTATGGAATACACACACACACACACACACACACACACACACACACCATATATATATAGTTCTAACAGCTGTGTTGCCAATAATTTTAGAGCTAGCTCCTGAATGGCAGTCTCAAAACCATATATATATATATATATATATATATATACATATATATGTATGTATATGTACATATACTACATATATATACATGTGTGTGAGTATATATATATATAGAGAGAGAGAGAGAAAGACATATATATATATAGATATAGATATAGATGATATAGATATAGATATAGATATAGATATAGATAGATAGATAGATATAGATATAGATATAGATATAGATATAGATATAGATATAGATATAGATATAGATATATACACACACACTGTTTTCCACAGTGGCTGCACCAATTTACATTCCTGCCAACAATGTATGTGGGTTCCCTTTTTTTCTATATCCTCACCAACATCTGTTATCTCTGGACTTTTTTAAAAAGTTTATTTATTTTTGAGAGTGAGAGAGCAGAGGAGGGGCAGAGAGAGAGGGAGAGAGGAATCCCAGGCAGGCTCTGCACTGTCAGCATGGAGCCTGATGTGGGGCTTGAACCCATGAACTGTGAGATCATGACCTGAGCTGAAACCAAGAGTCAGACACTTAACTGAGCCACCCAGGCGCCCCATCTCTGGACTTTTTGATAATAGCTCTTGTAGCAGGTTTGAGGTGATATTTGACTATGGTTTTGATTTGTAATTCCCTGATAATTAGTGATGTTGAACATCTTTTCATGTGCCTGTTGGCCATCTCTATATCTTCTTTGGAAAAATATCTATTCAGATCCTCTGCCTATTTTTTTTTCCAGTTGTATGAGTTCTCTTTATATTTTGGATATTAATCCCATATTGGATCTATGATTTGCAAATATCTTGCCCCATTCAGTAAGCTGCCTTCTTGTTTTGTTGATGATTTCCTTTGCCAAGGAGAAGCTTTGTATTTTGATGTAGTCCCACGTGTTTATTTTTGCTTTTGGAGTCAAATCCAAAACAAACAAACAAATAAACAAGCAAACAAACTTTCTGAGATACTGACACTGAGCTTATCACCTGTTTTCTTCTAGGAGTTTTATGGTTTCAGGTCTTACATTCAAATCTTTAAACCATTATGAATCGATTTTTGTCAGAAATGGTGTCAGATAGTGATCTAGTTTCATTCTTTTGCATGTGGCTATCCAGAGCCTGCTTCAGATCTTCTCTCCCCCTCTCTCTGCCCTTTCCCTGCTCTCTCTCTCTCTCTCTCTCTCTCTGTCTCTCAAAAACAAATAAGCATAAAAAAATACAACAGATTTCTGTACAGTGGTTTTCTATCCTTCAAGTTTATTGAATTGATTTATTAGTTCTAAGAGCTGTTTGGTGGCATCTTTAGGGTTTTTTTTAGATATAGTATCATGTCATCTGCAAGTGTTGAAACTTATACTTCTTTTCTGATTTGGATGCTTTTTTTTCTTTCTTGCTTAGTTGCTCTGGCTAGGATTTCTGCTACTATGTAGAAAAAAAGTGGCAAGGGAGAACATCCTTGTAATGTTCCTGATTGTAGAGGAAAAGCTGTCAGTATTTTACCATTGAATATGATGTTTGCTCTAGGTTTTTCATATTATATTGAAATATCTTCCCTCTATACCCACTTTGCTGAGAATTTTTATCATAAATGAACGCAAATTTTATCAACTACTTTTTCTTCAGTTTTTGAGGTGATCATATGATTTTTATCCTTCATTTTGTTTATGTTATACAATGTTGATTGATTTACAGATGTTAAACCATTTTCATCCCTGGAATAAATCCCACTTGGTCATGGAATATGAGACTTTTAAAGTATTGTTGAATTCAGTGTGCTAATACTTTGTTGAGGACTTTTGCATCTATGATCATTAGGGATATTGGACTTTAATTTTCTCTTTGTATGTGTGGTGTCCTTATCTGTTTTGGTATCAGAGTAATGCTGGTCCCACAAAATGAGTGGAAATTATCCCTCCTCTTCAGTTTTTTGGAAGTTTGAGAAGGATAAGTATTAAATCTTCTTTGAAAGTTTGGCAGAATTCACCAGTAAAGACATTGGCCCTGGACTTTTGTTTGTTGAAAGGTTTTGATTACTGATCTTAATCTCTCCTTGTTGATAATTGGTCTATTTAGATGTTCTATTTCTTCATGATTCAGCCTTGGAAAATTGTATGTTTCTAATAATTTGTTCATTTCTTCTGAGTTGTCCCATTTGTTGGCATATAATTGTTTGTAGCAGTCTCTTATGATCCTCTGTATTTCTGTGATATCGGTTATAACTTGTCCTTTTTCATTTCAGATTTTATATATCTGAGCCCTCTTTTTTCTTGGTGAATCTAGCTAAAGGTTTGTCAATTTTGGTTATTTTTCCAAAGAACCAGCTCTCAGCTTCGTTGATGTTTTCTATTGTCTTTTTAGTGTCTATTTTATTTATTTCCACTCTGATCTTTATTATTTCCTTTCTTCTACTAACTTTGATCTGCACTTGTTTTTCTTCTTCTAGTTCCTTTAGGTAAAGAGTTAGATCATTTGAGATTTTTCTTGTTTCTTAAGATAGCTCTGTATCACTATACACTTTCCTCTTAAAAGTGCATTTGAAGCATCCCATAGATATTGGACTGTTGTATTTCCATTGTCATTTGTCTCCAGGTATTTTTTATTTCTCCTTTCATTCCTTCATCGATACATTTGTAGTTCAGTAGCACGTTGTTTAATCTCCACATAATGATGATTTTTCCAGGTTTCTTCTTGTAATTGATTTCTATGAAAATGAAAATAGAAATCAATTACAGGAAGAAACCTGGAAAAATCATCATTATGTGGAGATTAAACAACGTGCTACTGAACTACAAATGTATCAATGAAGGAATCAAAGGAGAAATTGTGTCCAAAAAGAAGCTTGATATGATTTCAGCTTTTTTTAATTTATTGAGACTTTTTGTGGCCCAACATGGGGTCTATCCTGGAGAATGTTCCATGTGCACTAGAGAAAAATGTGTGTTCTACTGCTTTTGGATGGGATGTTCTGTATATATCTATTAAGTCTATCCAGTGCAATGTATTGTTTAAGGCCAATGTTTCCTTATTGATTTTCTGTCTGAATTATCTATCCACTGGTATAAGTGGGGTATTAAAAACCCCTAGAATTATTTATTGGCTATATGTTTTCCTTTTAGCCTTTTAGGTCTGTTAATATTTGCTTTCTATATTTAGGTAGTTTTATGTTTGGTGCGTAAATATTTGCAAATGTTATATCCTCTTGTTCAATTGATGCTTTTATTATTATGTAATGCCCTTCTTTGTATTTATTAGGGTCTTTATTTTAAATTTTTTTTAACGTTTATTTATTTTTGAGACAGAGAGAGACAGAGCATGAACAGGGGAGAGTCAGAGAGAGGGAGACACAGAATCTGAAACAGGCTCCAGGCTCCGAGCTGTCAGCACAGAGCCTGACACGGGGCTCGAACTCACGGACCGCGAGATCGTGACCTGAGCCGAAGTCGGCCGCTCAACCGACTGAGCCACCCAGGCGCCCCAGGGTCTTTATTTTAAAGTCCATTTTGTCCAACATAAGTATAGCTACAGTAGCTTTCTTTTTTTTTAATATGAAATTTATTGTCAAATTGGTTTCCATACAACACCCAGTGCTCATCCCAACAGATGAGTAGCTTTCTTTTCACTTCCATTTGCATGTAGTATCTTTTTCTGTCTCTTCACTTTCAGCCTGTCTCTGTCCTTATATCTGAAACGAGTCTCCTGTAGGCCACATAAGAGATTTTGTTTTTTTATCCATTGAACCACTGTATATATTTTGATTGGAGAATTCAGTCCATTTATATTTAATTTTTTTAATGTTTATTTATTTTTGAGAGATAGACAGACAGAGCACAAGCAGGGAAGGACAGATAGGGAGACACAGAATCCAAAGCAGGCTCCAGGCACTGAGCTGTCAGCACAGAGCCTGACATGTGGCTCGAACTCACAAGCCGTGGGATCATGACCTGAGCTAAATTCAGATGCTCAATCGACTGAGCCACCCAGGCACCTCAGGTCCATTTTTATTTAAAGTAATTATTTATAAGTATGTACTTATTGCCACTTTGTTGATTGTTTTCTGGATGTTTTTGTACTTCCTCTCTTCCTTTCTTCTCGTCTTGCTCTCTTCCCTTGTGGTTTGGTGATTTAATGTAGTGTTATGTTTAAAATACTTTCTCACTGTTTTTGTGTATAGTCTATAGATTTTTGCTTTGCGATTATCGCAAAGTTCACATATAATATCCTATACATGTAACAGTCTATTTTAAATTGATAGTGTCTTAAGTTTGAGTGCATTCTAAAAACTCCACATTCCCTTTTGCCATATGTTCTGTTTTTGATGTCATACTTTACATCTTTTTTGTGTATCTCTTAACTAATTATTATAATTATATTTAATTTTATTACAATTGTCTTCTAGCCTTCATATTAGCTTTACAAGTGGCTAATCCACTACCTTTACTGTATATTTGCATTTACCAGTGAAATTTTTACTTTTGTATGTTTCCTTGTTAATGCCTTTTCTTTTCATCTTAAAGAAATCCTTTTAACATTTCTTATCAGGCTGATTTAGTGATGCTGAACTTCTTCACTTTTTGCCTGCCTGGAAAACTCTTCATCTAACCTTCAGTTCTGAATGATAAGCTTGCCAGGTAGAATATTCTTGGTTGGGAGTTTTTTTCCTTTTAGCATTTTGAATATATCATACCCCTCCCTTTTGGCCTGCAAAGTTTCTGCTGAAAAATCAGCTGATACTCTTTTGGAGGTTCTCCTGTGTGTAACAAGTTGTTCTTCTCTTGCTACTTTAAGCATTCTCTCTGTATCTTTAACTTTTCACATTTAAAATTTTTTTTAACGTTTTTATTTATTTTTGAGACAGAGAGAGACAGAGCATGAACGGGGGAGGGTCAGAGAGAGAGGGAGACACAGAATCTGTAACAGGCTCCAGGCTCTGAGCTGTCAGCACAGAGCCCGACGCAGGGCTCGAACTCACGGACTGTGAGATCATGACCTGAGCTGAAGTCAGCCGCTTAACCAACTGAGCCACCCAGGCGCCCCTAACTTTTCACATTTTAATTGTAATGTGTCTTGGTGTGGATCTCACTGGGCTCATCTTATTTAGAACTCTCTGTGCTTCTTGTATTTGGACATGTATTTCCTTACCCAAGTTAGGGAAGTTTTCAGCCATTATTTCTTCCAGTAATTTTCCTATCTCTTTCTCCCTCTCCTTTTCCTCTGGGACCCTGGTAATGTGCATGTTATTCTACTTGATATTGTAACACAGTTCTCTTAGCCTATCCTCATTTGAAAAGATTATTTTTTTCTTTTTGCTGCTCTGATTGGGTGAGTACCATACCCTATCTGGTTGTCTATCTTCCATGTCACTAATCTGTTCTTCTACTTTATCTAGTCTGCTGTTGAACCCCTCTAGTGTATTTTTTAGTTCAGCTATTGTGTTCTCCAGCTCTGTGGCCTGACTGGTACTTTCTTATTTTCTGTCTCTTTGTTGAAGTTCTCACTGTGCTCATCCATTCTTCTTCCAAGTTCAGTGAGCACCTTTATGACTATTACATTGAACTCTTCATCAGATAGATTACTTATCTGCATTTTCTAGGGATTTGCCTCGTTCTTTTTTAAAAAGACAAACAAAAGAGGTCTCTTCATTTTGCTTGACTCTCTAAGTGTTTTTTTTTTAATTTTTTTAATGTTCATTTTTTTTGAGAGACAGAGAGACAAAGCATGGGGGAGGGGCAGAGAGAGAGGGAGACATAGAATCTGAAGCAGGCTCCAGGCTCTGAGCTGTCAGCAGAGCCCAATGTGGGGCTCGAACTCATGAGCTGTGAGATCACGACCTGAGCCAAAGTCAGATGCTTAACCAACTGACCCACCCAGGTGCCCCTAAGTTTGTTTTCATGTATTAGGTGAAATGGCTACCTATCCCAGTCTTGAGAGAGTAGCCTTATGTAGGAGATCAACCTTATTGTTCAACCTTGCCCTAGCTTTTGATTGTTTCGCAAACTTTTGCGATTGTCTAAGAAAGCTGATTTGTTCTTGATAGGTCCCAATTGAGGATGTGCCAAGACCTGTAATTGTAAACCAGATTCTCAGGCAGCAGGCTTTACATATGTAAACATACAGTCTTATGGGTCTATAATCAGTAAACCCTAGTGACTTCCAGACCAGGAGATCTGTAGGTGTCCCCTGGATGACAGTTGTAAAAATTGTGACTTTAGCTGTGTATTTGAGATGCTTTCTGGGTGGTATCAGTGATCTATGTGGTGTCTAAGGGAAGGCACTAATATAGCTTCTTGCCCATGTTCCCTGGGGGTGCCTCTGTTGCCTCCAGATGTGTGGGGAAACTGAACCATGCCCCTTAGCCTGAAGCACCAGGAAAGAAAATAGGCCTTTTTCATATGAAGACTGAAGTGTGTTTCATCCTGCTGTTTGTATAGTGCCCTGGGGGTGGTAGCCTACCAAGGACTCTCCTATTATTTCAGACCCCTGGGGCCCAGAAATGCACTCTCTCCCCTGTGCTCCCACAGAGCCAGGCACTCAAGGGGCATCCCCCTGTGTTGGTTGTGTGTGCCTGTCAGCTGGAGGGGGGCAGGCCTTGGCTGCAGACATAGGGGCAGGGCAGGGCATGGCATGCCCACCAGAGCTAGCAGGCTGGTGTAGGGGTGGGGGAGGGCGGTGAAAATGGTAACGTCCAAGACCTGCATGAACAAGGCAGAAGGAGAATGCAAAAATGGCAACCACCAGTGACTTCATCTCTGGGAACAGTCCCAACAGATTCCTGGCTCTCCAGCAGATGCTTTGATACTAACAAATTAAGTCTCCTTTGCATATGGTCTAGGCACTTTTTGTGTTGGGTCCCTAGACAAGTGGGTTTCTGTGTGAGCCCATTAGGAGTGGATTTTCTGTTCCTTATAGCCCTGTGGTTGTCCTGAAAGTAAGTCTGGTTTTTAAGACCAGATACTTTGGAAGCTCATCTCGTCTCTGGTACAGGTCTCAAGCACTGAGGTGCCTGATGTGGGCCACGAACCCCCCCCCCCCCCCCGCTCCTAAGACACCAGCCCCATATTATGAGATCCTTCCTGACCAGGTTGTGGCCCCTGGGACAGAGTTTCTTGTGACACCACGACTCCACCTTTCCTGCCAGTCTGGGTATGGTCCTTCTATCCTCTGTTGTGGAGGTGCTGTTCAGCTAGCTTTCAGGTCCTTTTCAGCAGGTTCTTATGTAGCTATAGATTTGTTATGTATATGGGAGGAGGTGAGCTCAGGACTTTTCTACCCTGCTATCTTATACCACTCTCCTTGAAGTAGTTCTCTAAAAAGCATTTGTTGTTTTTATAAAATTGAGACACATATAATTTTTTAAAAACAAGCAATATAGAAAAAAGAAAGCAGTAAATCACTGAAAATGCCACCCTTCAAAAATAGAAACATTATTCAGATACCTTTGCATTCACACATTGAAACAAAAATAAATGAATGTTCAAGAGGATGTGAAAAATTTTAGTTAACATTAAACATGTTTTAATTTTAAAAACATATTAAATTTAATATCATTCTAACAGAAAAAAAGAAACTGTTATAATAAAACTGAAGGAATTACTAAACTTCAGATAAATGAGACTTCTCCCCAAGAGATTTAATTCAATGCTATTGTTCTAGCTCAAAAAGCAGACTGTGGACTTCTGGGTTCTGGTCTGGCATGTGAGGAGCTGAGAAGTCACCACTTTGTCCTAACAAGTAAGAAAATGAACGAACTGAAAAATCAGCATCCCTTCTTAGATTTGTCAGAGAAGTGAGTCCCAGAGCAAACCACAGCCCCCATAACTGAAGAGACAGAGAGACAAGCAGATATAGAGAATCACAGCTTATGGGAGTAGAAACCCAGAGACCAGAAATATCTGCAGGAAGCAATATTAGGGTAGAAAAACCTGAACTGTAATTGACAAATTTCTGGAGGTTCCGTGTGAACAAGTCTGAGAGAGAAAACCTCCAGGGGGACCCCAAGTCTCACACTTTTGTGAGTTTTACTTCCGGGAGCTTCACTAAGTTCTCACAGTGAAGAGCAGAGAAAAATCCCCTCCGGCTTCCTTCAGGCAGAGGGAGGAAAGTGACCATCCCGAAACGTATCAGAGCATTTTGTTCTTATCAAGCTTTGACCACAGGAGAAACCATTTTATCAGAGCCTAGCGTATTGGGGCTTCTCAGAGTTCAACCAACCTGGGAAGGAGAAAATACCCAACTGCAGATTCCTCTAACCATCCTGTCCTGCCAAAGCGAGGTGAAAACTGAAAAGCACTGGTAAAGTTCACACCCCAAGGACACAGGCTCACTGAAACACTGAGACCTGAACGTAGCCTGTGGAACACTTCCCTCCCTACCCTTCACACCTGACCCTCACATTATTAAAGGCCTACTTACCTCAGTTTCTTTTCTCTAGTGCATCATGTCCACTATCAACAAAAAGTTACAAAGCTCCCTAGAAGGCAAAAACTACAGTTTGAAGAGACAGAGAACAATAGAACCAGACCAAGGTGTGGCAGGGATGTTGGAATTATCAGATCATAAATATAAAACAATTATGATGGAGATGCTAACGGCTCTAATGGAAAAGTAGGTAATATATAAGAACAGATGGGTAATGTTAGCCGAGGAATGGAAATTCTAAATAATCCAAAAGAAATGCTAGAGATAAAAAGTAATGTAACAGAAATGAAGAGTGCCTTTGGTGGGCTTATTAGTAGTCTGGACAGAGCTGAACAAAGAATCTCTGAACTTGCAATATGTCAACAGAAACTTCCAAAAGTGAATAGCAGAGAGAAAAAAAGACTAGGGGGAAAAAAACAGAACAGAATGTTCAAAAACTGTGGGATAACTACAAAAGGCATAACAAATGCAAAATGGAAATAATAGAGTGAGAAGAAAGAGAAAAGAACAGAAGAAATATTCAAAGCAAATAATGAGTGAGCATTTCCCCCAAATTCAAGTCAGATACCATGCACCAGGTCCAGGAAGCTCAGAGAACACTAAACAGGATAAATGCCCAAAACAAAATAAAACAAAAACAAAAACAACCCCCCCAAAAAAACCCTACACCTTAGCACATCATTTTCAAATTACAAGAAATCAAAGAAAAAGAAGATAAATCCTGAAAGAAGCCAGAGCAAAACAACTTACCCACAGAAGAACAAAAATAAAAATTATATCTGACTGCTCCTCAGAAACCATGCAAGCAAGAAGAGAGCAGAGCAAAATATTTAAATTGTTAAGACAAAAAAAAACACACCAACCTAGAAGTCTATACCATGTGGAATAAGTAAAGGAGAAAAAAGTAAAGGAGAAAACTGTCTCAGACAAACAAAACTTGAGGAAATTTGTTGCCAGTAGACCTTCCTTACAAGATGGGTTTAAAAAGTTCTTCAGAGACGGGCGCCTGGGTGGCTCAGTTGGTTGAGCATCCAACTTTGTCTCAGATCACCATCTCACAGTTCATGGGTTTGAGCCCTGCATCAGGCTCTGTGCTGAAAGCTCAGAGCCCGAACCCTACTTTGGATTCTGTGTCTCCCTGTCTCTCGCTGCCCCTCCCCCACTCATGCTCTACCTGTCTCTGTCTCAAAAGTAAAGAAAACATTTAAAAAATTTTTTAAGGGGCGCCTGGGTGGCGCAGTTGGTTAAGCGTCCGACTTCAGCCAGGTCACGATCTCGCGGTCCGTGAGTTCGAGCCCCGCGTCAGGCTCTGGGCTGATGGCTCGGAGCCTGGAGCCTGTTTCCAATTCTGTGTCTCCCTCTCTCTCTGCCCCTCCCCCGTTCATGCTCTGTCTCTCTCTGTCCCAAAAATAAATAAAAAACGTTGAAAAAAAATTTTTTTAAATCTTCAGAGAAGGAAAATGATATAGGTCAGAAACTCAGATCTACATAACGAAAGGAAGAGCATAGGATAATGAATAAGTGAAGGTAAAGTAAGAACTTACTTTGTTTACTCTTAACTGATCTAACAGACAACAGTTTGCTCAAAATAATGATAGCAATGATGTATTCAATTATGTATGCTTTTATATGACATGTATTTGTGTGTATATATTATGTGTATGCCTCTGTATGCTTAGGTATAAGTGAAATCAATGACAGTAATGATACAAGAGATGAAAGGAAGGAAATAGGAATATTTTGTTATTATAAGGTACTTGAATTACTTATGAAGTGGTATATAGTGTTAGTTGAAAAGGGACTTGGATTGGTTATAAATGTATTTTAAAAACAAAACAAAATAAAACAAAACCAGAATAGCCAACCCAACATTGAAGGAGAAAAGCAAAATTGAAAAACTGACACCATCTGACTTCAAGATCTACTATAAACTACACTAACCCACACAGTGCAGTACTGGTGAAACAATAGACAGATTGATCAATGGAACAAGATAGATAGCCCAGAAATAGACCCACATAAATAGATCAGACTGATCTTTGACAAAAGAGCAAAATTAACACAATGGAGGTAAGAGTGGTCTCTTCAACAAATACTGCTAACAGCTGGACATCTACATGAAAAAAAGAAAGGAAGGAAGGAAGGAAGGAAGGAAGGAAGGAAGGAAGGAAGGAAGAAAAGAAAGAAAGAAAGAAAGAAAGAAAGAAAGAAAGAAAGAAAGAAAGAAAGAAAGAATCTAGACACAGATCTTGTACTCTTTACAAAATAATAATAATAATGATAATAATAATAATAATAACTCCAAACAGATCTTAGACCTCAATGTAAAATGCAAAACTATAAAATTCCTGGAAGATAACATAGGAGAAAGTCTAGACTACTTTGGATATGACAATGAGTTTTTACCTACAGCACCGAAAGCATGGCCCATGAAAGAAAGAATCAATAATCTGGACTCCACTATAATTCAAAACTTCTTCTCTGAAAACAACAATGTCAAGAGAATGAGAAGAGAAGCCACAAACTGGAAGGAAATATTTGCAAAAGACACATCTGAAAAAAAAGACTTCTATCCAAAATGTACAAAGAACTCAGTATTCAAAAATAAAAGACATGAACAACCTGATTAAAAAATGGGCAAAAGACCTGGAGAGATGTCTCACCAAAAAAGATACATATATAGCAAATGTATTTAAAGATGCTCCACATAATTTGTTATTAGAGAATTGTAAATTAAAGCAATGAGGTATAACTAATAAAATGCTCCGAATCTAAAACATTGACACCAAATGCTGATGTGGATAGAGTAATAGAAACTCTCATTCGTTGCTGGTTGGAATGCAAAATGGTAGAGCCACTTTGGGAGACAGTTTGGCAGTTTCTTACAAAACTAGACACACTCTTCTAGGATTCAGTAATCATACTCCTTGGTATTTGCCCAAATGTGTTCAAAACCACGTCCACACAAAAGTTTTGCATGTGGAGCTTTATTCATAATTGCCAAAACTTGGAAGCAAGCAAGATGTCCTTCAGCAGGTGAATGGCTATCCACACAATAGAATATTATTCAGCACTGAAAAAAAAAAATGAGCCGCCACATCAGGGAAAGACATAGAGGAATCTTAAATGCATATTACTAAATACCATCAACTGAAAATTTGTGTCCCTCCAAAATTCATATGTTGAAATCCTAACTCCCAAGGGATGGTATTGGGAGGTGGGTTTGGGGGGGAGATCTGAGGGTAGAGCCCTCGTGAATTCGATTAGTGCCCTTACAAAATAGGCCCAAGAGGGGCCATCGTGTGAGGTTACAGAGAAAAGACAGTCTGTCAACAACAATTGTGTCCTCATCAGATATCAAATCTATGGACACCTTGATCTTCCCAGCTGGACTTCCCAGACTCCAGAACTGTGAGAAATAAATATTTTTATTTATAATCCCCACCTTGTATATTATTTTTATTATAGTAGTCTGACAGACTAAAACACTAAGTAAAAGAAAACAATCTATAAAGTCAACATATTGTATGATTCCAACTATAGGACAGCCTGGAAAGGGCAAAACTATGGAGACAATAAAAAGATCAGTGGTTACTAAGCGATAGAGGGAGCAGGAGGAAGGGAGGAATAGGCAGAGCATAGATGTTAAGGGCAGTGAAACGATTATGTATGATACTACAATAGTGGATACATGTCATTACATATTTATCAAAACAACAGAATGTCAGAGTGAACTCTAGTGTAAACTATGTACTTTGGGTGATAATGATATGTCAGTGTAGGCTCATCGATTTTAACAAATATATCACTGTGGGGAGGGATGTTGATAGTGGGGAAGGTGGTACATGCAAAGGGGCAGGCAGTAAATGGGAAGTGTACTTCCCACCCAATTTTTCTATGAACTGACAACTCCTCTAGAAAATAAAGTCAATTTCTTTAAAAAAAAATTGTGGGAGGGGCGCCTGGTTGGCTCAGTTGGTTGAGCATCCGACTTCAGCTCAGGTCATGATCTCACTGTCCATGAGTTCGAGCCCCACGACAAGCTCTGTGCTGACAGCTCAGAGCCTGGAACCTATTTCAGATTCTGTGTCTCCCTCTCTCTCTGCCCCTCCCCTACTCATTATCTCTCTCTCTCTCTCTCTCTCTCTCTCTCTCTCTCTGTCTGCAAAAATAAATAAACTTTAAAAAATTGTGGGAAAACACTACAAAGTTAGAATCATTATGCTTGGGGCGCCTGGGTGGTGCAGTCGGTTAAGCGTCCGACTTCAGCCAGGTCACGATCTCGCGGTCCGTGAGTTCGAGCCCCGCGTTGGGCTCTGGGCTGATGGCTCAGAGCCTGGAGCCTGTTTCCGATTCTGTGTCTCCCTCTCTCTCTGCCCCTTGCCCATTCATGCTCTGTCTCTCTCTGTCCCAAAAATAAACGTTGAAAAAAAAAATTAAAAAAAAAAAGAATCATTATGCTTTTTGGTCACCAATTGATTCTATACCATGAAAAATAAGACCTTATACTTACTCCCCAATTTCCTCTTACCACCTGATTTTCAGTGGTATTTTTATTACCACTCTGGTAATTTTACTATATACTGATACATACATACTGATTTTACGACATGATAATTTTACCACATAATTTTACTGCATTCTTGATTCCCTTATTTTGAATCTTCATTCACTGGGATGGTAACATCATTATGAAGTGTTTTTTGTTTGTTTGTTTGTTTGTTTGTTTGTTTATTTTCAAAAAAAAGTCTCATGGGGGCACCCAGATGACTCAGTCAGTTAAGCATCTGACTCTTGTCTTTTGGCTCGAGTCATGATGTCAGGGTTCAAGCCCCATATCAAGCTCTGCGCTGGCAGCACAGAGCCTGCTTGAGATTCTCTCCCTCTCCCTCTCTGAATCTGTCTGCCCCTCCATTGCTTGTTTTCTCTCTCTCTCTCTCTCTCTCTCTCTCAGAATAAATAAACTTTTTAAAAACTTTAAAAAAAAAGGTCTCATGAATATTGTATTGCCAAGTTCCTTTATGCTTGAAAATATCTTCCCATGGCCTTCTTCCAAGGACTACGGTTTGGCTGGATTTGACACTCCCAGGCCCACTCTTTCGCTCAGAGTCATGCAGTATTTTTGGTACTGAATCACCGTGGAGAAGATTGAAGCCAGCCTGATTCTTTACACTTGTACCTGATTTTTCACTCTGGATGCTTAACTCTTTTTTTTTTATGCTTTTTACTTTTTGAGAGAGAGAGGAGAGAATGAGCAAGGAAGAGGCAGAAAGAGAAAGGGGCAGAGGATCTGAAGCAGGCACTATTAATCAGAAAGCGCAACCCAGGGCTCAAACTCACAAACCATGAGATCATGACCTGAGTCAAATTCAGATGCCCAAGTGACGGAGCCACCCAGGCGCCCTTGGATGCCTGATTTGTTAAATGTTAAATGTGAATATCTCTACCAGAATCTGCTTCAATATTAATCATTCAACATCAAGTATTTTATGATATACAGAGATTCTCTTGATGTTAATATTCGGTTACTTCTTCATTTTCTTTTTCTCTTAATCTCTCTGAAGTTTTTTGCTATTCTCCTTGGTTGGTTGCATACCTAAGTGGTGGCAATTATGTTTATGTTGGATGATCTTTGTCCTCACCGTGTATCATTGACTCTTCCATCATTGTCCTCACTATATATCACTGGTGTAGCCTTTCTCCTCTAACTTTACTAGGATCATCTCAAGTTCTCTTTCCCTGATATCCTTCTGTTTTCAGCTCTATCTGTCCTGTTTCTTGCTGCTTCCAATTTTATTCATTTTCCATTTCCCTAAATAACCATGTAGGTTTTATCTCAGTTTGTTTCCTTCTGCAAACTCCCTTTTCCTCCCATTAGACTGTTCTGTGACTTTCTTTGTCTTTTGTTTCATTGAATATATTTTCTAATTAAAATTCATGTTGTAAATTCATAGTGTAAACTATCCATGGAGAGTTTTCTTTTATTTCCTAGATTGTATTTTCTTTCAATTTGTGTTTTTCATTAGATTCTGTATGCTGTATTTCTTCCTTTCAACTTTTTTGACTGTAGTATGTCCCATATTTAACATTATCCAGTCTGTTCAGACTTTTTGTTGGCCCTGATATAGAGTAGGTGAATCAAACTCTGTCAGGCACCTGATATATTCTCTGAGTTTGGTGTTGCTCTGTTTTTAATTTTCTATATGCAGTATGGTGATCCTGGGCAGTAGTGGATGGTAAACACAAGAGGTAAACAGGCTAGCCAGGAGTCCCATTATAGTACCAATATTAGAGCCTTCTCCCACCACTAAGGATAGAATCCACTTCCATAATCTCCTTGCCCTAATTCATCACAGTTTTCTGAAATATACCATGCTTTCATAACCCTACTGATTATGCCATGAACCAGTGGTGTTTTTTTTTTGGTGTCCTCTATTATAGGGAATTTTTCCTTGACTCTCTGTCAGTCTTTTTTTTTTTTAATGTTTCTTTATTTTTGAGAGAGAGAGAGAGAGCAAGCAGAGGAGGGGTAGAGAGAGAGTGAGACACAGAATCCAAAGCAGGCTCCAGGCTCTGAGCTGTGAGCACAGAGCCTGACACGGGACTTGAACTTGCAAACAGCAAGATCATGACCTGAGTCAAAGTTGCAAGCTTAACTGGCTGAGCCACCCAGGAGCCTCTACTCTGTCAGTCTTATTCTTTAGCTGGCTTCTCTTCTTAAGGGTTTTAGAAAAATTCTTAAAATGTTATCAACTCCTTTCTTTCTTTAATTCTACATCGAAGGGTTGGATGTGCTGCAAAAAGAGGTATCAGGTTCTCTCTTTAGCCACAACTCCTAATTATAGAACATGAAGTTGGTTGTCTTTCGTCATTTGGTCACTGCTTGTGAATTTGTTACTGTTTTGTTTGTTCCTTTTTTGGGGTTTCCTATCTTTGCTTCTTCTGGTTTTTAAATTTATTTCATTCAGTGCTAGATTAATTTTATAATCCCACTGTCTCAGAAACCTTTACCCAGATTTTTTCAAAATTACTTTGAGTAGTGATTATCTCATCTAATATATAAACTTTACCTTCCACCATTATAGTCCCCTCAAATGTGATAAATATTCCTGTGGTAGTTAATTTTTTGTCTCAACCTGACTGGACCATGGAGTGCCTAGATACTTGGTCAAACATATCATGGGTATATCTGGGAGGGTGTTTCTGGATGAGATTAACATTTGAATCAGTAGAATAAGTAAAGCAGATTGCCTTCCATAATGTGGACGGGTCGTATCCAATCAGTTGAAAGCCTGAATAGAATAAAAGGGCTGAGTACCATGGAACCTCCTTCCTGACTGCCTTGAACTGGGATGTCAGTTTTTTCCTGCCTTCAGACATGAGCTGAAACAATGGCACTTCCTGGGTCTGGAGCCTGCTGGTTTTCAGGGTGCAACTACACCATCAAACTCTCTGGCTGGGCACCTGCTGATCTTGGGACTTGTCAGCCTCCACAATTGCATGAGCCAATTCCTAGTGATTCTGTGTCTCTGGAGAACCCTAACGAATACAATGAGTTGTTAATAAAAAAAACTGTGGCATGGCACAAATACTAGCCACTCTAAACTGAACTCTTCCAGAAGACATTTGTTTAACCACATCCAAATGAACCTTAATTTTAATGTGACAGATATAGGATATATAGCTCTGGAATTCGGAGAAGCAGTCCAGGTCGGGGATTATAAAACACCAGTCTGTAATTCCAGAACCCACTTTTTCTCCCTTTGGAGGACAATGTTTCCCATCCCTATCCCACAGATTCTCAAATGTTGAAGTCATCTACAAGTTTTTCTGCTCCACAATATATAATTCAACTAGGCTTGGAAGTCTGAGACTCAATTAACATGCCCAGGTGCTTCCTCTTCTATTTAATACTTTAATTTCCTCTTTGAAATGCTTTATCTATCCTCCTCAGTTTGAAAATTATTCTCCCTGAGGAGAAGGGAGAAGGAAAATCATGTGTTTTGGAAAACACATGGGCTTGGGAGATAGAGAGTCACCATTTCAGGCCCTGGAACTCCCATTATTACCTCGTGTGATCTTCAGCAAGTTATTTATGCAGCTGACATGAAGCTTTCCTACCATAAAGTGGTATTCAATAATATTCAGCAGCACATTGTTTAATCAGAACGATATCAACAGAAAGACACCAACAGATCAGTTCCTTTAACACTGCTGAAGAATAAACACAACCAATTTGCACAGATGACTTCACAGATCAGAGGAGGCCCATCAGTCCTCCGTGGAGGGACAAGCTTCCCCAAAACCCCAGAAGCTTTCTCAAAACCCCAGAAAGGTACCCTACCACCAAGATATCTACTGATCATTGTGAAGATACTTTCAAACTGTGAAAGACACTTCCTTTGCCATGATCACCCAATTTTTCTCTTCTTTTCTTTCGATTTGTCTAGCTTCTGGAGGTCTTCCTATCCTCTAGATTCAAGGAACCGGTAACACTCCCAAAACATTCCTGGCAAGAATGAGTCTAAGGGAGTTCTGCCTCTGAAGGTCAACTTCCCAACTGAGCCTCTCTTCACAGGTTAAGGTTTAGGTCTGCTGAAATGTATTGCTATACTTTCTACTTTTGGAGATGCTGTGAGACATAAAATGTTTAAATACTCAGAAAATAAAAGTCACCCCCCAAAAATGTGGCACCCAAGTAATTTACACTGTATTCTCTGTTTTCTGGTCGGTTAAGAATATTTGGGTTGCAAGTGACAGTGAAATTCAACTCAATTCAGAAGGTCTCTAATAATAAAGAGTTTTCATTATCACACAAAACTTAAAATTCCAAAGGTAATTCTGGCTTTAAGAGAGAAATAATCCAGCAACTCACTGGATCCGTTTTTTCTCTTCTCTTTCCCCTGTGTCTTTTCTGGTTTTCCATCTAATTTCAAGACTCTTCCCACTATGATTTTTTAAAAAATGGCTATAACTGTGCAAGCCTTCACATTAGCTTCATATCAACTCATCTGAGTGAACCAACGTCTGATAGCTCCTTCATTTGTCATGGGATTCATACTTTGTCACTGGGTCAGATTCCCTCCCTGAACTAAATTAGGGAGAAAATAAATTGGTTGGATTACATAAATCAATTAGAATTACATTCTTAGGCTCAGCTCCCAGCGTCTCTATATATTCCTCCAAATATCTTAAAGGAACCTGACAATAGTGACAACTATATTGTTATTGGACGACATACAACCAGTTAGCCCCCCTCCTCCTTTCATATTATAGATGGTAGAGATGAGGCAGAAGTGTGAATGTGTCATGGAAATAAGGTTGAAGAAAACGTATTTTCATTTTGCTAAAGGAAGAAAATTTAGCAATCTTTAAAGGGGTCAGATATAAAACAAAACAAAACAAAACACCTCTGATTCTTGACCACCAGCCTAGAAATCTTTCTCCAGATTACGTCCTACGCCTACCTCTCACCTAATCTGTGTTTTCTGTCTGTGAAAGAAAGAAAATTTTATGCTGGTGAGGAAAGAACCCTCAGGCGAATTGGCTGATTGTTTGCCATTTTGTTTTGTCCACACTCCATTAGCCCAGGTAATTGAGAGTTAACTCCATTACTCCATTTCCCTCTCCTATTGAGGCTCTCTCATTCCCTTTCTGTCTTTCTTCCTATCGCCCCCCCCCACTTTCTCCCTCTCTCTCCTCTCCCCCTCTTTCTCTCTCTCTTTCCCTCTCTACTTCTCTCTCACTTTCTCCCTCTTTCTCTCTCTCTCCATCCACCCCCCCCACACAATCTCTCTCTCACATTTTCTCTTTCATCTAAAAGTATGAGATACTTTAAATTTTCTTTTTGGCCAGGAACCACTTGAAAACTCTTATAGTGATTTGGGGATACGAGAAAGGTGGTCAATGAAATCTTCTTTCAGCTGGAATTTTGGTGGGTCTTAATGAATTCAATTACATGTGTGTGCATTTCATCAGGAGCTCATTTATTATTTTTTTAATTGCTCCAACTTGAAATCTTTAAAAACCAAGTAGTGAGTTATTTATAATGATCAAGTCAGAGGGAAAGTTTGAACAATCATCTTTCCTGTACATGCAGTCAAAATATCAGGAATATATCTTATAGCATCAAACCCCACCCCCACCCACCCCACACACAAAATACCCTGACAAGAGTTTTTGAGATATACAGGTGATGCTTGTTTCCAATGACACATTTAACCATATATTCTGATGTTTCTCACATACTTAGTAAAACTCTGTAAAGACAATTATGAAATATATGTGTGTACCTTCAGTCCTCTTAATAAAACTTCAACTATCATGGGCAAAAGACATGAATAGACACTTTTTGAAAGAAGACACCCAGAAAGATAACAGACACATGAAAAACTTTTCAACATCACTCATCATCAGGGAAATACAAATCAAAACCACAATGAGATACCACCTCACACCTATCAGAATGGCTAAAAGTAACAACTCAGGCAACAACAGGTGTTGGCAAAGATGCAGAGAAAGAGGAACCCTTTAGCACTGCTGGTGGGAATGCAAACTGGTGCAGCCACTCTGGAAAACAGTGTGAAGGTTCCTCAAAAATTTAAAAATAGAATTACCCTACAACCCAGCAATTGCACTACTAGGTATTTATCCAAAGGATACAGGAGTGCTGATTCAAAGGGGTACATGCACCCAAATGTTTATAGCAGCACTATTGACAATAGCTACAGTATGGAAAGACCCCAAATGTCCATCAACTGATGACTAGATAAAGAAGATGTGGTATATATATATATATATATATATATATATATATATATATGCACACACACACACACACACACACACACACAATGGAGTATTACTTGGCAGTCAAAAAGAATGAAATCTTGCCATTTGCAACAACATGGATGGAACTAGAATGTATTATGCTAAGTGAAATAAGTCAGTCAGAGAAAGACAAGCATCATATGATTTCACTCATATGTGGAATTTAAGATACAAAACAGATGAACATAAGGGAAGGGAAGCAAAAATAATATAAAAACAGAGAAGGAGACAAACCATAAGAGACTCTTAAACACAGAGAACAAACTGAGGGTTGCTGGTGAGGTGTTGGGTGGGGGGATGGGCCAAAGGGATAAGGGGCATTAAGGAGGACACTTGTTGGGATGAGCACTGGGTGTTATATGTAAGTGATGAATCACTAAATTCTATTCCTGAAACTCTAAATAAATAAATAAATAAATAATAAATAGATAAATAAATAAATAAATGGTTGAGTATGGCTCTCCCTGAACTCACTAAGAAGGAGTTGGGCCTGCCATTTTTAAGCCCAGTTCCCATTGACTAGCCCCAGAACCAACTGTGAATAAATGAGTTCATTCTTAAAAAGAAAGAAAGAAAGAAAGAAAGAAAGAAAGAAAGAAAGAGAAAAAAAAAGAAAAAAAGAAAACTTCAACTATGATTTCAATCTGCCTCCTAATGAAAGATTCAGCTTTCACAATTGAATTCTTGAATTCAATGAATAGTGCTTTTTACTAAGTTAGTATTTACCTTAGCTTAATAGATACCTTATGTTAACAAAGTAAAATACTTTCTCTGATCTTTTTATCATAACTTAGTCACTTGGCCACATTTATTATGCAGGTGCCAAATTTATATTATTATAGTGGGAGGTTTGTTCCTAAGTTAATGAAGCCTTCTGAGAAATGATAGACATTACCTCTTAGCTTAATATTCAACTATATATCAGATTATTTGTTCATTGGTATTCTTACTTTAAAAAATAAATGATTGAATGACAATGCTGTGTCTCTATTTTAAGCTCTGTAAAGCTCTATTTATTTGTTGTTTCCAGATAAAATGTTCTGAGATAAAGTAAATGTTAATGGATTGCATTTCTAGTAAAAACAAGCACTGTCTTTGTTTGTTGCATTTTTACAACAAGCATTTTTGAAAGGCTGCTGAGAAGTAAAACCGAGGTATATTCCAAGGGAGTCCATGAGGCTTACCACATAGTGATGGAACCAAGACAGGAAAACCGGCTGGCAAGATCAGCCGTGAGGAAGCTAGAACTCAGTGACAAGTCCCCAAACCAAAAGTCCAGCAGAGTCAAGAGGTAATCAGAAATGCCACAAATGAGGGAAAACAATACATTATCAAGTCACAAAGCCATGGGCTAACCACTGGGGATGATGGATGGGCATAGAGTAGGGTCACAGAATATGGTAGAAGAGAAACGTCAAATTGAGTCACTTTGGAAGGGTGAGCTTTGCCATTCTCTTAACACCTGCACATTGTGTTTCGTTGGCTCCTTCTTGAGTTTCAATCTTAACAAAATTAATTTGAAGAACTTACTGTGTGTTATATAGCTTGTTGTTGCTAAGGGAGACTTCATAAATAGGCCTAAGATAGATAAAGAAGTGGAGAAATTTGGAGTCAGTTCCCTCCTTTCCTCAAAAGGAAGGAAGGAAGGAAGGAAGGAAGGAAGGAAGGAAGGAAGGAAGGAAGGAAGGAAGGAAGGAAGGGAGAAAAAAAAAAGAAAGGTTGATAAAATGTATCATCCATACAAAGCCCAGCCATCTCATGACTCCTTGTGGGCATAACTTCATGTTAAGGAGGCATTAGTCCAGATTCCAAAATAATTGAAAAACAATGTAAATTTTTACTGCTGCCATTCATAAAAAAAACGCCTGAGGGGGGACATCCAGAAAAACTTTGGAAATATTCTCTTCCCAATCCTGTCAAGTCCTTCCACATGTGGCAGGTGTCCCCAAAGTCCCTGCTCCTCCCCCTACCCCAAACTCCCCTCAGTCTAGCTGAATCAGTATCTCTTGTGCAGCCCCTTTAATATGTGGCTCATTTTAACCATTCTGACTTTTTGCAAGTCCCCTCTTCCTCCTTTACCAAGATCTGTAAGAGCAAAAGAATGCCTAAGAACTGACAAGCAAGCAAAAAAAAAATTCCTCTTCCTGTTTTCCAAGAGGGTTTGTTGAAGGTGGGGAAAGGTTGAAAACACTTACAACTTGTTTCTTTTATTCTGTCTCGCTAATACCATGTAGAGTCTTTTCCTTTTAAAGTAAGTTTGCTAAGTAGCAAGGTTGAAAAGGAGAACTAAGGCTTTGCCTTTGATTCAGAGAATGCAGGCATAGCGTTCACTTGAAAGACAGCAAAGCCCCACATCCTTGACCGTGGACACACTCCAAAGAGACGTGGAATCCAACATTACCAACTCAAGCTGAGAAAACAGTCAAGTCAAGCTCAGGGATAAACCATGGTTAGTGTTCACAGTAACTGGGAGCAGATCTGAGTGTTTATATTTCTTTTAGGAACTTGCTTTTTTATATTAACAATTCTTTTTATGAGAAATGTTTTTATTTGAACTAACGATTGTCAAGGGGAAAAAACGACTCATTTATATTTCGTGTGCCTAAAGTACAGCTGTTTGAACCACAGACTCCTAACCACATCTGACGACTGACAGAACATGCTACCTGCAGGTAGAGAACCATAGTCACTTGAGTTCATACGTCATCCCCAAGTCAGAGAGAATATTTGCAGGAGTGTGATCAACGTATTTAAAAATTAATAAACTCGCACAGGGGGGCACCCGGGTGGCTCGGTCGGCTGCACGTCTGACTTCTGCTCGGGTGGTGATCTCACAGTTTGAGTTCGAGCCCCACGTTGGCCTCTTTACTGTCAGTACCAGAGCCTGTCTTGGGTCTTCAGTCTTCCTCTCTCTCTGCCTCTCCTTCTCTCCCTCTCTCTGTCTCTCTCTCAAAATTAAATAAACATAAAAACATTTTTAAAGAACTATTTTAAACAAACTTCACATGGACCATTAATTTTGTCTTTTTACCAGTGATCTGTTCTCTTCTTTTTACCAGTGATCTGTTTCTTCTTCATCGCAATATCACAACCCCCTTCTTTAAATTAGGTCACTTTCCATCAGTGCCCATAAAACCTCCCATGCTATCCGTTATCAAGGCTTTAGGTCTAAAACATATAGGTAGAATGGATCAGGGGTCGTGAGAGATGAAGGTTAGAGCTTCCCATAGAAGTAAAACATGGTAAAAGAAAATTGGGGGTGGAGGGCACATCCAAAGAGAAGTATTGTTATTTGATTGTTTTTTAATTAGCCAACCCATAATGAAGAGTCTGGGCAAGAAGTGGCCCAAGTCTCTGGCCCAGAGAAATTTGATCGTGAAGGCAACAGGAGACACAAATTTAAGGCATAAGCAGATCACTACCATCAAAGTCAGGAGCAAATGAGGTAGGACAGTTATAGTAACTCTTTCAACCTTTCTTTCCAGTGTATTAATTTTGCTTAGCCCAATGCCTGGAATACGGTGGGTCCTCAATAACCACTAGTTCATTTTCCCTTTCTCTTTCTTATTATGGGTTTATTTCTATACCTAAAAAATTATTGCTGATAATGCGTATGCATCAATTTGATTCTCTTGCCCAAAGTAGATAGAGTTCAAACGACAAATTGCAAAAGTTAAATGATAGTTCTACCACTGTGTGTAACAGTTTCTATCAGCCTCATGTACTCTGTGCCTTGAAATCTTCATCGTTCAATATGGATAACAGATGCTCAAAACTATACATAACACAGTGCTTAATGTTTGACTTTTGGAATAAAACAGATAAGCTTCCTTCTTTCATATGGTGACTAAGGAGCACCCCCTCCCCCCCCCCCCCACACACACTAAATAATAAAAGGAAGGAGACTGAGATGTTGGAAATAGGACGAAGTAGTAGGGCCAAGGGAGACTACAGCCAGAGTCTTCCCAGAGGCCTACCCTCTAGGACTACGGCTATTTCCACCAGCAAATGTTTTGGAGGTATGATATACCTTGGCTGCAATCATCTGTTTCTATTAAATTCTCTATTGCAGATTACTCTAAAACTTAGCCGTTTAAAACAACAAATATCAATAATGTCACACTTTCTGTGGATCAGGAATTTGGAAAAGGCTTAGCTGGGCATTCTTACCACAGACCTTTTTGAGGATGCAGATATCGGCTGAGGCTGAAATCATATGAAGGCCTTCCTGGGGCTGGGAGATCTGTTTCCAATAGCATCACTTATGTGGCCACTGGCAAGAGGCCTCAGTGCCTCTCTGGCAATTGTAGGAGGATTCAAGTCCTTTCCATCTGAACCCCTTCCTAAGGCTGCTTGAATACTCACAAAATGGCAGAGAGAGTGATGAAGAAAGAGAGAGAGACAGAGCAAGGTGGGAGATGCAGTGCCTTTTATGACCTAGTATCAGAAAGTCACATGCCATTACTTCTGCCATGTTCTATTTGTTAGAAGGGTGTCACTAGCCCTCACTCCAGGGGAAAAGAAGCAGGTTCCACATTACACTGGAAGAACAGTCAAAAGTTTTCTGGATATATTTTTAAGTGACCAAACCTATAAAGAAGCAAGACCCTTCCTACCCCGAAGTAATTCCTGATTCTGTGCCTTATACGCAGGGTCTAGGATTTTATCAGAGATGGAATTACAATATGGAATACATGACAACATGGTAGCTATAAGAATTATGCAGAAGGTAAAGCTGGCATCACAAGTCAGTAGAAAAAGGATTATTTTAAATTATGTTATGATATGTTGAATAAATTGAATGTCCGATTTTTTTAACTGTTATTTTCTTAGTAATTTTTTTGAATGATACTACCTAGCAAGAGTTAGAGCATCACCTTTTTCTCCAAGCAGCATTGTATATCTTGCATTTTCTCTATAATAAGCACGAAGAAGCTGTACGCTTCTCTTTTTATAGTGCTTTTCACAGCGACATCAATTGACCTACATTTGGCATTCTGGGTAATGACCATGTTCCAGAGATTGCAAATTTAGTACAAAAGAAGATAGGGTGGAAAAAGGCAAAAGGTGGGGTGCCTGGGTGGCTCAGTCAGTTAAGCGTCCCACTTCGTCTCAGGTCATAATCTCCCAGTTCATAAGTTCGAGCCCTGTGTTGGGCTCTGTGCTGACAGCTCAGAGCCTGGAGCCCACTTTGGATTCTGTGTCTCCTTCTCTCTCTGCCCCTCACCTGCTCACACTCTGTCTCTCTCTATATATATCAAAAAATAAATAAAAACATTAAAAATATAAAAATAAAAACGGCAAAAGGTAGAGGAGGCATTTTACACTTTTTTTAAGAGTGTGAGAAGTACCAGATAATACAGTGAGGGGAATGAAGGAAAGTCCAGGAAGGTCTAGGAAGACAGTCACAAGGAGGTGGTCCCTGGCAACAAGAGAGCAACAACCACCAGAGACAGGCGAGAGTTGTCCAAAGCTCCTCAGAACACTGACAAGAGAGATCGGTAAAGGTGGAACAACAAAGATAAAATCTGCATCTGGAATCTAAGTACCTGAATGAGGAAGCAGACTTCCAAATTCAGACATGTCTCAGGGTCAGAGAGTACAAGCCATCCGTTTTCTGATCATTCTGAGAAGGCTTCACAGAAGAGAAGTTGTTTGGGGAACCATGATACTGAAGGTCATGTTAGGAGTCATGCAGAGATGGACACTCACAATTACTAAACAATTACTGGAAGTGAAAGGAACTTGGGAAGTTAAACCCTAGGTACGAGTTGGATTTGAAAAAACAACTGTCAAGTTCTTGGGCTTACTGAGTGAGATGGTGGTTTTTCTAGGTAGAAATTGCCATGCTATTATGTCCTTTAAGGACTTCAGCAAAACTATACTTGTGGGGACTTCAAATCTGTTCATAGAGTTCTGTGAGACAAAGGCAGATTCATGCTATGTGGGCAGTAAGTTGCTAAAGAAATAAATCAAGGCAACTACTGTTTCTCATCTAATCTAAAACACAATGCACCATAAGACACACCATTATTCTATGCAGTACCGATGCTGGAGATTAAATTTTTATACAGTCCTTTCTTCTCACTGAAGAAAATGTTAGACTTATTTAGATTGAAATTTTGTCATACCATCCCTGGTAACTTAAAGAGATTTGACGACTCACATGTTTTCAATAGTGCTCCATTGCTATTTCCAATATTTTCTTCCAAGTCACTTATACTTGCTTTGCAAATTTTGATATCAACACTTTTTTACTCAGTCGGGTGTGGTACTGGATGCTCAGTGGCTTCTGTTCAAAGTCAGGAGAACGTTTCTGATAACTTAATGTATGGTGCCTTGAAAAGTAGTCCCACACAATGCATGACCCAGTCACATATGTTTCTCATTGCTTTGAAATTTCTTTCGTCTGTTCCAAGGGATTTGGCAACCTTTCCTGTCTTACATTGTATTGGGTAGTGCATGATAAGCAATCCTTTTCTTGGACCTTAGTAACAGTTTCATCTATGAGAAGGCATCTTCCTTGCTTAGGTTGGATAAAGTGCATAGGTGTTTCTCTTACTAGATAATAGGAACTTTAAGTCCCGCTTCCAACAACACATCTGCCCTCTGGTTAGTTTTCACATTTGCATAAACAATAACTTCTTTTCAATGTGCAGAGTATAATCTTGAGGACATCTTCAATTGTGTAAATTGAACATGTGTAATATCAGCAATGCACCAAATGTAATTGAAGTGAGAGGAACGTGAAGAGCTAAGACCAAGTTAGTGCATGTATTGATAGCTATTGTCTGACTGCTCTTGCTAACACTGATTGCAGGACAGATCTCAATTGCAGAGGTGAAATGCAGAATGAGTACATCTTATCACTAATGAAATAAAATTTTTCACGAAAGAATGTGAAATTTTTCATGTTGGACAATACTGTAATGTTAGGTACTTTAGAAGCTGTATTCCCAAGGATGCGGGGGGGGGGGGGGGAATTATTCAACCAGTTCTAACAAATGTATTATATTATAATTTTATGACTATTCAAATGCAATAACAATAAATAAGAACAGTCAATAAAGCAGCATGGAGAGTCCCCAAAAGACCCTGGGTATGTATGAATAATGTACATGGGAAAGATGAAATCGTGAGGGCTGAGTACTGGACAAATTGAGCAGGAAAAATTAGTTCACTGTATGGAAAAAAAATTAAGTAAAATCTTCATTTGATACCATAGCCCAAAGTAAACTCCTGATAGATTAAATATTTATATATAAAAGAGAAAGCCATAAAATAATTAAATCATCTCTGGATGCCAGAAGGCTCTGTAAGCATATTAGTGAAAGAAGAGATAGATTTGGTGATATAAAAATTAACTTCTATAAATAGAAGAATCCTAGAAAGACAAGCAACAAATGTAAAAACCGCTTGCCACGTAAATATAATAGGTTGGTATCCTTAATATACAAAGATCTCTTATAATTTGATAAGAAACAAATAACCCAGAGAAAAATGGACCAAAGAAATAAAGAGTAAATTTACAGAAGAAGCATAGTAATAGTAAATAATCAATTTTAAAGAAGCTAAATCTCAAGAATTTTTAAAATGCAAATTAAGACAATAGTGAAGTAATTTTCATCTGCCAAAAAAAAAATTTTTTTAAGATCCAATAGCCACCATAAATGAGCATGTAAAATGATCATTCTCATATTCTGCTATAGGATTATAAATCAGTAAGTATATTTTTTTCAAGGGAAATTTTGAGATTTTTAAATGTGTACATTTCCTATGGCAGAATTAACCTATAACCCCATAAATTCTTCCACAAATTTATCCTGAAGGAAATTTTATCTATGAACAGAGATTTACATGCAAAAATATTTATCACAATATTATTTATGATGTTTTAAAGATCAGAATCAACCTATATGTGCAAAATTAGATGAGTAATTTTTTAGATGAATAATTAAATCTAGTATCGCAAAATTTTCTGATGGAAAATCCACAAATATAAAAACTTATCTTTTTGTAAGCTTTATAATAACATAGAAAAATATTATAACATTTAGTGGTAAAATCCAGATACAAAACCATATTCAAAAGGTAATATTTTGAATGTTTGAAGTAATTACACTGTATGGCAGATAATTTTGATTTACTTCTGATTTATTTCTATATCTTCCAAGATTTCTACAATAAGTATGTCTTATTTTTATAACAAGGAAATGGGGAAAAAAGGAGAGCAATTTGGTGATAAAAAGGCAAGGGCAATGCATTCTTTTTTTTCTTATCAGATAATGCAAATGGTAAAAGACATATAACATGGTCATTATAATAATTGTGATTTACAACTATTTCCTATGCTTGAAAGGATAAAAACATTATCACTGCATACTTTGGATTATGAGAAATAAAAAGATAGTATTTTATTGGTATGAAAAAATTAATTTAAATATATAATTTGTACAATTTTACATAGCTATGATGTCCTTTTGAACTTTAATAACATTATTTCATAATGTAGTGTCTTAAAAAGACAACTAACAGCCTATCATATGCTAATCAAAGACTCTTTCATTATCTAAGACTTGAAGAAACACCCAAATAGAAACAAAGAAAATGCATTGTCTGTCAGAGGAGTTCAGATATTTATTTCGGATTCACACAGATATGCAAGTGTAGACAATTTTTTAAGTCAACCAAATTCTTCTGATACCAAACTTGGAATACACCATTGTGTAGAGAACTGGAATGATTATAACCAAACACAGGCGAGTTTTCTCTAGGGTGGATTAGAGAATAAACTCGTCATCTTTATGGGCATTGGGTATGGCTTTTCCAGCCAGTTCCTGTAGGATATCCAACTCTGATTACCTTCTCCAGGATGAAGGCAAGATTTAGTCTACATACTTGGGAGTTATTTTGAACATCCTGCCATTTTTGTCAGCTTGCTGCGAAAGAAAAATTTCTTTCACTGTTTACTAGATCCCTGACACAGAGAGAGAATTCAAAAGGTCTCCCCAGAGACCGGAGGTTGAACGCTTAGGTGGTATTTTGCCCTATTATTGGACTCTGAAAAACAATATTTTTTCTAAGGGATGGAAAGCTGAATGAACAATTTATCTTACTTTGATTGATGGATTTATCGACAGCCACATATGGGTTATGTAAGTAATGCAGTTCCCCCAACTGTATTATTAAATGACAAGTCCTGGGAGAAAGAAAAAATCACTTTTAGCAAATATAAAACTTTAAAACTGTTTCAAAGTAGAGGAAAATTGAGTGTCTGTTTACCTTTGCCTCGTGCTGCAAGATTTAACACTTCTTTTTTCCAAAGCCACACAATTTTAAAATGATGTCTGTCTGATTTAATGTGTTTAAGTAAAAAGATTCCCCAAAACATATCTCATTTGAAACCACTATCTGGGTGGCAGTAACAATGGCATCAATTACGGAAATGTTACTGACAACAAAAACATTCAATTCACCAACAAAGGTCAGCAGTAAATCTCTTTAAAATATGTATAGCTCATAAAAGTAATGGGTTTGCAACTGTGATGGAAACAGATGTTCATAAAATCAGCATTTAAACATGAAGACACTGTAAAATAAATGAAGATGAGATTAATTTAACAAGTTAATTCCAAACGGAAGGCGGGGGGAGGAAATTCACAGTAAGGCACACTACTCAAAATGAGCGGAGTTGCCTGGCAATCCAAGCCAAGAACATTGTAGCAATCTGAACTGGGGAGGCTTCAAAGGGTTTCATGCAAGGAGTGATTCAAATATGGCAGAGGTATTTACTTTATACTATTTTATGACAGCAAATTGCTTTGTGTTCTCAGATTATATGTGTGTGTATGTTATATATATATATAACATAAAACATAAAATATATATATAATATATAATATATATATTATATATCTATATAAATATATATATAATATCTATATTATATATATCTATATTATATATATATTATATATATATATATATAACATATAAAAGATATAACATAAAAGGAAGGACATTTGGAGCACCTGGGTGGCTCTGGTTAAGCGTCCAACTTAGGCTAAGGTCATGATTTCACTGCTTTTCAGTTCTAGCTCCGTGTGAGGCTCTGTGCCGACAGCTCAGAGCCTAGAGCCTGCTTCGGATTTTGTGTCTCCCTCTCTCTCTCTCTCTGCCCTCCCCAACTCACGCTCTGTCTCTCTCTCAAAATATAAATAAACATTAAAAAAGGAATAGACATTTGGCCAGTTTCCTTTTGTCATCAGGTAGAGATGAGGGAGTTTTATCTCAACTATCTTAATTTTAGTTTTACTAAAACCCCCACAAAAAAGAAAGAGGTACTAGAAACACGAACAATGATTGCTTTCAAACTCCAAATTTAAGGTTGCAAAGGCAGCAGTGGAAACAAGTTGGAGTTCTCTAGAACAACTAGCAAATAGTTAAGAATGTCTTTCCCAAGCAGGTGCGAGCAATTATCCAAGCCTCACAAACATGTGCCTATAACACGGCTCTCTGTGCATGTTTTTCTACCAATAAAGGGATGGTGCAGAGGGTCATTTCTGGGCCAGAAAGGCTGCATGCTACTTTACATCTCCAATCACAAAGCTCGACCCTGAGCCCTGAGCCATTTCCCATTATGCTCCTGGGTGCGAAGTAAATCTTGAAGGATTTCTTGAGTGTGTTCTCGCCGCTCGCAAGCAGCAGGCAGAATTTGGGTGGCCTTGCTTATTGGGGCCTCCTGCTGTTGGCTGCAGTCTTTCTTGTATACACGGATGAGGGGCATGAGGGCAACACTGACTTTAAATCTTCATCAAATAGAGACAACTGTGACTCAAGTTTGGTTTGGCCTGCTCACAGAACAGAAACACGGCCAGAAGTGTTTTGTACAAACTTTCTGTCATCGCAGAGGGGACAAAGAAGTTAGCGCTGGGCTGAGGCAAAAAGAACTCAGCCCCAAAAGCAAGTTTCTGAAAATTACACTCTTGGTGAAAAGTTGATTTATACTGGAATAATCCTTTCAGTGCCCACTATAGGATTGGCTTCTCCGAGGACTATAAAGCCAGCTCTTGCTAAAACAGTAGTTTCATTTGGGGTCTTTATGATGTTTGACATAGCTCACCATATAGCTCAACTTGGCCAAATCAGTTGGCATAGATAAAAGCCCTCCAACAATGAGAAGCCAGTCGTTGAACAAAATCCATCTCCGAGGCATCTAATAATTAACATGTTGGACTTCTTGGTTCTTTTGTGTTTTGACTCATATCTTCATGCCTTTTTTGACCATACATTTGATCTCTTTAAAATGGAATAGAAACACCAAACTGGTAATTTTTCAGTCTAACATTTTAAGTCATATAGCTAGTTGGTGTCAGTTAACAAGCATGTATTGACCTAGTACTGTGAGTAGGGCACTGACATAGATATTATGGTGGTGGAATGCTGAAAGAAGAAAGAGAATAAAAGAAAAGAATATTATTCTTACCCTCAGGAAGCCTACCATGTAACTGGAGGAAAAAAAAATGTATACATGAAGCAATCTGAAAATTGTTTATTTTTTAACAAAGTATGTATTTTGAAATATTAGAATACTTTTTTATGTTAGAAGTAATATAGGTTTATTATAAACAAATCAGAACACTCAAAACTATAGAGGAAAAAATTTTAATTGCCACCATCCAAAGAAAAACTACCACCCAAAGAAAAGCCAATATTTAGGTTTTACAGAAAAATTGTAAAGATGATATTGAGAGTTCCCATATTCCCTACACTCAGTTTTTCTTATTAGTATCGTCTTACATTACTATAGTATATTTGTTATAATTAAGAAACTGGGGCACCTGGGTGGCTCAGGCCTGACTCTAGATTTCAGCTCAGGTGATGATCTCATGATTCAGGAGTTCGAGCCCTGCACGGGGCTCTGTGCTGGCAGTGTGCAGCCTGCTTGGGATTCTCTGTCTCTCCCTCTCTGTGCTTCTCCCCAGCTTGCTCTTTCTCAAAGTAAATAAATACACTTAAAAAAAATAAAGAAACTAATATTGGTACACGATTAGTAACTAAAGTCTCTATTCATATGTTTCTTTTCATTTTCTCTACTACCTTTTGCAGTAGAGCTCTTAACATATGAATCCACTTAAGAGTCTTTGAGCTACAACCCACTGTTACTATGCTGGAGCCCATTGGTATAACCGTAAGATGTGAGAGAAGGGACATGTCCTGTAATCTTATGATTGAATCTCGGTTTTTTAGTGGGCCCCTTTCTCTGGTTCGTGACCTTCACAGATAGTAGCATAGCTTTCTTGTTTCATCCCGCCTTAGGTTAGGTCAGAAGTCTAGAGGAGACTAGACTAGTCTCCTAGTCTGGAATAAAGCCCCTCCGGTCAAACTCTTTTCCCAGGAGAGGAGGACTTTCGTATGGTGAACCCTCTGAGTATATTTCACGATTAGCCTTCCCCTTTCTCACCGGAGCCACAAGGTAGATCACTCTTGGATCTTCACTGCGAGAATCTGGTAGATTTTCTGCACACAGAACTCATTAAAGTGTGGGGTTCCCCGAAGACCATGGCCCCCACAGGAGTTTCTCTTTCTCAAAAGAGTTCACACTCAGCCTCCAGCAATTTGTCAAAATTACTGCCTTCTAGTTCCAGAGGCATCTGTTCCAGGCAAGTGAATGTCAACTGTGACTCTGGGTTTGCCTTTCTCTCCAGATTTCAGGATAGCGATTTGACCTGCAATTTCAGTTAACCAGCTCAGTTCTTGGCTGGGTCAGTTTGTTCCACTTTTTCTTAAGAACAGGAGTGGTGTCTTCTAAGCTCTTTGTGTATCAGAGCAGAAACCAGAAGAAGGCACACTATTGCCATTTTGATGAACATGGTTCATGTTTTTCTTTGTGCATATTTGACAAATTTTTTGCCTATTGTTTTTAAAAGTAGGATCAAACTCTACATAATCCCTTTTTCACTTCCTCTTTTTTTTCCCACTTACCCAAATAGTGTTAATATTTTTCCATGTACCTCAATACTCATCTATGGCACAAATTTTAATGGTTTCGGGGCACCTGGGAGGCTCAGTCGGCTAAGTGCCGACGTGGGCTCAGGTCATGATCCCACGGTTCGGGAGTTCAAGTCCCGCATGAGGCTTGCTGCTGTCAGTGGAGGGCCTGCTTAGGATCCTCTGTCCCCGTTTCCCTCTGCCCCTCCCTCACTAGCTCGCTCTTTCAAAAATAAATAAAACATTAAAAAAATTTAATGGTTTCTAGTACTCCATATTTGGCTTGCTAAGAAAAATACAAAAACTTTGGAAATACGGCAAAAATATGGCACATACTTTCAATGGTAAATAAGGTGAATCCCCTCAAAGACTAAGAATAAACTGTGTCAACTTATTCTTTACTGTTTAATAAAGGGTCTAGATTTCCTGAAGATACATGTTAACCTGTAGATTTTTTTCCAATTGAGATGCAAATGTTTTCTTTCCAAGAGGAACTGTAACTCCCTAATTTAACATATATATTGCCCTCTAGGATATTACCCAGTTTTATAACTAAACCAGCATATTATATTAATATTCATTTATTGAATTGTTAGTAAATATTAACTCCTCTAATGCTTTTTGAGCCAGTCTTAACCTCTTACTGGTTTCTTCATTAATTAATGAGTAGAATAAAATCGTTAACTCATGTTCATTTTATATTTGAATGACATTCCTGATTTTACATTCGTGGAAATTATTCTTAAGTAGAGTTTCCCATAACTTAGGTAATTATTCCCTGATTTGTTGACATTGGGTTTTTTTTCACATTTGCCGTTAGGATAGCATTGTAATGAGCATCATTTTACTTGTAAAAAAATATAATTCTGACATCTCTGATGTTTCTTTGACATAGATTACTAGAAGTAGAATTTACAGATCAAAGAATACTGTTAAATTTTTTATTGATTTTGCTGAATTGCCCTTCATGAAGATTATACCAATGCATTCTCTCAATCAGAAGGAATTACAATAGTGTGCTTTCTAAATTTAATCCAATCTTCCCTACAATAGACATTTTAATTTATGTTAAACAACTGGACATTTGATAAACATAGTGTTTAGTTGTTTATTTATTTTTCAGTTTTGATTACTATATTGATTGCCAGTGAGGTATATGCTCTTTACATGTTTTGGGGTTTCATTTACCCATTGGTAATTTTTCTTTGAGAATCGCAGATTGTCTTTGGCCCATTTTTCTGTTGAGATGTGTTTCTTCTGCTTACTAATTCAGAAAAACTCTTTCTATAACCTCAGACCTCTGGCTGCAAAAGTTTTTCATAGCTTGCCTTTGGTTCTTAATTTCATTTATGGTGTGTTTGGGATATCTTACATTTTACATGGCCAGAAATATTTTTTACTTTTCCTTTTATGCTTAGAAATGCCTATATACCAACTGACATTAGATGGGCACTACTGCTTTCTCTGACTGCGTAATAGCTCTATGGAACTTACTTTGGTGTAACATGCAGTGTAGGGATATAAGTGCTTTCCGAATTGTTAATTAAGTTCTTAAAAATTAGTATTAAGTATGCTTCCTTTCTCTCCCCATCTGAAATGGTGCCATTTAAATGCACTAAAATTCTTATGTCTAAATTTTGTTTCAATATCTTTTCAGTTTCATGGATCTGTTTGTTCTTACACAGCTCCTACTGTTTTAATGATGTAAGTGCTTTTTAACAACTTGCAGTTCTTGCCTTCAGTATCCAGATTTGCTTTGATATTCTCATTTATTGTTCTATATTAATTTTCAAGTAAATTCCCAATTTTCCAGTCCCCCAAAAAAGTCATTTTGATTAGAATTCCTTCTTAAACTGGAGACAATTGATAACTTATGAAATATTGAACATTTCCATCCAGGAGCATGAAATGTTTCCTTTATCAGACTCTCCTTTAAAGTTCATCAGAGAAGTGTTTTGCTTGTCTTCATTGAAGGTTCCACATAGTGCTTCTTGAGTTGATACCCAATGATTTATATTTTGGTTGTTTTGAAAACTTAGAATATGATAAATTTTTATATATTCCATAGTCATTTTGAAACTAAATGTGTCTTTTAGTTACAAAGTGGAAGAGTAAATATATATCTATTAAATCAATCTTTTAAATTGTAGTTCTCAAATCCTCTGTATCTTATCTATCTTATATCTGCATGATATGGCTCGAAAACCATTTCATAACGATTTCAGGCCTGATATTTACAACCATGTGTGTCTTCTAGTTGCTTTAAGATGGGCATTAAATCAGGATAGGTCTTAATCAAAGATCTGAACCCTGGCTGCCCATTACAATGACCTAAGTAGTTGGGTTTTTTTTGTTTTGTTTTGTTTTGTTTTTTTAAGTTATGAATGCAGAATGATTTAAAATGAACCTCTGTGAATGAGAGCCTGGGCTTTACTATTTTTTAGAAGTTTCCCCAAGTGATTCTAATGGAACAAAAGTCACAAACTAGTGTCCTAAATTATTATCATGATCATGTGAAATTTACTACACATTTCTACAGCCAATCATATTAACAAGTGGAACAAATGCTGTCTGGACACTCAAGAAATGTACATACTAAGCCACCAGCAAGGTAGCCTGTGTATCTTTAAGGAAAACAGTGAGCATTCAATATTTGAGTTCTGAGTGTCTAACAGGCTTTACCTCTAACTTGAGTAGCTATGTAGTTATATTCCTCTGTGCCTTATTTTTCTCACTTTTGTAATAAGTTGATTGAACTAAATTATCTATAGGAGAAATTTTAAACTCAATCATTAAAGATATTTCTGTAAGAATAAGTAAAAAATGAACCAAGAAATCAAGGATTATATGCAGGTGGGATGCACAAGTAGTCCTGGTTAGCTTGATGGTGAGACTTAATATAGAGTCTCAAACTCAGATGCCTTCAGGGGCCAAAAAGTTAGCACCAATTTGTGAAGCAGCCAGGGCTGAGAAGTGTGAGCTCAGTTGTCAGTTTAAGGCTCATGCAATGTCTAATGACATTCAAATTCAATTATACAGAACAGTGGTCTCCAAAGTAGTGAATACAACCCAGCTAGTATACCAAATGACCCACTGGGCTGTAATAAAATAATATGCTTTATTAATATTTAGTATGTGGATAGACAACACTGTATATGTAACTGTATAAGTTAAAATACCTATATTGGGAAATAATGCTTAAATCTTCTTCATTTCTTCAACACATCATTTTATTTCTTTATTTTTAATTTTTTGAGAGAGAGTATGTGTGTGAGTAGGGGAGAAGAGCAGAGAGCAGGAGAGAGAGAGAATCCCAAGCAGGCTCCTTGCTCATTGTGGAGCCTGAGGTGGGGCTTGATCCCATGACCCTGGGACCATGACCTGAGCTAAAATCAAGAGTCAGAGGCTCAGCCGACTGACCCACCCTGGTGCCCCTCAATACATGATTTTAAAAGAATGTTTAGACACAACTGATATAGATGAGTCACTTGTCCTTGAACAAGTAACTTAACTTCTCTGAATCCTTAACTGTAAAATGAGAAGAGTAGCAAAATTTTCCTTGCATGGCTGTGGTGAGATTTAAATGAGACAATGCATACAAGTCTCAAAGATTGTTAGATACTCTTACAACCAAGTAATATCCAAATTAGCTCTCCTATTTCTCATCTGGCCTTTCTGTTTCAAATACCTCTGCTATATTGTTAACTCAATTATCTTTCTAGAACACAGCCCAAACATGTCACCGTACTGCTTGAACCACACATTTGTTAATGCACACACATGTGTGTGCATGTACACACACACACACACACATCAGTGATTGGTTTCCCATTGTCTGCAGAGCAAAGTCAGTAGCTAGTCCAGTGGTCAAGACCATTTACAGGCTGGCCCTTCCACCTCTCCTGGCTATTTTGTCACCACTCTTTGACACACACCCACTGACACGGGACTCTGTCCTTTCTTCAATGTGCCAAGAATTTTTACAGCTCTATTTCTTTTAGGAATTCCCTTCCTCTGCTTTTTCCCCCTAACAAAGTCCCACTGCCTGTGTTTGTGGATCACTTACTGTCCCTAGAGTATGTCTGGTAGAAATAGGAGGAAGCAAATCAGAACGTATCTGAGATGTCTTTGAAGACATCAAAACTTGCCAATTATGATTATACAAATGATTAGTTGTCTGAGACAAACTGAGACATTGATGAGTGTCTGTCCTACCAAAAGTATCATTTCTTTACATAGCAACTCTCATAGGCTTCCTGTGAGTGAGTGTTTCTGGTTTATTTGAAATGATTTAATCTATAGAAATGTAATTTTCAAGCAACTTTTAAAGAGCAACACTAACAGTATGTAAACCAAAAAATCACCTGTATATCCTTATGATAAAGGGATCTAATTGGAAATCAAACCTCAGTCCTCCAGGGTAATAAGTAGAGAAGAGGTGAAAAGCAAGTCAGGATAACATACTATCTGGAATACCTATACTCAGATATTTTAAAATGGCCCTTATTTTATTTAGATAACACTTACAGATTTTCTGGTGTCCAAGGTGTTAGAAAAATATATACCATATGTTCCCTTTGATTCCAGGATTAAATACACATACACATATCCACATACACGCACGCTAGGTTCTATTTGAACAACATAAATGTAAACTTACATGTTATAATGAATTTTTGGCTCTTTATACAGAGAATGATAGAATGATTAAAAGCTGGATCTTACGTATTTTCTATTTCAGCTTCCTTAATTTTACAAATGAAGAAAGACCAAGAATTGCTGACTCATTTGCAGATAATAGCATACCTATTTAACACCTTGCCTCCAATCCTTTAATTCTTTTTTTTTTAATTTTAATGTCTATTTATTTGTGAAAGAGAGACAGAGTGTGTCTGAGGGAGGGGCAGAGAGAGAGGGAGACACAGAATCTAAAGCTGGCTCCAGGCTCTGAACTGTCAGCACAGAGCCCAACACGGGACTCAAACTCCTGAACTCTGAGATCATGACTTGAGCCAAAGTTGGTTGCTTAACTGACTGAGCCACCCACATACCTCCAGTCCTTCCATTTTTATAGAGCGAGTGTTTCCTCTTCCCTGCCTTGTTCTTCTTCCATCACCTACCTTCCTCTAGTTCCAGCTTTCTTTGGTTGTCATAGTAAGTGCCAAGACCGCTGGGTAGTGATTGCAATCAACCTGGATGGTATCACCTGAGCCACACAGGCACCCCGAATAGTCCATATTGAGATGCATTACCAAACTATAATACCAAAAGAGCAAAATGTCTCATTAGCGACTTTTGTATTGATTGCATTTTGAAATGATAAGTTTGATATATTAGTTTAATACAATATAATTTAAAAATCAGTCTCACCAATTTTTTATTTTTTTAATGTGGCTACTAGAAATGTAGTTACATTCCTATGGACAATGCTAACCTAAAGGCCTCAAGTATGGCGTGTCACCTGGAGTAATGCATTACATGGGCCCTCCACACCTATATTTATCACGGGTACAGGGAAATAGAAATTATAATGCTGAGTGATTTATTTTCTTATTCTAGTAGAACTTGTTTTTCCTATTTCAAAGTGCACGTCTAATTTGGAATGGATCCCCCTGATGACATTTCTCCAAAAGTTTTGTATGTGAATATATACATATATATAAAAAACTGCCACTGATGTTGAAAGCCTTTCTTCATTAAAAGATTTTCTAGATGCACTCAACAAGAGCTTTATATAGCTTGCACAGAAAAGAAAGTGCTTGAGGTAGCAGAATGCACAAAAACAAACAAAATGCAAATATAGGAATTACAGAAGTAGCTTGAGTTATCAGGCAATACTTTGGTGCTTCTAAGTCAAAAATATACACTTTATGTATTTAATTAGTGATTGAGCACCTAGACTCAGGAGGAGTCTTAATCTGGCTTAAAGAGTGACTTCCTTTCACAAAAAAAGGGAAAAAGAAGTTCTGAGCCTCTTGCTTATAAAAAGGTCAGGCTTGACTCAGACATAAATTATTCACAGATATTAATATCCTTTTGTGTAATACTTTTTGAAGTGGGACTGATGTAATAATATGCAGGGTTAAAATTTTGAAATCCTTGAGAGAATATTTTTTCACAAAAGTTTGGATCTGTAACTAATTAAAAATGAGACTGAAAAAAATGTATGGAGATTCAAGTTCACATTAAAACTATCCAATGGCAAAGACCTTTCACATTTTGGAAGACATAACTTTGTTTTTATCTTTCCCTGTTGTTTCCTTTAATGACTGGTAATAAAACAGAAGGAAATACATTTTAGCCCTAAGACACATCTGGAAATGATATTTCAAATAGTCCTCCCATCGGTCCCCCAGAATGAAGTTTAAGCACCTTGGTGACCTACTTCCCTTACCTCTGGAAACTTTCTAGATGAAATCAGAAGGGTATTGACAGTACTGCAGTTTCCTTGGGGCTCGGGGAAAATAAATATGCATTCCTCTCCTTTCTAGCTCATCAGTGGTTAGTTACACCCACATTCATAAGAGCAATAGCCAAAAGGCGGAAGCAACAGGGACAGATGAATGAATACACAAAATGTGGCATATACGTACAATACAATAGTATTTAGTTTTAAAAACAGAAGGAAATCCTGTAATACGCGACGATATGGATGAACCTCGAAGACATATTAAGTGACATTAGCCAATCACAGAAAGACAAATACTGTATAATTCTGCTTATATAAGGTATCAAGAGTAGTCAAAATCACAGAGACACAAAGTAGAAAGGTAGTTGCCAGGGGGTGTGGGGAGGGGAGAGTTTGTTTAATTGTTTAATGGGTATAGGACTTCAGTTTTGCAAAATGAAAAAGTTCTGGAGACTGGTTACACAACCATGTGAATACACTTCACACCATTGACTTGTATGCTTATAAATGGTTAATATGGTAAATTGTATGTGCTTTAAAAAAAAAAAACAACTCAGCAGCAATGCTCTTTTTCTTTAATTCACCTATTTGGCTGGTTGATTCAGTTTTATTTATGTTCATCATAAGACATCAAAATCTACCGTGGCGGGGAAGTTCATCAAGTATTCGGTGTTGGAACTCAAAGGCTCTTGGACAGCTAATCCACACCCACCGTTGTACATGCTAGTGTGGGGGCTGAGGTCCAGGGAAGCAAAATGGCTTTGACCTAAGACCATGAGGTTAATTGGCAGGTCAGCCGGGGCAAAAATTAAATTCCTTTACAACACAATACTCTATTTTCTTACACATATTTGTGACCCAGCAAACCTTCATGTTATTACACATTTTTTATTTTAATGAAAAACCAGCTTAGGTGTTAATCATTGCCAAGGTCTTGTTTTCATCAATTGATTGCTTACCTGAAAGCTCTTTAGCAAATTTGAACAGAGGGAAACGTAGAAATGATGAGGCCTCATTAGTATATGACTTCCCTGAATGCCTAGACTTCAGCAATTCAATTTTTACAGTTTTGATCTTCTTCAACACTAATGTGAATTGCTGATTTTTTTTTCTTTTCTTTTTTTTTTTTTTTTTGGCTGCTGAATCTTTTGTTCAGAAAGCACTTAAATGGCGAGACAGCCTGTGGTGAGGTTCATATGACTGGCATGTTTAGAAGGCCAAATATTTAAAGCGTTGCAACTGACCATCACTATTTGTACAGATTACCTACCCAAAGAGATTGAGAGAAAATACAAAGAAAAAGATAAAAAAGGAGTGTAGATGATTAGAGCTTTCTAATTAGCTATGCAGAAAGTTGGATGATGTGTTTATACCTTAAAGTGTCTACCTCTAAAATATTCCCCATGTAGCCCTCCAGAAAGTCAGGCCACCTGCACACACAGTGTTTTCATAGATTCATTGCCTTTGTTGAGAACAAAAAACAATTCCCAAGGTTCGCAACTCATGCTGTCCAACGCTCATGTTCCCCTCTCTAATCCAGGGGAGCTGTGACTTCAGAGAAGATGTGCAACGTGGTTTCCACTTTTAATTTGGTCAGTCTCTGGAGCACAGTATCTCAGTAACATTATTATTTTTGCTCACATATATTGTCACTACAATTCTGTAGAACCACAGCTCCCCACCTCCCCACCCAGGGGACCTGAGCGTGCTGCAGTGAACTCAGAGGGCACCACAGTAATTTTAAATTGTTGGGAAAGCATAACAATACTTGGTCATAGGAAATTTGGACACCATGCAAACTAGTAGCTCCAGAGTTGATATTTTCAACATTAGATTCCACTACATTTCTTTGATGACACCATATCTTTATGTAGCTGGATATTTCGCAGGCATTAGGATATAGAGCAAGTACTATGCAGGACACCTGGGTGGCTCAGTTGGTTAAGCATCCGACCTCTGACAGTGCAGAGTGTGCTTGGGATTCTCTCCCTCCCCCATCTCTCTGCCCCAACCCTCTTCGCTCGCTCTTTCTCAAAATAAATAAATAAACAAACAAAATTTAAAGCAAGTACTATGCAAAAATCCATGTGGACCAAGAAATGAGGGTGACAGCATCCAATCTGATTCCAAGTTTAAGATATTGTACAAAGTACAACAGGTGCACCCACCTTATTAGTAAATAACTGTGGTTACCTAAGAATAAAATATAGTATTTTGTCTTTCAATATATGTGGTTTTTTTTCCAGATGGTTACTAAGTGGTTAGGACACAAATACATATTGAATTGCTTGGACCTAAGTATTTAATAAACAACTGCTAAGTATCTAAGTATTTATTTTGGCCTCGAGACACCATGAAAAAATTACTGAGACACCACGGTCACCATGAACAGACAAAGTTGGGGATCTCCTGTTGTGAGGAGTCTTAGAGTTGATATTGTGGTTGATTACTGCTGTCCCAACACACCTTCTAACAATGATAACGTGGAGGAATTCTATTACCAAAAAAGTTGGACAACAGCAGGGATTGAAAAGCTACTCAGAAAGACCACTGCTAAGCGACTGAATATGGCTTCCAACCTGAAACTTAAATAAATTTCTTTGTTTAAATGATGGTTCTAAAGCATATTGAAGAGTCAGCTCTGCTTCTTGGAATCATATACAAAGAAATTGTCTGTTTTAAAGCAAACAATGTACAGGAGCCCTAAACAAATTTCCTTTTAGCCTTAACATTGCTGACCCTGCCAAAATGCATCAGGGAATGAACATCAATGGGGCACAACAATCATCTCTCACTGAGATGTGCTTCCAGGTAGATACCTCCGGGTAGGAGTGTTCATTACCTTACATATTTTCCTGGAAATCTGGTTTCCAGGCTGCCAAGTGTGATTACAATGTCATGATGAAACCCAAGGAAAGAAGTCATGTATGGATTTCATGTCTCTATCAAAGAAAAAAAATGATTTTGGATTGTCCAGCATCACATTATTAAGCATTTTCTTGATTATAAGAGAGTCTGAGATACCTGAAATGACCCTAATTAGAATCAGAAGTCCCCTGTCACAAACACAATTCTGTACCCAGTTGGTTGCAACACATTGGCTGCCATTGGTGATCATTTTAGACCATGTTCAGGTTTTGTCTTTCTAGTCCAATTTTTCTCACTTACGTCTTTTGCTAAAAGCCACTTCAAATAGATTTGGGAAAAAATGGAGTAATACATTCCAGTAAAACATCATGGTGATGCTTACTGAACTTCTTTGAAGCAGATTTGTCAACAAAATTGATTTTTTATCGTTCACCATGTCTCTCCACGTTCAGCAAGAGTAGCTTATCCTGTCAAATGGGACAACTTTTAGAGACTTGTCTTAATTATCTGCATTCATAATTAGCTAATGACCAGCAGACACACAAGAATGTGTCCTAGATGCCCCTTTGCCTGTATCCAGTCTTCATTCATTTTACCCTCAGAGATTTTCCTTATTAAAAAGCCATGTGGCTAGGACAGATGGCCTGCATGTGTTATCTCCATCTTTATCAGCATTGAGGACATTTCCGTTGGGGTAACTTGACAGTAGCAGAATTTTCAGGAATATTTATCCTAAAGCCATCTGGCATTGATTTTTCAGCCTCAATCCCTGAGGTTTCATGAGGGTCTTAACGTGAAAGAGATAATAAGTCTCTGGCCATTGCAGTTGCTGAGCGACTCACACTTTGTGCGCTTACTAATGTAAGGCAAAGGTCATCTTGGAAAGTGTGCTATGTCCTTCATAGTCAAAAGATGATAAGATGAAACTGAGAGTTTGTTTTATGTTTATAGAATAACATCTAAAGCCAAAGGAACTGAGTGCAATCCTACTCCCTGAATTTGGTAGAGTAAAAGTTTGAGTAAGCTGCATATATCTTCAGCCTTAGTTTCCTTGTGTGTAAAATGGGAATAATCTTAACACCTAAATCATAGTGGTTGGGAAACTAAATTTGAAAGCAGTATTCAAATATGAGTTACAATGACCTAAGGAGGAAACTGGTGTTTTGAACTCGGCAAGGTTAGGGAATCTGATGTTAGCATATTTATTGTGTAGGAGTTCTTGCTTGTATTTTATTGATTGTGAGTTACTAGTATAACGGTGATAGCTCTAGAGAATTCTTGCAGTAGAAAAGTGCTTCCGTTGAAGACAGTCTCATTTTACCACTTCCTTAACATAACAAGTACCTAATTCCTTAAAAAGGCACCTGTTTAGCACCTTAGTAATATCTAACATAAACTAGTGTTTCGATTATTTCAAAAACCTCGTCCTTCTTATAAAGCTTTCAGTAAAGACAATGTTATAATGCCATAACCGTCTTTTCTCTTAACCCTTGACATTTTGACCTTTGAAACATCTCTCCTCAATTTAAGCACCAATTTTTAATTCTATCATTTTCTCCCAAAAGCCAGAGGATTTCTAAGTTGTTCTTGTTTTGTTTTCATGGGTAGAATGTTCAGAAAGCCACTTTTCTTGATGGAAATTCGTAAACGAACACAAACAGGGGGGCATTCTGAGGGCTCAGCATTTTCCCTTTCCGCTCTTCCTCCCGCACAACACCCAGAGATCGCAGTTACTTGAACAATTTTGGTAGCAAATTGCACCATCTTCATTCATTCTTTCTTTTTTCTAATTGACTTAAGGTTGACTCAGTCTGAGCCCTGTTTTGCAGGCCACAGCTGACCGTCCTGTTCCCGTCAGGGTCTTGAGAAAAGGTGTCTTTTTCGGCTCGTCAGTTAATCCAAATCTGTTGAATTACATTCTCCCCTTCTTTCTGGCTCTGTCTGGCAGATGCAGAGACATTGATAGGCACTGATTTCCTACACTTGAACAAGATGAAGGTGCACCTATACCCTTGAGATCAGCTTCAGCCCATCTGACTTTCTGATTTAGTTTTGATGAATGCCCCCTGTTTTATCCTCCTTCTGTGATCATTTTAGTTAAGATTCAATCATAAAGAATGTCCTAATAATGCCTCTACCGACCAAATACTAACTAATTACTTAAGACGAGCCTTATGTACAAATATACATATATATTTCCCCCAGATGCCTCCTCAGGTGACCAACTTGTCCCAGTCTACTTGGGAGTATTTTGATTTTACCACTGAAAGGCCATCCTCCCAAGAAACTCCTCAGTCCCAGGGAAACTGGAACACAGCAGCCCCCTCTCATTTTCAGTTTTGCTTTCTACAGTTTCAATTCCCCATGATCAACCCGAGTCAGAAAGCAGATGATCCTCCTTCTGACTTATCTTCAGAAGGTAAGGAGTAGCCTCATGCTACATCACATTCACCCGACTTCATCTCATCGCATAGGCATTTTTATCATCCCCTCTCATCACAAGAAGGGTGCATACAGTACAGTAAGAGATTTTGAGAAAGAGGCCACATTCACATAACTTTTAGTATAATATTTTGTTGTAATTGTTCTATTTTATTATTAGTTATTGGTGTTCATCTCTTACTGTGCCTAATTTATAAATTCAACTTGATCATATTATGTATTATGTATAGGAAAAAAAAACTTAGTATATACAGGGTTCAGTACCATCCATGGTTTCAGGCATCCATTGAGGGTCTGGGATTGTATCCCCCATAGATAAAAGGAGGGGGAGGCGAATGTAGTTGGTCACCACAGCACTACTGAATAGTGTGATTAATTTGGCCTATATTTAGATCCTAACTTTCTCAGAAGTCATTTCCCTACAAAGCGCTTTTTGTAGATACAAGCTGTGTGTATGAACAAGTTCAAATTGTGTCACAGTGGTTCAGGGTCACAGAGCTCTGCAAGCCTGCCCTTCATTTATGAAGCACTCTTTCTCCTAATTCCCAGCATTCTATTTTTATTCCTTTTCTTACTGTATCCATTTGCAAGCTTTGGAGGACTTTATAGAATGTGATCACGTGAAGTCTGTTTTTGTGAATTAATTGGCTGGTTTTAACTTAAGCAGTCAGTTCAGTTATAAGAAAAGTGATAGATAATGCAATTTAAATTATTAACTGTGCATTTATCTCATAGAACTATGGGTGGTTTTATTTTCTTCTTTTCTAAATCACACTGTGCATGTGTTATTTTTACAAAACAAAATCTTTTCAAAGTGACTGTAAAATTACATGTTAAATAATTTCTCTTGAAATTTACTGTGTTTACCAAAATCCATCCAATAAGACCTCACCATTTCTGGTCAGAGCTGCTCATGGGAATACACTTAGAAAATTACCTAGATCCTCTGTCCAGAAAGACATCAGGCCAGCAAAGGAAGACACCTATTAGGGTCTAAGAAACTGCGAATTGTGGAGCAGGTCAGCCATGTTTGATAAGCTGACAAGGTCAGTTGAAGAATGAATGAAATTCTGGGGACAAGATAGCTGGAGGCAAAATGGAATTTGGAAGGAAAAAGAGGTATCAAGAAAATGGGTCTTAGAATTTTTTTTTTTGGACCAGGGGACCTTTCATTTATTCATTAACTCATTCATTTACTTGAAAATATTTACTGAATACCTTCTAATGTGCCAGTCTTTACACTGATAAATCAGAGGTATACAAAGATCAGTGCTCTTTCAGGACTTCCAGTGTGGTAGTGACAATAGATAGCAAATATAGTAAGCATATAGTATTTTAGAAAGTAAAAAGTGCTCTGGGAAAAAAATGGAATATGCATGAGGATGCAAGGTAAGGTGGGTGGAAGAAGGATTATAATGTTAAGGTGCAGAGCAGTAAAGAATTCAGCAAGTAAAAGGTCTTGAAGGGGACCAAGCTCTACCTAGAGGAAACAGTGAATGAAAACAATGACTTTACAAAAATGCATTGGGATTTGGAACGCTAGTTGACATCTGACCTGTGGAGTAGGACAAAAGGGGGACATTGAGTTCATGTCAGTGGATCTGCCCAATTTGGGCCTCTTAGCCTTTAAACTTGTCTCTTCCTGTTTGTCCTTACAAAGATGAGATGAGCAAAGCAGTGGTGTTAATATTTTCCAGAATATCATAGTAGGGAACTAAGGTTATTTTGTACAGACAAGCATCATCTAGCAAACTTTTTCTGCTGTGATCTAGGATCATATGTAACCCATGAGAGCTTTCCTAATGGAGCAAACGGATTTTAATTTTTATCCCTATTTTCTTCCCCTGCTATCAAATGCTCCTGAAAAATAGTTTTAGTATTTTAATTAATGCTTTACTTTAGGGTACACACGAATATGTTTGTGTGTGTCATATAAGCGGATGACAGAATCAAAAAGATTTCAAACTATATAGATAAATGAAGTCGTTAGGCCAATAACAGCAAGAAAGCCCTTTAGGGGGCAAACTTACGTTGCCAGTAACCCAGCATTTTATTATTAAAGTTTCCTATTTTGAAATTCAGTCTTGAAGTTCTGCAGAAAAGTGCAGAAAGGATATGTATTGATGGAATGAATGAATGAGAGTGGAGAGGGATATAAAAAAGGCTACAAACCCTCATGCATTATGAAGACTTAGCCATATATCCACTGTTGCTTTTTATTAGGAAAACTGAGCCTCCCAGAGGAGAAACATTATATAAATTGTACTGTTTAAAAATTGCTGTGTTCATTATGAGGAGCTTAATTATGGTCATCATTTACCAAAAAAAATCAAAGTCTTGTCAAGGAATTCATAATAATGAATGTTTCTCATTAAAAATTAATGAACAAGTGGCTTATTCTGAAGGTATAAAGTCTGTGGAATATCATTATTTTCCTTTCTTGTTTCAAAGAATTAATATTCATGCAAATTAGATCCAAATTACTACAGTTTAAGCGGTTACTTAGTACTACAGATTATGGATTTGTTTATGACCATAGAAGCCAATTATATTTGTCAGCATAGGCTAGATTATGCTGTGATAAACAAACCTTGAAATCTCAGTGGTTTAATAAGACAAAGGTTTCTTTCTTGCTCATCATGCAGAATGCAATGGAAGTCAGAATACCTCTCAAAGCAGCTCCCTTCCCTACAGTGACTCAGCAAACTGTCAGGCTTTCATTTTAAATCTCTGCCATTTCACAACCCCCAGGATCATCATGGAACAGAAAGGGAGAGGTACAAGGTTGTTCATCAGCTCTTAAGTGCCTCAGCCTGAGGTAACACACATCACTGCTGTTCACAGCCCCATGCCACATGGTTTTGACTAGCACATCTGGGCTGTGTGGAGGAAGCAGACGAACATTCAGTGAATAATAATGTGCCTACAACAGCAAAAGCAAAACCAAAAGAAGAGATTGGTAAAAAGCACATTATCTACTAGGCACATTCTGCTAAGAGTTTTCTGCATAACCCGGGGCCAAGGGAGAGGGCATAATATTCCAAAACACAGCCAAAAACATCTCTGTATACTGAAAAATAATAAAGCAATACATGAATCCCTAAGTTAGGGATATAATTGTCCTTGCATCCCTGTGATCAGAAACATACTATCATAACTGCTCACAGTCCAAGAGGGATCAGAGCGTCAGTAAGCGAGACATCTGGTAAACCCATCTCTCGAAGGAAAATGCAAGGAGTTACTTCTTTGAGTGTGGGGTTATCAATGACACAGGCAAAGTCCCACTCTTTACATGGACGTACTGTATTCCGTTAATGTCTGAGGAATGCTTTCTTGACCAGATTAACAAGGAAGACAGTGCTTTGACTGGGAAGGAAAAACTCTTCACTCTGAAGTCTTGTTTGAGAACACACACACAATTTAACTTCACGTTCTTCTTCATCCCTAGGCTAAAATAGCAAATAAATGAAGGACTAAGTTAATTAAATGCATATTTTAACAGCATTTATCTGGCATTGATTGGCTGAGGCCACTTACAGTAAAGTGTGGAATAGTTAATACAAGTGCTGGCCATCTCCTAAAGGAGGTGACCTCAAGGTTATATAATTGTAGCGGTAATTTATTTAGCTTAAAATGAATGTGTTCTCAATTAGGTTGGTAGGCATTATAATAACACAAGTGGGATTTATATTTGCTATGTCTTGGCTGTGAGGGTTTAGTTATTGGATTTGTTTGCCTATATTTAGTCCTCCCATTCAGGATCCTTCCCTCTCAGGAAAGATCAGGAGGCTTCTTCACGCTGATTAATAGGGGCGCAGTCCTAGCATTGCGGGTATCAGCCTGATCTCGCCAGAGGCCATGAAGGAGCAGACACATAGCACAGCCTCCAGAAGTCAACATGATGGGGGGGGGGGGGGAGGAGTGGGGGTTCTGCCAGTGGGAACTGTTTCTGTTCCTCTCCCAGTACAGACCCATCAGCATCTTCAATTTGCCCATAAATCGGTGCTTAATATGAAAATATATCACTGCTGAGGCACTTCAGGATTTATTACGGGATTTCTGTTGTTGGAGTTCATGTTTTACACACACACCTTCTTTTCCTGTGCTCTGCTAGACCTCTGAGGCAGAAAAGCAATTGTCCATGATGCTCTACTCTCATATTTGAACTTCTGATTCTATTTGTCTAATAGGGGAACTGAAGCATCGTTACCATTCCTTGGTCAGATGTGGTAAAGAAATTTATAAATTTTTAAAGTTCTTTATTTATTTATTTTGAGAGAGAGAGAGAGAGAGAGAAAGAGAGCGCACAAGTGAGGAGGGGCAGAAAGAGAGAGAGAGAATCCCAGGCAGGCTCCACACTGCCACCATGGAGCCCAGTGTGGGGCTTGAACTTACAAACCGTGAGATCATGACCTGAGATGAAATCAAGAGTCATTCGCTTAACTGACTGAGCCACCCAGGCACCCCTAGAAAATTTTAAAGTCGACATCCGGTTGGCTGAGTCTTTACCAACCCTGGCCACCCAGGTCTCTGTGAATTTTTCAACCTTTGCATACACGCCAAGTGTGCCCCTTAGTAATTCTGTATGAACAAATGAAATGATCATTATTATAATTTTTGTTTATTTACAAGCTGGCAGAGATGAAGGGTTGGTCACTCACTGGGTCCCACAGACGCTGGTTCTGGAAGCACAGGACTCAGCCAGTAGATGTCTCTGTTAGACTCATAATAGTGAATGCCCCCTCGGGAGGAGTGTAGCCTGCTTGCGAAATGTGTATTTTTGTCCAAAAATTGAAACAATCTAAAAAGGGAATCTGGTTGTCCTTGTGTTTCAGTTTAGGCTGTCAACTTCACAACGCAGTTTCTGTTTAGATCAACCAGTGAGGTGGGAGCGCCCATGCGTTCCCCTGATGGATAGAGGGTTCTCACCCATGACAGCCCTCCCCCTAAAATACAACCTTGTGCAAACCTTCCTTTTCCGGGGAACTGAAACTAACCCTCATCTCCTCGGAGACCATCTGCCTTGCAGTGAGGGCTTTCACTAGCCCAAATTTATGGTCTTTGGGATAACAGAGAGACTTTTTTTTTTGGTCACTTATGCAACAGACTCAGGTAAGCAGATCCAACATGTGAAATTGTTGGCGATGAAAACTGTCACCAAAGCAAGAAGGAAGTTGTAGAGATGTGTTCTGCAAAGCAGAGTGCTCTCTACCAACTCATTTTTGTTTGAGGTACTTCAGTGGTTTTGCAGCCCAAAGAAGAAGTTTCTCCGCGTATCTACCAACACAACGTTGGAGGACAGGAGGACTTTATATTTAAAGGTTGCGTAACCAAGTCTCAGTCACCATGATGCTGCTGGTCTCAGGAAACTCTGTCCAGTGGAAAGAAAATTGGACTGGGTGTGAGGAGATCTGCGTTCCTCTTTTTATGCTCTGTGTGATGTCCAGTTGCTTAACCTTTCCGATCCCGTTTAGTTCTCTGTGGCATGGGGACAAGAAGAAGAACAAAGGAAGACACAGTTTTTGAAGGAAGTTTAAAAATTCTTACTTGTCAGGATTGTCCCGAGGCATAAATAAGAGCTATAACCCTCCTGAGTTATGCTCAATTTCTGCCTTTCTTTTCCCCCTCCTTTCTTTTCTCATTGGTCTGGTCAATAGGAAGTCTAAGAATACTTTTTTAAAAAATTGATAAGGGGATCCAGTAGGTAAATCTCATATCAGAGATTTTTACGCACTGTGCTCTGTAACCCCCTCTTTATCCCTTTGAACATAGGACAGGTGTTCAGAGTCAGAAGCACAGCACAGATTAAGTGTCAGATTGTTCTTATCCTCTTTGATTTGAAAGCTATTGCTCAAGCTACATTTTTGTAGCTACTAAACTCTGATGGAGGAAGAGTGTCATTTGCACTAGCAAATATAATATGCCAGAAGAAAGCATGCTTAACTTCTCTGTCATCCAGACATTCATGGCTTGTTCACTGCCCTGTCCACTGGGAAAGTCCTTTAGGCTTGACCCTCTGCCCTCTGATGATGGGCAAGTGCCATTCACATCCTGGTTCCTCCTGTCAGGGGATCACTCTACTGTCTGGGAGAAAGGTCTTCAAATGACTACCTCCAATGCTAATGGATAAATTGGATGCTAATCAGAACTTAAAGCATTAAGAGAATCCAAATAAGGAGATTTTGCATGCTCAAAAGACTGAGGGGAGTGTGGGCCAGAAAAAAAGGCCCCAAACAGAACTAATTTAACAGGTGGGGCTCAATTAATAACAGGAAAAATAGCTAGACAGTAGGTGAAGGAAGAAGGGGATGACCTCTTAAGTACTGGGAATAATGAGAACAAAGGCAGACAAACTTTTTGGAGGAAGTCGAAAAGCTCCCCCATACTTCACTTGTAAATAAGTGTCCTGAAATTGTGAGAGTATTCATACTAAACACAGATGTGCAGAGAAAAGAAAGATCCTTTACTCCCCGAAGCTGCTATGACTTTCATGGGGAGGAAGGGGAAGAAAGAAGAACTGTTTAAAATCTGGTCCAAAATATTGCAGATTTTGACTCCGACTCTTTGAGATATGATAGTTGGCCCGTCTTCCAGAATGCCTCTCTTCTCCCTGACTCTGTCCTTCCCTGGCCTCTGATACAGGATTCCTTTGGTCTAGCAAAGAAGCCCCCCACTTTTGACCCAGCATCTCCTTCCTCTCCAAGGGCAAACCAGACTCGTTAGCCCATCCAATAAAGCTCTGAAGGCCAGGCATGGTGGGACCCTGTCTGTGCACTGCCCACATTCCTCTCTCGGCTCTCAGATCTCCAGCTTTCAGAGTGACATCTGTCCTCCCTGCTTTCTGAAGGTATATTTGTTCCTGAGCTGTAGTGAGGGACTTGCCCACCACAGCATGTAAATTGAGAGATAATTCAAAACATTATCTCTAAGGGGCGCCTGGTGGCTCAGTTGGTTAAGCGTCCGACTTCGCCTCAGGTCATAGGCTTGGGGCTCCTGAACAATAGATGGGAATGGGCTCATCTTATATAGAAATATATCTTTCTCTTCAGCAATGATAGGAATGCTATATAAAATTGAAACTTCACACAATTAGGATAGCGCCAAACATTTGAATCCATTTCATGCTGAAGATTTTTCCCAATATCCAATTTGCAATGCTCACAGGCCAAATGGAAACACTGCACAAAGATTGTAATTGCGACTGTAGCCTCTCGGAGAATCATAACGCTTTTTTGAGAGAGAAGTATCTAGAAGAGAGAAACACTGGGACAGATACAGCTTGGAAACACATATGCCTTCAGTCTGTAAGCGCTCTGATGAACAGAGTTCGTGAAGTTTTACTCTGAAAATGAAGGCTTTACTCAGAAGGTGAGGCGGGCTGGCCTTGTCTTGCAGCTGTTTTAGAAGAGCCTGGGATTAATTTTAATTTTAATAACTTCATTGGCATGACAGGGCAGCCGTGTTTTGTGAAAGTCAATATAACATGAACCTCTGTGTGGGGATTGGTTACACAGCCTCTTTCCTTTTGCTCTCCTCTTTGAGCGTGTCTGACTATGAGACTGCCAAGGTCAGGGCTAACACTTTTGTCCCTACCTCTTTACCCCTCCCATCTAATTTTCTACAATAAGTGGTGTTTGGAAAAGATGAAGGATTTAAGGAAATATGCTGCTTTTAAATCTCTCTAAGTCCTTGGATTTTTGCCAGTATATTTCTATACTGTGGTCAGTGAGCCCAAAATGGATAAATAAATCTACAGAAAGTTTGTGAATTGGCTAGTTAAAAAAAACAATCTAGGATATTTGTGAAATGTTCCCTTTCTGGCATGGCTAGTATGAATATTTCTTCATTTACGGCCATTGTCAATTTGAGGACCTTTTATAGTCATGCCAAGACTGAAACTCGAGTTGATGTAGGAAAAAAAATGTCAAGAAGTATATACCATTCATATACAGGGTGTCTGTAAAAATACAGAAACATAAGTAAACGCATGTCATGCCACCAATGACATCTCCAATCTTTAAGAGCAATAAAATAATATGGACTAATATTAACATATCTTTACTAATGTCAGCAAATCTAATAATGTTGGTATTGATATTAGCATAGATATCTTTTTTCACCTATGTTCTAGACTTTATGGATACACTGTACAATATGATCCCACATTTGTTTTGTAATGTGTGCATATATGTGTGCATATTTAAGACACCAGAAAATTACACACCCAGATTTTAACAGTGGTCTTCTCTGTGAGGGAAGGTTATATATCATTTTAATTTTCTTCCTTGTTTCTGATTGTTCCAATATTTCTAATATTAGCATGTGTTACTTTTGAGTTGAAAAAAAATTTTAAATAAAACACAATAGAATAAACTGTGTGTCTACACGTCCACTGTACAACGTAGTAGATGAATTCTACCATGGACACATTCAGCTACTTGGAATCATGGCCGTGAGGCCACACTTTGAAGATAATATGTCTTAAGACTCTAGGGAGGAAAGAAGTGAAGGGAAAGAGGAGTAACAAGAAGTAGCAGAAGGTCCAAATGCATTTATAATACTCTCAATGTGATCATTTTCTCCCATAGAAGTTCGTAGGAAAAAGACAGATTATGATAGAGTGGTTCCTTCATCTTCGATTTCTTTTCTTTTATTTGACCAAACCACCAAAAGCATTCTGAAAACACAAGTAAAGCTCCATCAGCAACTACCTGTTTAACTGACACATTACATAAAATTTGCTCTTGAGAGGTTAAAAGAAAGAGTGAAATATATGTAAATATGCCTATGCTGTTTATTTTTAAATACGAAGGTGGTTTTAATTCATGTGGTCACAGAAACAAATGTTTGGGGGCGCCTGGGTGGCTCAGTCAGTTAAGCATCCGACTCTTGATTTTGGCTCAGGTCATGATCTCATGATTAGTGAGTTTGAGCCCCAGGTCAATTCTCTCTCTTCCTCTCTGACCCTCCCTCACTTGCTCTCTCTCACTCTCTCTCAAAATAAATAAACCTTGAAAACAAATAAATAAACTAGTAAAAACCACAAATATTTGCTTAGATTTGTGAGAATAGATTCAAGAGACTATCCTAGTGCTAGTCTACCGTGAATTCCTGGAGAGCTTTCCTGTAGTCCCAGCGTGCGCATGTAGAATTATTACTATAATCTACGATAATGGTTGGTTCCAAGTTCCCCTGTGATAATATAGACTGAATTGGGCAGTCTAAGAACTTTGGAAAGAGCTTTATCATGAAACTGAATATGCCAACTGGTTTTTATATAGCTCAGACCTCTTATAGATTGTTTTCTCTGACACAATGTCTATAGCCTTATAAAACTTCTCGTATGTTTAACCTGTACATAAGAAACTCACAAGACGAAAGCCCAATCCTGCCGAGGTAGCAACTGCTTTCCCTGGAAGGAAGACCACGTGTTCCCATAAACCTTAAAGACAGAACCTAACTTAACTTTTCTCTCATGGAATATTTCTAATGCTTAAGCGTCCAACATGACCCAAGCACATTTAAGGTACATTTGTAAGCTGTTCAAGAACAAAACGGAAAATAGGCAGGGATTGAATGCCTCTGGCCACTGCATCAGAGAACACTGGCTTCACGTCTCATAGGCATGCCTTTCTCTTGCCTTTGAGAAAATGACATGTAGGCCATTGGAAGGAAAGAGTTTTCATTCTGTAGACACTGGGACCAGCAGATAATCTCTACCCCCAGGAGAAAAAATAACTACTACTCCGTAGACGACACCACACGCCTTCACTGAGCCACATCTGACTTATAAGAACTCTGCAGAGCACTTTGGTGGGAATGACTGTGTCACTGGCTGTTTAAGTAGATTTTTAATAAAAATTCTTCTGCCCTGATCAATCCATGCTCTTCAATTTAGAGCTGAGATTAATTCTCCAAGACACATGATGGTACAGTATTAACACTTGAAATCATCTCAGAACTGCTTGCTTTCATATTTGGCATAACTATTGTACCACCTTGGAAACTGCTTCTATTGACCTTTAGATTAAAAATATGTTGGATTACCGTGATTGACACTTTTAAAATGACTCATTCTTGCCAAACACAGCATAACAACTTTTAAACATCCCCTTTTCTTTGCAACTGCCTCCACTTTCATTATTCGAAACATGGCTGTATTCTACACCACCTCTCTTTGCCTAACATGTTTTTTTTCTTTCTTTTTTTTTTTTTTTTTCAGAGTTCGAGAAGATTTACATTTGGAGCTAAATGTTTCAGTGATTGCTCTGTTGGGTTTCATTATACCAGTGTAGTTAATCAAAGCAAGTCTGGCCTTGCTACCATGATTCATTGTATGGTTTTTTGAACTTAATCATTTACACAGAATGAATATACACATTATCACCAGGGCTGGATTTCTTTAACAGCCTGCACGACACAGTATTGTAATGCCTTTGTCAACTGCTGGGTCCCAAGAACGTCACAGTTGCTAGGGTTTTTGTTAAGACATTTCATTGATGGGCTTTCGATTAGGAAAAAAGCAAATAGGAAGCCCCTGGTTGGAGCTACACGGAGCAGAGGAAATGCAGAGTGAGTTGGCTCAACTCCAAGTTGGGCTACCTGGAAATCCTCTGGTTAGGACATAATGTTTCTTTTCATGGTGTGTGTGGTCTTCACAATCATAATTAACAAGTAACCTTTCTTCTTCCTCATCCCTAAGCCCATCATAAACTATTGGCTCTTGGCATCTGGGTAGGGTTTGGCAGATCCCAGATGTGGGGTCGGCCTGAGAGAATTACTGGGATTGTTGTTTTGAAACTGAAAAAGCTAATTGCGTAAGTATTAACACCTGTGAGCTGGGTCTAACAAGTCTAGTCTCTGTATTTAACAATTCAAGTCCAGCGATGCTCCTCTTGACACCCTGTTCCTCCACAAAAAAGCCGATTCACATCTAGCCAGAAAAGGTGCAAGGCGGGGGGTCTATTCCAGCCTCATGGAGGTCAGTTGTCAGTTGTTCAAGAATCTTAAAAACTGTTTGCTAAGCACAGCCGTTATTAAAAATCAAAGCATATAAACTTTTAATGAAATCACTTATATATTTTAAAAGGTAATAAATACTCAAAACTCATCACTTCCGATGTATTTTGCCAGATGGTACTGTTCTCTATGCCCTTGAGGTTATCTGTGTCTAGTGTATCTTGTATGATGGAGACAGGATATAAGAACACATGGCTGCACATCTTTCCCCAACTTCACATTCAGCGATGTCACGTCAGTAACCTGAAATCAGCCATAATGAGAGTATTTGCACCACGAAAATCACAAATGCTATAAACCAGGACTTGACCTGCTGTTTTGCCTCTTCCTCACATAGGGAGGAGGTACTATTTTATTTTGCCTATCAGAAAACTTTAGGAAGTCAGAGAAAATTGCACTAGGTAACCTGGCCAGAGGATTCCACTGCAGCTGTTTTCTGACCTCAAAATCCATTCTCAGTCTTGTGTTCTATACCTCTCCCTCGAGTGGAACTTGAACCTACCACTGTCCTGATAGGCTCATAAAAACTACTAGAGGCAGGGCACTTGGGTGGCTCAGTCAGTTCAGCATCTGACTTCAGCTCAGGTCATGCTCTCGCAGTTCGTGGGTTCGAACCCCTCATCAGGCTCTGTGCTGACAGCTCGGAGCCTGGAGCCTGCCTCAGATTCTGTGTCTCCCTCTCTCTCTGCCCCTCCCCCGCTTGTGGTCTGACTCTCTTTCTCTCAAAAATCAATAAACATTAAAAAAAAAAAAAAAAACCTAGTAGGAGCACTAACTAGTGTTTGGTTGGTGTATTTGCTGTGCTCCTTGAGTTAGTTACAACTTAAGCACATTAAGGTTTAAACCTTTTTTTTTTTTAAATCAGAGAGCCAGTTGTTACCCATTTACCAACATATCACTATCCAGGGTTGGAGGTCCAATTTAAACAAATCTACCCCCAGGAATGACCAGACTGTTACAGCAATCCTGTAACTGGGCTTTCATATCCTCATTACCTCTCTTCCACACCATCTCCTAACCCCAGAAAACACTGAAAAGGACTCCTAGAAATCATTTTTTTTTCCTGTTCATTAGAAAAATATATATCCTAATTACTAGAGTTTACCACTTGTCAAAACTCTCACTGGTCTTCAGCCTTTCTTCGGGACTCACCATCTCTACCACCCATTTTGTTTACTGGCATCGGCCAAGATGGTCCCATCTTCAACAAGGAAGCAAGATGAAGGCGATAGAAATGAGAAACTGAGTCAGTTACATAGGCATACAAGGAGAGGCTGGGTTTAATGGGCTCTGAAAGAATCAGGCACTGGACTACCTGCGCCTATCCTCTCTATGCCATTATGATTTGCTTTCTATGGAGAAAACACCCTCTCAGTGGGAAACCCAGGGTATATTATCAACCAAGTACTCTCTTGCTGATGTAGGGTGAAGGAATTGAATGGAGTGCTGGCTGAGAAACAGAGACTGCAAGTCTGATAAAATCATATGGGGCCCACCCACTTCTGTTTCAGATTTTCTCAGCATTATTTGCTAGCACACTCACAAAAGAAGTATTAAGTCCGTCTTTGTGCCTTGTATTCAAATGTTGTGTGGGAGCAAGGCTGAAATGTGCACGTGTCCTATTGGTGGAGCTTCTCTAATGGGCTATTTTATCCTCACCCTCACCCCAAAGCTCTTTAAATAGTGACCCCAAAACCTGACCTCCTGACACATTTCAGTCTTTTCTTTGGTTATTGGTACCATATGCAGTAAGAATTACCTTCGGCTTTACCATTGACCCTGGGAGTCAAGCCTTTCTCACAACTTTATCCACTATGGCATAAAAATTGTTTCTTCAAAATTATTAGTCACAGTGAATACTTTCCTCATGTGTACCATCGTCAACATCATTGCCTGTTGGGAAACTTCTGATGGGATGCAACTGACAAGTTTCTGCCTCAATCCTGACTCAAAGAAGCCCTTGGTAGCTCATAATGGAAATTTTTTGGTGTCTCATAATTAGATATAAATCACACTCGAACTTTCCAAGAAGATTTGTTCCCAAATGAAGGAAGGAAGGAAGGAAGGAAGGAGAAGGAAGAAAGGAAGGAGAAAGGAAGGAAGGAAGAAGGAAGGAAGGAAGGAAGGAAGGAAGGAAGGAAGGAAGGAAGGAAGGAGAAAGAAAGAAAGAAAGAAAGAAAGAAAGAAAGAAAGAAGAAAAAAGTAATAGCAAAATTCCTTAGGTGATTACAAAACGTTTTTTTAAGTTTATTTATTTTGAGAGAGAGAGAGAGAGAGAATGGGGGAAGGGCAGAGAGAGAGGAAGAGAGAAAATCCCAAGCAGGCTCTTTGAGGAGCCTGACATGGGGCTCAAACTCACAGACCATGAGATCATGACCTGAGCCAAAATTAAGAATCATACACTTAACCAGCTGAGCCACCCAGGTGTCCCAGTAGTTACAAAACTTCTATGCAAAGATACCAAGGAGAGAAGGTAACAGGATTCACTTAACTGGAACGCCTAAAAATCAAAAACTGAAGAGAGCTTATCACAAAATTATTGTCAATTGTTGGGATTCCTTTCATTCTCTTAGTAAAAATGCACTATAGCCCTTGTTTTTTCCTAGACATGCATACATTTTCCTCCTCAGTTGGACTAAGAATAAAGTATTTTGCAAATAGCAGTCGCTCCCAAACACTAGTCCACTGGCTGACTTCAAAAGCTGTGGGATTCTACAAATTGACCCTTTAAGCAGCTGCTCCCACCTAAAAGTTACTCCTATTACCACTAAAATGCATGATTAGACTTCACATAGACTTGGTAATGATGCTCTTACCTAGTGTTCAAGTCCTATCTGTCAAAATTCCAATCAGGTAACAAGATGCTGGGAACATAGCTGGTGAGATGCCTGAAGGTTGGCTTTCCATGCTATTCCATGCTATGTTATTAAGGAAAGCTTCTAGCTAACTTACTTTAAGGTTAAACCGAAAGAAAAAACAAGCATTAATCACATACAGTAAAACTTTAGGGTGAAAAAAACCTAACAACGTACTTTAAAGCAACTCATTTTTGTCAAATGAGCAATGACTATTCTGGAGTTTGGTTTTAGACTGCTGGTATATGTTCTACAACTTTGGTCAAGTCACTTTAACTCACCCTTTTGTGAAAATGGGAAAATAAGACTGTCTTAGTCTACTCAGACTTCTAGAACAAAATACTATATGTGACATACGTGCTGTGACAAAATGCCAAGGTGACTTACAAACAACAGAGATTTATTTCTCATGGCCCTAGGGGCTGAAAGTCCAAGAGCAGGTGCTGGTAGGAACCGGTTCCTTGTTCATAGCTGGCCATCGTTTTGCCATGTCCTCACATGGCAGAAGGGGTGAGGGGTTTCTGGAGTCTTTTTTATAAAGGCACTAATCCCATTCGTGAGGGTTCCACCATTAAACCCCCTGACCTCCCAAAGGCCCCGCTTCCCAACACCATCACTCGGGGGATTAGGTTTCAGCATATGAATTTGAGGGCAATACATTCGGTGTCCAGCAAATGCATCGTTGGAAATGTTTCCCTGGAGTTCCAGCAAATGATAATTCTGGCATAGGTATCTGCAAGTGCTCAGAAGGCTGTCTAGGGCAATACTTCTGCATCTCTGGCACAATGGCAGGGTGGGGTGGGGGATAAAGAAGTTGTTCTAAAGGAGAGAGATGCAGCTGCTGTGAACCTTCTTAGCACAAAGCAGGATTCTGTCCTCTTGAGTCTGTGAAACACTCAAATTCGCTGAAAGCAGAGAGGAGGAGGACTATATATATATATATTTATATATTGATCTGCATGCTGAGGTTTCAAATGTGATTCATTATGTACCATTTCCTTTACCCTAATCCATCTGCTAAGGTTCTCTTCTGCTGTGCAGAAGGAATTTGAAAAAGACATGCGACTTTAACTGGGAAGAGAGTAACAGCATGACATAGTTAGAACCACCTGCACTAAAAAAGATTCAAGATGGTATTTGTCAAATATTGGAAGATGTGTGTCTGCTAGCTGAGGGATAACGGGATGTTTTCAGAGACTGTTTTAAAGTTCTATGGCCAAGAAAAAAAAAAAAAGGCTACATTTGCTTCTCATAATAGTGGTTATCATTTCTCTTGTGAAATGTTTATCTACTGGTGATCTCACTATGGCTTCCTTTGGATTGTCTTCTTGTTTTATTTTCTCTCACTAGAAAAAGCAAACATCTTGGTTCCTGTCTCTTTCTATTATAAGTACCTAGCATGTGCAAAGTTAAAACAAAGACTGCACATTTCCAAGGAACTGGATAAGTACACTCAAGTGGATCCTAATGGAAACTCCGTGCTGTGGGCATTTGGTTACACATGCTTGTTGATTCTGTAAGAAGTGGAGGAGAAATGGATCAAGAAGGGGGTGAGGGCGAGAGAAGAGGTAATAGAATGAACACTTGGGATATAGCTCCTAGGCAGGAGTGAATAAAGCACTACTCTTCAGCTCAACTTAGAACACATAGACAATGCTTTATGTACCTGTCATACTAAATTTCATGTGTTGAAATCAGCCGATAATTCAGGGATTCGCAAAGTTATGTATCATACCTCTATGGGTATTTAAATTGTAGTCTACTGACTTGCTGATTATCCATACATACTGGAAGGTATTAACTTCATCAAAGTGTGTTTTTGAGCTTGACTAAGGTATTTATTGCCGCTGCATATTTTCCTTTATTTCAGAGTCTAAAAGAAATTTTTTATCATAAAACTGATATAACCACATTATGAAAAATTTGGACAGGAGGCAAAATGAGAACCAAAAAGTACCTAAGACATAACCTCATGACCACCTTAAAAATGTTGGTGTGTGGCCTTTTGCCTTTCTGTTCTTTAATTCTTCTTTGATTTTTACATTATAACCATTCATATAAATATTACATATATATATATACTTCTATATATATTTTTTTATTTATACAAATTTTATATATATACAAATTTTCTGTCCTGTCTTTTCTCCATAAAATTATATTTTCATCATTCTCATATACTGTGCTTTAAAAAATAAAATTAAATAGCTGCATATTATTTGAGAATGGATTATAATTTATTTAACTTGGCATTAAGTCCACATTATTATATGTATTTTAAAAAACTGGGATCTAGAAATAAACAGATTGGAATACACCTCGTTGGAAAAGGTTAAAGATGTTACCTTATAACATCTCCTGTATACTATTATGTTCTGTGAGGCTCCAGGAGGGGAGCTTAGTGTGCTCATCTCTCCAACTTAATTAAACATCAAACCGTTTTCACCATGGAGCATTGCACAACATTGGTGTTCCCTAGAGCACACTTTGGAAAACAGTGGTTTAACCATCCCATTATTGTCAGATAGGTAGGTTGTAAGATCTTTCATTATAATAAATAATTAAGAATTTAACATCGTATGCAAATAGATTTTGCAATATTTAGAATTGGGTGTTTTCTTTTTTTTGAGGTTAAGTTCCCAGAAGTTAAAACAAAATAAAACAAATGGAAAAGTTCGTAGAGTTTTAAGGTCTTTGATACGTATTGCCATATTTGCTTTCCAATTGCTTCACTGGTATGTTAAATATTGTTTTGGCAAACATGACACCGTTCCATAGAGTCGGTTGTGATACTTTGGACAGTCACTACTGCTCTAGGATTTGAGTGTGGCTGAGACAACCAACCAATATACAATCAGCAGTATAGTTCTACACTATGCTGCGTGCACATACTGTTAGTCTCCTGAAGTATATGCCCTGTGAGACTTACTGATTCCATGAGCTGCAAAGTGAGTCACCTACTTCTGACTATCATACCCTTAGATTACAGGCAGAGATTATTTTCTGCTGTTTATAAAGAGACTGAAGATTGTGTTGTGTTTTTGAGATACCTAGAAAGTTGCTGATGCAGGGGGCATGCTCAGTAAATATTTATTGAGTGAATGATTAAATGCATGAATGCATACCCGTAAAATGTTTCCTTCTGACCAGCTCTCTTGAGATACCCCCCATTTCACCCATTACCCCCTTACCACTGTCTTCACCATACAGCCCTTAGGCAAAGCTCTAAAGCACGGATGATCCAGGTTTGCCACAGAACTTAAATATGGTAGACCAAAAGTGGTTGAGGTTCTTTTACAATTGCTCGCTGGAAGGATGATGGATACAAGCAGCAGGCCTTGGGCGTTACGAGCCATTTGCTGGCTATGTGACCTCTTCAGCAAAGCTTAGACCTCTCTGAGCTTCAGTGTTTTCATATACAAAATAAAGTTGATAATACCCTTCCCCGGGTGTCTCGAGGCTCAAATAGATACAAAAGCACTTTGAAAAGTTAATACCTCATTGAAAAATGAGGTGTAATTATTATTTTTACCTACTCTACAGTACGCATCCCAAACAGTGAGAAGATCTGGAAAACAGAGTGCTAGGAGTTTGTAACTTAAAGAGAAAATATAATGGTTTTATCCTAGACTTGTCCCTGATACTAGTTTTATTGGGTTTTAATGTGACGTGATCTTATGAAATGCTTTGAAACCTGATTAAAAAGCAACATGAGTAAAGGTGAAGAAGAAATACCAGCAGTGTTGCAGACCTAAATAATAAATTAATGAAGATGCAGTGGTAATTATATGTAATTAGAGTAGACACTTGACATTCATGAGGGATACAGACTGAGACCTTTGGAATCTCCCAATTTGTGAATTCAGAAATATTAATACAGGCATTCTTTTGAGAGTCACACATTTCTTGGATATATCTTCATATCAAATCACTATTTCAAACCTTGAAGTTTAGATCTTGCTCAGTCAGTAATTTTAACAGTGGCGGGCACGTTTTTCTGATCAGTTTCACGAATCTAATTTGCTGGTTTCCATATAGAATTTATGATGGTCTTGTTTACCTCATTTACTTATGTCACTGCCAAATCAATATTGCACTTAATTGTTTTCCTAAAACTCCTAGTTGTGCACAAGAGCCCATTATTCCTTTTCTTTTTCTTTTTTCTTTCCCCTCCTCTCCTCTCCTCTCCTCTCCTCTCCTCTCCTCTCCTTCCTTTCCCCTTTCCTCCCTTCCTCCCCTTTCCTTCCTCCTTCTCTCTCTCTTCTTTTTTTTAAACCACTACAAACCTGAGACCTGTTAAGAGCACTAGACATACAGCAAGTGTGCTCAATAAATATTTGCTTAACACTTTCTTATATTTCTTCACTTCCAGGTCAGTACCAGGGGTTGGTTTTTTGGTAAGGATAATTTTTGCACAAAGAAACAAGGAATATTTGTTTGCTTTGCTTTGCTTTACTCATTTCATGAAATTACTGTATGCACTCCCACCCCTGACATTTTGGGGTTTTTTTCCACCTAGAAGTCCTAATAGAATAACAATCCTTGGCCTTTCTCTTTTACTCTAGAGTGGTGATTCTCCACCAGAGGTGATTTGGCCTTGGCAGTGTCTAGAGACATTTGTCACCGGTGGGGTAGGAGGGATGCAACAGGCATCTAGTGGGTAGAGACCAGAGATGCTCCTAAACGTCTTATGGTGCACAGGACAGCCCCTTACAACAAAGAATTATCTGACCCAAAATGTCAGTGGTGTCAATATGATAAACCCTGATCTAGGATGAGAAAGAGTCATGTGAAGTAGAAGTTGTTGAGGATTCTTAAACCAGTCCCATGCCCTTTTTCTCCCCCTTCTCTTTGTGCTTACAAAGAACACACATTTCCATCTGTTTGCACTATTTCATGGGATACAATTAGTGCGGCAGGATCTGCCACCAACAGTGTAGTACCTGAAGTCTGGGGAGTAATAGCAAACCCATATATCTACATTCCCTAAAGTCAGTTTGGGCGGGGAGGGGTGGGCGGGGTGGGGGGGGGGAGATTTTAATATCCCTCTGCTTGAGTCCTGAATCTCTCTCTCAGTCCATTCTAAACTTGGGTAGGAAAGATTACCATTTGGGGGGCTCCCTCAAGCTCCAACATTGTATATAGTGAAGACAGCATGAGATATAGATGCTTAATGGCCAGCTGGGTTTACTGACTAGCTATGGCTTCTCCCTCCTTATACCAGCTCTGCTTAAAAAAACAAAAAAACAAAAACAAAAAAACAGTAGAAATGATGATGGTTGAAGCAGTAGATGTCAAAGGTGTGACAGTTGGGAAGATTAAGTCCTACAGAAGCAGGGAAATTGAAGAGTTCATTTATTGATAGATGGAAGAATGACTATGAATGGAGAGAAAACATGGTACCCATTTGGGATATGCCCACTAATATGTCTGTCCCCAACTTGGATGCTAGAATGGACAAGTGTTATTTCTGTTTATCCAAAATACATCCTTTCAAGACAGAACCTCCTTTGTCCTTGGGGGACAATCTTTCTTCCACTCCTGGTCCCTGTGGTCCAATGTCATACCTGACTCCAGGGATAGGCATGAAATATGGTCCGTGAGTACCTTGATGCCCTTAGGCCTCAGTACTGACCAGTGAACAGATCGGCAATAGGCACGTGTCCCAGTCAGAGCCAAACCAATGCCAGGATTTTGCTAGAAGAAACAGGAAATAGATACATTTTATTCCTGCTGGACTTGGGGCTATGAGTTCGTTAGCCTAAGCTGCCATTAACAGGATGCATGAAGTAGAAACCAACATACAGAACACAACCAACTGAGAACTAGAAAGAATCTAGAACCTCATGCTATCATTTGATCACGGAGATGAAATTGTGCCTAAATCTTGGATTCCTCACTTACATGAACCAGTAAGTTCCACCTTACTACCTTTAAAAAACAACTTTACAATATAAAGAGTCTTAAGTAACAGCGACACCAGTTGTGGACTCACCGTCTCAATGTCCCTAAATATGATAACTCCTCCTAAATCTGGAGGCATACATTCTGCCCATTGTCTTTGCATTTTTACATTATAACCATTCGAATAAATATCACATATTTATATATATAAATTTCACATATATTCATATTTATACAAATGTTATATATATACATATATAAAAGTATATTTTATAATAATGGCAAATTACATACTCTTGATTTCCCTTAATTTCATTCATTCAACTGCTTTGGTCACATTTGAACATATTTCCCTACTAGTCGCTAGAACACTCTGACAGCCATGGGTAAAATGATGCCATGAACCAGGTTATAGGTGAAACACACTGTTTCTTGGCATTTATCTGACCAAACCCTGAAAAAACCCCACCAAATGCTATTCTATAATAATAGCTAAAATAACAACAAAACTCCTGTTATTAGCACCTACATCGATTAGTACTTTGCCACATTTCAGATACTATGCTAAGTGTTTTTTGTATTATCTCATTTAATGCACTCACCAATCCTGTAATAGAATCTTGATTTTTCTACTTTACAGAGGAGGAATGAATCAGGGACAGAGAGAGGTTCAACAATTTAGAAGAAGTTGCAAAGCTAGCAGTAAGTGGCAGTATTGACAAGCAGATCAGACTCCAGACCCTGGGACCCTAACAATTGTTCTCTCCTATTTCTCAGGAGTACTCACTGGTGAGTACCTTTATAGCAAGGTTTTATACTGATCACAAATGGGAATCAGTGGTAGGCTTCTTATTCATTTTTCCCAGGAAATTCATTAATAAAGTGATCCTTTTCTGGCATCTACTAAGAATAATTTTACCATGAAATATTGACAGGTAAAAATAAAGGAGAAGATATGATGCCTGCACGAAAGACACAGACCGGGATGGCTTTTACCATTACCAGTCTCTAACATTAGTCAATTATTTACCTCTCTCAGTCTGTTTCCTCCACTGCAAATAGAAGAGGGTGATTTAAGCATAATGATATCATTGGGGCGCCTGAGTGGCTCAGTCGATTAAGCATCCAACTTCAGCTCAGGTCATGATCTCACGGTTTGTGTGTTTGAGGCCCATGTCAGGCTCTGTGCTGACCGCTCAGAGCCTGGAGTCTGCTTTGGATTCTGTGTCTTCCTCTCTCTCTGCCCCTCCCCCATCCACACTCTGTCTCTCTCTCCTTCAAAAATGTAAATGATAAAACAACATAAAATGATAAAAACATTAAAAATAATGTAATGATATCCTTGATTGAGGACCTGCTATGTGCTAGGCATTATTCTGGCCTTTTACATCCATTGTCTCTAAGCAATCATTCACAATGAAGTTTTGGGGTAATGGGCGGTTTTTGGGGTCTGGAGCCAACAGCTGAGAAAGAATTCCTGAAGACATCTTCGGTGCAAAAAGGTGATTTTATTAAAGCATGGGGACAGGACCCATGGCAGGAAGAGCTGCATGGGGTTGGGATGGGTAACTCATTATATACCCTCAGGTTGGGAGAGGGTCAGGGATAGAGTAAGTCTCTAAGGAATTTTGGAAGCAAGGTTTCCAGGACCTTCAGGGGCTAGCTGTTGCTAGGGAAACGCCACTTACCATTTAATAAAACCTCAATCATGAGACACCTCAGATGCATATCGGGGGGGCCATAAGCTTGGAGCATGATTGCCAGCATATATCTTGGGTGGTTGAGATAAAGGAAGTAGACTTAAAGGATCCTCGAGGTTGGGATCATGTTAAGCTAAGGTTCTCTTTTGCCCCTAGCCAAGCTGCATACAGGCAGCTGAGCTCCTAGAGGGAGGTCACTCTCGGTCTCAAGGACTTGTCAGTAAGGGCTTCAATTTCTCATTTACCTTAGTTTCCCATGTTACCATGGCAAGCACTTAAACCCCTTTCCTTTGTTCTTGGGTAGCCAGGAGTGTCCAAGGAACATCACACAGATTCCACCTGGGGGTGGGGGGGGGGAGGTGCCAGCCTGTATCTTGCCCTCAGCTTGCCCCACACTCCCCCATCAATTCATGCCTTTTTAGGTCTAAACCTTCTGCGATGGCAGGCTGTCTATGAATTAAAATGTTTTTGAAAGGGACGCGTGAGAAGACAAAAATGCGATGGCTTGCAAGAGTTGGATTAAAAATTCCAAATAATACAGTCTCCCAAAAGTCCATTTTTACTTTTATTCTTGACAGGGCAGCATTGTTTGCACTTGGCTAGCACACACACTGCCGCCATTATCCTTGTTCCAGGGCAGCGACCGCTGGATTTGGTGTGAATAAGAAATGAAACGCTCACAGCTGAGCTCTTGGTGGCCTGCTTAACCTTTTGGCTGAGTCCTCTTGCCCTGCTGACGCCCAAATGGACACGTGAGAAGCCGGAGCATTTTGTTACTATGCAGGAGTTTTCTCCCAGGGCCACAAAAGGCCTCCGTGACTCAAAGAAAATTAGGTTCCTCAGCAGTAAACTGCCCTTGCGAGGGGCGGGGGATGCTGGAAGGAAGAGAAATTCCAGAAGAAGGAAGGAGAAAGGGAAGAAGGAATTCCAACCACTTCTCTCCATCTTAATTGACCACAAGGAGGGCAGTAAATGACAATTACGTCTTTCAGATGCGTGACTGCCTCAGAGTCCTCTTCCAGCAGGTTTCCTCAGTTTGTATTTATTTTTATTTAAATATCCTAGGACAGGCACATTATTATCTGCTGCGGACATCTTTAGTAAACAGGGAGCTTAGGCATGTTTGCATTGTTCTGGCTTGTAGAGTTGTTGACCTGATTGGATCATGCACCAGCTTTGATCACATAAAAATGAAAGCAGTTTTTACTGCAAATTGCGCTGGAATGATTTGAAAACTAAACAAACCAAAAGGACATGTTCTATTTATTCTTTATTACTTACACATTTAAAAGAACACACAGGCCTCCCTTCTTGCACTCCCCAAAATGTGAATGTGTTTAGAATGTACTGTTTAACCGCATTCTCTTTGAAGGTTCTAGGCAAAATTCTCTGGAGGGTGCTTCTGAAAAAGGAGCTATGGGCTGGCAATTTGGGTTTGAGAAGGCACCCTTTGTGTTGTTGTTCTTTTTTGTTTGTTGGTTTTCTCACTAGACTCTTCCCCACAGCTCTGTTGGACAGACCCAGGAGTTGTTGTCTGGACCCCAACAATTACTGGCCATATAAACTTGGACACCACAGTGAAACTGTCCCAGTGTCACTGTACAATGTGTGTACAATGGGTCTACGATGGGGATAGTTGCTTAGTCTTATTGAAATGATTGAATTAAAGCGTATGATTGGTATTCAAGGAAAGGTGGCAACTATTTTTAATTTTGGTGTTGTTTTTCATTTACAAATGAGGAAATGGGATCCCAAGGAGATGAAATGACCTGTTCAGGTACTCACAGCTTACAAGTAGTAGAAATGAACCCTATTCTTCTGCCTTAAAATTCACCTCTTCCTATTTTCCTCCCCTAGTAGCAACAATCTAAGTAAAAGCTCTGTGCTTGTTACGCACATGCCCCTTTAAGATGAATCCACCCCTTGTTACCCCTAATAAGTTGTCGGCCCAAAGTTTCCTAGTACAAAGACATTCCAAAGCTGCCATTTCTCTATCTTATTTTTTTTTTCTTAAAATGCCCCCTAATTAAAGGATACTATTAGGAAAATGAATTGAGAGCCAATGGTTTTAAAACCACTATTTGCATAATGATGTGTCTGTTGCTCTCATTGCCTTTTCTTGCCTTTTTGATCAACAGCCATGATAGCCTTATCTTCTCAATGCTACAGTCATGAGGTTATTAAAAGGGACCAAATACCCTAACAGCCTTGTACCTTTGATTTTCTGCCATACTCTCCAAGTTAATGAGTAAGAGGGTCAAGGGAATTTATTCCTGTGCTTTAGGAAATCCACAAACAATATTAAAAGAGAAGTTGGTGGCAGATTAAGAAACTTTTAATAACCTTGTGCAAACCTTCCAGACACTCATTACTCAGCTGCAGTTAGCTCGTATTGGTGATTGAAATATGCAATTTCAAAATATGCTGTAGGAGCTAGAAGACACCCAGCGGCAGACAGAGAAGTAGTTTAGGCAAGAAGAAAGAGGTCTCAGGGCCAAGGAGTTCAGTGGAAGAGTGAGCTCTTTTATGTTGCTGTATTTTTTAACTAGAACAACCACAGAAGAAGGAATGTTGGAAGCCTTGGAGGGTTTTGTATGCACACCATTTTGGAAAACCACTAAGGACCACTGATTGATTTATGTGAGGCACGTATACTTTGGTTGAAAGAGAACACCGTATTCTTTTTCCTCTCTCCCTTTCTCTCTGTTTCGTAAAGTGCTATTTTTCCGGGCAAGTGAGTAGCTTCTTAACCGTTTTATCAGTTCCAGTCTAAGAAATGGAAATTCTAAGGTGTATTCCTCGTCATCTTCAAGGAGGCATTTATCTTCCTCAGAGCCAACTGTGAATTTGTACATGGTTTAAGATTATCAACCAGATTCCAACTTCCAGTCTTAGCTCTTTCCACTTCTGGGAACCTGTGCCAGTCACGTAATAGTTTTATATTGAGTGAGTTAAGTATCTTATCCACATTTGATAGATGAAAATCTGAGGCTCGGAAAAATTAAGTGACTTACTTGAAGTCACACAGCTACTGGGTGGAGTTTTTAACATCCAACTTATGTTAATCTGGCTCCCAAATCCTTGACATTGGACTTCCCCCCAACATCTGTTTCCTTTCCATAAGATCGTAATGATCCCTGCTTTATCATCTCAAAGAATTGTTTGTAAGAATCAAATAAACTAGTATTTGTAAAAGTGTTTTTATCAACTCAATATAGCAATAAATGAATATGAAGTTTTCAGAGAGAATAGAGAAAGGGCAATTTCAGTGGGGGAATCCAAATGGCCAACAGCATGGAGTGGAGAGAGAGTGACATCCCTAAAATACAGTCTGACCATGCTGACTTGAGTGGGGATTCATTTAGTAGAGCACGGGTCTGCAGATTTCTTCCGTAAAAGGCCAGAGAGCAAATATTTTAGACTTCGCAGCCCATCTGTTTTCTCTCAAATACCTCTGAATGAAAGCAGCCATGGACAACTTGTAAATAAATGAGCATGGCTGAATTCCCACAAAACTTTACTTACGGATGCTGACATTTGAATTTGATATCATTTTCACATATCACAAAATATTATTCTTGTTTTGATTTTTCATTTCAATCGTTTACAAATGTAAAAACCATTGTTAACTCACAGGGCATCCAAAAGGAGGCAGTGGGCCCCCAGGGCGTGGTTTGCAGATCCTCACTAGGAAGCCATGAAAAATAATGAAGTGGCTGACTCACTCAGTGTCTGCTGGGCAACACAATGTCACTAAGGTTTATTAGCCAGAGGATTACAAGACTATGTTTGGAGTGCTTTGGGCTGCAAAGAAACCAAAAAAAAAAGGTAACATTGGGTTGGAAAGCAGGCAATTTTATGGTACAATTAACAAGAAATCTGAATGGGAAGATTCCAAGTCTGCTCAGAGGTTTAAGAGTGTCATCAGGGACCCAGAATCTCTCCATTCTTTTGTTTCTTCATTCATAGCATGTTGAATTTCCACATTTATTCTTGATATCTCACAGTCCTAAGATTCCTTCTATGGCTCCATCATGTCCTCACCGGAGCATCCCCAGCATGAAAGGAGAACATTGTTCACCAGGAACTCTCCCTGTCCCATTCGCTTTTGTGTGAAAGCAAATGCTTTGACAAAGCCCTTTAGCAGACTACCCCTTGGATAAAATTGGGCCATATGGCCACATCTTTGCATTGCAAAGGCAAATGCAATTGTCATCATTGGCCTACGCCAATCATCATTTGCCATCAGGCTGCTATAACAAAATACCATAGACTGAGGGGGCTTAAACAAAGGGAATTTAATTCTCACAGTTCAGGAGGCTGGGAGTCCAAAATCAAGGCACCAGCCAATCCAGTGACTGGTGAGAACCCTCTTCCTGGTTTATGGACAGTGTTCATTTTGCTGTGTCCTCCCATAATGGAAAGCAGACAGCAATCACCTCTCCTGTGTCTCTTCTTATAAGGTCAGTAATTCAATTTATGAGGGCTCCACCCTCATGACCTAATTACCTCCAAAGACTCCACCCATCACATTGGGAATTTAAACACTGACATATGAATTTAGGTGGGACACGAACATTCAGTCCATAGCAATCATTTGTCACCTTGGTCCAAACAAAATTAGGATTCCATTAGCAAGGAGGAAGTACAGTGATGACTCTTGGATATGCCATTGACAAGATCCATCCCAATGAAAGAAGCAGTGTCTTATGGGAAATTGAGATAGGATGAAATGTCTGTATTCCTACATGATCCTCTATCTTACCACTTATCATGTACAGCGAAAACTATACATAAGTACTGTTTTCCAAATCCACCATCAGTTTGCTGAGGGCCAGGACCATACCTATTCATTAGGGTGCTCTCAGTGCTTGCCATCTGCTTTGAGAATACTTGTCAAATTGAAATGTCAGAGCTTGCAGACAGAGTTAAGGAAGTCTTCCAGTAAACGAACCAGAGTCTGAATTAGAGAGGGGGAAGAAATGGAAATAAGAAAGAGGAATGTTCTTGTATTGAAGCTCATGCAACCTTAACTCTTCACCAACCTTAACTCTTTACCTAAGCTCCAAAGCCATCCTGGCACCTATGTCTGCTCTGCTCCCACGGGTCCTGGTCCTGCTGCATCCTCAGTGGGATGGAAAAGACTAGATCCAGTCTTTTTGCATCACAGTGAGTTAGCCAGAAAAGCTATCAGCGTCCCCCTGAGAAAGGGCCAGGGAAAATCCGAATAAACTTGAAAGACATTTCTGTCGAAACGTGAAGGTGGACTCATAGGCAGGGTGGGACTTCACCAGCAACAGTTGGAGGCTAGATTCCAACTGCAGAAAATTACGTTGTCATCTCGTTCCTTTGTTTCATGAGAGAGACACTATAATCTGTTAGGCTCTCTTCTAACTTGTAAACTGGTGGCCACGTTCTCTGAACAGATGGCAACACCCTAGTGAATAAGGTAAGCAAAGCTTTGTCACCAAGCAAACTACTGAGAACTATAAATGCCTTTTTATATAATTTTTGTATCGTGTGAGTTCAATGTTGTCATCAAGTAAAACGCACCACAAAGTTAATGGATTACACCATCAATGATATGCTTATTATTTGCCACGGTGCACGGGGAGTAAAACAAAGATAGTAAGCAGGTCACGTGCGTGGCTACAATTATTATTAAACTTATGTGGCAAAGCCAAGATTTCATAATTTGTCTTTCCTTTATTAATTAGCCAGTACCTATAATAATGTCAACCTATGTTACCTTTGTTAACGTCCTGTAGTTTTATGTGCACCGTATATCGGGACCTATGTAGTCACACAGCACAGTTCATGCCAAGAGTCACACATGCTCACTTCCAGACACAGTTCTGAGGTCAGCCTCCTCCACAGCTAGAGTTTTCTGCGTGCTTCGCTCTCTTAGCCTCCAGGCCCCTTGTTCCACCCACCTCTCTCATTCCTGGTTACTTCTTCCACCCTTCCTATCCCATCCCACTTCCTGCTACCTCAGGAAAGGATGACAAAGGACTTTTATCTGGAGTACCAACTCCAACCGAATTGTACTCGTTGCTAGGGGAGCCCTGTTTAGAAAAAGCGTGAACAATGTCTACAATGCGCCTGGGAGGGAAAGGGAGCCAGGTGCTTAGAAGGTACTGCTTGGCCCTCCCCAGACCTACGGAGGACCTGCCCTCAGTGTCACAGTTGCTGGAGGGCTGAGGTCACCAGGCGTTCAGGCACACGGGAGTGCCCGTGGCGCAGGCCAGGAAGAACACCCTCGCAGTCTGCGCTAAGATAGAGAGAAATGATGGCCAGAAGGTGGGTTGTGCGTGAGCGTGGGTGGAAGGAATCGACACAAAAAGAACAGACCTGACAGTGAAGCAGAAGAGGAAAGAGTCGTGCGCCTGGATGGCTCAGTCAGTTGAGCGTCTAACTCTTGATTTCAGCTCAGGTCAGGATCCCGGGCTGGTGGGATAGAGCCCTGAGTCAGGCTCTGCGCTGACAATGGAGCCTTCTTAAGATCCTTTCTCTCACTCCCTCTGCCCCTCTCTCCCCCCTTACCTACTCTCTCTCTCTCTCTCTCTCCAATAAACTTAAGTAAAATAAAAGAAGAGGAAAAAGTGAGAGGAACACCTGAGCAAGAGGAACCGTTTTCAGGCACATCTCCTACCTGCAAACTTCGTTCTCTGTGTCCATAATCTTCATGGGAACAGCTCTTAGATAAACTAGGTTTAAGGGAAAAATCTCTGGTGCCTGCACCATTCTCTCAAGGTGTGGGAGAACAGTCCTACACACATGCACACACACAAATACACACATGGTCTTACCTTTTTTCACCATTCCTCATGGATTTTCCCACTTTTTTTTAATTTACTTATTTTTAACATTTATTTATTTTTGAGAGATGGAGAGACAGCACATGAGTGGGGGAGGGGCAGAGAGAGAGGGAGACACAGAATCCGAAGCAGGCTCCAGGCTCCGATGTCAGCACAGAGCCAACATGGGGCTCGAACCCACAAACCACAAGATCATGACCTGGGGTGAAGTGGGACGTGTAACCAACTGGGCCACCCAGGCCCCCAGATTTTCACATTTCTTGGAAACATCATCCTTCTCGTGGATTCTCCTGTGTTGAGGGAGGAATTGGTTGCACAGCCCTGGCGCTGAAAACATGGCTGTTTTCTTACCAGTATGCTGTGCGGGCCTAGAAGCTTACTTTCATTTTAGGCACCGAGTGTTGCCAGGAGAGCTGAGTGGGTGGCAGATTACAGATAGGTAATTGAGGGCTGGAAGTGGTAACTGAGGGCTGGTGTGGCCTCCGTGGCCCACAGCTAGTGGGAACATTGCTACTGACTGGGTGGGGAGAGGCTAGAAAAATCTTCTTGCGGAAATAGGAAGCGCAGACAGCTGTGGGTGATGCCAAATTAAGAGTTTACGTGTCTGGGGAACCTACTTGCGAGGTGGTCCCAAAGTTCAAGTCCTACTGCTGAGATTAATTCTGCATGTTGCTGATACTGACTGTGTCGCCTCATCTAGCATATCACTTGAGGTCATTTTAAAGGCTCCTCTCTCCCCTCTCCACCCTCATTCATTGTTTCCCGGGATTCTCAAAGCGGAAGATAAAAACTTTTATTCCATGATTCAGTTCATGCTGATGGACTAACCTGTGGTGTAGGAGGCATTAGGTGCTTGGAGAGGTGATTCGTGGCCTTGGGGAGCTTACAATCAGGAAAATTGGAGGAAAAAAGCTAATGAATTAGAAGGAAAAGTAACATCCTGGCTTAAATTGATCATCAGGTGCTTACCTGTCTCACCATCAGGAAACTGTTCATAAAAGAACCTCCATGATAAGGAGGACGAAAGCATGTGATGGACAGGAGGGGGACAAAGCTCCAAATAATCCATCACAACCACAAAAATGTTTTGGGAGTGTCATGCCATATGCCAGTGGTTTTCGACCAAGAATCACTTTGGCCCCCTCCCCCAGAGGACATTTGGCAACATCTGGAAACATTTTTGGTTGTTGCAACTGGGAAGAGCATATACTTCCAGGGGGTGAAGGTCAGGGATGCTGCTAAACCCCCTACAAAGCACAGGTCGGTTCCCCAACAACAAAGAATTATCCAGCCCAAAATGTCAACAGCACCAAGGTTAAGAAGCCCTGCTCTACATCAAAATTCATGCAGATTTATTTTGCATTCCACTCGATGTTGAGCATAATGTTATTTGACATGTTTGTTTCAGTTTTGTTTGTTTTCTCCCCCCCACCCCACCCCCAGTGAAACTGACACTGAAGGAAAATGAGGTCATGTTTTTCTGATGCTCTGTCCTGGGCTCTTAAAAAAAATTTTTTTTTAACGTTTATTTATTTTTGAGAGAGAGAGAGAGAGACCAAGCATGAGCAGGGGAGGGCAGAGAGGGAGGGAGACATAGAATCCAAAGCAGGCTCCGGGCTCTAAGCTGTCAGCACAGGGCCTGACATGGGGCTTGAACCCACAAGCCATGAGATCATAACCTCAGCCAAATTTGGATGCTCAACCGACTGAGCCACCCAGACACCCCTGGCCTGGGCTCTATAAAAAGCATGGCCCCCAAAGGTGGCCCATTAGTACAGTAGGTAGCTCATGAGTCTCATTAAAAGCATGGCCCCATCCCTTCCTCTCCATTGACTATATTCATCATTCAGCTTACTTCCCACCTCTTCTGGGAAGACATCACAGAAGCTTTGTAGCTAGGGGGTGTCAGATGAGGCAAGTAAAAACACAGGATGCCTGGTTACATCTGAATTTCGGAAAAATAATTTTGTGGCGTAGGCATAGCCCCAGAAATAGTTTGGACAGTTGAAATTTAGAATTTTAGTTTCAATTTGGGATGTGAATTTCAAATAAGCAAGAAATAATTTTCTTAAAATATAAGTGTGTCTTGGGGTGCCTGAATGTCTCGGTCGGTTAAGTGTCCGACTTCAGCTCAGGTCATGGTCTTGCAGTTCATTGAGTTCAAGCCCCATTTCAGGCTCTGTGCTGACAGCTCAGAGCCTGGAGCCTGCTTCAGATTCTGTGTCTTCCTCTGTCTCTGCCCCTCCTCCACTCACACTCTGTGTGTGTGTGTGTGTGTGTGTGTGTGTGTGTGTGTCTCAAAAATAAATAACATTTAAAAAATATATGTGTATATGTGTGTGTGTGTGTGTGTGTGTGTTCCATGTGATATTTGGGATATGTTTATACTAAAAAATATTTTTTAAATCTGAAATTCTGTTTCATCCAGTAGCCCTATCTACCCCTGCTTTCATTGTTTTCTGTCTTCTCTCAAGTCCTATGATGCTGCGGACTGGTTGTAGTCCTCCTTTAAGTACTTGTATTTAATAACTGTGTTTGAGTAATTCTCCCTTAGCAGGGATATTTTAACCCCCGCTAAGTAGAATCTAAGTTTCATAAGGCTGGGATCAAACCCCATCATTTTGTTTTTGTTGCCTAGAAAAGTGCCCTGAATACTGCAGGAACCCAATAAATATTTTGTGGCTGATGCATCGTGTCATCTTAATGCTATGCTGGGAAACTAGAAACTTTATCCGGTCTCATTACATGATACGTGCTCGTGAGACAAGGATTTTAGCAGTGAGTACAGACTATATTGGTTGTGATTAGCTTGGCTGTTAGGATTACCACAAACAAACAAACATCATCCCTAAAACAGGACACGAGTTCACTTCTCTCTTGCACAGAAGCAGGCTGGATCAACAAGGCAAGGCTGGTGTGGTGTCTCCACAGTCAGAGACCTAGGCTTCTTCCAGTTTTTCACTCTACTATCTTAGGGTTTGGTCTTTGCCCTCACATTCCAAATGGCTGCTGGAGATCCAGCCCTCATATCCACATTCCAAGAACCAGAAGGGCAGAAGGGAATAAAAAGGCTTACCCTCTGCCTTTAAAGACAGTTTCCTCCACTTGGCATCTCATTGACCAGATCTCAAGTATATGGTCACACACGGATGCAAGGGAGACTGACAAATAGGGTCTGTATTCAAGGAAGAAGTGTGCCCAACTACACGTTAGGTTAATTTGAGAGTGAAGTGAAGAATGGGGATTTGATGGGCAGGGAGCTGTCTTTGACACAGATCTCTTCTGGCCTCAGACGCGAATTCCATTACCACTTTTGACTTAGATCCCTCATTCTAAAAGACACCAGGAAAACAGTCAGTCGAAGAACCCTGACTCCCATCACAACAGTTCAGACCTTGCTTTACATGCCACCTCTTTCACTCAGCCTTGTTCGTTCTTTGTCTCACTTGTCCCCTTGTGAACTATCCAAGCACTTTATGTACCTTTCTCGGGTATGCACGATTTTGACCTTGCCTCATAGTTATTTCTGTGAATTCACCTTTCCCCGGTGGATTGTGGGCATCTTGAGGCCAGAGTCGCTTATGAAGCCCTGTGGCCTCCGGATGTCTTGCACACACTAGGAGTTCACCTGTTGGCATCATGGGAGAAGGACAGCCACACACCTGACACAGGCAGGCAGGGCTTCGAGGGAAATGTCCAGGTTATCTTTAATGATGGCAGAGATAATACACTGTGGAGATTACTTCGTTGAGTTAAGCGGATTGGGTAAAGGGGAGAAATGAGTTTGTTTGGAGACCACGGGGAGCTTTTTAATATACCTGAAGTTGAGAGTGTGTAGATTCGGGCTAAAATCCTGTGCCAAACTGCTCGCGAAAACAGCACATCTGCAAAACTTGGCCATTACTGAATGCATTGGTGTAGGAAGGCCGTTAGTGAAAGCTAATGCCTATACAGACAGTGTAATGAAGAAATGGGAGGTTTAGGCACGGGAAACCACAGCTCCAACAGAAGGAGCTGAAAAGATATAGATAAGATTAGTGACATATGTAAAGGCCCAGATACTGTGTGACAAAGTCTACCCAGCTGAATAGGCTGAAGCCAGAAGTAATAGGAAGGCCATGTTCTCCCTAATCCGCCAAGATAAGCTGTTCCATCCAGAATTATCAGCCAACAATCTTCAGGGTATCAGGCTGAAAATGAAGTTTCAGACTGCTTTGATTCCTCATCCATAAATGAGAAAGTGCCTGAAGGATCTTTATTTATTCTCGCTCCCACCGAAACACTCTTCAAAAAGTGCCAATATACCAGCAACAGATGCATAAAGCCTCCCTGCCTTTGATTGACAGAACATGATATAAAGCAACCCTCACTTGACATTTCCGTTTCATAAGTCTCCTAGCAGGGGGAGGGAAAAAAAAATCTTGAAAAAAAAATCCACTAGAAAATAAAGAGGATTTATGCAAACTCACATGAATGTTTTCAGAATCAAATTTAACAGTTTTATTTCTCTCCAGCCCTTATTTGATATTTTGGGTTGCAGATGAATCATTTCAGCAGAAGTAATTTCAGCCATGTGCTTATTAATGTTTATGGCTTATTAAAACAAAGTATTTACATGTTAATGTTTGTTGATTACTGGATGTTTAAGTTGCTTAGTTATAAATAATTGGGATATTCACTCTGGGGAGGAGATATTTAATTTGGTGCTGTGTGCGCTTTAATTTAGATTTCAAAATAAGTAACTGAATGAGAAAATGTCATCCACACCTATACATTTCAGTTTTGAAAGGTCATCCCGTGGTTAGTTTGTACATTTAAAGATTCTTGTCACACTGTTCAATAAGATATTAAAGTCAACTGCACCCCTCTCCATAGTTCTTGCAATTGACATATAAATGTTTTGTTTGAAATAAGAACTGAATTTAATGCCTACATATTTCTTAAGGAAGAAGGGTTGAAAAATCCTCCAGAGGAGGCTTTAAGAAAGATACTAATGCTTTTGGTTTTACCAAAGGCATTTGCTTTGTGTTTAATTCCTCTTTGAGTTTTTGCTAAGGTTATCTGGAGCTGGGGCTGGAGTTGTCCACGTTCTGTGGCAACCCTCTAGAACTCCAGCATGCCAGCATTTCCCTCACACACATCAAAGCAGCTTTGGATCCCCAGGGTTGCTTTTACATCACTCAAAGAGCATTTCAAATGGTAATCTTCAGACTGCAGAGAAAACTCTGGGTGAATGAGAACAAGAGAAAGAATACACCGTCTCTGACAAGCCTTCGCTAGATGGAAGGCAGTTTTATTTCAAACATAATTTACTTATCTGTGTCTCTTGCTTTCTCCACTTGCCAACAAGCTGAACAGTAGAGAGCGAGCAAGTGTTGCTAAGAATCGTGTTATCACTTTTTGTTGTGCTTTGTGTATTAGCAGCAGGGGTGGCTTGAAATTTTGGTTATTTTGCCATAGGGAAGTGGGAACCTGAGGAAAGCAATTAGGGTAATAACATTCCTGTTACACACCACATGTTAGCGTCCTGCCAAAATTCATATGTTGGAGCTTAAGTACATGCCTAACGCGATGTATTTGGAGACAGGGCCTTGGGAGATGATTAGGTCAGAAGGGTGGAGCCCTCAAAATAACATCAGTGCCCTTATAGGAAGAGACTTTCCCCTATCTCTTCCCCTCCCCCTCCTCCCTTACTTCCACCCTCCCTTCCCCCCTCTTCCTGTCCCTTATGAGGACACAGCGGCAAGAAGCTGGCCATCTATAAGCCAGGAAGTGGTCCTCAGGAGACCTCAGATCTGCCTCACTTTGATCTTAGACTTCCCAGCCTCCAGAACTGTGGGAGATAAATGTTTGTCACTGAAACCACACAGTCTATGGTATTTTTGTCATAGCAGCCTGAATGGACTAAAACACACCTAACGATAGTATTTTCTGTCGGCATAGAGATACGCTTAGAGAAGCCAGGAGCAAGTTATTGAATTGCCCACCCCCCCAACCTTTGTTTTTTGATTCGGTGAGAGATTCTGTAACGTTTCCAGATTTCAATCAACAACCAAGGAAAACAGAGGAATTAGATTGAAAAGATTGAACAGAAAGTATACAGAGAAAAGTATTTGCATAAATTCGGAGAATTCATTTTAAAAATAGACTTCTAGGGGCAGGTGGCTCAGTGGGTTAAGGATCTGACTCTTGATTGTGGCTCAGCGTCCCCACAGTTCCTGAGTTTGAGTCCTGCATTGGGCTCTGCACTGATAGCCCAGAGTCTGCTTGGGATTCTCTCTCGGTCTCCCTGCCCCTGTTCCCCCCACCTCCACTCTCAAAATAAAGAAATAAACTTAAAAAAAAATAGATCTCTACTCCCCCATTCATTTAGGACCCAAATATTCGTCTTAAACACAATAGTTCAGATGATACATGCAAAGTGGTTGAAGAACACAGGAAGGGATAGATTACTGGGAGCCCAGAAAAAGGAGCCGATTAAATTTTATCTACAGGGTCAACTACGAACCCTAAATCAGAAATCAGTGGTTAAATTTTTCAAAATATAAAAATTGGCTCCTAAGAAGTTCTAGGCTTGACTACCAAAGACATCGGTAGGATGTATATTTTGATTAACTATAGTTCACAATGCCTCCGCCCCCTTCAATCGATTTCATCAGTTCACCTGGTGATTAAATATACTATATCGTGGCACAAAATATCTTCTCTTTTCATTTAAAGTTTATTTGTTTATTTTTGCCAGAGAGAGAGAGAAAGACGGAGCACAAGCAGGGGAGGGACAGAGAGAGAGGGAGACACAGAATCCGAAGCAGGCTCCAGGCTCTGAGCTGTCAGCACGGAGCCCGACACAGGGCTTGAACTCACGAACCAGGAGATTGTGACCTGAGCCAGTCTGATGCTTAACTGACTGAGCCACCCAGATGCCCCTCTTCTCTTTTCATTTAAACCTCATAGAGACACCCCAGAAGACACAGGCTAGGAGTGGCTATGTGACAACAAGGACTTTCATCTCCTAGGGGAAATGTGAAAATGTCCTATAGCATTTTAGAAGTATTTTATCATAACTGGACCTTAAAGAAAAGAAACACTTAAAATCAGCAGACAGTATTAAAATAAATCGGGGTGGCATAGAAGTTTCTCCTAAAAGTTAATAGTTTTTTAAATGCAGATTATGAGACAGAAATTCTGTCTACATTATTTAAATTTCCCAATAACCCTGTGAGGTGAGTGCTGTCAAAGCCCCCATTTCACCTAGAAGGAAATGGAGGCTTCCTTTGGAGCCTAACTGAGCACGGTTCTGTCACTCGGCCAAGACTGCATGGTTAGTGAACAGCCTAGCTGTTTCTGATTGCAAACCCAGCCCACGTTCATCACTTTATATTTCTAGTTTTTTGATTCTTGTGGTTGGGAGTTGCTTCAACACATCCATTAAACACACACATTTTTGAAAATATTGTAATGAGGAAAAACCACCTATAGCCTATGTTTTACTTCTAAAATCTCTGCAACCTCAGACATGATTATATTTCAGAATATGCAGTGTGGACAGGATTGCCACAATATATTTATACGGTAACGATTTAGTATGATGTATGTGTAGGTATATGCATGTGTTTAGAGGAGTCATTCTGTTATTCTAAAGTACATTTTGCATACATAAGTGTACATCCTCTGCTAAAGGCAACATGTCAGAATCGCACTTATAATTTCAGGAAAGGCTCAAATTAAGTCTGCCACCTAAAATGCAAAAATCTCAAAATCTCAAATATACAGACTTGATTCCAAAAATGGCCATTTAACACAGAATTGTTGAATAATCCATTCTGTGCTATATAGGTGAGTCCTGCATTCGGTTGGCATTGGTACAGGTCACATATAAGCTGATGCATTTTACTATAACTCATGGCCACAGTTTGTGGTCCAAAAGTCTTTCTAATGTGTAATGTTGCCTATAGAGAGACAAGATAAGAATGCAGATGACTCAGTCAAGACTCCCTCACCATGTGTTCTGTACACGTCAGCAATAGATGAAGTTTACAAATAAAGATAACACTTTTAAAAAAAGTAAATATAGGGGCACCTGGCTGGCTCAGTCAGAAGAGCATGTGACTCGATCTCAGGGCTGGGAGTTCAAGCGCCATGTCAGGTGTAGAGATTATTTAAAAAAATAAAATCTTTAAAAAATTTTTTAAGTAAATTTTAAGTATATTTAAGTATATTTTAAGTAAATATAGGCATATTCTCATTAGCACAGGAAACACATTCCTGGAAATAGGAATGCTAAGTGAATCAGTACCCTCCATGTTCGTCATGGCATGGCCCTTTTGAGGATGTGGTCCCTAAGTGGCAATTGTTCAATCATTAACAGTGCCTGAAATAGTCCTTGTCCCAGAGCAGACACTCAATAAATATTTGTTGAATGAATGAATGGATGATCCATTCACGTCAGCTTCCCTGAAGTCATCACATACCTTTCAACATTGTTTCTTCTGGGTAGGAGCCACACCACTGCAGTCTGTCTCCCTGTCTGCAGGGATGTTTATCTGTCTGAGGGCTTCTGCCCATGCTGGTGTGGGTTAAACTTTACCCTCTGTTTCCCCACCTGTAAGCTTGTCCTTTGAAAATATCTCAAGCCATTATCAACCTCGAATAGGAAAACCCTCCTACAAGTCTTGCTTGCACCGTTGCCCCTCTTTTGGCATGTTTACAAATACATTTATTATATGCTATTCTGAGTCAAAGTTGTTCAGCTAAACACGAAGCCACAACAGAATTAGATACTCAAGAGAATCAATAAATTGCCCGACAAACACCATTCAAACTGAGCCAAGCATTGCATGGTTTGCTACCAGTCTTTGACAGATCCTGGCCTCCCAGTGTTCTCTTCGGTACCAGCTACCCTGTCATAAGAAAAGTAGCTACTAATTACACTATTCACTACCTACATATTTAGCAAAAGTACTTCTGAGACAGAATAAAGTAGCAAGTAAGTAGGATAGGAGGGAATCCCAAATGTATGCCTCCATTCTAGTTAGACAACAACAGATTTGTTTTGTTTTCTTCCTCCGTTACAGTGTAGCATGCATACCAGAAAGTGTAGTATCTAACAGCACTGTAATGAGTTTTACAAAAGAAACATAGCCACCCCGCAACCCAGATAAAAATCATTGCCAGCAAATCAGAAGCCTCCCTCATACTTTCTTCTACTGGTTACTTACCTCATTCCCACCTCACAGCAAAGAAACTCTGAGATCTATTACCAAAGGTCCATTTTCCTATGTTTCACTTCTTACAGATGTGTTGACACAGTGTAGACTCATCTGTGTCTGTCTTCTTTCACTCAGTCTTTTGTCTGTGCGATTCATCCACATTGTTGCTGGCTGTGATTCATTCATTCTTGTTGCTGTATAGTATTCCATTGTATTAGTTTATCACAGTTTATTTATCCATTCGTTTTTAATGGACATTTGGATCTCAATTTGGGGCTGTTATGAGCAATCTTGTGCATGTTTTGGTGCATGCATGTAACATTTCTGTTGGGTGTATAACTAGAAGGGAAATTATCAGGTTATAGGATAAGCACATTTTTAATTTTTAGAAAGTACCACCATACAATTTCCCAAATCAGTTTCAATCACTCTACACACATAAAACACTTGATATATTCTGGAGTGTTTTGGTTTGCATTTATTTTAGTCATCTTTGTGAAGGTGTAGTGTTGCCCCAGCGTGGTTCTCTTTGCATTTCCCAAATACCTAACAATGTTGAACGTCTTTTCATATATTTTTTGATCGTGTAGATATTCTTTTTGATACAATGCTTTTTCAAGTTATTGCCCATTTCTATTGTGTTACCTATTTTTTCTTACTGATGTACATAGTTTGTACATGTAAACATATATGCAGATATAAACATATATATGTACATGTACAATAATAATGTATATGTGTGTATGTATATATGCATATACAGAGAGAAAGATAGAGGAGGGAGAGAATTTTTTGTTGGAAATACATTAATAGCAATTATCTTTGTCCACCATCTCCCTAGTCTTTTTCACTGTCTGGATGATGTCATTTCATGAATTATGATTCTGAATTGCAATACGGTCCAATTAATCAATCTTTCCTTTTAGGGCTAGTGTTCTTTACATTCTATTTAAGAAAACTGCCTAACTCAAGGTATAAAAATAAATCTTCTGTGTCTTCTAAGAAGCTATATGATTTTCACTTGTTCCTTTAGTTTCTGTGATGCTTATGGAACTGATTTTTGTGTATGATATGAGTTAAGGGTCAAGATTCATTTATTCTTTTAATGGGGATATCAGATTGATTTAGTACTATTTTTTGAAAGAAAGAAAAAAACTTGGTTCTACATTACATTGAAGTGGCACATTTGTTGTAAATCCTATTATGTAAATTTGTGTGTGGACTCTGTTCTTTCCAGTGATTTCTTTGTCCATGTTTGTGACAATACTGTTTTTGTTAATGTAGTCTTTGTAAATACCTAGATAGGACCTCTTTCTCCTTCTTCTTCAAAATTATCTTTGCTAATTTTGGCCATTTGCACTTCATATAAATTTTAGAATCAGGTTGTCAATTTCCACAAAAAAAAATCTGGGATTTTATTTGGGATTTCATTGAATCTCTAGGTAATTTTAGGAAGAATTCACATTTTAACAATAATCAGTCTTATAATATTTAAAAATGGTATGTCCCTTCATTTATTTAGGTATTTAAATTTTTGTCTCAAAAAATTGTTTTAGTGATCTGTACAGAGAATTTTATACATCTTTGTTAAATATATCCCTCGGTATTTGTTATTTTTCATGCTATTGTACATGTATTTTTAAAAATTTTAATAACTAATAGTTTTTTGCTAACATATAGATATACAATAATTTCTTATTGAGTATGTTTTTAGATTTTCTATGGTACACAATCAGGTCATCTTCAAATAAGATGGTTTACTCCTCTTTTCAATCCTTCTACCTTCTTTTTTTTTTTTTTTTTTTTTTGGCTCATTAGGACCTCTAGTGCAATGGTGAATAAAAGAAATGATAATTGACATCTTTATGCTTTTCCCCAACCCAGGGTTAAAGCTTTTAATATTTCAACCTTAAGTGATTATTGGTTGCATGTTTTTGAAGATATCTATAATCAGGTCAAGGAAGTTCTTTTCTATTCCAAGTTTATTGAGCTTTTCTTATGAATCAACCCTGGATTTTTATCAAATGGTAACACATCTATTGAGAAGATCATGTTCTTTTTCTCCTTTATTCTATAAATTAAGTAAGTGAATTTCATTGATTTTTCAAATGTTAAACTGAACTTGTATTACTGGAAAACTCTAACTTGCTTTCTCTTATTCGTTTTATATATTTCTGGATTTAATTTACAGAAGTTGTGTTTAGAATTTTTGCCTCTATGTTAATAAGAAATATATGTTGGCAAAATAATCAGTATCTATTTGTGAATCAGTAGCATCCAGTGACATTCTACAGATGTGGGGTCAGTAAGAATAACCTCTTTTAGGGGCTCCTGGTGGCTCAGTTGGACTCTTGGTTTTGGCTTAGGTCTTGATCTCACAGTTTGTGGGTTCAAGCCCCACATGGGGCTTTGTGTGGATGGTTCAGAGCCTAGAACCTGCTTTGGATTCTGTGTCTCCTTCTCTCTCTGCCCCTCACCCACTCAGGCTCTGTCTCTGTCTCTGTCTCTCTCTCAAAATAAACAAACATTAAAAAAATTTTTTAAGGGGGCACCTGGGTGGCTCAGTCAGTTAAGCGTCTGACTTCGGCTCAGGTCATGATCTCATGGTTCGTGGGTTCCAGCCCCGCATGGGGCTCTCTGCTGGGGTCACGAGCTCATGGTTTGTGAGTTCGAGCCCTGCAATATGCTCTTCGCTGACAGCCTGGAGCCTGCTTGGGATTCTCTCTCCCTCTCTTTCTGCTCCTCCCCGGCTCTCTTTCTCTCCCTCTCTCTCTCTCTCTCTCTCTCAAAATAAATAAACTTTAAAAGTAAATAAAATAAAATAAAATAAAATAAAATAAAATAAAATAATTGGCATTCAGTTCCATATCTCTTATAGAATACTAAGGCTTAGATACCTGGGAACAAATATAGCTAAGAGTTTTCTGAGTCTTCCTCAGCTATGGATCTGCACACCAGGAGATAGAACAGAGGCATTGGCTCTGCGCTTTGAGGACATGTGTGTGAACCTACAACTTTCTCTTGTTGATGGTTGTGATGAATCCATGTAGTGGTTTGCTTTTAGGATAAAGCCCAAACTCCTTAATACAGAAACCAAGATCTATGTGGTCCTGGGGTCTACATACCTCTGTGGCCTCTCTCCTCCCTAGATGCTCCCCCCGCCCCTACAACCCTCATGCAGTTTGAACAACTTCTCCATACTGACCTCCTTGCAGTTTCTTCAACATGTCAGGCTTCCATTCATCTCGGAGGCTGTGGCTTGCTTCTCTCCTGATAGCAACTACATTCTCTATTTAGCTATTCAGCTAAAGTTTCCTCTCTTGGTGTCTCGCATTGTATAGGGACATGGCTGGGGATAGGGACTATGTTTTGCTCGTCCTTTCAGCCTATAAACTTGACTGGCACATAAGAGGTGCTCCAGAAACATTATTTGTCTGGATGAATGAAAATGTATTTACTACAATTCCCCTACGTCCACTGATCATCTCAGTGTAAGAACTAAGGACCAAAAGAAAAGCGAGGAAAAACAAAACTATCGCTAATTTGTTCACCAATTGAGTCAGCAAATAATTATTGACTACCGACATGGGTTAGGCACAATGCTAGACATGAGGGATACAGCAGTAGGTAAGATAGGAAAACTGAAGAAGTTTATAGTCTGGTAATGGAGACAGTCAGGTTAGTATAAAGGGGAAAAAAGAAATAAACTCATAAACTCAGCCTGAGCATTTTCTATTTAATTGGGAAATTTTGTAGCCTCTCGTTTATAGCACAAGGAATAGGAAACCAGGCATCCTTAAGTAAAATAAAAACAGAACAAACTGCTCATTTTAAACTTCTGGAATCTTTTCCTTGAAATGTGGCCTCCAAGTCTCTCCCACCCAATTAACTGTACCAAGACCGCTCAGCCACTGTCCAAGATGATCAAGCCCGATCCATAAAATATTCAATCACTCTGTGCCTCCACCTGCGCCCTGGGCACTATGGCACCGTGTCTCCATCATACTTTCATCTGATTTTCACTTTTATTGGCAAAACAAAAAGTTATGAAACTGCCAACCATAAGAGATCAGTTACGGAGGAAACATTTCTTCAACACTTATTAGAAAACAAAAAACAACAAATTAAACCCCTCCCAAACTAATTTCCGTCTTCTGTCATTGCTAAGAAAAATTATCTATTTCCCTTTGTAAAAGTCTTATATACTTCAACAAGTATCTGAAACTCAATTAGAAGTCAACAAAAGAAAGCACACCACGAAAGAAAGAAAGGAAGAAAGAAAGAAAAAAAAAGTAACAAATACTTTAAATTGATATTCTTTTTTTTTTGCTATTCTTATAGCCTTGTTCAATGTGTTATCCCCTAAGAAACATTTATATCTATCCCAGATTTGTAAGCAGAAATTATCATATTACTTTGGAGATCCTTCTGTTTGAATTTAAGCTTTCTAAGGTTCTGGCTTTTCCTGTTGTAAACATGCTCTTGCAGACTTATACAAGGTAATGTATATGAAATGTATGTTACACAACAATGATATAAATACTCATGTATTGGACTGTTATTGCAAGTAAAGAAAGCGAAATAGAAGTTATTGACACTATTCTATCTAATCCCCTCCAGTGATCCGTAAGAGTGTCTGTATCCAACGTGTTTTGTTTCTTGACTAACGGAACATTTCTCAACTGACCCTTTCAAGTATATATGCCATCAAGTGATCAACCTGTAATCTGGAGCCCTGTTTCTTTAAAGATCTCCAAGTCTTTCTTGGATACTAATTAATCTATTCCTGAGAGATTCTCTATTAGCCAAATTCTACAATATGCATTCCCCTATGTACCCCAATATTGAAACAATATAACGATGTGTAGATGTTACAACAGATAAAGACCAAGCCATACCATTATCTTTATAATTAGGTACCCAAATTTCCTTGGGTGCATTGATACATTCTCCAGAGCTAGATTTTCCAATTCAGAGAACCAAGATGTTCTCAGAATATTAGGGGTAAAAATAACACGAAAAAATCAAGCATTACAATAACAGACTCGTAGTAATTGTCATTCCTGTTGTGAGGACTCAATTTATTTGAACAGATTTGACTAGAAAAAATAATATTCAGTGAATGTGAGGATGCGGGATCATTATTGCATTTCCTTGAAACCGTTAATAATAGTTAAAAAGACATCATGACACTGTAAGATGAAACTACTTCTGTGTAATTATTCTGCTGTTAAGGACTATGAACACATGAATACCGATTTTGTAAACAGGATTGTATAAAATCTTCCATAAAGTGATCATTTACTCGGAGGCCCTCAGTCATCACAGCATTTTAATGTTCTCTAGCTTTTTGGCATACTATGACTATGATTTGGAAGGGGTAGGTCTCCAGAAAATATTGACTTCACAGATTTGCTCTGTGTGATATAATCCTTTATTCATCGAAGTTTCTAGATACCATCTTTGTTTCCCTGTTAGTGTCACTCTAAAATGAAGAAAGGGGAAGGGAAAGATGTGAAAATGCTTTTTCTCCTTAAATCTTCCACCATCCTTAGCAAACACTGAATAAGTGAGAACCTCAACCCCAGTTACAAAAGAGAGAGATGCACAGAGCATATTTTGGAATGTCCTAAGGAGATGCCTCCTATTCTTAAGCACACCGCATGCTTAGAGAGACACCTTTGTGGGGTTTTTTGTTGTTTATTTGTTCTGTTTTGTTTAAAATTTTTTTTAATGTTTATTTATTGCTGAGAGGGAGAAGGGGAGAGAGAGAGAGAGAGAGAGAGAGAGAGAGCAAGTGGGGCAGGGGCAGAGAGAGAGGGAGACACAGAATCTGAAGCAGGCTCCAGACTCTGAGCTGTCAGCACGGAGCCCAACATGGGGCTCAAACTCACGAACTGCGAGATCATGACCTGAGCCCAAGTCGGACACTTAACCAACTAAGCCACCCAGGCACCCCAAGAGAGACATCTTCATAAGGAGGAAAAAAAAAGACACAAGAGTAGAATTTCAAGTTTCAACTTTGTGGTGTAAGTACGTTTCCTTCAGAGGAGAAGGAAGAAGCAGACAGCTTTGACAGCACTTACATATTTCTGGAAGGCAGTGAGATGCCCTACTTTCCCCAGTGTTCATAATCACTTACAACACTGAAATCATAGTTTTTGCCCCGAATAAGTCCATCTGTCAATCATACATGAAAAAAAATTGGATTATAAAATTATTAGAATGAATTTAAATGTGCTTAAATTGACATTTATACTGCTAATGAAGATTATTTAAGTGTAGACTAGCTCCAAAACCTATATAACAAAGAAAATATCATGCTTAGCATAAATCAGGCAAAATATTTGGTTTAATATTTGATGTATCTGAACATTTTTTTATTGACATTTAGGTTTTTCTTTCTTCATCCTCTTTCTACGTAAAGTTGTTAATGAATAATGCAGATGGAGCTGAGCAATCACTTGGTGCATTCAGTGGGCCCGAGTTGGATGTCATGGTAAAGGCCGAGGGAAAAGCCTATGAGATCAGAATATTGGCTATCTAGGAGTACTGAACAAATATATAAATAAATGAACTGAGGCTAATGGGAAGCATATTTCCCACTGTTGAAGAAAGGAATTACAAATATGGAAAGGGGGGGATGCTGGAGGTAACATTGTAGTCCTAAACTGAAATCGGAAGTGTTGGTATGGAGTCATGATTTTTAAATATACATAAATAGAAATAGATATAACTGTATACAGCCATGTGTGGGTGTGTTTATACATGCACATAACCCTTAGTTCTGTCTGCTAAAAGGGCCTAGATGCAATGGCACCCTGGTAACAACAAGCATCCAAGGTACTCAGATCTTGACTCCTAAGTAGCTTTCTCTACTTTAAAAGAAACCAAGGGTCCTGGGGAAATGGCTGTCTGTAGGGTTGGGACAGGGAAACAAGATGAGTATGGACTACCTTGTGCCATAAAAGTAAAATAATGTCCAAAAAATTATGCCAAAAGGACACAGAAGCCAGCTTGGAGGGACTTTCATTGGCTAAGACAGGGACAATTTGATCATCAAGACATATAGATAGATGGTAGGTAGGGAGATACATGATAGTTTGATTGATCTAGCTTTTATGGTGAAAGGAAAACTCTATCATGCAGTAGGATGACATACGTATTTTAAAAGAACAAACTTACAATGTCACCATTTGCTGGCCATTATAGAAATAATTGATTTAACAAGATTTATCAAAGGGTGCTAAACCTGGTGGGTAAAGATTTGATAAGGAGCAAGATACTTACATAGTCTCAAACTTTTCTCCACAAATTAGTTAATTACTTATCAATTAATAGGTACAAAACACATATTAAGTGTTTCCATGGAAATATCTGGGAAATATCGTCTAAGGCAAATGAAGAGTTAATAGCACCAAGAATGGGACATGGAAATCATTTGCCTCCAGAAATGATGCACTGAGAACGCCCTTCCCTTCTATGGTGCTTCTGCCCAAAGGCCGTAAATCACAGGCAAACATCAGATAAACCGTGATTGTGGGACATTCTACAAAACTTGGCCTGTGCTCTTCAAGCTTTTCAAGGTCATGAAAAATAAGGCAAGACTAAAGAACTGTTACAGATCAAAGAAGACAGAAGAAATATAACTAAATACAACATGTGATCTTAGATTAGGCCTTGTACTTTATAAAGAAACTTGTTAAGAGAATTGGCAAAATTTGAATGGGCCTGCGGATTAGATGGTAATATTTTATCAATTTCAATTTCCTGATTTTAAAAGTTGGACTGGGATGATGTAGGAGAGTGTCCTCATTTTTAGAAAATATATGTTGAAGTATTTTTTTAATGTTTATTCATTTTGCGGCGGGGGTGGGTGGGGGGTGGAGGGACAGAGAGAGACACACACACAGAATCCAAAGCAGGCTTCAGGCTCTGACCTGTCAGCACAGAGCCAGATGTGGGGCCTGAACCCAGTGAGATCATGACCTGAGCCCAAGTCAGGTGCCTAACCAACTGAGCCACCCAGGCACCCTACACTGAAGTATTAAAGGGTAACGGGGTAACATATCTGAAACTTAATCTCAAATGCTTCAGAAAAATATACTGTAATGTGTACATATATGTATAGTGTGTGTGTGTGTGTGTGTGTGTGCGCATGATAAAGAGTGATAAAGTAAATGTACTAAAATGTAAATATATGGGAACCTGATTGAAGGGTATATCAGAGATCTTTGTACTGTTTTACACCTTTCCTATAATTTTAAAATCATTTCTAAGTGAAAAGTTAAAGAAAAACTCAGTTCTCCTCACTTCTCAATAAAAGGACATGAAACCATGACTTTAAAAAGCAAAACAAAACACATACACATAAATGTAAGAAGCAATGGTCCATAAAGCCTACAAAAAATAATTCAGGGTTGTATTAAACTATCAAAACATTACAAGGAAAACAGTTGTGTATTTTAGCCAGTTCTGTCTCCCAGGAGATGTATGTCAAAATTTGGGTTCCAAATTTATGTTCACTTTTCTGTATTTCAATTTATTGATTTCTAGATTCTCAGAGAATCATTTTGGCAGTCTTCTGCCCTTTCCAATATTTCTCGGTGAGGCTACCTTCCAAATATCCATCTAAAGTTTTATAAATGTTCTCAATATGACCACATATCATATCTGTCCCCTCTAGGAAAACAGAAATTTTTAAATCCCTAGACAATACCTAGTATTTTAATATGAGACATTGTACCTAAAAATTATGTTTCCTCCTCTAGAGTTTGGACTTAAAGAAGGAGCCCTTAGATGGTAGGCAGAAGAGAGGAATAATATCAGAGGTGTTTCTTGTCAGCTTTGGAGTTTTGTAATACAGCCAGTTTCATGTTTTTTCTATGATTTTCTCTAACTCTAGATATTTTCATGATTAAAGTTTAAGACTGTCTTTTAGATATGACTTTTTTTAAGGGGGAATCTTGGTAAATTCCAATACCTATTTGAGTTACAAACTATCACAAGCAATACTTTTTCTGTGTCACATTCTTCTAAGTTTTCAAATTCCTGATTAATTAGTAATTTTGTTTAAAGTTAAAAACTACTGGGCACCTACCTGGCTTAGTTGGCTTAGTGTCCAACTCTTGATGTCATCTCAGGTTGTGATTTTCCAGTCGTGAGATTAAGCCCCAGGTCAGGCTTTGTGCTGAGAGTGAAGCCACCTTGGGACTCTCTCTCTCGCCCTGTCTCTCTCTCTCTCTCTCTCTCTCTCTCTCTCTGCCCTTCTCCCACTTCTGCTCTCTGTCTCTCTCAAAATAAATAAATAAGCTTTAAATAAGAAAGATATTAATAAAGTTAAAAACTTCTCCCCCAAAAGAAACTAAATAATGCGCTTGCTGGGTTGGCAAGATCAAGTAATTGAGTTTGGGTGGATATCTAGGGTTACAGAAGTCCAGCTAGATCCAGAATGATGATGATGATGGTGATGATGATGGTGGGGAGGATTTTCCTTCCTGAATAATAAATAATACAAAGCTGCTTGAGAGACACACGTTGGATAATACCTAAAGGCACAATGACATCTCACAACGGCAAGGCAACAGCATGAGGATAAAAGCCAGCTTTCAAGAACAGAAGCATGAAAAAACAGGATCCAGCTGACATCAGCAGCCAGGTGGCCTCAAAGCCCATCCCTCTGCCACCAAGAGGGACAGGCTGAGCAAGGAGCAGGCAGGGGATGGTGAGCTTTTCCCACCAGTTCATCTTTCTTAGAAGCCTGAACTGGGACCCAAGAACACAGAAGGACTGAGTTTCTGTCTTTGCAGGTCAGGCGCTCTTGAGTTCTGTAACTTAGGAGTAGTCTTAAAGTGATTCAGCCTCAGAGCCACGCACTCTGTTCACCTGAGGACATTTGAGTTAACGCTACTATGGAAGACACCACTCTATTACATCTGCTTTCTATTATCGGGTTCTTAAAATCCCTACTTGTACTTTGTAACTTTCGGTTGCAAAAGATGAAGTAGGAACAAACAAATCGAGATTCTGTGTGTTTTCCTGACAATCTGTCCAGCCATCCCGATGTGAAAACCTGATGATTTGCTGCTATCTTTCACACTGCTCTTCCCAAAGACATAAAAGCTTGTCTGGACATTGAGAGGGATCTGGTACACGGCCATGACTTCATGTGTTCACCTCTTCAGCCAATACCTGTTGAGTACTTACTGTTTGCCAAGTAGTTGATATAGACAGTGAGCACAGTTGAGAGTGTGGGGAGAGAGATCATTAACACAGTGCACAATTAATAAGTTAATTATTGGGGATGCTAGAAGACACAAGTGCTATGGAGAAGAGAAGGAGGGTAGGCTGCAGGGATCAGGAATGGCAGACAGAGGAAGGAAAGGGAGGTTCCAGTATTAACTAGTGTGAATAAGTGTAATGTTTGGCGATGGGAACAAGTCAGAATTGTTTAATCTGACCCATCCTCAGGCTGCCTTCCAAATGTGCTCCCAACAGTTGTCCAGGTGAGAATTTCCAGCTGGAATAATTTAACTAGAAAAATTTAAATTATTAAGTTTAATACTTTAACCGTGTGTGGGATGATATAATTGAAGGATACATTATAGACTTGTATAGTTTTAGATTGGGGGTGCCTGGGTGGGTCAGTCTGTGAAGCGTTAGACTCTTGATTTTGGCTCAGGTCACGATCTCACAGTTTGTGGAATCAAGCCCCAAGAGTCAGGCTCTGTGCTGCCAGCACGAAGCCTGCCTGGGATTCTCTTTCTCTTTCTCTCTCTCTCTCTCTCTCTACCTCTCCCCCACTCGCGCACTGTCTCTCTCTCTCTGTCTCTCTCAAAATAAATAAATATTTTTTTAAGTATTTTTCTGAAACGCAATTTTCAAATTTCCCATAACTTAAGTTATTCTTCTATTTCTTGTTTAGTTTTTATTCTAATTCCCACATCATTCCCAAACTACCCCACCTTTCCCTGCCTTGGCTCTTAGTTACGTGGTTGTGTGCACGTGTGTCCTTTACGTGCATCTTTATGTGAGTACAAAAAATATGAATATATTATTTAACCTCTTTTAAACACAAAAGTAACAGATAGACACTAACTGTGTACTTGCATTGCCTTTATTGTTTTTTAAAGAGATTCCTTTACCTATTCCCCTAAATTCTCCAGTTCCTATCTTACACTGAAGGATATAATAGTAGCAGTTTTTTTTTGTTTTGTTTTGTTTCGTTTTTAAGCAGAGACTGGGACTGTAGAACAGAGCTCTTTAATCAGGGTTTCAGTTAGAAAGGCTACAGGTTGCAGATAACAGAAACCTGATTTACAGAGACTCAAACAAATAGGCAGTTTATTCTTCTCTTATAACAAGAACCTCCAAGGTAGACAGTTGCTGGCATTGAGTCAGCAGTTCAACAATGAATCAGGGATCTGGATCTTGTTTTTTCATGCTTCCATTCTTGAAAGCTGGCTTTTATCCTCGCGCTGTCGCCTTGCCATTGTAAGATGCCATTGCACCCTTAGATACTATCTAAAGCTTGTCTCTCAAGCAGCTTTGTATCATTTATTATTCAGGAAGGAAAATCCTGTCCGGCAGTCCTCCCCTTACACCCCGTTGGCCAGAACTGAATCACATGCGCATTCCTAAACTAATCACAGGCCAGGAGGAATACAGTTACTTGGCCCAAATAAACCAATCGACTCTAGGGGCTGAGGTAGGATTCTATCCTCCCAGAGACCCAGGGATCTTTATGCGGTCCCTGAACAAAACAGGGTTCTTTTAGCAAGAAAGAAGGGCATCAGGAATGATTGTTACATGGGTGACACCCAACTGATACACTAGGAGCATGAGGGAGAGAGATGGCCGTATGCAATTTTAGGAAATCATATATTCTGAGAAGTGTGAGGGTTCTCTTATGTGTTGAGAGTATATCACAGCTTCTCACATCCCGCCCATTGTTTCATTGTATGCCTTTGCTGTATTTTCAAGGACTTGGATTTTAAAAAATAATAATAAAAGGAAAAATCACATGAGAACAAGAAAAATGAAAGAAGGGCGGGGGAGGGAACTAACTTTGAGATACCACATAGAAAGAGGAAAGGAGAACAGGGCCTCCATATCTGGGTAGATAGAGGTTACGGTAGAATAAAAAACAACTGTGCTCTCTTAAGGCTATCCCAAACTACACAATAAATAGAGATGTAAATTCATATTGCAAATCCTAGCTCTGTCCTTATTAACGTTTACTAATTACAAAGGGGAAAATAACTTGACAGCAGAGAAATCTGGCATTCATCACCTTACTCAAGGGATCAAAGTCAACATCACCAGTAATGAGGTAAATTGAAACCATGTGACACGTGATATAACTAAGCTGACAGCTCAGAGCCTGGAGACTGCTTGGGATTCCGAATCTCCCTCTCTCTCTGCCCCTCCCCCCACTCACACTGTCTCTGTCTCAAAAATAAAAGAAAATGTTTAAAACAAATATTATATCTACTAATATTATCTTTGTTGTGGTGATTTCGGCTAAGTCTGGTTGGCAGTTTGACACACGGAGTCCTCTGTTTTTTTCCTCCATTTCAAGGTTTCACTGAGCCTCCGTGGGCGTCAACCATCTCCTGAAAGATGGGGAACAGTGGCCCATCTCCACAAGAATGAAATATTATTTTCAAGGTTGTTTTTCCCACATGTTTTCAGAAAGGAATTTAGAAGTAAATACATTCATAAAAAATTTTCAAACATAAGTGGAGGCCACTAAAGACTCGCACTCTAGGAAATTGACACTTAACAGAACTGACAAATTGCATAAATGGCCTTTTATGGATATTGATACCAGCTGTGCAGACGGAGGAGGCTCTCCATCAAGAATTTATCGAGGAGATTCCCCAAAATAAATCGTAGTGCAAATCCCAGAATATTCCTAGACAGTCTTGTTAAGGAGTAAATAATGACAAACAATTAAGACCCCAATTTACCAGGAAATAAATCTCTTAAGGTCAAAAAAGTAATTCCTCTAAATTGAGGGCCTCCATGATAAGGTTTGGAGTTGGAGCTAGAGGTTTGTCCAAATTGGAGGTCAGTCTCTGGTTTTTAAAGGGCCAGGCAAAGCCCTGGATGTAGAACAGGGCAGTGGTTGGGAGCCTCGTGATGACTTGGGAGCGTATCCTCAGTATTTTATAGTGTGACCATTCAGTGGGTTGGTGATTTACCTTCTCTGAGTCTCAGTTTCTTTCGCTGTTGAATGAGATAACAACACATCCTTCTACCCAAGGCCTAAATAAAAGTAATATAAATCCAACTAGTATCCTGTCTGCAACGCATTGAAATTTGCGTATGAGTGTGCATGTTGAGTTTTGTTGGGCGTCTGAGTTAGCGTGTGATTAAAGAACTGCCCTGAGCCTGCTTTTCCAGCCTCACCCGTCTCCACACCTCCCCTCATAAATTACACTTTAGAAATAATCCCCATAATGTCACGTTATGGTTCCCCACGCTGCTGCACTTGTCTATTCTTCTAGCCTAGAATATTTTCTCTGTTTCTCATGCTCAGCTCAAGGGTAGTATCCTTCAGGAAGCCTCTTCTTAACACTGGCTTTCCCACTTGGCCGAGTCCAGCATATATGCACCTGTGCCTGAACATGTTGAGGAGAACGGGGTGGGGGGTGGGGGAGTCTAGAGAGAGGAGAGTGTACAGGAAGTAGAAATGCATGAGGCTGAGGAGGTCCTCTGGGGCCGGACTGGGAAGGGCTTTACACAATAGACTCAAGAACTTGGCTTTATCTTAAGGGCAAAATCTTATAGAAGCTTACAGAACGTCTTACTAGAGGAGTGACATGATCAGTTATCTTTTCCTTAGGGAGATGACCTAGCTGCAGTGATGAGGATAGATGGCGGCAATGTCACAAATCCAGCTGGGTGCTGAGAACAAGTCTCCCTGCAAGCTTCTTTCTCCTCTCCTTTGAGGTTTCACAGAGGTGGTTGCTTGGCGTATGGACCCAGAGTGAGGGCATGCGGCGGGAGTCCTGGAGACTTACAAAGCATCAGGGGGTGTCAGGGTACTCCAGGGGTGAGTCTGACTGGGGCAGCACAGCCTCTCCCCAGGTTCTGCTCTCAGCCTTCCTTTCCTTATAAGAGAGAAGACCCAAGGCAACACGAATATCTTCTAATAACAAAAATGTAGTTACCACTTTTGCACAGGAACACTGGGCCGGGAGTATTTCCTATTCAGTGGTTCTCCAATCATTATAATCGCCTAGAGGGCTCATTAAACCATAGAATCAGCAATTCTGATTCTACAGGTCTGGGGTGGGGCCAATAATTTGCAATTCTAACCAAAAGCCCAGGCAAGGCTGATGGCCGTTGGGCCAGGGACCATACTTAGAGAATCGCTTGTCGTCCTATTTTGTACCCTTTGCTCCTCTCAATAACCTGGAAGGTGGTACTGATTCAACAGAAGAGGAAATCACTTTTGGAGGACTTTGTAACCTGTCCCCTGGCCTAGGTCAACTAGTAAGTAGAAAACAAAGCTTTGGGGCCAGATTGTGTTGGGCTCAAAAGCCCCTGTTTTTCTCACCTCAGCTCCCTTTCCCCCACAGCTGACTTTAAGCAAAACAGGTCAAGTTCCCAAGCTATTTCCTTCCCATCAGGGTCCTAACTGCGCACAGCTGTTTAGTGTGAGGGTTACATACATCCTTAAGTATGTAAAGGAACATAGTGTATGTCTGAGCACTTCCTTTTCTAGAAAAACCGTTCAACTCCTTAAGCTGTGGTTCCCAGCCAGGGCCCAGGCGGTGATATGGAGCCATTGCCTGTGCAGTTGCCCCCGGAACATTTTCTTTGAGAGGGGTACAAAGTGAACATCCAACTGTTCCACACACAACATAATGCCTGGAAGTCTGCAATCTGCCCACATACGTTTTGCCTTTGATGCTTTTTCCAGTAAGTTCCGGCTTCCCCCGAGCTTGCATTATTAACTCTTAGCACAACCACAACCAAGGGGTTTTATATGCAATTGCCCCCTGTGCAATCTCCAGGTCTTTGCTTTTTTTCCTTTTTCAACATTTCCACATGCTATGGATGTCCTGTCAAATCCTGTTTCTGACTTCAGATCATTTGTGTGAGCATCTTCACTTGCTGGCTGTCCACTTTGAGCTAGAAAACAAGAAAAAACAAACAGCCCAAGTAAGCATTCCCTTTGAATATACCTTCGTTGTTGTTGGGCTTTTTTTTAAGATTTTATTTTTTGGGGTGTCTCAGTGGCTCAGTCAGTTAAGCATCCAACTTCAGCTCAGGTCATGACCTCAGAGTTCATGGGTTTGAGCCCCAAGTCGGGCTCTGTGCTGACTGCTCAGAGCCTGGAGCCTGCTTCGGATTCTGTGCCTCCCTCTCTCTCTGCTCCTTCCCCTGCTCATACTCTGTCTCTCTCTCAAAAATAAACATTTAAAAGAATTTTAAAAAAGATTTTTTTAAAGTAATCTCTACACCGAGCATGGGGTTTGAACCCACAACTCCGAGATCAAGAGTCATACGCTCAAGTTGCCTGGGTGGCTCAGTCGATCGAGCATCTGACTTTTGGTTTCAGTTCAGGTCATGCCCTACAGCAGGCTCTATGCTGACAGTGTGGAGCCTGCTTGGATTCTCTCTCTCCCTCTCTCTCTGCTCCTCCCCAGTTCATTCACACTCTCTCTCAAAACATAAATAAATAAATAAACAAACAAACAAACAGAGTCACATGCTTCCACTGAGTCAGCCCCTCAGTGCTCCTTTATTGCCACTGTTTTATTTTTTAATGTTTTATTTATTTTTGAGAGCAAGAGAGACAGGGGGAGGGGCAAAGAGAGAGGGAAAGAGAGAAAGAGAATCTGAGGCAGGTTCCAGGCTCTGAACTGTCAGCACAGAGCTCTAGCACATGAACCAGGAGATCATGACCTGAGCCAAAGTCGGATGCTTAACTGACTGAGCCACCAGGTGTCCCATATTCCTACTGGTTTTAAACATAATATTCAACCTGTACAGTAGCAAGTTTTGCTCGAGGAATTTTACAAATTCTTTCTTTCTATATTAGTTACAAGGCAAGTGTTCCATTACTGCAATAATCAAAAGAAGGCTATGGGGCACCTTAGGGTGCCCAGCTCCAGGCTATGGGGCTGGGTGGCTCAGTTGGTTGAGCCTCTTAGGCTTTGGTCATGATCTCACAGTTCATGAGTTCAAGCCCTGCATAGGGCTCCATGCTGATGGTGCAGAATCTGCTTGGGATTCTCTCTCTCCCTCTCCCTCTGTTCCTCTCCCAGTAGTGTGCTCTCAGTCACTCCCTCAAAATAGATAAATAAACTTAAAAAAAAGAAGAGGCTAATTGCTCTGAGATTTTTTTTCTGCATAAGACTTTTTTTTTCCTGAATAGAGAGGTAGTAAGCACCAACAATAAATTTTGCCCACCTAATTTTGTACAAAGCAGGGCTTGATAATCCTCTTGAACTTCCAAATTTACCTCATTGGTATAGTGCTTGTTGACCTCATTAACTTAGTATTAGCTGATGTAGGATTAACACAGCTTAGTATTTCTTGACTGTAGGTAGCATTTTTGTCGATGTGGGATTTTTTTAACATTTATTTATTATTGAGGGACAGAGGGACAGAGAGACACAGAACATGAGCAGGGGAGGGGTAGAGAGAGGGGGAGACACAGAATCTGAAGTAGGCTCCAGGCTTTGAGCTGTCAGCATAGAGCCCGATGCAGGGCTCGAATTCACAAACTGTGAGATCATGACCTGAGCCGAAGTTGGTCGGTTAACCAACTGAGCCACCCAGATGCCCCCATGTGGGTTTTGTTTTTTAATCATTAGACTTTGAATGGTTTAGGCAAATGAAAAATTTATTTTCATAAATGTAAATTTTCAAAGTTTAATATACTCTTCCTTTTTTCTCTCTTGCCTCTTTTTCTCTACCAGCTTCCCTCTTCCCCCTTTTCCTTCCCTTCCATTCTCCTCCCTTTCTTCCCCAACAGTTCAGCCCAAAAGCTATCAGATAGTGGGGGAGGAGACAATCAGCAAAGGCTGTCAAAACTCCAGTGAGGTGAGGAGGGTTCTACACTGGGGGATGGTCATGCTTGGTGACCCAGCATGTGAGGTTACCAAATTTAGCAAATAAAATTATGAGAAACCTACTTAGGTTTGAATTTCAGTGAAGCACTGAATGTTTTTCTTTTAGTATAAGTATATCCCAAACATTACATGGGATATACTTACACAAAAATTTTTTGTTTATCTGAAATTCAGATTTAACTGAATGTCCTATATTTTATTTGCCAACACTACCAGTGTGGGATGTCAGAACCTAATGTAGATGAAAAGGGCATCCACATGGGGAAGGGGCAGGTTAACACATGGTATCAGAGCTAAGGAAAATAACAAGGACATCCCTAAAATAGAGGGATGATGGGATTGTTCATTTACAAGGCAATTGATCAAATAGGGAAATATATTGAGGATAGTGTTAGAAATGGGAATTAAGATTTGGAAAAGGAGAAAACTAGAATGTGCCATGTTTTATGAGGTTGGGATTGGAGATATCAGCGTGAAGTCATGGTTGATAATGTGCAAATGGTACATATACTTGCTTGGTATGCATAGAATGTCTCTGAAATACGCACAGGAGAGTCATAACGGTTTTTGCCTCTAGGGAGTACAACTGAGTGGCTGGTCCATGAAAGGGAAAATCAACTTTTCCTTATACTTCCTTTGCTCCTTTTTATATTTTGTGCCACATACTCACATTACCTGCACCAGATGATATTTTTTAAACATTTAAGAAATAGAATTGGCTCTATTTCAAATCAGAATATCAGAAGTAGCAGGGACCTTAGAGACTTTTCTAGGCCAAATTCCTGAATTTAAGATGTTATAACAGAAGATTAGTGACCTTAAGTGACCTTCAATGTCAGAGGACCAACTAGTGTGTTACAATGGAAAGAAAGAGCTCTGGATTAAATCATGATTCTATCCCATGGCAGCATGGTGCCCTTGGGCAAGTCACTCGCCTCTCTGAACCTCACACCCCCCCATAGTACAGAGCACAAAGTAAGGGCTCAAGGTCAGCTCGCTCAGGGACAAGTCCTGCTCAGTTTCACCTGTCACAGTGCGTGCTCTTGGGCAAGTTGACTGGCCTCCATAGACTGCAGAATCTCCATTTGTTACGATTGTATTAGCTTTACTTTATCAAATCTAAGAGACTTTAGATTGTTTAAAATGAGCCATTATTTTATGTTCCACAAAGGAATTTTAAAAGTGCTATAATTAATTGTAAGATGGCAATCTTACACCGTGAGATGCATGCTGATTTCAAAATGTTAAAATGTGAAAAAAAAAAAAACAGTATGCATCTTAGAATCAGCGTAATATTATGGGGAAAAGGGAAAAGATTTATAATATAAAAGGTGGTCCAATGGTAATTGAGAAATAAATGGATATAAGTGAAGAAAATCAGGCTGGCATTTAAAAATATTATGAGGACGAGAGAAAAAAGAAAAAAATAGTAAAGATACCATGGGAAGGAAATACTTCAATCTTTATACAATTTTTTTAAGTTTATTTATTTTTAGAGAGAGAGAGAGAGAGAGAGGGGAGAACTTTGGAGGAACTGTCGACCTGTCCCATCGACCCGGGTAAGATCCAAAAATTGAAAAATAATGTGGCTGTGTATCTACGTTGCCTACTCACCTCGCCAACTAATCAGTACCATGTACTGGATCCGAGTCCCAGAAGGAGGGAGCCATGTGAGGGAAGGAGCAGAGGCTCACCCTAGAGCCCCAGTCTGGGATGGGGGCTTCCAGCCAATCAGTTGTTTGGGTCAGTATGACCTTATAATCCCCCAGGAGGGTCAGGTTGGAAAGTAGGGTGTTGAAGAGAAAGTAAACACTTACCTCATAGAAGTGTTACATGAATTAAATGACATCACCGCATCTGGCACGTGGTAAGGGCTCAGTTACTGTTAGCTATTGTTAAATGGGGGAAAAAAAACCAACCTCTCGCAACCGTAAAATGCTATACAAATATTTATATCATTTAGATTTTTTAAGCACCATCACTATCAGATCCTGATTCTTGATGCTCACAATCTAGACCTCTTTGCAACATGCCACATTATACTTATTTCATGCACTATTACTTTAAATTGAACCCTTTCTCAATAAGCTGCATTACATACACTTGTTCATAAACAATAGTTGTGTGCATGGGGCGCTGTATATCTTTCAGATATTTCCATAATACATACACACGATGTAACATAGAAACATAGATTTTTCTTTTAAAGAGCAAAGCTTCAGCAGTTTCTCTTGAATTTTACTCTGTCATTTGACTACATTATATTTCTGATGTTCAGTTTGCACTGAGTACATTATGGACTTCTCTAGGGAGCAGAAAGAAATTTTTTTAAGTAAATATAAAATGCTTTGATAAATCAAAACATGTGAAAGAAATTTCTGTTAAAAATGTTCCAATCTGTTTTGAGGTTTGAAATAAACCTCTGTCTTTAACATAATAAAACCTGTTAACCCAAAGGCAACAACAAAGTAATAATAACTTGTTATAGGAGTAAGGCGTAAGGCTTATTTTAAAAGATTAGTTGTTATATAAAATACAAAAGGAAATCTTGCTATAAACTAATTGTAAAGAAACTTAAAAGCTATAAAGTCTGTGCTTTCTGATTTTTGCCGGCAATAAGAAGTGTACATTGTTTGGAATCCGTACATAACAGCTTGTATCATAAACTAGCCGTAATGTCTCTCATATTCTAAACCGTGGAATATCACTCCAATAATAGCTCTGTGAGAATGAGACCCTACCTGGCCCATCACAACAGGATTCCCAGTATCTAGAACAATGTCTGCCCAGAATAGGGCTCAGTAAGTGGTTATGGAATGAATAAATGAATGAACAGTTCAGGTAGACATTCAGTGACTTTACTTTATTTCAAGTTTATTTATTTATTGAGAGAGAGAAAGAGAGAGAGAGAGAGAGAGAGAGAGAGGGAGAGAGAATCCCAAGCAGGCTCTGCATTGTCAGGGCAGAGTCTGAGTTGGGGCTCAAACTCATGAAAACCATGTGACCTGAGCCAAAATCAAGAGTCTGACGCTCAACCAACAGAGCTACCCAGGTGCCCCATATATTCAGTGATTTTAGAGATCCTAATAAACAAAATTCTAAATATAAAAAACAGGTAATTGGGGAAAGATAATTTAAAAAAACCAAAAAGGTGCTATGAGCTTGCCAGTTTGATACACATTAAAGGGCTATAGAGCAGAGATCTGAAAATCTCAACTCAGCTAGCTAGCTGTATTTAGTAAGTCACATAGCTAAGCCATTTGGCTTTTGAGTTTCAGTTTCTTCACTCCTAAAGTGAAGGGAGAGGTGTGGCTAGAACTAATGATTCTAAAGGCCCTTCCAATTTTAAGAGTCAGTGATGCTGGAAATACAAAGTCCCAGCCCCAGGCATGTATGTGTATACTTGCTCATCTTAACTTGAGATAAAAACAGAGAAGCTTGTAGCTAAATCACTGTCAAAATTGAATACATAGAAGAGACTTCTTGGTATCCTCCAAAACATGCTCTCCCCTTCTTCCTGGAATAGGGCTACATATCTCAGAGTTAGGCTATGTATCTCTTCCTCTAACGCAGTGAGGCGCGGCCATGTGTCCAAGTCCTAGGGGTGGAACATTCGGAAGGGGTGTGCACCACTATCAACCTTACCTCCTAAAACCTCCCATGTGCATGCCTCCGAACCCCTCTCCTTCCAGCTGTCTGGGATGGTGGCATCCCCATTCCCTAGAGTAACCTTAGAGGCCACGCAGCGAACATACCCGAGTCACCATCCGTCTGGATTTCTGAATACCTTTGTGCAGTACAACACCTACGGCCGTCCTCCCTCTAGGAACGTTGGATGGCAATTCTCCTTGGGTTGCTCATGTTTCTGCATGTCCTGTGAGAAGAGGCACTGGGTCTCTGTGTTTCAGACTATCTTTTCAAGGACGTCGATACGGTGAACATAGCCTTGGAAGACAGAGATAGCATCTCCCTGAGAAGCAAAGGGCAGGTTTTGCTTTGTCGTCCGGTATGGTGAAGGTCATATCTTCCCATGGGGGGAAAGGGCAGTTTTGCTTGTGGCTCGTTATAAAAGAGCCAGGTTCCCTAAGCTCAAGGATCCTTAGCTTTGACTCAAACTTGCTTTATACGCAGTGTTCACACGGGATACTTTCTGTCCTCCTGTGAGACTTGAAGGACATGGAGAGATGACACACACATAAAGCTCACGCCACTTTCTGTGGCATGAGTAATCGGGTCACCAACCCACAAGCTGTGTCTTCTGCCAGCTTCCATGAAACTGTGGTAGGCTAGCTACCTCACAAGCTTATGCATGGGGTAAGACCAGATATTTACAGTTCTTAATACCCGCCCACTCTCTCACACCACAGAAACTCTGGACTCTTAACTGAACGAACCATTACGTTTTAGGTCTTTTTCTTAGAGCCTGAACTAATATAGCAGCAGTCACATTCCCATTGAAAAATCAATAAGAAATTAGAGTCGCTTACCTTATCTTTGCCAAATAAGATGATGAAAATAAAGAATATGAGTCTGTTAAATGGGGGATTGAATTAGATAAATATTTTCAAAATGTATCAGGGTACACGCTAGTGCTGTATCTGGTAAAAATAATGTTCCTTATTCAAATATATCTGCAATACAACTCACTGTATAAATCTGATTCCCTCTCCTTCCCTGGAGAGTCACACTGCACATAAGTTTATTAAAGACGCCGAGAAATCCTGTGGTAAAGAAAATTATTTGCATTATTTAACTAGCAGTATTTCCTAAATTTTTTCCACATAACCTCTATTGACATTCTGTGAAATGAGTGTTCCATGAAATACACAGGGGGAAATGCAGGGCTAGATTATTTCTAACATCCCTGTATGCAACTACAATTCACCTGTTTGAAAATAAGTAAGAAACATACTCATTCATTTATTAGACTAATGTGAGTACACTCAGCGCTTCTTAAACTTCAACGTACACCTGGGAATCTTGCTAAACTGCAGGTTGATATAGGGCCTGATACCCTGCATTTCTAATGAGTTGCCAGGTGATAGCAGACCATTGTTTGAGTAGCAGGGGTCTAGACAATACACGATCTAAAAAAGGCTGATCACGCTTATGATGATTGTGTTAAGGCATGCAGCCAATTGGTAGGTAAGGATTTGTTACTGTAAATAAGTTTTTATTACATCTTTAGAAAAAAAATGACCCAAACTTCATATTGGACAATTTAAGGGTGATTTCAGAATTTCTCAGTATCACCTGATGAATTTAGGGACATGTTTACTAACCAGAAAAGGAAATGGGTATCAGTTTGGGAACTCTGTATCATATAGCCTATTGCCAATTTATAAGTTTAAACACAAGAGTCGGGATCTTCAGTAAGAACACTGACAAATAGTCCGTGATTCAACCCAGTGCAAGGTATTAATCCGACCAGATTGTTACCTATCTACTCTAGATTACAGATGGCTACACTTTTTTCTCTCCAGAAAAAAAAAAAAATGCTTTTCCTTCCTTTGTTTCCTCTTAGCTCAAAATTTGAACTTCTTTGGCTTATTCTCAAGAAATAATTTTCCCCACTCTATTCTAGTGGTTCTACAGCATAATTTTTTGACAAAGTATAAAGGCATGTGAGATCAGGTAGAAAGGTCGTAAGGAGATCAGCTCATGAGAGCATGAAAAGTTAATATCACTGAAGTTACTTCCAACAACGAAAACGAGAGAAAGTTTGGCATGTGCTAATTAAGGAATTTGATATGTGTGAATTTGTTTCCAATTATGAGATCTGAGTCCAATAATGAATTCTTTGAACCTGTTTCCAAAGTAACATATTTGGTTCTATGATAAAATCTCATAGCAATCCCTAAATAAAAATAATTCGCAACCTTCACGCTAGTGAGAGGAGAAATGTCAAAGAAGGCACACCACATGTTCTCAATGGAAAAATAATTTTAAAAGACATTTAACATTTTAATAATCTGAGAGAAATTCATGATATAGCTTTATGTGAAATAAGAATAAAAGAAAGTATATCTTTTCTATAAGTAGACAATAAGAAAAAAAAAGTTTAGCAGGTGGGGTGATAGAATCATGAATGCATTATTTCCTTATTTTGACTTCCGTTAATATTGTATTTCCACTATTGGTAGACATTATGAGATTGCAGATAAGTATTTTAAGATAGCTCGTGCTGATGGGTCTGCGGAAATGGTAGTAATTATGTCCACGAGAATTAGAAAAATATTTGTTTTGGTAATTTTTTTTAACCTGTTGGTGTGGGAGAAATGTTGCTCGATCAGAACTCTCCAGTCAGTGGAGTGTATAAGTCTAAGCAACGCGTAGGGAACAGGGGAGAGTCTCAGCAGAAAAGAGATGACAAGCCCAAAGCGAACCTTTGAGGAGAGTTTACTAGACTATTTACAGAGGTGAGGGCAGGGTTATGGCAGTCCTGGTGGGGAGGAGGAATAGCAGAGAGGGTGCTATTGTCATCATCGGGCCTGAAGGAACAAAGGACTGAGTAGTCACAGGGACCCAGGTTGGGCAGCCCAAGGGAAACGACTACTGACGGAGACAGACAACTAAAGCACCAAAGGCACAGCATCCTGGTGGGAAAGCCCGAGACAGAGACACCTGGACCTCACATTCCTCCTGCCCCTCTCACCTCCGGCGCCTGCGCCCTGATCGTCCACCCCAATCGCAGCCACGGGACAAGGGAGCTAGTTGGTGCAGGTCAATTTCCCGGGCCGGAGTGGGACCAGAGAAGTGCGGAACGTGGATCTGGAGGGGTAGGTGGAAGAGAAGCAGAAGGAGGGGCCCGTAGCGGTGCAGAAGCGCGATCTGTGCGTGTACGCAAGGGAGCACGTGCGGGTACCTGCTAAGTGCTTCAGGCTAATGCTAATGAAGAAAAATATGGCCAAAGGCATTTCTGAAAACCTAGAGCATTGCATAAACATGTTTATTTCTCCTTATGTGCGACGGTGCTCATGCTGTGTTTGCTTGACTAAAATAAAATGTTCCAAGACATCCTGTGCTCGCCTTCGCGTTAATAGCGGGAGCTCGTGGAGCTTAAAACAAGAAGACTCGCAGTCAGACCTTTGTTTAAAAATCTCTCCTAATCAGCTTTTATATAAGAGAGAATATATGTTATATAAAATTAATAAATCACTATTATCCCCTCATTGAGGCTCTCTGGATTTCCAAATTTCCCTCAGAACAATGCCCCCCCCCTTTTTTTTTTGCTAGAAGTGTAAGTTAGTGGGGAAAGTGAGGATAGTGATGGCGATGACGATCGCTATCGCTTACTGAATGTTTACTAGGTGCCCAAGTACCTGTGCTTTTATTGTCTCTGTTTTAACACTGTATGGGAGAAGAATTAAGGTTCAAGGAAGATCATTAACCTCTTCTAGTCACATCACCAGAAATAAATGACTAGGGTTTTGGAGACACCCAGACTACAGAGCCCCAAATTTTAAACACTGTATCGTCTCCTGTCCAGAAACACTGCATTATACCCTTTTTTTACTATTGGAAGAGATGATTGAGGTTCTTTAAAACTTTTGCTTGAAAGGGGTGCTTGGATGGCTCAGTTGGTTAAGCATCCAGCTCTTGACTTTGGCTCAGGTCGTGATCTCACGGTTTGTGAGTTCGAGCCCCCACGTCGGGCTCTGCGCTGACAGTGCAGAGCCTGCTTGGGATTCTCTCTTTCTCTCTCGCTCTCTCTCTTCCCCTCCCCTACTCGTGCTCTCTTTCTCTTTCCAAATAAATAAATAAAATCTTTTGCTTGAAAGCTCAGCAAATAAAACGCAAGATGGTAAAGATGAAGGAAGAACAAAAGAAAAGACATCAGAGGCAGAGTGAGCTGAGGGGAAATGTCAATTGAGGAAGGTTCTACACAGACGTCAATCTACTTGCTGGCTCCTGCCATTCATGAATGTTCTGTTCTGCACCTTTCCATCTCCACTGGAATGTCTGTCCTTCCCTTTCCTGAATGATTGCTTTGGACACTTGGGAGCCGAGTTTGATTGTTTTGTTGAATCTGTATTAAGGTCCTACATACAAAGCTGTAAAAGAATGTTTTTGCCATTGGCCTTAAACTTATCCCGTGTCAGGTTTGTTTAGTGGAATTCTGAGAAATGTCATGAAACTGTGGAATGTGCATATGGCCACATTGCATCTATCAGTGTGAACAGCATCACTAACATATTAAGCTGCTTTTGTAAAACATTCTGATCAACCAAACCACATATGGACAACCAAATATAGACAACCAAGGGTTATCCATATTACTTCACAGGCTTCAGTGCTCAAAACATTAAAACATTGTCAATAAACAACTCTCGCTCTACTTTGGAAGATCAAGGAATAAATAGGCAATTATAGATTATTGAGGCTTGATAGCTCTCCATCTCTGCACTGCTTGGCTCATTTTTCTATTTATTGGATGATAGTCCTGAAAAATATGTAAAAATGGAACCCTTCAGTAAGTTAATTTAATGACTTGTTAACAGCTTTGACACAAAGGTTGGTGGTGACGTTACAATATTTATGGAAGGTGACATATGGAGGTTAACAGTAGGATTCAATTATCCATGATATCCATTAGCATGGAAGGCTAAGAAGTTGCTGTAAATTTCCTAAAGCTTGGACTGCCCCGTAGTTTCAGCAGAAAAGATGAGAAGGAAAACATTGGCTCCAAAGTGATCCGATTCGCCTTGTGGCTGTGTGCCAGTATGTACTAGCATAGATATGTGAATTGTAGGCTGCTGAACATGGTCCTGTAATACCTCATGCCTTTGCTACATACTAGAAAAGCCTATCTGGGCCAGACCTGGACTTCTGAAGTCGTTTCCTGTCATGGTCATTTGTTATTTTTGCCTCTCTGGTATCTGTGTTCTTTTTCTCCATGTTACAATACTTCATATTTCCTTTGGGAAGCTACTCCATCCCCGAACTCAGATCAAGTGGTTTGAGACAGATTACGTGACCCAGCACTCAATTTTCCTAGCCAGACTGATTGGTTCAGATGTGGATTCTTGAACCAGGCCTGTCCTAGCATCAAAATTCCGTCCCTCTGGCACACTGACTGGTTTAGAGCCAGGCATAAATGCAAGTTGATCCAATAATAGTTAATTAAGAGTTTGGGGAAGGTACACCAGAAAAGTCTTTCCTGCTCAGATGACTAGCACTAACAATGATATAATCCTAGAACTATAGGGTATCTTTATAGAATTCAAGAATGAAGCCCATGAATGTAATGCAGAAAAAGCCATGAAACTGATCCTTGATAATGCTGTTTGAGCCCCTAGATCAAACCATGCCTAAAAATGTAAGTACTGAACTTTCAATAATATTAGTTAATTTATCCTTATTTTTGCTTAAATGTGTTTAAATTGGATTTTCTGTCACATGCAACAAGAGAGTTCTAAACAATATATCTCTTATCTACAATGATTCTCATCTTCTGGTTCTAGAAAAATCCTGGTATTGATCTCCCTTTTGATCTAGCACTCTCCTATTCAAGAACATTTAACAATGATTCTTCAGTACTTAGCCTAACAGGCACAATCTGCTCTCTGCCTAACCTTGGCTGGCTCAGGCATGTGGTTTAGCAGCATGAGGCCATTTGGGAGGAAGAACAAACAGGACTTAGTGAGAAGCGGTCAGAGGGCCATGGCCTGCTTGGGAGAGGACAGCGTGGTGGCTGGGAGCAGTGCCTTATGGTCATTTCTAGAATCGTGAGTAAAATAAATTAGAGACAATTAGAGACATAAAACAAATACTTCAGAGACATCATTCTGGGAAATCTGGGTCATCAAAAGGAGTAACAGTGACACTACAGGTCAAAGGCTAAGCTAGTTTCTCCCAGTCCCTTGGTCCTGCCTGGTTGCAGGCAGACAGCTAGTCATTTGGTTGGGCCCCCGGAGCTTACTCTGGAGAGCAGCCATGTTAAGCCTCACCTGGCAGGGGAACACAGGTCACTACCAAATGCACTAACCTTGTCGATATTCACTCAAGAAGTCCGATGGGCCTGAGCCTGGCACATTAGCACTTCAGTACCTTCTACCTTCAGCTGGAGAAAAGGAGAGGCAGGGAAATATGGTGGCTGTCAACATGTGCAACCAATAGATTCCGGCTCCAGAGTGGGATTGTAAGCGTGGGCCTGGGCTTAAGTCCCAGATCTACTGCCAGCTAGTGGTGTGGTCTTAAGCAAGTGTGTAAATTGTTTATGCCTCAGTCTTCTCATCCACAAAATGATTGTTTCCCTCAGAAAGTAATTGTGAGGATTAATTGAGAAAGGGGTATAAAATGTTTAGCACAAGAGTAAATACTCAATAAACACTGTCTCTCATTACGCTCCTGTACAACTGATAAGCTGAATGTACCACGTACAATTTCTTATACATAGCTGGTGCCCCCATGTTCCCACGTTCCATTTTTTCCCCTATGTTTCCCTACTGAAATTCTACCCATCCATTAAGATTTAATTCAAAAGCCATCACTTTCATGAAGGCTTCCTTCCAACTAGATGGAATCTTTCCTTTGGCTTTAGCTCTTTGTAACAGATAGAAACCACATATAGGACAGTAGTTCTTAATCCTGGCTGCACATTAAAACCACTTGGAAATCTATTAAAAATATTGATGCCTGGGCCCCTATCCCAGAAATTCTGATTTAATTGGTCTGGGGTGAGGCTTAAGCATCAATATGTTTAAAAAGCTCCCTAGGTGATTCTAATGTGCAGCCAAGATTTAGAACTGATGGTTGAATGAGTATGTTCTTAAATAATGTTTATCAATGAATTCAAGCTAAGATATTAATGGCTTAAAGTTTTAATAGACTAACCTTTAGAATACTTGCATTTTTATTAAAAGCAATGCAAAATTACAAAGGTAAATAGAAGTTTTAAATAACATTTAGCCTAAAGCAAGGAATCATAATTTAACTAGGGAGATGCCTATAGAACTATAAGCATAGAATATGATATATGAGTGCTATTCTAGAAATATATCTAAAGTATTTGGGGAGCACAAATGGGAAATGTCCACGAATTTGGAGTGGCAGAAAAATAAGAGGGAAAGAAGCTTTAAAATGTGGGTAGCGTTGCTCGGAATGTTGAAATGTGAGAACAGGTTTGCAAGGTAAGCCCTTCCAGGCCATATATGGAGGTGTCAAAGCGTATGGCTCATTCCAGTTTATACACTTTCCTAACCCAAAGAAGGAATTGTGAGCAAAGAAAATGGCAACTCTATCTGCCTAGGTCTTAGTTGTGAGGGGGTAAAAGCAAGTTTTGGGGTACAGCTATTTCCCAAATTTCAACTATAGTAGACTACTTTGGTTGTAATGGACCAACTTCTAACTCGAGTTATTAAAAAAAAAAAATAGAAAGAGTTCTCTTCCAAAACCAACTCATAGGAAAGATGAATGTGATAGGGTTCAGGGATAACTGTACCAGGAACTGGAATGCCCCCATTCTCCTCCTTTCCTTTCTGCTTCTCCCCAAATGTCAATTGCATTGCCATAAGCTTCCTTTGTTCATGTTGCCATGGCTGATGTCACAGGTTCCTACATTCATAGATGTTCAGCTCTCCCACCAGTGGAAACATTTCGAGTGGCCTGAATTAGTCCTTGTCCACAACTAGACCAAGCACTAAGGCAAGATATGGAGTACTCTGATTAACCTAAGTTGGAACAGGACCCACCTCTACCTAATCACTATGGCCAAGGAAGCAGAGTCAATAGGAAGATGTCAGCATTCTCTTAAGTAAGTCCTATGGTTAAAACAAGCATTTCTTTTTTTTTTTTTAATGTTTATTCTTGAGAGAGAGAGAGAAACAGAGTGTGAGTGGAGGAGGGGCAGAGAGAGAGGGAGACACAGAATCTGAAGGAGGCTTCAGGCTCGGAGCTATCATCACAGAGCCTGATGTGGACCTTGAACTCATGAACCGCACAAATAATGACCTGAGCCGAAGTTGGAGGCTTAACTGACTGAGCCACCTAGGCACCCCTTCTTTTTTCTTTTAATGTTTATTTTATTTTTGAGACAGGGAGAGCATGTGTGTGTGCATGTGTGTGCAAGTGGGAGAGGGGCAGAGAGAGAGGGAGACAGAGGATCCGATGTGGACTCTGCACTGACAGCAGAGAGCCTGATGTGGAGCTTGAACCCAAGAACCAAACTGTGTGATCATGACCTGAGCTGAAGTTGAATGCTTAACCAACTGAGCCACAGAGGGGCCACAAAACAATTATTTCTTAGGAGACTGGAGGTGTAAGAATACAATAACGCTGGACAGATCTTAGATACAAATCACTACCACTGTCCATCTCTTAGGCACCTAGCTCTCTCATATACCTTCTTCTTCCTATTTAAATAATTTCCTGCACAGCCTCTGTGGTTGATTGATTGCAAAAATAGCTCCAATTCCCCCTTTGCCCTCTATCCACACTCTTTGCAATGTAACTTTGCAGCAGGTTTCATCAATAGGTGGAGTCTATTTCCCCACCTTTGAACCCAAGCTGGTCCATGACTTGCTCTGGCCAATAAAATAGGACAGAAATAACAGTAGGTTAGTTGACCGTAGGCTTGAAAAGGTTCCATGTGCTTATGTTCTTTATATTATAACCTTCCACCAACACTAAAGCAAGCCCCGGCTAGTCTGATGGAAGATGATGGACTTTAGAGGCAGAGCCAGATCATTGTAGGTGAGGACATTTTAGACCAGGCATCCCCTGGCCAACCCACCAGCTAAGTTGCAGACACAGGAGTATGTTCAGCCAAGATCAGTCAAGCCTAGCCAAGACTGAAGAACTGCCCAACCAACCTACAAACTCATAAACTAAATAAAATGGTTGTTGTTTTAAGCCACTGAATTTTGTGGTTTCACGTTAACAGATTTTTTGTGGAGATAGATAAACCAATATGGACACCGGTTTACAAAGGCAGTAATGCCACATACAAACACAGATGCATTCAGCGCATCTCAATGCAAATAGCTGAATGTGCAGTATCGGATGATATCTGATCTTATTTATTAAGTTTAAATGTGACTTTTCTGATATTAATATTTAATGGTGGCAGAAAATTAAGATACTGCTAATCAAAAGTTTCCACTTAGAAATAGCAGATATAGAAGCCACATGCAGGGGCAAATGCGACCCAGCATTGAGTATTGCTATTGATCCTGGCCCAGAGTGCTCCAATTTCCTTTGGGAACTGCTCTCAGTCTTTGTATGTGTGTGGCCTTGGCAGGAGAGTGTTTCTAGCATTTTCCATCCACAAAAAAAAAAAAAAAAAAACCCTGCTGGTCAGGCATAATAAGATAAATGATGGCTTTAGTAGGTCTCACTGGCATCTATGTGTTGAACCATTTCCCTGGCAGTATGTTGGGTTCTTTAATTGGCCAATCTGGTAGCTCGGGTTCTGCCAGCTGGGTGATTTCCCCCCTCCATTTTCGTCAGCAGGATCCCCAAGAGAAGGGAGAGAGGTTTGGGGACGTTTCGACACCTCAAGCATCCAGCATCCCTACAATTGGCACCCACCTAGAGGTGTAAGGATTTCTTGGTGCTCAAGCGATCACTGGCTTCTGTGTCCAGATTTGAAATTTGTCTGGCAACATCACCATGGCCCAGTCACCAGCGCCAGAACTGTGGTCCAGCCTGATAGTTGAACTAAACATCACCATCACTTTTTCCTCCTACCCTCCATCTGCCTAGATTTCAGTTTAAAATCATAGATCTCGGCCTCTGTCTTGTGGTCAGGAAGGGTGAGTAGAGAAGGGAGGCAAAAACTATTTTCTCCCCTAACTTTAGCTAATGCTGGGGAGAGGGCCTGGGAGATCAGACTTCCTTGTTTCCCTGGGTTTTCCTCAATCTCCCACTTTAGCTTGGGCTGAGAAAAAGACTTTTGCAATTCACCGGTGCTTGAATACCAGGCCTTCGCAGTTATAGGCCCTCTGCTGAGGACAGAAATGGATTCGCTTAGCAAAACCATTTTGTTCTCCTGCTACTCAATCTTTAATAGGGGCAGAGCATGTCTTTCTCTTGCAGCACCATGCTGAGTGCCATAAGAGGAAGCCCCACACTCCACAATCATGATATCCTCTATCACATCCTCTTAAACTTTAGTCTTGATGGAGATGGGTTTTGAATTCCAAGAGACCACAGGCTGCAGTTTAACCAAACCTTCAAACCCACATAAAAGCCCAGGATTTGAACCACACGCTTGGAAGACTTTTCTAGAGGAAGAAGTGTGCTCTTCCCGGAACATCAATATTCTGGGCAAACAAAAGAAATCTCTGATGACTACAACTCCATTTTGAACCCTGCTCCTGTAGGGGATTGGTTGGTGGGTTGATTGGTAGGGGCTGCTTTTAGGGCCAAGTTGAAAGGAATTCTGAGACCATGCCTTGACTCTATGAGAAAGAATGCCATGATTAATTAGTTATGTCTGTGAAGGTCAAGAGATAGGAGAATAACAAGACATATGTCATGTTTTGCCATCCTTGGTCTACACCAATTAAATGTAAGATTAGGTCTGCTATGTGGCTTTGTCTTTATAAGATAAGAATTGAGAATTTGATAAGCATTTGAGAGAAACTTTGAGACGAGTCCAATATGAAAAATAATCGTCTTAACTTCCAAATAGAAGACCTTCATTTTTCAGAAAACTAGTTCATTTGTATATATAAATCAACACTGTCGACAGAAGATTTTGTTTGCACTCTAAATATGCTAAAGTCATCCCCAGTTGAAACTGTCACATACTTAAGGTTACACATCTCTTTCTTTTAAAATAAAAAGTCAGGTAATCACTGAACACCTTATATTCTATAAAAACAATCTCATCTTTTTGAAGCTCGGATATAATACCTGCTCTGCCTGCATCTCAGTCTTGTGAAGATCAGATGTACTTTGAAAACCTTAAAATAGTGTATGAAAGCTATTTTTACTGTTTTCCACTTTGGAAACTGTAATACTCTATGTAAATTATTCTTACCATCATACACCTTTTTATTTTGGCTCCCTAGCTTTGGTCCTTCTTCCCAGAGTGTCCCAGTCTCCTTTGGGAGTTGCCCTCAGGCACTGTGAGTGTGGCCTCTGCAGGAGGGTGATTAAGGTACTAATTGCCCACAAACAACAGGACAAGAGTGGGGGCATTGGATCCTGCTTCCACTCATTTCTGCAATTGCCGGTGTGCAGGCATGTGAGAAAGCTCAGCAGAACCTGATGCCTGCTCCTGAGAAACTGGCTCTAGAATTCTAGAATACAGGCAGAAGTCAGCAACCCTGGAAGATGTGGTTACAAACTCAGTGGAGACTGTGAAGGTGGCCATGGCTTGATTATGACTTGGTCATTCCTGGGGACGACCGTGGCTGTGCCTTCTGACACCCAGCCTTCCTCCTTGTCTTCCGTCCATTTTCCAAGTCACATTTTCCAGTCTTCCAGTGAAACTCTCATTATCTAGTATCTTCTATGAATCCCCTCCCCCATTGCATCTAATATTCTAAAGTATTTATTGCAATAAATCTATTGCAAACAGAAGCCGTGGGTGATACAATACCTGATAGAAGTAATGAGTGAGGACCACAGACACGTATGTGTCTGTGTCTGGTGCATCGAGCCTGAAACGTAGCAGGTGCTCAATAGATAATTGTGGAGGAAATGCAGGCATGGAATCCAACTGACCTCTGACCTCTGTGCTCTAATCAGCCACATGGAGATCCCAGTGCAGCTCCAGACAACATGTCAGAGTTCAAAGCTGGAAGAGCCATGCCCACAGTGTCTGTCCTCTTCGGGGAGGGGGGTAATCTTTCTCAGAAGCCATTGTCCCAATATCTCCTACTTCCTTCTCTTTCACCACCACCCCCAGTGGCCATGGAGGTTGGGAAATCATGTATCCCACATAGGTGTGGATCTTCTGTTGCCACAAACAGATAGGGGTTCTGTGAGTAAGGAAAAAGTGGGTTAATAGATATCGAGTAGACAACCAATGATGTCTGCCGGAAAGAGATCTAATACACATGAGCCTCGGGCCCCATGGCCCATTCCCTCTGCCCCAGGCCAAGCAAGATGTGCCTGCAGAGGATGTGTGAAGTCTGAAGATGGGGTGCTACTTTCGGACCCAAACATGGAAGCTCTGGCTGGAGAACTGGACTCCTTTCTTCAGAGGAACCAGGATTACTATAGTGAATTGAGGTCTTCTAAGCCTAAAGGTTTCCGCCTGGATGGCCCTCAAATGCCCAGAATGAAGGCACCCGTCTGTGACGTGTTTTCCGGGATGCAGCCGTTCTGGTCAAATGCTGTGTGTTGCCAACACTTCCTGATAGCCTTACAAGGGCTGCTGCAGACTCCTGACCCCACCCTGACCTGCCCCTTTAGGACAGATGGTCCCTGGGGACCCCACTAACCCAGCAATGACCCCTGCCACTCTGACCTGTCCTGGAACTCCCTGCCTCTGACCGCAAGAACTAAACAGCCCCATACTACGCCCTGCGGAGGCCCCAAACACTGGGCCCGTGGAGTAGCTAATTGGTTTTTTACAAGCCTGAGATAATTCAGACATTTAAATATTGATGTTCATTTCTGGGCAGCTATAAACACAAAGGGGTGGGGGGGAGAACATGTTTAACTGCTTCCTCTCATTTGTTCTCACCGTGATAATGGTTTTTAGTCAATAGGCCCAGCTTTCTAAAGAGGGGATTCATTTGCATTAAAAAGGATGTTCAGAGTGCCCCTTCTCATTGTGACAGGATGATCCGTCCACTGGGCAGCTACCCTGTTCACCCAGCACCCTCACATTTTGGGGTGGTGGGAGAGCTATAGAAATCTGGAGTCCTGGGCTGAGGGAAGAACAAAGCAGGCTATATTCACTGCCCAAGGAAGCATTTCCTGGTAGCTGGTGAGGCCCCGCTGAGGGCCATGGGCCCCTGCCTGCCTCTCCTTGAAGCACAACTGTGAGCGGGGACGTGGGTGGGGACTTCAGATGTCTGGGATAGGTCACTGAGCTGATGTGTCCCAGAGGAACGTCCGTGCCATTTCTGTCTCCCTCCCAGGCCCACCTACCTCCTCCCATAAAGTCGTTCTGTGCTGCTGTCCAGGTCTCAAAACCACTTGTCCGTGTGTCCCTGACATCTGCTGGGTTTTTTTTTTTTTTCTTGAACTAATTTGTATCGTTTCTGGAAAAGGCCCAGCAACAGGTGGACGATAATCTGCTCCAATGCTGATACTTCTGTTTTCACGTATATTTGACTATTGTTAGTCAAAGGATCTGCTTTCTTTTAAAAAAAATTTTTTTAGTGTTTAGTTATTTTTGAGAGAGAGAGAGAGGGAGGGAGGGAGGGAGGGAGGAAGGGCACGAGCTGGGGAGAGGCAGAGAGAGAGGGAGACAGCATCCAAAGCAGGCTCCACACTGTTAGCACAAAGCCTGATGTGGGGCTCGAACCCAGGAACTGTAAGAGATCATGACCGGAGCCTAAGTCAGATGCTCACCTGACAGCCACCCACGCTCCCCGGATCTGCTGCTTTCTTAATCAGGATCAATAATATTAATATGTATAAACAATTTTAATAGTGAAAGTATCCTTTGGTTCAATTAAAACACCCTTAATATTACAATACAGGTCATAGAATCACAATTTGCTAATTTATGCATAATTGAAACATGATGTATCTCTCATAGACTCTTATGCGACTGGCTCCTTCGTGTTACGTAGGTTCCCATATTATCCCTCTTTAGATTCTAGACTTCTTGAGGGCAGTGATGTCATTACTCTGGGGCCTGGAGTCACATATTTACTCACAGTACAAGTCAGATGTTAATGGAAAGTACAGTTTCTTTTATCTTCCTGTTAACTCATCTCCTTTTATAAATGCCTAACTGATCAGCAAGGAAAAAAAGAAAAAAAAAACAATTTTATTTTAACAACCCAGAACATTTCATCCTCTTCCTTAATTGTGACATTTTCTCTACCTCACGGTTCAGCCTGTTTTGGAAGAAATGCTCCATACCTCTCAGATTTCTGCTTCCTCTCCCTGTTTTCCCCAAGATGGCCTCTGAGTACCTGTGGAGAGGTCCCGGGGTTTCTGTGGCTAGTGGAGGTAGTGGGGTGACAAGGTCCTCAGATCAAAAGAGTCTATCTTGGATCCCCATGAGGTTTGCTGCGGAGGGACTCAAAGGAGTTCTCCAGGGAACTGATGACCACGGAGGGTCAGTGGCTCTCCTTCCAGGAGGTTCTACCGTGAAGCCATCCTGGAGTAGGGAGCTACAGCAACTGACTGTCAGTCTTCTCTTTCTTGATCTGGACTGGCCATCTCCCTGGTGACTTCTTCCCACATTTGCTCTGCTAGTGCTGAGGACTCCCCAAGAAATACTGGCCCAGCCAGTCCACCAGGCAGAACTCAACTGCTGCTCCTGACACAGTGGCTCTCCTCCTTCTAGAGAGTTCCTGTCAGACTCTCCCTTAACTTTTCAGACTCCCTCTTTTTGGTTCCTTTGGGTCTCATTCATGCCACTGAGAAGCAGACAGTGGTTCAAGAGGTCTGCCTTCTGCCTCACTTTGGGGTATCTGTGAGTTTACTTTACTACGGCCATCCTTGCTCTGTCCTCACAGAGCCACAAGTGGAAAGGAGGGGAGAAGCACCTCTCTTCACCTTTTCCTTCAACTTAGAACATTTCTTTGAATACACAATGCCATTGATTTTATGATATACCAATGTTCTATATACCACCAAAAAAAAAAAAAAAAAGAAAATAATTCTTTGGAAGCTATGACACATCCTGATAGGTCCTGATTTCAGAGATATGAAAGTGTGAAAATATGTGCATAATGAGTGAATGATTTATGTGCGTAACATATGTTCCTGTTGACAGAACATTAGCCCAAGAACAAAGATGGAGTCATGGGCCTGACCACTACCAACCTTCCTCTCTCACTTCCTTCTCTCCACAACCCTCAGGCCAACAGGAATAAGCTTGGGGAATTTTGTTGTCACTGCATTGTCCTGCTACCTCAGGGCAGTAAGCATCACTGCCTGGCTTCCCCTCCCATGGAAGAGACTCATCTATTCGGCCAAGCCTAGCTCTCGATACAATGGTACAATGAATTTGGAAAGTCCTTTCTGTTTCAACAAAGCCTGGCTTTCAAGTCTACATTGACTTGTGACAAAATCCTCTTTTGGATATCAGCCATTGAATATTAACTTTTTTTTTTTCATTGTGAACGATTTCTGTAACAATCCTAAACTTCTAGAAGTGAGCTTTTTGAACGCCTGTGGCAACATGGGAGGAGTTCCCTTAAGGGAAATAAAACAAACGAGGGGAAAAAAAAAATCAAAGCACGTGAAAATATTACCAAAAAATGATGCTCTCTCATTTTTATCTCCCCACAAGGCCTAGCATGGAGCGATGGGCGACATTGATATGCAGTAAATCCTAGCAGAAAAACAAAGAATGGAAATATTGGCACTTGTCCCCAAAGCTCCTTTTTATGAGTACTTCTGAAGGCAGAATTTGTATCATTGACTTTTTTGGCAATTTCCCACAAAGAGCTAAATTAGACCTCATTTTCAGGGGACCCACAGTGGAAGTTGACTTAGTAGTTGACCTCTTTACCATTTCCAAACTGATAATATCTCTCCCACCAAAAATAACCCTGAGGCCCTATACACTTTTGTGCGTCTCTGTGTTGCAATATTTGGATGAGGAGTGAATATTTGCTTCTTTTTGCTATTCTAGTATTGGTATCTCATAGGCGGAGTAGAGTTTACACATGAAAATGGTTATTATTATATTGTATAAATATTACTTTTTTTATTATTATTATTATTATTTTGGAGAAGGCCCAAAGAGTAATTCCAGGGGCAAGACTTCGTGTAATGGAGCGCTTTTGTGCAACTACTGAAGCTTTTTGTTCCTGGCATTCTTTAAAAGGAAACTTTATTGAGATGCTTGGTGAGCTAATAGGAGCCAGGCCTTAGCTGGCTGCACAAGGAACAACTATCTCGAAGGTCCTCTCTCCTGGCTGGCCAGTCCCAAGACACTGGTGACAAAATCTAAATAGAAACCTAAAGTAATTGCAGGTCAGTGGTCGAGAGTATTCCAAGAATACAAAAGAGAGCATACTATGATTGCATTGACTTTAAATAGGTAGTTGAATGAAGTAAAAACTTACAGAACTCCACAGACTTTTTCCGTCGTATTTTTCTTCACAAAAGCCTCATTAATTATTTCTCATATTTTCAGTTGCAGTGTTTTAATCACGGAACCATCATTTAAGATATAATTTAAGGGGAACTGTCATATTTCTTTAAATATGCATTTTGAAGTGCGATCTTTACCATTAGGGCAAAATTGTGTGTGTGTGTGTGTGTGTGTGTGTGTGTGGCACTAAATCCCCCTACACTTGACTTTAATATGGAAGTCATCAAGAACAGAAGTGAGTGAATGTCACTGAAATTCACATTATAGAAATTTCTTTGGGAGACTGATGGTGAGCTAAGCTATTGTTAATTTTGCAAATTGATCTTTAGGATTCTGAAAATGAATGAAATGTTTCAGTTAGAAGATCTTCCCATATGTTGGAGGGATTGCTTGAGGTGAGGGGAAAAATGTTTTAATACTAACTAACTGTTAATGGCTTTCTCCTGCTGCAAGTATAATCCAGTATTTCCTCATCAGGTTTTTGTTCTTTCTGTAATCGCTCCTGTGCCTCACTTTCTGTAACATTTCCTACCAGCAGGTTAATAGGATGCGACACACAAAAAGGGCCCACGAATCTGTTTGTTACAATCTACTTGCTAAAGCTATGGCCACAATACTCTAGTGCTGAAGTCAGTGAAAAGGCATCATCCAAATACAATCCAAGGAAAATGCAAGCTGATACAGCACAAAGATGCTTTGTTTAAGAATGGCAGAAATTTCCAGCAACTATCTGGAAAAAAAAAAAAAATGCAGGATGGGAGGGAATGTAATCAAATAACAAAACAAACCCAAACTAAAAGAGAATCTTTATAAACCAGCACAAGGACACTTTGTTTTTAAGTGCACACAATGAATTTTAAAGATCTTTGTTCAGAAGGGAAATAAAGTATTATGAAGGACTGACACATTTGATGGATGGATGGTTTCTGAAAAAAAAACACATTATCAATTACTTTTTCCTTGTTTGGCCCCAGTCCAGTAATTTTTATTTGAACAAGCCACATGCTAGCATGGTTTTGATTGCAGGAAGTAACTGGTTGTTGTTAAAGCCTACTATTTCACTCAGGAGCTTATCTCTTCCTCCCCCTCCCCTTTCTGATGGGACTCTGATATGAAAGGCACAGCTTCAGTTGTTATAAACAGAGTCAGGGATTGTTTGATAGACCCACCCGTGTTTTGCTTTCAGCCTTCCGTGGTACAATCTGGACAATGTATTCAGCGGCCCTTCAGAAAACAAACACTTGAATTTCTGTCCTCGACTTTGATATGAAATTTTGATTTTTCTGACATCTATAGCTCTCATAAATTTAAGTTTGTTAGCAAAAACCAGTTATGAATATGATATTCTTTTTTCTTTCTTTCTCTTTCTTTCTTTCTTTCTTCCTTTCTTTCTTTCTTCCTTTCTTTTCAGTAGACTCCAATGAACCTTGCTGAGAAAAAAGGATCTTTTTGAAACAGTTAACCTAAAATATGTCAAGGATCTTCTTAAACAATACAATGCCTTGTTCTTGCTTTGCTTATTTTTTATCTAATCGAAACAAGTATATTAGAACACTGATCATTAGTCTAAATATAAGAAAGATAGCAAATGAAACTATATTATTAACTATTATCAGTTTTCCTCTATAATTAAAGAAAGATTTGGGTGCAGTCATCAGCAGGCAGGAAATTATTTATGAAATCAACTGTTGACACTCACATGTATATGTGTGTCTTTTTGTGTTAGTCTCTACTATTCATGATAACTTCCTTTATGACTGGATTTTTTTGCATGCTATCACGCCTGAAACTTAAAATATGCCGAAATTCTCAGGGTACCATGTTGACAATAGGCTTTGGTAATTACTTAAGTGTGGTTCCTAGTTCTGTATTTTAAACACTAATTTTAGTGGTTATTCCTCTGCCAAGAATTAAAAATAAAAATGATGGGCTTAGAGAATGGGTCATTTGATTATTCATTGGAACATCAAAACAATTTGAATGAATTAGGATTTAATCTTGTTCAATTGAGGAAATAAAAACTTAGCAAACATTTGTTGACTCATTGGTTCACATCAAAATTCTTCCAAAGAAGATCACACAATATAGAAAGACACATAAAACGCATTGTTAGCCACAACTTACTCCCTGAAAACAAAATGAAGAAAACAAAAGATATTTTATTTCACAAGTATGTATCTAAATGTCTTACTCCTTTCTGACCTAGAAAAGGGTAGTTCGGAAGCAGCAGAAAACAAACCAACCCACAAACCTGAAAAACTGTCTAGAGAAACGGTCTTGAGTTTGAATCTTTCTGTGCCATTTGCAGGTTGGATGAACTTATGCAAGTTAGAGAACTTGTTCAAGAGTCTATGGCCTCACCTTTAAAATAAACACGAGATGGAATTTAAGGTATTGTATTAGATCATTTATATGACAGTGTTGGGCACACTTCGTGGGACTTCTCAAAGAATGGGGTTTGAGAAGTAAACATTAGCTACCAGTGGGGGTCGATTACTTGTAACTCAGCCGTGGAATAAATAAATACAGGTCCTTCTTAAGATATAACAGAAGGCCATGCGGCAAGGTTCATAAGAGAAATCAGTAGCTTTCCAGCACCGGAAGTCTTGATACTTGAGATGTCAAAAACGAAATACACATCCCTTTTGATCACTATTTAAATTTTCAGTTGAATTGACTAGTGAGTATTTTATTTGGCTATGCTTCCTCGCTAAGCTATGATTTTGTATATGTTTGGCTTTAATAATTAGTCAAGTTCTAGTTGTGCATGCAGTAGCTTTACGGATAATAAAAATTTAATTAAACCTACTTTGATGCAACTTTGATTATAAAGTTTCCTAAGCATTGCATAAATAATTCAAAAATGTATGTGACTAACATACTTCATTCAACAGAAAGCAAATTTTCAAAAGGTAAATGCTAAATCTGGTTGTTTGTGTTAGGCTATCGTAAACAGTTTGCTTGAGAATTGATGGGAATTGTACAGTTAGCATACCTTTTGCCAGTACAGTTATTACCATCCAGTGTTTTTATAGCTTAGAGTTGATTTCTGAAGCTGACTAATTTTTTCACGTGTTTACTGTTTTTGGAGCAAGTTGTTAGGGAACACGCTGCATAGCAATTTAAATGTTGTAAAAATGCTCCTGAACACAATTTGTAGTAAATATTTGACAATTCTTTAGTTTACATTTTCAATGTCTTATTAAACTATACTTATACATGACAATTACCATCATAATAAATCATTTTCCGCATGATTAATTACACATCTTAAAATTTTCACAGAATATAAAATCCTCCAAGGAATTAAAAACAAACTGTTTCCTTTCAAGAAAGCGTTAAGTACCAAATTTCGTAAGCCTGTAAAGGAGAAATAGTTTATGCTGCTGTTTAAATCCTTGATGAATGTCATTCCTGGAGATTATAAGATTATTTCCAGCATGGCTTCCCTTTCACAAGCCTTAATTTTGCTTTAAATTCTCACTGAATTATTTTTTAAAAAGGCGCCTCGGTTTGGGTTACAAATCAAGAGAAGAACGAGTGAGTTATTCCTGCGCATCTCTCTTTCCTACATAGATGTTGCAACAATTGGGTTCAGAAATCAACCTTCCAGTGTGAAAATGCTACACAGTGGTAACGACACTAGGGAAAGGTATGCCAACCATGCTATCACTGCCTGTCCTACGAAATGAGGCAGGAGGAGGGAAGGAAAATTGCTAGACTGAACAATAGTTGGATGGTGTCCGCAATTGAGCTGGTCAAGGGGGTAGAGATAACCAAGGGCCAGGGATGGTTAATACTCTATTTTCCTTTGTTTGCCCTACTGAGTTGTTAACTCCCTCTGTCACCCAAACCTTCGGTAAAAGTGTTCATCACAGACTGCTTGTGTCAAGAGTACTTCAGAAGACTGAAGGATGTCCGGAAGGATAGCCTCGTGTGGAAAAGGGACAGATGAGCAGGAGGCATCACACAGAGATCAAGCTTTCAGCAGTGATGGTGAAGAGAAACAGAGACCCTCCAGCATCCCTGGAGCTACTGAGAAGGATGCTGAATTTTTTACTGTACATGGGTTGGTGGTGAATCATTCCTGTTGAAAGCTATAAGAGCAAGAAATCCAGCAGTCTGCAAGATGGGGACATGGGCTAGCTGATTCATGGGTTATACAGATAACACCTTTCTATATATTTTCTTTTTTTTTAAAGTTTATTTATTTATTTTGAGGTGGGAGGGAGAGAGAGAGAGAATCCCAGGCAGGGAATCCCACGGTGTTAGCACAGAGTCTGACGCAGGGCTCGAACTCACAAACCATGAGATCATGACCTAAGCCAAAATCAAGAGTCCGACACTTAACCCACTGAGCCACCCAGGCACCCCTGTATATTTTCTAGCTGTATATATTTCAGGATATTAACTGTTATTATATACGGCTATACATAAAAATTTACATTGTAGAGTTGGCGTGTACCTATATTTATACACAGATGAGTCAAGCCCGTCACTTTTCTCTGAGTTACGGTATTCACATGTGTAAGGTGGTCACAATACCTGCCCTCCTTGCCTACCAGCATTTTGTAAGGAAGGAAGAGGCACGTGGGAGCACTTTGGAAAGCACAAAGCCTTATAATTAACCTATGATATTGAAAGGCGGCTCTTGTGGAGTGGAGTGGGAAGAATGAAATTGAAAGCTCGAGTTTGAGTCCCATGTGCTTACTAGTTGTATAATCTTCAAGAGGCAATTGGTTTCTCTGAACATCAGTTTCCTAGTCTGTAAAATGGGGGTTTTAATACCCATTCTTCCCATCTCTCAGTGTCTTTACATATTACCAGATATAATAATGTGTGACAACACTATGTAAACACTTGTGGTCCATACAGAAATAAGGTATCCAATAGTCTCTCTTGTGGACATATTTAATAAAAATCCATCATAAAACCATTTAAATTTCGTTCTATATAAAGCCAAGCAGTGGTGGTTATGTATAAGGTGTCTCCATGAATGAAAATTTCCCAGAATTAGTCTTTCCTAAAAGTGGTTGTGCACTAGACTAGATACTACACTATGAATGATGGCTCCTTCACACTATTTTACAAGGATTTCTGTTAAAGGAAGTCACGTGACTTACCAGAATTGTTCCAGGCTCCACAATATTGAGGACAAGTCCTGAATTAAATTATAGCAGTGGGAGCCAACATACTGGCATTAAGATTCTAGAGACTTACAGTTTTGGTCACTTTATAAGACAACTAATCAATTCTCAACAAAACGTGTCGGCTTCCACTTCCCCCAATAAACGTTCCCTCCAGAAGTTCATTTCTTTGAAATTATTAAAGAAGGGGAAAGAAAAAGTGATCATGCTTAGCAGGGGATCCTGAACCCAAATCCATTCTGTATGATCCACGCAACTCCCAAATTATGATATAAAACTCTCTGGGGGCTGCAAACGTTTGCATTTAGTGGGGAAATGTTTCCCCGCATTATGGAGGAGGCGCCATACAGATGGAATCAGAAAGGTGGAAAGGACGAACCAAAGTGGACCAGATCACGATAAATTGTAAACTGAGCCCTGGTTGTGAAAAGAACACTGGATTTTCATGAATCATTTTCTAATACAAAGCAGTATGGTATCTAGTTATACTTTCCTACACCTACCCCATTCCCGTATCACCGGCTTCAGAAAGTAAGCCCGGTTTTTGTTCCTGGAATACCTGCATTACAGGCTGTTGTGATAGCACGAGTGGGGGGCCTACGGGAGGCTGCGGGAGCAGCTGAGTGGCCGTGAACCCTGCTGTTGTGAAAGTGGAGAACGACTTGTGCCTCAGCACCCTTGATCTCCCTCGAATTGTGCTTCTCCAGCCTGCAGAGACTCTGAGGGTGGGGGCTGGAGGAGGGAGCAAGGTTCTCCTCAAGCATCCATGGGAAGCCTCGGGTTCAAGTTTTGTCCACTGGCAGCTGCAACACAGTCATCTCCCTGATTCACCCTCCACCTCCAGTTTAGCAAGAAAACCTCTGCTTGAAAAGGAGTAAACCATGCAGGTGAGATGGGTAGTGCTTAAATCACATACCCACTTGTGGAAAACAGGTTTTAGACAGGTCTGAAATAAGGAGGCAGGAGACAGAAGTTTTGATCTCTGCCACTGTACCTGTAAACTGTATAACCTCAGGCAAGTAACTTCTTTCTGAGCCTCAGCCGATTAATCTTTAAAGTGGGGATAATAATACCCCATTTGCTTAAAGGCAGGGGTATGGAACAGATGTATCTATTAAAGGTCTCTTCTAGATTCCAGGAAAGTAAATATAATGTGAACTTTTCTTGAGCAAGAGGGTCATAAAAAAATTGTTTTTAATGTTCATTTATTTTGAGAGAGAGAGAGACTGTGCGCACGCACACGTGTGCAAGTAGGGGAGGGGCAGAGAGAAGGAGAGAGAGAATCCAAAGCAGTCTCTGCACTGTCAGCACAGAGCTTGACTCAGGACTCTGTCTCATGAACTGTGAGATCATGACCTGAGCCAAAATCCCGAGTTGGATGCTTAATGGACTGAACCACCCAGGTGTCCCAAGAGGGTCATTTTTAATAGTGTATTTCTTAAATATAGTTTGCTTTATCAGCTTGGAATATAAATAAATTCACAGCTCCTCTTAAATATTCAGACAAATTGTCAATTGTTCATTGTTCAGACTAGCCATAAGTCCAGGCTCTCTCCCAGAACTCAGGACTATTACTGCCATAAGGAGGTCCTCTACTGACTTCTATCATCCTCATACAGCCATTTATCCCAAAGCACTCCATTAGTGCTAGTATGAGTAAGCCAAAGGGGATGATTCCTGTCTTTAACCCAGGCTTCTTTCAGAATGAGAAAGACCCATAACCCCCTGCCTCTGTAGCTACTGATGCCAAACCTAGGTCACTGGTCCATTCTCCTGTAGACTGCATGGTGAGTTCTAGACAACCTCCCATACCCCACTGTGTCTGTGCCCCAACCCCTGGCGGGGGGGAGAGAAAGGCTTCAGTGTTCCTTCTTGCCAATAAACGTAATCAGGGACCATCTGAAGGGGTTCAAACAATGTAGCAGTTCAATAAGAAGAATTCTTTTCTCCCAGGAAACCTCCTTAGTCCTTATATGCATTTGTCCACCCTACTCCTGAGCCAAGTGCTACCCTTCCCTCCAAAAGCAATGGGTGCCCACTTGCCTTTTAACCAAGTTGAGAAAAGACATCACAACAAATAGGTAGTTTGGCAGTCTCTACCAGTAAACCTGAAGGCAGCTGGCAAAGAAAAGGCTCCACCTCACCAGGCAAGTTCAGAAATTTGGCATTCTCTTTGACATTGATAGACTAAATCTTTTCACATAAGGAGTACACAATACAGTCAGGCCCATCTTATCATAGCTGGGAGGGTGGTGACAAGTCAGTTATGAGGCAAATCAGTTGCTGATCTAGAAATGAATCTCCATGTCTTTAATTCTCTATGATTATTGCTGTTCTGCTTGACATTTCTGAATTGCATAAATGGCCTCTATTCAAATTAAAATTTACCCATCACTCGACAGTGGGGGGAGGCAGCGCCAATGCCAAGGGGATGTGTATCTCCGTAGTCTGTATTAGCGGCCCCAGATAAAAGTAGTAGGTATTCTCCCATATGGAAAAGGATGTTTTCTCAATCGTAGGCCAAGAGCGAATGAGGGCACTTACAGACCACATTCATGTTTGTAATCATCCCGTCCCTCCCTCCTACCATCCTTCCTCCTCCTACAATGGCTTTCCATTACGCTCAGAATACAAGACAAATGCCTTTGCCAGATGTCAAAAGTTCCATGTGATCCGGACGCATCGATGTGGCTGTGACCTGATCTCACACTATTTTTACCCTGACACATACCAGTCTTTTTGAAACCCTAATGAATTCACCAACATTTCTGCAGATGGGGACTTCGTAGTCCCCCTAAGAAGGCTGCTCGGTGATCCCTGCCATGGCTGGCTCCTTCGTGGCACTCAGGCCTCCGCTTAACTGTCTCCTCTGGGGAGCATCCTGCCATCCCAGCTGGTTCCACTACTGCAGTCACCCCTCTCTGCCCACCTTGCTTTATTTCTCTTCATAGCACACACTGGGGCTTTCGTAGCATGCTGCTACTCGTTCAACTGTTTGCCTCTCTCAATCAGAATGGAAGTCCCCGAAGGGGAGAGACTCTGCATATGTTGTTTACTGCATCAGCCTGAGTCCAATTACACAGTAATTTGAACAAGAGAAGTTCAGTATAAAGACTTACTAATTATGACAGGGCATGGGAGTAAGGAGGGTGTGGTGAGTAAGAGGTAAAGAGAACCCTCAAGAATATACAAATAGCAGATATAAGGAACAGCCAGTACCTCTAGGGCTGAGACAGAGGACTCAAGCAGGAGCCTCCCCAGGACCCACACACACCCTATGGCTGAAATCCAGACCTTGCTCAAAATGGCACAGCTGGAGCGGGTGGACCCTGATAGAAGTCTGCTTTCTGGAACTTGCCAGAAATCCACACTCCAGAACTTACTAGAAATCCATCCTCTGAGGTGCCAAAGAAGGCTGTTTCAGGGAATGTCTCCCCAGAGGCACTCTGGTCCGAAACTACGTGAGGAGAGTCCTGGAAGAAGCTCCTGGCTGCTGGGTGCAATGGATTGGCACCTGTGCTGTGGCAATCTGCCTGGCCTGCACACCAGAACCAGGAAGCAAAACCCTTTCCCCTTGTAATGTCTCCCCAGCACCCTCTATTGACAAAGTTTTGGTACCAGCTGGCAAAGAAAAGTGTTGAAAGGGCCCAGATCTATTTTCACACAGCAGGCAACGAGGATGAATTTGAAGCTGTGAGGCAATAAATTAAAAAAAATACCCACATTTATTGCTCAGTTCCCTTATCCTGGCACATAATAGGTAAAAAAAAAAAAAAATATTTCAATAAATGCTTGAAGGAGGAATACATAATTTATAACATATAACATAAGAGAAAACAATGTGCTTGCTTTGCATGTATCACTTTAAGATTGGAACCTCCAGGCCTAGCTTCCAACAGGCATGCTGTGCTGAGCCCTGCCCACAGAGACATTCCGGAGCTCAGCACTGTGTGTAAGGCGAGCCCCACCCCCCGCACCCCCACCCCTGCCAGGCCACTTCACAGCTTGCTTAACAGTTTGTGAAAAAAGTGCAATCAAGGGAAGCACAGGGGTGCCTGGTTGCCTAAGTTGGAGGAGCATGTGACTCTTGATCTCAGGGTCGTGAGTTTGAGCCCCACACTGGGTGTACAGATTCCAATAAATAAATAATAAATAATAACTAACTAAATACACTTTAAAAGAGAGAGAGAGAGAGAAGCATAAGCAGAGAGCAGAAGAGACAAAAGCAGCTGTTTTTGTGTCCTGCTTTCTGTGTTCTGCCGGGTCACCAGTTGTTTCATTTGGCATCTTTCTGAGACATCGCTGTCATGTAGATCTGCCAAATGAGCAAAACGTGAAACATATCCAAGGGCAGTATTCTAAAACTGCACTTAGTAAAAAGTAAAGAAACATCCTGATGTCTTATCACCTTTCTGTTGACACGAACTATTGAGAGAGTTTGGGAGAGAGGTCCCTGCCATAAGCTATTTGAGATTTCCTAACAGAGCAGTTTCCCTTTGTCCGAGCTCTTCAGTTTCTGTTATTAGGATTCACATTCCCCGTACTAGGAATAAACTGCACAGAATCTCAATAAATGTGGCCCAAAAGATACAGAAGCTTTCCATGCTGATACAACTTGGGGTTTGCTCATTAATGCCATTAGCAAATATTTACTGAGCACCAACTATGTGCCGGACAGCATCTGGAGCGTGGCTGTGAGCATAACCAAATTCTTGTTCTTATGGAACTTGCTAACATTCTGGCAAGAACAGATAGCACGGAACTTCCTACAGAGGCGCTGTGGGTCATTTAACCAACTACTGAAAAGCTCCACTGGGAGAAAATAACCAACCGTAGAATAAAACGTGATTGTTGCTGGTGTTCTTAGAAAATTCACTGTCCTAGTGTAGAAACTGTATCACTTAATTCTTCTAACTATGGGTTCTTAGGAATGTTTCAAAAACAGTGCTGTCCAGTGAAAATATGTGGGCTCCATCAAGTAATTGAAACTCTCCTAGTATCTGGGTTAAAAAAGTAAAAAAGAAACAGACAAAAATTAACTATAGCAACATGTTTTGTTTAAGCAATCATATTAAAATATTAGAATTTCAACATGTAATCATAAATCATTAAGCCATTTCACTTTACTTTTTTTTTTAATTAACTCTTCAGAATTCGTGTGTGTTCTTACAGCACATCTCATTTTGAACTGGACACATCGTACAGAGGAGGTTCAGAAAACTGCCCATCCTCTTATTTTGGGGGATGGAGAAAGTATTCGCTGAATTGAATTGCTGAAAGTGTTTGGGGATGGACTTTACATTGTGAAGACGTTCAAAGCCTTCCTTTGCACCAGCCTTCCACACTGCCCGCACAGGAAGAAGCCCATAGAATGTGCTAACTTGGACAGTAAGTCATTGACTGTCCACTGGGGCGTGGGATATCATTAAGAAGACTGGTTTTCCACTAATGCTTCTGAACCATCTCTGCCAACGTCTCAAGACAGAGTAGGCAAAAGACACTCAGAAATGAACGTCCAAAACAGACCCTTAAATTAGTCAACCCTCAATCTGACTTTTTCTGAATTCCTGCACACCCCCAAAAGGCTAGAGGGTTACTAGGAAAGGCTACCAGCTTCACCGACAACCCTTAAACCAGGGAGCAACCCCAGCTGGACGAGGACTAAGAAGGCGCTGTCTGCCTCGGGCCCCTCCTTCTTGTCACAGAGTCGGTCCCCTCCTCATTAGCTCCTTCCCTAAAAATGCCCCTTCCCTGGCCTCTGCCCCTGCACCACCCCCACTTTCCCGGACCGTGTTCCGGGGGTGGCCGACCCACCCTCTCTCGTGGTCCGCTTGGCCTCCTAGCGGGTTTCAACCGCGTCAAGCTTGACTTGCTCCTCCCAAGAGCAGGAAAAAGAGGGGCAATCTCCTTCCTACTGATCGGGGGGGAAGGAGCTATCTCAGGGGCGCAGGGGCGCTTTCTGCCCAGTACCTGCGTCTGGTACCCCCTTGACACTGCCATAGTGCTGACCGACTGCAGTCTGCGGAGTGAGAGTGGCCCTCTCGACAAAGTTCTTTTGGGAATCTGGCGACCCTTGCCCCCGGGCCTCCAGCCCCACCCCGAGGCTCCACGGTTGCGCCCCCGCGGCTCTCGAGGAGAGCGACTTGGGGCGCTTCCTCGCATAGTTGCTTGAGAAAATCGGCCCCACTTCGGGGTTAAACGACAATCACAGCCCCTCGGGCCTCGGAGGGGCGCCCTCCCCACCCGTACCCCGGCCCCCTGCCCCAGTAAGCGTCTCGCAGCTCCGTCTCCTGCTCTAAACAAGAACAGGGGCCCGAGACCGCGTTCACACGGAAAATTATGCCGGCTCCAGCGGCGCGTAAAATTGATGTGAACCGAACGAAGTGGGATCGGTGTGATCCTCCCTCTCTTGTCTCAACAGGGGTTTCGGCGCGTTACACAAGGCCGAGCTTGTCTCTTTAAGGAGACATTGGACCCTAATTAGTCCGCATTCCTGGCGAGGCCGAGGAGCAAGGGGCCGAGGGTTGTTTGGGTTGGAGGGGGGCGGAAGGGAGGACTAGACTCGGAAGGAGATCTTCTGACCAGCCTCTAGCCTTACCGCCCCCTCCACCCTCTTTATTTTGCCGCCACCACCGCCACCAACACCCAGTTCTGAAGATGCAGCCAGGGCAGCAGCAACAGCAACAGCAGCCGCAGCCGCAGCCGCCGCCGCCGCCGCCGCCGCCGCCGCTACTCCCAGGCCCACGTTACTTTGATTGACAGCTGAACAAATGTTTCCCCGGTTCGAACGCTCGCGCTAAGGAACGTCAGCCAAGGCGAAGCTCCGCCTTGGGCGGGCCGTCTCCGCTCCGCCTCCGCTAACCCCATCCCGTTCCGTTCATTGGCCCGAACCGCAGACGACTCCCGGCCCCCACGTGGGCTCCAGCCCGGCCTGCTCCTCCCCTCTGGCTCGCCATTTGTCAGCAGTGAAATGATGGGCAGTAACACAGAACGGCGATTAATGTTCAGCCACCTCTGATTGGTTGCTGGAGACGCCTACCGCGCCGAGGGTGGGCGGGGCGCTTGAAGAGCGCCCCAGAGCAGTCGCGTGGCGGGCCGGTGATTGTAGTCAATCTGGCCGAATCCTCAACCGGGGTCGCTGGGGGTGGACTACATCTCCCGGGATGCTCTGCGGTCCCTCTTCGGACGGTTGTGAATATGTATCAGAATGTTAATGATTAGCTGCTGCTAAATTTGGTCAAAGAAGTCACCTACACAGAGCGTGTTGTTAGAGCTGTTCTGAGCGGGTGTTTGGGCTGTTGGCTGCTTTCTTCCCCCTCTCTCACACACTTGTATATTATTTTGAGGTGGTGTTCGCAGAGTTTAAAAGGAGAGAGAATTAAAAAAAAAAAAGCCGCAAGCGTTTCACTCTCTTTTATTTTTATAATCCCCTTCAATTTGGGGTTAAAAAAAAAGACAAGAAAACAGGAAGGAAGAAAAATAAGGAAATGAGATGTGGTAAAAGAAGCTAAAAGGTGCCTTTTAAAAGATCGTTGCTGTGAAGTGAAAAAATCTCCAGAGAAACCAAAAAGCACCGCCGAGACCTCTTCCGAACCAAAGGAGTTTGTGTTTGCTTTTAGGAAAGAAGAGAGAGATCATTCATTCGGAGGAATAACAACCAATTAAAAGACAAATAAAAAAAAGTTTGGAGTGGGACGAGCGAGCGGGCGGGCGGCGCTGCCGGCGGGCGCTGGTGCGCGGAGCTCGCACTTTCCCGGCCCGGGGGAGCGGCGCGGCCGCGGCGCCGGGCTCGGCGGGCGCGCCTCGGCGGAGCGAACGTCGGAGCGTTGCCGCGGGAGACGCGCGCCGGACAATGCCCGCGGCGGGCCAGTGACGCCCGCGAGGAATGCCGAGCGGCCCGGCCGCCCGCACCCAGCCGCCGCCACCGCCGCAGCGCGTTCCTGCCGCCCGCGTCACGCGAGACCCGGCGGGGGCCGGGACCGCCCGAGCCGCCCCTCGGACCTGGCCGGCCGCCTCCGCCGCCGCCTCCTCCTCCTCCTCCTTCTCGGGGCCATTAAAGCCAATGAGCCGCGCGCCTCTGCCCAGCGCAGCCAACTAAATCGGTTTGGATGATTCGCGATCTGAGCAAGATGTACCCGCAGACCAGACACCCGGTGAGTGCGGGCGGCGGGGCGCGAGCTCGCCGAGCGCGGGGGGATTCCCCGCGTCGCCCCCTGCGCGCCGAGTTGTGTCTGGGGCCGGAGGGGCGGGGAGGGCGGCCCGCGCCCCGCGGCCCGCTCGGGGAGCCGCCCGCCGTCACCCCCCCTACCCCCCGGCGCGGTGGCACTCTCAGAGGGGGTGCGGAGAGGCAATTGAGTTGTAGCCATTTTCTTATTGTTGTCTTTGAAGCCCCTGGAAGCCGCGCCGAGCGGTTCGTCGTCCCCGCGACTCGTCCGGGGGAGGGGGGGGGGTGGCGAGCGATGGAGGAGGCGCGACTCCGCGGCGGGGCGGGGAGGGCGCCCTCGGCGGCGGCGCGGCTGGTCCCGCTTGCGGCTCGAGAGTGCGGGGCGCCGGCCCCTCGCGCCGCGGGCCCCGGGGACGCGCGAGCGAGCCCGCCAGCTGGCCGCGGAGGGTGGCGGCTGCGTCCCCCCTCCCCCGACCTGACCGCGGCCAGACGCCATGGCGCGAGTCCCCCCGACGGGCCAGTTTCGATTCCGGGTGGGGAGGGAGTGGGCGCGGCGCGCCGGACGCCTGGTGGGGGCGTCTGCGGTGGGCGAGGGAGAGGAGCGGGGTTTCGAACCCGCAGGGTCCGGGGCGGGCCGGCGGACGCGGGGGCCCGGGGCCACCCCGAAACCGGCCCCTGGCGGGCTGTGCGGCGAGGCGGGGGTGGGGTGGGGGAGCTAGATGAGAGTTTTAATCGCTCTTTGCCTGCCTGCGCGGTGACCCCCCCCCCCCACTCCCGCTAGCGCCGCGTGGTGTGTTTTCTCCATCTCTGCCTCGCCTGTGATGTGGGCTAATTAAATATTTTATTGTTCTTTAGGCACCGCATCAGCCTGCTCAACCCTTTAAATTTACAATTTCCGAGTCCTGTGATCGGATTAAGGAAGAGTTTCAGTTTTTACAGGCTCAATACCACAGGTAACGATATTGACTTTAGCTGATCCTCCTGTTTGCTTAGCTCTTGTCTCTCCCCCCCCCCCTCCGCCCCACATACACACACAAACACCCACCCCCCCCCCCCTTGTTTTTTTGGCCGCCGCGGGGATGGTATTATCATTTTTACTTGTGGGCAGAAAGGGCAAGGCAAGGCCTCTTTTCCTTAGGCAGGTGTAAAGAAATTAAGCATTCTTCCCTTCTGTAAATAAATAAATAAAAAGGAGGCAGAACAATCGAAACTGGGGAGACTTGGAAAATGCTGAGGCCAAACTTTCGATATTGATTTATTGGGGCCAGGAGAATGGAAGGTTGGGAAGATTCTGGGGCCTTTTGACTTCCTTGGTTCTTTATTACTCCGGGCTTGATTCCGTCTCACTTTTTTCTGCCATTCCACTGAAATACCGAGAGCTGAGAGCCCTGGGAAGTCGCAAGTGAGCGATTTCATTACTTTTATGCTGAAAAAATGTTTTCTTCTTAGAGACGACCGTTGGACTTGGAGTGCCTTTGAAATATTTTTCTTTCACTGGCTTTCTAATGACGTGGAATTCTTTCTTAAATGCAAGAACCTAAGCAAGCCACTGAACCCGATCCACACTTTGCCCCTGGGTGGTGGTATTAAACTTGTCTCTGTTTTGGAGGGAACAAATAAGACATCATTCATAAGACATGCTTGATTCATATTTTCGTTAATCTCTTCGCGGAACATGAAAGAAAAAAAACCCCTTGTGACATTTTGGGGGACTTAAATTTGTGTTTGGGTGTGTAGACATTCTTGATGTTTATTTTCTTCTTCTTTTTTCATTAAATGAATTTAGTGAACGTTCGTTTCTCAATGCGGTTCTGGAATTAAATGGGCCAGAGGATTTTTTTCTTAAACAAAACCCCCACTTTTGGTCCTTCTTGAAAGGGCAAGTCCAGGCTCCTTCCAGTCACCCCTTTCTCTCCTTCGGTAATGAGGGCGGTATTTAAGATAGTTGATTTGGCACTTTGTAGGTGATGATTTAGAGGAGGGAATGCGTGTTTACTTTTGAAGAACGTAAGTCAAGGTCTGCATTGTATTTAGATTTCATTATGTCTTGAACAGCCTGAAGCTGGAATGTGAGAAACTGGCCAGTGAGAAGACCGAGATGCAGCGGCATTATGTCATGGTAAGAAAACTGTGTCACAGATTCAAAGTGCCTATTAGTTTAGGATACCAAAAGCAAGGAAGGGTATGTTCAGATTGCTGGAGGCTGTAGGATAGATCCCAGTCACAGTGCCAGCGTAGTTGAGGTTGTGGGAATGTGACCATTAGCAACCTGTAATTCCAGGATGTTAGAACTTGCCTCTGACAACCAGCTTTGATTTCATTTTCAAAAAGTTCAGCTGTGTGGGGTATAATCCTCTGGGCTTTGTTTTTATAGATTGGGGAAAAAAAAAAAAACACCCAAAAAACAAACAAACAAACCCAAACCTCCTTTATGTTTTGTGTAGAGTCACAGGCAAAATGTTTCTCTGTTAGTGGTTTTCTTTGTTGTTTTATTGTTCTTGTTCCAAACAATCTTAACCAGTTTTTCCGTACACAGTTATATTTTTAATGTTTCATTTGTCTTAGAGAATGACAGATACCCAGACACCAGACACCTTTTCAAATTTTTCCCGCTTTTTAGGTTACTAGTTTGTGTGTCTTTGCATGTGTTTTGTGTGTTTTCAATTTCTGTGGTGTTCCATTGGTTTGAGGAGTGTTGTCGGCCCCTGTATAACTGATTTGTTCTGCCAGAATTTCTGTAATGACAGTTACGTTACACGTCCAAAAAAGAAAAAAAAAAAAAAAATCAGATCTGCTTTTTCAGAAGTCTTACCAAGCATGTTTTTATGCTTGTTCATAAAGGCTTCAGAGTAACTCATTCATTTCCTATCAAGCCCTTTTCCTTTGAATGTATGAACATGAGCAGTACACTAAAAATGAGAGAACTCTGAAGTAGCATCACATTTCTGAACAGTTCTTTCAAAGCGTCAGCGTTTGTAGGAGACTCTTGCCATTAACTTGCCCGCTGTGCCTAGGAATTAGAGTCCATATGGTACCAAATTTTCATCAGACCTTTTTGATGCATCTGTTTGTGATGTATAAAGAGAACTGGCGATGTTAAGAATGCTATGTGTGAACTTGATTTTTGTGAGTTATTTTCCTAGAGTCTGTGTCTTAGGGTGGCTTCTAGTTTATTCAGCTAAGTGTTCCTCTTTAGCAGCATAAGTATTATGGTTATTTTGGTTTAGGTGAGGCTTTTACGTTTGTTTTAAACACAGTTGGAGCATTGGGAACAAACTAGGGAGACCAATGAAAAGCACGAAATTAATTGCTTTCCCTTCTTTGACAGTATTATGAGATGTCCTATGGGTTGAATATAGAAATGCACAAGCAGGTAAGTTACTTCTTTATACCATTTGAAATGACAGTAATACTGTATACTTTAGAAAGAAAATTGTATGTTTCGCAATTTTATTCTGCACGTTTTTGTGGCTGTCTGTATTTTAAAAGACTGTACGGGAAACAATGCTATCTTTTCAGGTGTGGTTCCCCATCCTTTTTGCATATTCCCCTAATTTTAATCATTTAAAAACATGACTTAAAGGGTCTGAATTCATATTAAACTTTGTACACTTTCAAAAGCAGGATGCTAAATTTTAAAATAGGTTTTGTTTTTCTTTTGAAAGAGTTAATGTGTGTATTTCAGGCATTGCAAACTTGTCCTAGGAGAGGGCTTTTCTTAGCGAATATTAAAAAGAAAACTGTAAATTGTGTGGAACCTTCCTTGGCTTGGTGTGAAAGAATGGATAGAGGGTGAGCTGGGAGGATCAAAATGAAATCTGTAGCGCTACAAAAGAAATTGATGTAAAATAAAATCCTTGTACCAGTCCCCCGAGGCTACTTAGTTGGGTCTTACTAGGAATTGTAACTGTACTTCCAAAATTTGTGCAGTAAATTGAGCCAGATAGGAGGTTGTGATCAGGTTCAACACCACTGAGTCTTCAAATCTAGTAATTAGTTCAGCCAAAAAACAAAACAAAACAAAACAAAAACCATAATGATTAGTCAGAAAGTGTTGAGAGGTATGACTCAAACAGCTTTTTTTTTTTTAAATGCAGGCAACTGAATTAAATGGTTTGGTTTAAATTTTCTAGATAGAAAAATAGCATATATGTAAAAAATATTGTTTGGCAGCAATAATTTATTTTTAGTGATCTGGTGAAAGTGCTTCAGGTCTGTTTCATCAGCTACTTTAGAATAGGTGTGTATGTGTTTACCTGCTGGGAAAAGATGAGGGAAAACTTAATGCTCTTCATTTCTTGTTGATGCTCATGGTAGATATCCTTATTTTCTAAGTTTATAACCTATAAAATGGACACATATTAGGCTTTTAGTACTTACGGATTCCTTTCTGGATATAATCACATACTTACAGGTAGTAGATATTTAAAAGATGCGTGTTTTTAAAAAGCCATCAGATAGACAGTATTTGAAAACAGAAAGTTGGAAAAAGGGAGTTGTTACTTAAGCTGAAGACTTGATTTCAGGTACTTTTGTTTTTATCATATGCTGTTTACGTACGTCAGTATTAACACAATATAGTTTGCTGCGTATTAAAATATCCCCTCCAAAAAATCCATCAAGCTTATGGATAGACTCCTCTTAGCTGTACCTTACAGGAGTAAATTATATGAGAGAGATTGTTTGTTAATTATGCTCATTACGTGTCATTTTAGGTCTGGATCTTGTACGTGTCTTTTTTTTTTTTTTTTTTTTTTTTTTTGTCCTCACCCCACCATCCCAGGATTAATTAGTGTCTTTTTAAAGATTGAACCAGATGATTAATGTTCCTTTATTTCTCCTCCTGTGTCTTATTTACCATAACACTTAGTTTCCAGATCTCTTTATACATAACATTTACAGTTCTGAGAGACCCAGACTTGTATTTGATTGTATGCATTTCTTTGGTGAGGGGGGGATTGTGTGTGAGATCCCTTAATTTTACACATTTTGTACCCCCGTAATTCTGTCATCCTCTTGTCCAGGTGGCCTCACATGCCGTCCATTTAAAATTGAGAATGGAGTACATTTTCCCTTTTTTTTTTTCCCCCTTGCTTTTAAAATTCAATCATATCAAGAATCCTGAGGGCAGTTTATCACATTATGAAATACAGACAGCCCTGCAAACCACCTACTTATTATATTTTCTTTCTTTCCCCCCTTAAGCACAGAGGCATATCTGTCTTTATTTGTTTTCCTAGGCAGACAGCCTTGGTTCCTCTTGGCCTCTCTTCCAGATGCACTCGCTGGATACCCTCGTAATGGAAAGCAGCAATAATGCAGGGAAGTTGCCCTGCGGCATAATTGGGCCTAGTTCTCAAGATCGGGTTAGGCTTATTCACTTATTAGATTTGTGTCTCTGAAGGGTTCAAGAGTAGGAGTCCCCGGAGTCCTTGGAAGTACCCTAGTAATTGGTGGCCCTGATATTTGAAACCTTTGTGTATTTTTTGGTTAACGCTCCTGTTCTTCTTAGCTGCTGCCAGCCACAGAGTATTTATTTTTAGAGAAATTTTTCATTGGAACAGAAAATGATGGCTGTGATGGAGTCATGACTCTGTGACTTAGCAAACTGATAAAAGGATAAAAGCATAGAGCGGTGACAGACAGGGTGGGGGTCTGGTATTATGGCCCCTCCCCTTTCTGTATGATGTTCGTGGTCAGTCACCCTGTGTTGATTCTGATAGAAGACTATAGAGTGAAATCTATGGGGAATTTGTCATTCTGAAATGAAAGCTAATGTAATTAGTACCAATTAAAGTACATTTAGTAAATTGGATTTAATCTTAATTAAGCCTGCATAATGTTGCCAATTTTTAACAATTATGTTTGAGAACATAATTAATTTAAATTTTGGTAACTGAGTAAATAGCATTAGTCTGGTAGAATTAGTTGATTTTTTTTTTTTTTTAAAGGAGAACTGGGTGACATGACATGGAATTAGAGCATAAAATATGAATCTAATTTCTGCTACTCTTTAGTAGGATCAATAGAGCTGAGCCAAGGAAGCTGGAAACAAACCCAGAAAAGTTAGAATGGAGCATTGTAGGCCATAATGTGAATTAATGCTTCACCACTGTCTCAAGTTCCAGCATGAACACGAAGATGACAAATGGGACATAGTTAGAAATGGCACATGTTTTACTGTGATGTCTGCATAATGGAATTTTTTTAAATGAAAGAACATTGGCCTGTGTTCCCTAAGGATTTCCTAGTGAGGTTTTTGGGTTTTGTGTTTATTTTTTGGGGTGGATGGGACAGTTGGCTCACGGTTTACTTGTTACTATTTTTGATGATTTTTTTTTTTTTAAGTTTTATTTATTTTGAGAAAGAGACAGCACGAATGGGGGAGGGCCAGTGAGAGGGGGAGAGAGAGAATGCCAAGCAGGCTCTGAGCTGCCAGCACAGAGCTCCATGTGGAGCTCGAACCCACGAAACCATGGTGAGATCATGACCTGAGCCGAAACCTAGAGTCGGACAGTCAACTGACTGAGCCACCCAGGCACCCCATTGATTGTTCCTCTTTATAAATGCAGTGCGACTTCTAAATGGGTCAGTGACCCTGGGCACAGCAGGGTGATGCATGCAGTTGATAACATTGCTAAATGCTGCTCATTCTCATCCTTCACCTGTAATGCTGTAATTAAAGAAGACCTCCCTGATGTAATCTGACAGCAGCAGTTACCTCTTTAAAAAGTGAATATTGGATGTTGATTAGGAACAGTAGGTATGTGAATTCCACCGAGAGGAGCTGCGAACGGAGATGAATATACCACGTTTTGAGGACATCTTGTGACTTTCTCATAGTCAGTCTTCTGTAATCTGAAGGTCTTTTTGCTTCTAAAAAAACTTAGCTTAGTATTTGAATTTTAGAATTAGAAAAGTTTGGAAATCTACAACACTTAGAACCTAAAAAAGTAAATACTGTGCTCTCAATATACACGTTTGTGTGTTTCTGTGCATGTGTGTATATGTGTGTGTATTTTTATATATAAATATAATTATTATTTTTTTAATCAGAGCAGGAGAATTCCTGTTTCACTCCAAGCCATGTAAATTTTATTATGAGACTTGGGCCACAACCATTTGAGTGCTGCTAAAATATTAATTGAATAGAAATGAAAGGGCCTTGCCAACTGATAGGATATCATAATCATAGCCTCTCTGGTCGATGGTAAATGATGATAAATGACATTAGGAACCTTTTAGCAAACTGTAATAACTACAAGGAGGGAAGCAGTATGGATTTGCATTATATCTGATACCCTCTAGTACCAAGTGGATTGCCAATACTGCTTGTTTAGCATTTTCTAAGGGCAATAGGATATTGATTTCTGACTTACAAGGAACAGCTCTATTTTCACCATTGAAAAGTATTGCAGGTTGTTAAGAAGAAATTGACTTGAAGAGGCCGACTGCTGCCCATCATGGAGCAAATAAAGCAAAACTGCCGAAGCATGGTGGAGCAGCGAGACGGGCCCTCAGCAATTTGTTGCTATTAATTTACCATGCTCGACAGCAAATCAATCGGCATCTACTTCATCTGCTGGAGAAAATGCTGTCCAGGGCAGATAAAAGGCTCGGCATGGTACAGAGAATAGACTGGATTGGCCAAAAGGAGGCTGCAGTTAATGTGTAAATAAGTGAAATCAAGGCCACTGTTGCAGAGGAAGCTGTTGTTAATTAGGTTGGTGCTTTTTCGCGAACTATTTGAGAAAGTAGCCCAGGATTTGAGGAATAAAAAGAGATTTATTGAGGTTGAAGTAATATATGACTGGCATCACATTCCAGCCTTGAGTGGTCTTGATGCGAGGGTGCAGTAAATTTATTTAGAAACAGTGCTTGCGATGGAGGTCCATTTGTTTAAAGTTCTGCTTAGAGCAGCTTTGCCATAAGAAAAGTATTTTTTAAAAATATTCCTAGTTTCTTACACACCTTTTGTCTTGGACAATAAGCGCTTGGATTAGGAGGATTAGGTGCACGAATAGGTGTTTGAGAATGTAGGCAAAAATGTGTCTTGTCTTCCCGCACGGTGACTAATTATTTTTTCCAGAAATGAATGATCGAACTCTTGTATACTAATGAAAGTGAACTATTACGAAAGGTGGGATGTTCTAGCTGAAAGGAATAAGCCGATGAAAATTTTACTGGCAGAGCTTTCTTTTGCTGTATCAACATTAGGGTAATAGTCTAGAGGTTGGTGAACAGTGGGTGGACACTAAGGCGCTGGAAAATCTCAGAAGAGATTACAAGTGAGATTTCGATGATGGTGCAGAAAACCTCCAGATACAATTAGAAGAGCATGTGCATGCTCGGGTGGGGGAGGGGCTTCTTGTGATTTTGTGTGTGTTTTTCATCGAGGCTTAAAGCCACCTCTTCTAGTGCAGGGTTACCGAGCCTTCAGTGATACTTCGATAATACTTCGCAATTAATATTAAGCAGATGGTGGTGTTTTCTTACCCCTTGCCTGTCTGATCTGGACATTTTGGGATAAGGACCCAACTGCAGCCCTACTTAGTAAATCTAGATGTCTGTAGATTTTAAATTATGTATTTTTTTCCAAAACTCGGAGAGGATCTAGCATTAGGACAATTGATACAAGCAGCAGTGCTTTGGGCAGGACCCAGTAAGCTGTCACTTTACTTCTCACAGGGCTTTGAAGAGAAGCAGATGTATGAGGAGGAAATTTAACCTGTCAGGGTAGGTGCATAATGAGGGGTGTTTTCTGAATGGTGTGGGTTCCCCCTTTTTCTTTTCTCATCTTCTCATGTGTTGAGTTCTGAGTTTTCTCTTTTTTGAGGTCTTCTAGAGTGTCTGAAGATTGTTCACCTAAAGTAGTGAGCGTTGAGTGGAACTGGGATTTCCTCTCAATGGAAGTGAACGTTTTTTATGTATCCGGCATAGGCACTTATCTGGGCACACTGCCAGAATTCTTTATTCTCACAATGATCCTAAGAAAGGGATTATGTCCAATCAAAGGGTGATTAAACAGGATGAGATCTGCACAAGGTGATGTAGTTATTAGGTAGTGGATTCAGAACTTCAGATGAATTTACCTGGGAGGATGTTTCTTGGGAGATAGGTCTGCCCTGGGTTGGCAGGCCCTGATAGGTCAGGCCCCCGGGTCCTTCTGGGAATGGGAGACTGGTGTGGTCCTGGGGTTTGTCCTTAAGTCACTGAACTTCCGGGCTCATGCCCAGAGCCCCTGGAGCGTCCTTCAGACTCTGTCAGTGGGTGAGGGGGTGAGGGTCTCTTTCGCTTGGAATCTCCCATGGATGGAGCAAGGAGAGCTGCCTGCTTATCAAGACTGAGTTTGCTTCCTCCGTGGGCAACCTATTTCTCATTTGTTTACAGACTTGTTCTTCCATTTAACTTTTATCTTTTCCTTGTGGCTTCTAAAACTATGCCTGAAGACAAGGGGCTGTTTTTTAATCACCATCTTGTGGGTTTTTGAAGGGGAAAATGGGGAGGGGAAAATGTGATGTTTTGTGGCCTCTTTGTAGTTCAGAAAGAGGCTCTTAGATGCAGGAAATCACATACAACTCAAAACTTTTAAATTAAGGTAAATATTTTGCTTTTACTGGTGAGAGATTTTCTTTAGAGCATTCAAACAAAAGGATATTTCCTTCTCACTGCCCCTTAATCCCTCCTGGATATTGATTTTATTTTTTGTTTTTCTGGGCAGAGTTCTTTGTGACCTAAGTAATAATACCTTTGAGCTGGGTTGAACTATCTCATGCCTTGAGGTGATGTTGCAGCCTTAGTGAAGTCAGACCCTGCTGGTGGCGGCCATTGTGCTCACACCTCGGTTCCACCTTTTCTCTCCTAGAATTTTTACCTTTTTTTTTTTTTTCTTTTTGTGTTATGGAGTAGGTAAAGTACGTTGGGAATTAGATGTTTAAAACGTGGACTTAGAAAAGTTATTTGTAGGCTTTATTTATTTATTTTTGGTCTGTTTTTTAACGAGGACATTTTCACTACCTTTGACGTGACTGGGTAGTCTGGCTTATTACGTCAGGATGGCAGGAAGGTATTTGACGGCCATGGAGCCAGTGAAGGGGATGTGATTTTTAGAAGGTACTTTGGCTCGATCCCCTTTCACACCTCCCCTTAAAAAGCCCCAGCACACCAGCAAGGGAGGCACATCCAGTAGTCTTGTGGTTGGGTTATCACTTTTGTGAACTGGGCTACTGAAGAAGAACAGGAGACAGCATGGGGGGTGGGGGGGGAGCAACTCTGTAAATCAGAGTGTTTACACTGATAAGGACAGTTTGTGAGGCTTAGGACTTGACTCGTTCCAAGTGTACTGCAGACCGAATTCATGAAATTAGTATTGCTCTACTTTAAGTGAGAAGGGCTTTGCAGGTTTTTGACTTTGCCTCAGTAACAGCTGTCAGTGGTAGTTGCTTTATATCTGTAAAGAGGGACTTAGCCAGCATTCGTCAACACAAATCTATATACTCTATTTTCATTGGAATTGACCCAGTGTTTGTGCCAGGCCCTTGCTGGTTCTCTACCACCCGGCCAAAACTTTCTCCGGAGGGCTTCATTGTGTTGCCTGTGCTCCATCCAGCAGGTGGATGAAGGGCAAGGTGTGGGTTTTTTAACTGGACTGTCAGAGAAGCGAAAGACGATGCTCCTGAATGCCCCTTAGGGACTCAGTCTTCTGGTGAGTTGTGTCCCTTGGTCATTATTTTTGAGGACTTTGTTCACAGGTACTTCAGGATTTGTGTTGCGAAGGGAGCGTCTCCCATTTCTTGGAAAGAAAGCGTGGCTGCACTCCCAGCTCGGGACGCCGGCTCTGGCTGTGGTCTGGGTGGCCGCGGTGTACCTGGGACCTCTGCGGGGACCCGGCCTGGGCAGCGGCCCTGGCAGGGAGAGGTTGCGGAGGGGAAGATGGGTATCTGCTTCCTGATTTCTTAGCAAGCTTATTCCACTTAGCAGTATTCTAATTAGGACACTGCTCTTATTTTCGCTCTGTATTCTGCGTCTCTGGGTTTGTGGATGATTTTGGTTAAGGAATTTGAAAATACAAGGAAATATAACTGGAAAGAATAGTAATTGTAGAAATTATGAGCACTAGTACCCCATAACACTCTCTCTTTACAGAGAGCTTAAGGCATTTTATATGTTCTCCTTAATCTTCCTGATGTTCCTGTAAAGCAAGTAGCAAGCTTTGGATCCGTGTATTTATTTAAATAGCTTCTGTCAGTGGAGTACTCCACAGTTTGCCAAGCAGTGTCATTCTGCTGGCCTCCTTGAACAGATGACACTAAGGCTTAAGGGCTTAAGAGACTAGCCCAGTGTCACAGTACAGGAGGATCAGCACGCGGGCGGGGAGCCTAGGGTTCACGGAGGTCGGTGAACATGCCTGAGGTCGCATAGCGAGAGTAACTGGCAGAAAAGGAAGTAGGTTTCTTGACTTCCCTTCCAGGGCTCCCTTCACTGACCGTGCTGTTTCCAGACAACAGACAGTGTGCTGTTCCTGTGACGTTCTTGGCTGTATGCAGCGGGAAGAGCTCGGGAATGCTGTTGGCTCCAGGGGGTGTTAGGGGTCCTCTCGAGCTAGAGATCTGATCTGGGCGTTTGTGAGTACAGAGCCTTTCTCTTTTCTTCTCTACCCTTCCAGTGCTTGGGCCCTGCCCAAAGGGAGGCTTACCATTGCAGATTAAAGTATGAAGCCCAGATCCACTTTTAGCAAAGTGCTTAATAAAACTGGCTTTTCCTGCATTCTTCAAGTATGCTATGCACACACACTGTACTTGATACAGCCTTGTTTCTCGCCAGTGTCCCCTGTCCCACTAGCATGTAACTTCATGGGAACAGTGTGTTTATTCTCCGTGGTGTCCCTGGTACTGAGAACTGTGCCTGTCACACAGAAGGTGCTCAAGAAATATCTGGTGACGAGGGAATGCTCACGTTCAGATTGAGTTAGCCAAGAATATGTGTGATCTCCTATTTTTAAGGCCTAATAGTTAGGTTGTAGGATAACAAAAAGTGGAGTTTCCAAGCCTAGTTAGGCCTGTGGTGCCTACTTCTTAAGTTCGTGGAAAAAATGACAGATGGAAAGGGAAGTAAAAGCGGCCTAGCTCGGCGTGCCCTTCGGGAGCGAGTTAGGATAAAGTAGAATATATGTATTTCAGCATGTGGAATCTGCCTTTTTAAAGATGAAAACATGAATGCGTCCCAACTGAATCTAAAATTCAGTTTGAACATCACTATATCACTAGTCAGTGTTAATCTGAAGAATCCTTTTTTACTGTTAATAAGTCTGTGCTCATGTGGTTTGAATGAGTGTGGGGAGATATGGGTCTGAACCATATTGTGGTGTGCTTAGGTAACTACCCTCCAAGTCCGTAAAAATGCCAGTGTCTAGTTCTGTTCCAGGGACAAGGAACTTTAAAGATATGTTAGTTTTTTATTAGTGGAGATGGTATAGTGTTACTGAAAGAGTCACGATTGTAACAGTAAGTGATTTTAGAGAGCTTATTGGGTGAATAATATTTCACTTAATCTCACAATAGTCTTATGAGATTACAGTATATTATTATTTCCATTTTATATATGAAGAGTCTGAGATACAGAAATCAAGTAACTTCTTGAGATCAACCAACCAGTGAAATAGGTCCTGGGTTTGGCTCCATTTTCAGATCATTGGTATAATAGATATTTCTGCCGTATTCCAAATGCTGGGTTTGGAATACTCTTATTACCAGCATTCTCTCCTCTCTCGCTCTCTTTCTCCCCCCGCCCCAAATACTTGACCCACTCAGGGGGTTCAGGTTCTAGTTCTCACCTTACCAGTGACCATCTGTGTGATACTGCTGAGTATCTTAACTTCTCAGGACCACACTTTTCTCAGTTTCAATTAGTAGAAAACAACATTGAGATCCCTTTTAGCTCCTCTGGTCTAAAATGACCCTTTGGTTTTGGTTTGTTATTTTCTGTGACCATATGACTAGAAATTGAGATTTACTATCACTTCTTTTTAGTCTTAGCAAGTCTCTTTAAACATCTATTCTCTGAGTTTGTTTGTTTGTTTGTTTTAGCCCAAAATTAACCTGATGAGACTAGGAGTCGGAATGAATATTTAAATTTATATAGTACTTTATATATTTTACAAGGTACTTTCTCATCCATTATTTAAGTCAATAATGTTTGCTAAAGCGTTTTCCCTATCCTGTGGATGAATAAAATGAGATGCAAAAGTCAAATGATTAAGTCTCACAGTTAATTAGTGGATTGGTCAGAATTCACTGATTCATGTAATATTACTATTACACATAATATAAAAGTATGTAATACCAGTGTTTTTTTTTAAGTTTATTTATTTTGAGAGAGAGTATGAGTAGGGGAGGGGCAGAGAGAGAGGGAGAGAGAGATTCCCAGTAGGCTCCACACTGTCAGCGTGGAGCCCGACACCTGGCTCGACCTCATGAACTGTGTGATGGTGACCTGAGCCAAAATCAGGAGTCAGACGTTTAACCGACTGAGTCACCAGGGTGCTCCGACAATTTTTTTTTTTTTTATGAACACATGCACTGGGCTAGTGAACCAATCGGTTCATCTTTATTGCAGATTTTCATTGCTGGTTCATGGACTGATGACCACAGGCCTATTGATTTTTTTTGTACTTCTAACTATGAAGTCTCTAGGACAGGGACGGTACCTTTTACAACCACATGGGAGTGTCCAGAGAACTAACGCACTGAGAGCCAGCGTGGGGTGAGAATGGGATGGAGAGTCCTTGACTGGGTTTTAAAGGATCCACATGGTCCTTGAACTTCTTTGCAGAAGTTTTTCTGTGGGAGAAGAGTCCATAAGCACCCACCGATCCAGTGAGGAAACCCAGACCCAAATGGAAGAGTTTGAGAACTACTCTCTGGAGCAGTGGTCTCAAACTGGGGCAGTTCCTTTTTCCCAAGGACGTTTTTGGCCATGTCTGCAGGTGTTTCTGGTTGTCACAACTTAGGGGCGCTGTTGGCTGGGATGGCTAGCGGCCAAGAGTCAGCCTTACCTGGCTCCCCTAGTTACTTCAGTCAGTTTGAGAGAACGTGTCAAGCCATGCTTATCTTTTCAGATTTTCTTGTGATGACAAGCACAGTAGGGTTGGTGGTCGTAGGCTCTTATTTCAGGTTCTGAATGGGGATATTACATGGTCTTCTGTAAACCACTCTCTTTCCTTTTCTCTTAGAAGGAGGCTTTTTCATTGGGACTGTTGGGCTGGTCGAAGTTTATTGGCTTTAGGTGAGGCCCGTTTGTCCTGACTACCCATTGAGGGCCCCAGAATTAGTGTTAGTCCTTTCTCAGGGAATAGTTTTGTCCTTTGTGAGCCCGTGTTTGTCCATGCTGAACGTTGTCGGTCATTTCAGCCATTCTCTTGGACGGTCGTCTGGTTGGTACCAAGATGTATATGATGGACTGGAGCCACTTGAGGACTGAGCACGATACCTTGGCTTGATCTGTGCCAGTTCAGGGATCAGGGCAGATCTTGCTGGAAAATAGCCCTTCTACCCTTTGACTTCGTCTCCTGCTGAGGTCAAAGGGCATTATCTTGTCTTTGTCTAGTCCTGCTCACATTGTAATAAACAAAACGGAATGCTGAGTTTTCTCAGTAGCCTGTGAGTCCCGAACTGGATTTGTTTTATTTTTGAATGCATCGGCACTGGTCAGTGGGCCTAAGTTTTACTTTGGGCTTACTTCTCCCCCCGCTCCATATTCCGTTGAGCTGTGCTGTGAATGTGGGTGACTATTTTAAAGGCTTTTGATTTTTTGGGACATAGAATTGTTTTGGAGTGTGGCTTATTACCACTAAGTACATCTACATTGGTTAACCTCAAAAAAATATAGTTAACCTAAAGTGGCCAATAAAAAACATGGTGGCAATTCCACAGTTTTACTTGCTTGAATATTTTTTGGCTAACTTGGGGAACACAGAATCCTTGTTTGGGCTTCTTAATGGAGAAATTGTGTCCTGCAAAATTCCAGAATGTCCTTCTTAAGTTTTTACCTTTATGTAGGTTCCGGGAATGTGGAGGTGACAGTTTGGCAGCTCTGTGTCCTTGTGAGCCTTTCCTTCCATTTACAAGGTGGCAGATTTAGGAGAGGCTGGGTCAGGCATAATACATTTATGTACAAAGACCTGGCTTTTTAGTATGGCTGTGTATTTCCAAATGCTCATAGATGGCTCGTAGTTGGGACCTATTGTAACCAGATCTAAGCAGAACTGATAGGATTTTCTTATAATCGAAGCAAGAATTCAGAATATTTTGCATCAATTTTGGATGCATATAGAAAAAAATCTGGTAAGATCTTTGTTACTTTTGGGTTTAAGATGGTATTCATGCCAGCTTCCCCACTTAGATTTATACATCCCACTTTTTTCTTTGATTCAGGTGTATCTTGGAGGTATCGTCAGGTTTAGTTCCAGACCATCACTATAAAGCAAATACTGAAATCAAGTCAAATGAATTTTTTGGTTTCTCAGTGCATATAAAAATTACGCTTCTATTATACTGTAGTCTATTTATTAAGTGTGCAGTAGCATTATGTCTGAAAAAACCATGCACATACTTACATTGAAAAACACCTTTGGTAAAAAATGCTAGCCATCATCTGTGTTTTCAGTTAATTGTAATTACTGATCACAGATCGCCCTAAGAAATAGAAGAATAATGAAAAAGTTTGAAATATTGGGAGAATTAACAAAATGCGACACGGGCATAAAACAAGCCAGTGTTGTTGGGAAGATGGCGCTGATAGACTTTCCTGATGGGCTGGCGCAGACTTTTCAGCTCGCAAAAAAATACAGTATCTGCGAAACTCGGGAAACTGAAGCATGGTAAAATGGTAAAATGAGGTATGCCTGTATTTGATTTTCCAGTTTGAAGGCATACTTTTGCCACATTTGTTTGTTTGAGGCGCACCCCAAGCTTTAACTATCTGAAATGGAAATATGTAGCTTCTCAAATAGAAATATCTAGAACCAGACCTACAGAAGCTAAGATGATAATCGAACGACTTTAAACCTGAGCAAGAACTTAACCCTCTTGAGGTTGTTTTATTATTCCTCTCACATTGAGAGAGCTACTTGGTCAAGAGACCTCAGAATTAAGGCAAAAGCCCTGATGGCTTTTAATTGTTCTTTGAGCAAATGCTAATTGACCTCCCACTACTTGCCGGGCACACTTTGAGGTCTAGGGAGTTCGAAGAGAGGATAGGCTTGCCTCTGTGGAGATTCTAATCTTTTTTGGCATTTGGACCAGTGTGAACAAAACAAGTTCTCTGACATGGCACTCTGACAGAGACGGAAGAGGGGCAGTCAGGAGTGATTAAGAGCGCTGTTCTTGAGACAGATTCAGGGACATTTCAGTTGGCCCTCGGGGGCAGCGGGGGGAGCACCTAAGAAGAAGGGAAAGGGGATGATTCCAAGTGGAAGCCACATACATAGATGGGAAAGGGCCGTGTCTGTTCAGGTTCTGGTTAGCATTTCTAGCTTGGTTGGGATAGGGGGAGAGAATGGTTGAGAAGGCAGATTTGGGATTCATCTACAGAAGGCCTTGAATGCTAGTATATTATGTGAGCTGTTGAACGAAGGCAAAAAGAAGTTTTAATCAGCCAGGAGGGCGAGGGTGTAGCAGCTAGCATGGGCCCTGACAGCAGATGGTCAATGAATTTTAGCTGAAATGATTTGAGTGGAGAGGCACAGGACTGGAGAGGGACAGGGTTGAGGAGGGATGTGGCACTGGCAAGGAGGAACCCAAGTGACCTAGCAGTTCATTGGACGACGGGTGTGTAAATGCATTCCTTCCTAAGACATTGACCACTGCAGCCTGGCAGAATCATGGTGCCACTGATAGAAAAGGAAACCTCCGGGAGGGGGAAGGGAATTGCTCTTGATTATGCTGGCAGTGAGGTAGGTGCCTAGGGAGGAGGGAGTGCTAGAAGGAAGAGGAGGAAAGAAAAGTGAGTTTGTTGCTTCTCTGGCCTTCCATGTCTTCATAGCCGCATCTTCCCTTCATCTCCTGCCAAATCTGTATTACTGCCAAGAACCTCAGGGATTCTTTTTCATAAGACTTGTATTTGTGCCTTATTATTCTATACCCAGGCCACGATGGGCTTTGCCAGGCAGCTCTTTGTGGACAGTGGGTTTAGGAACTTACCATTTTAGGGAACATGTTTGACCTTTGTGTCAGTGTATGAGAGCGAGTGTTGTTCTTCGTCATTTTGCTTGATTACTGCCATTACCTTTATAGACGTAATAGTGGGAGTTTGCAAATTACCTGATTTTTGACTTTTTCCTTTTTAAAGGTTTTTTTTTTTTTTAAACATTAAAAATAGGTACAGAATCTTCTAAATTATGCATCAGCTGTGGAGACTTTGCTCCAGTCATTCTTTTTTTTTTTCCTGTTTCCTTTCAATTTTTATATCATTTGGCCAGCAACTGGATAGATCAGTGATTCCATATCCTTTTTGTCTTGAGAAATTTCGTGGAAACGTGAGGCTGAGTCTGTAATTGTCTTGAGAAACTACTGTATTTCAAAACAAGTAATTGTCTCCATTGTTTATTATGTATGAGCTAAATTCTGAAATTACAATGGATGCTTTTAGTCAGTGCAAATTAATGTGTGTGGTTAATTTTCTTCTTTTTTTGTAATGTGGCATATTCTGTAGTTTAAACCCCCGCCCCAGACTCTTGTTTTAAACTGCTGTAGTTGAGTGAGAACAGCAATGATAGTAAGGAAAGTTAAGTAAACATGAAATTAAAAAGGCCATAGTGTACATTTTGGTAAACCAAAATATTGCTTGGTGGCATAAAACCACAGATCCATTCCAAAAAAAAAAAAAAAAAAAAAAACATGCGGAAATGTGGTTTTGCTGTCTGTCATGCAGTCTGTTTTCAACTGTCAGAAACATACGTTGCTTTTCTGGGGTAATTTTTTTTTCAAGTCTGACCACAGCTTTTAATTTCCTCTGCTCCACCCCCACCTCCCACCACACCTCTACGCATCTTGTGCGAATTTATGGGTGAAATGTCATGACATAATCATCAACCACCAGAGGGGTCAGCAGTTGTGGCAAAAGTTTCTTGTCTCCCATGTGCCCCGAGCCAGTGCTGTGCTTTTGGAAACTTTTATAATCAGCACATAGCGACTGTCCTTGTTTTTTGAACTTTTCAATGTAAATAAAATAAAGACCTTTAAAAGGCAGTTTCAAAGTGCTTTTGCTTTTTTTTTCTTTTTTTTGCTAAAAAAGTAGTATATTCATATTACAGACATTTTAGAAAAAGAATCACACATGATCCTTCCACTCTGAAGCTAACTGCTGACCTAGGCAGAAGCCCAACCAAGGCTGAGGCTTCACTGTCTCTACCGGTTGTTCTGTGGCCGATGGAAAATTATGTCTGCCTACCCACCATCGAAAAATACTGGGCAGGGTTCAAAGATACATAAAATAGACAGGTATATGTTCAGTTTCTTTTTAAAGTGCAAAACAGTTGGGGTGCCTGGGTGGCTCAGTCGGTTGAGTGTCCAACTTCGGCTCAGGTCATGATCTTGTGGTTTGTGAGGTTAAGCCCCTCATCAGGCTTGCAGCTGTCATTGCAGAGCCCGCTTCAGATCCTCTGTCCCCCTCTCTTTCTGTGCCTCCTCCACTCGTGCCCCCTCTCTCTCTCAAAAATAAACAACATGAAAAAATAAAAGTACAAAAAAGTATATGTGTAGTAAAATGAAACCTTAGTTCTTTAAAATTAATTTTGGTTTATTGCTAACTTAATGGTTTCTTCATCATTTTTATGGGCAGCATGATCCTAAATACTTTTTTAGGATATCCTCTAAATTCAGCTGGTAACTTTCTGTGATCTTGGTAAATTACCTAACTTTTCTGAGTCTCAGTTCTCATCCATACCTATAAAACGAGGGGATAGAACTGGACCAATGTGTTGTATAAAATGCTGGTTCCCAGGCCCCACGACCTGGGACTTGGGCATCAGCATTTTTCTAAAAGCTCCAGGGTGATTCCGATGTGCAGCAGGGTTGAGGACCAGTGAACTAAAGTGGTGCTTCTCAAGCTTCGGTGTGTGCACAAGTCATTGAGGATCATGTTAAAATCAGATTCTGTTTCCACAGGTCTGGAGTGGTGCCTGATACTCACCATTTCTGATGCACAGGTGATGCCGATGTTGCTGGTCCACTGACCACGTTTTGAGTAGCAAGGAGCCAAGGAATGTTTAAAATTTCTTGTGTTTCGTTGTTACTGTCTCCGTGATGTAGTTTATATCGTACATGGGGGAGTCCATGTGCTGCTTGAATGACACCCCCAATTTAGGATGTGAGGATTGATAGCTAGTGTGATATCTCCATAACCTGGCCTTGCTTACGTTCCAGACCCGCGTCTCTGTAACAGGTCAGCAAATTGAAGTCGTTTTAATAGTACCTTGTTTTAGGTAGCCTGACTGGACTCCAGCTGGTCGCTGGTGGGGTTGGTACCTTGTTACAGAGAAGGGAGACACTTCCATTTCTCCCTCCTCTGCTCTCTGAGACCCCACTGTGACAGGTACTTACACTTTCAAATTCTGTCCTCTTTCTTCTCATCCTCCAGTGTCTGCCCTGCTCATATTGACCTCTAATTCCTGAGCAGTATTTTAGGTAAATGGGCAAAAAAAAGTCATGAAGTAGTACATTTTGTTTTAACTTCATTTGTCATGTGAGCACATCCTCTGCAGAAATTTTATTTATTTATTTATTTATTTACTTACTTACTTACTTATTTATTTTTTTAACGTTTATTTTGAGAGAGAGACCGAGACCGAGCGCAAGCAGGGGAGGGAGAGAGAGGGGCAGACATAGACTGACTCCAGGCTCTGAGCTGTCAGCACAGAGCCGGACACAGGGCCCGAACCCACAAACCTGGAGATCATGACCTGAGCCGAAGTCGGACGCTTAACCGACTGAGCCACTCAGGTGTCCCCAGAAAATTTATCAAAGTTAAGTTTAACAAGCAAAACTCCCAATTTTGAAGTGTATTTTGTTGTGGAAGAAGCACAAACATCCTTGAGTGTTTGCCATGGTCGTCTTTAGCCCTGTCATTTAGAAAGAAAAAAGTACTGTTTATAATTGTAGTCCTTTACAGTTGGCTGTAGCATAGCATCCGGCTAGCAGGCAGCATGATGCAGTGGGAAGACCCCACTGAGGTCTAGGGTGTCTGCAGAACTGATTTCTAGGCCATCACCTGCCCTTAAGCCAGTGAGTTTAACTGTGGACCCGTAGCTTCTCCATGTAACACAGGCAGGGATCAAGGAATGCTCCATTTTTCAGGGCTCTGTCAGAGAATTTTGTTGCCTTGAAGGAATATACTTACCGCTTTTTCTAAAGTCCCAGGCAATAAGAAATTATCGTTTGCAAGTGGGAGTGTTGCTTTAGAACAGTGCTAGTGCATGTGGTCTGTGGACTGGTGCAGGTCTGCGAACAATTTGCCACAGATGGGCGTTAACAATAAGGAGTTTGTACCAGACTGTAAATCAGCACACTACTTTCTTGATTGGGAATGTCTTCACTGTTCAAAAAAACCAAAGGACGACAACAAAAATTCCACCTAGTTGAGCTGAACTCAACTCTGAGTTGATTTAATTCTGGCACAAGACCATTGTCTTCTTGATGATGGATAACAATGTGAGGATTGACTACTTTTCATTAGCGCTGCTTTACAATATTTAATCAGTGGGTTTATCAGGGCGGTTTTATTAGGACTAGAAAATTGGAGTTCATAAGATAAAGGAAGGTGTAACCTGAAAAATAAAAAAAGTAAATTTAAAAGCAAGTTAGGTGAAAGGTAAAGTCAAGTTCAAGCTGGTTAGGGACATGTGCAAAAATAGTAAGTTAAGTCAAGGCAGTTGACACAGATTCTCAAGTGGGGAGCCGTTCAGTCACTGCAGTTTGTGCTTTGGTTAATGCAAAACTCATTTAAATTCTTCTGAGTACTTTGAATTCTTAATTTAATAACTTAGAATTTTTGTTTTTCATTTTCATCATCTAATGGAAATAACATATTTCTATAAATCTCACCTGTTTTCTGTAGTCTTAAATTACAAGAAGCTTTGAAATTAAGCCTGACTTCCCCTCCACCTCTCCTCCTTACCCTGCAGCCTGCTATTCTTTACTCTTTACTACTATATATAAAATTTACTGCATCCAGGGCAAGTATCTGTTTACCAAGAAAAGAGGAAGAGAGGTCCTTTGCCAGTAGCGAAACATAAATACTGAGAATGTCTTTTCTGGGTCATAGTGCAAGAAAGTGGAGAAGCAGCACATTTTCTGGGGCTGGGCTTATGACCTCTCTCCTCTTCCCGATCAATTGGGAGGCACTGTTCTCTTATTACTGTGCCATTGAGTCTGCCCCCCACCCTGCCCCTTTAGATCCGAAGCCCTTCCCTGGTGTAGTATAAATTAGTGAGGGATGGCTTCTTAATTGAGGGACGGGAAGAGCCTAAGCTTGAATCGATACCTAACAATACAGTTACTCAATTTGTAGCACTATCTAATCTCAGTTCTGTTTTAGAACAGAACTACTTACCTTAAGGGATTTTATTCATAAGTGTATCCTCATAAATATTTCTGCCCACCAGATATGGGCAGCAGGTATTCTTCCCATTTCATGGGTGTAGACATGGAGTCCCAGATCACTTAGGGGTTTGCTTAAAGTCATGGTTCAGCTGGACTAGTAAATAGAGTCATCTTAGGATTTGGGACTCCACAGTTGTATCATTCACGGTATCGGTGTGCTTTCCAGAATGTTTTGTCATTTGAGTTCAGCTTTTTCCCCTTGCCTTTCATAACTGTCCCCCACAACAAACCTTGAAACTAGCCTTGAGACTTCCCTACCCTAATGAGTGGTAGCCCCATACCCAGGCTTTACATGTTGGAGTCATGGATTCCATACTTCTCATTGTCCAGGTCTAGGGAAGTCACAACATGCTGCTGATTTTCCCTCTGCAGTGTGTCTCCTTTCCTCCCACCGTCACCAAGCCTTATGGGGGCTTATGGGACTCAGGGAGACTTGAATGTCTATCCATTCATATTAGCTCTTTTTTTCTTTTTCTTTTTCTTTTTCTTTTTCTTTTTCTTTTTCTTTTTCTTTTTCTTTCTCTTTTTCTTATCCTCTTTCTTTCTTTCTTTCCTTCTTTCTTTCTTTCTTTCTTTTTTTGAGAGAGAGCACATGCACATGAGCTGGGGAGGGGCGGAGAGGGTCGGGGGGGAGACATAATATCTTAAGCAGGCTCCACACTTAGTGCAGAGACCGACCTGGGGCTCGATCCCATGACACTGGGATCTTGACCAGACCCGAAATCAAGAGTCGGATGCTCAACGACTTGAGCCACCCACGTGCCCCCGTATTTGGTTATTCTTTAGGGGCCCTTCTCCACTCCTGGAAATCTAGTCGGTATTCCCATCATGGCTCTTACCCTCTTTTTTGCTCATTTTACCCTTTACCTTGGTGACCTTGTCCACTTTGCTTAGTAGACGAATCCCAATTTTTTTCTACAGCCTGGATCTCTCCTCTGAGACCGTTGTATGTAACCGAGTCCTCATTTCCCTTCAGTGTCTCACAAGTACTTAAACTCAACATGTCTGCAAATGACATCTTCCCCCGCAAGCCTGCTCGTGGTCCAGTGATCTCTATCTCAGGAAATGCCAGAACCATCCACCCAGTTTGCCAAGCCAGAAACCTGGAGGCAGGTGATGATTGCCTTTCCTTCTTGCTCATTAGCCACACCCAGTCAGTCTCTTGGAATCTGCCCTCAGTTATTCTTGCATCTGTTTACTTCTCTCCAGCTATCTGATCATGGTAGATAACTTACCCGAGTTGTTCTTCTTTGGCTTTATCTGTAAAATGAGGACAGAGTAGGTCTCTTAGAATTGTTCTGCACTGACGTGAACTATCTGGTGCAGGGGAAACTCGGTGAATGTTAGGACGACGATGATGATCGTGATTGGCACATCTAGCCTCCATATGTGACTTTCATGACAGGCTAACCTGGGTGGAGATCATCGCAATATGCTGGGCTGTTCTGGATCTGCTTCTTCAGCCTCATCTTGTGCTGCTGCTGCCCCCTTTCTTTCCCTTGTCCTGTTTGTTGAATATGAATGTCCCACATGGGTGCCACAGGCTGATCCTTTTTGGAATGTTGTCGCCCTTTTCCCTGCCTCTCTCTCCTTTGTCTATGAGACTCACTTCACCCTCAGTTACTCAGGGAAACAGAGACCTCTGTTAAGCATTTTTAAATGCCCTGCATTTTGTATTTTTTCAGTGTCTGTTTCATTTGCTAGATTATGGGCTCTGTAAATCCTGTCTTGTTTCACTCCTCTTTTTCTCAGACTGTGTCTGACACCGTGCCTGGTAGGATAGCAGAGCGGTATTGAGAACTGTGGAATTAACCTGGTTCACATGCGGCTCTTTCCTCAAAGACTTCAGCCAGAAGGGATCTCTTCCGTCCTCACCCTTGCGTATCTAGGGCTCGCTTGTGTACCACCTAGATGCCCCATGCTGTCTGTTACCACGTTTGTTTCCATTTGGTCTTTGCTTTTCCTAGGTTATAAACACTGGGGTCCAGATCAGTTCAGCATTCTCTGCTGTTTCTACCACAGCTGCTAGCTTAGAGTAGGAGTGAATGGATGAGCTGGTATCTGAAAATGTCTTGTTGAATTTCCTAAGTTTGTGGTGCTGTGGGAATTCATATTGTTCCTATTCTGAAGTTATCTTTCATCCTCCATCTTTCCTTTTGTGGTATGTTTTGTGGTTATAAATCTCTTCTATCCTTCCACAGCCACTCAAGTATAATCAGTGGCAAGAAAGGGGTGGAGGGCAGAAATGCACTAGCGTGTCTTGACCTCCTGTCTGGTATTTATCACAGCTTTCCTAGAAATGCCCTTGATAGGTCCTTGCTGCCTTGCAAATAAAGTTCAGGCTCTTTAGCGTGGCATTCAGGACCTTCCACGGTCTGACCTCATGAGCCCTTTCTGTCCTTATTTTCCACTCTGTTTCTTATTTCACGCATCCTGTGCTCTAGCTTAATGGTTTTCAATTCTGCCTGTACATTAGAATCACCTGGGGAGCTGTAAAATAATATACTGAAGCATGGGTTCTACCCTCCAAGAGCATGAGTTCATTGGTCTAGGGTGAGGCCTGGGCATTGGTGTTTGTGAAGGATCCACTTGTAATGCTAGTGTAAAGTCAGGCCTGGAAATCCTTGACCAGCTCAGTGTTTCCCACGAAATGTGATCCCTTCTAAGAGCTTTGAGAGGAAAGGGTTCCGCAAACAGGTCTGATAAATGCCGTGTGCTTTCTGTCCTCCTTTCCAAAGTTTTGTGACTAAACACTATCAAATGAAAGGTCTGAGATGTCCCAACAGCAAAGGAACCTGTTTCACTTTGTTTGAACTCCACGAGGTCATCTGGTCAGGGAGTGCTTTATGTATACAACACTTGTTAATAACATCTGCCAGACTCCGTGTGGAACCTGCTTTGGGCGATGCTGCTTCCAGCCATGTCTCCCCGCTCTCAAGTCTGTTCTTTATTTGTCCTTTAATCATCTCATCCAGAGCAGATCCACGTCCCATCCCAGGCTTCTCTTTTAGGCCCCCCCGCCCCCGCCATTTTACCTTCTTCAGCACTTCTTGTTTCTCAGATTCCTCTCCATATACTTTTATGTTTGCTTCTGTCTCCCCCTCCTGCACTGTGAACTCTATTACAGCAGGAACTTACTTGTCTTGTTCACCCCCGTGTCTCCATTCAGCACCTAAAATAGGCCTGACAAATAGTAGGTGCCTAACAAATATTTGTTGAATGGACAGAAAGGCAGCCATACATTTGTGGGTTTGGCTTTTTCCAAGGTACACGTTTAAATGTTTAAACTGCCTGCACAATTTAATTAAAAGCAGCTTGAAATACATTTGAAAAGTAACTAGGGATACTGGAGCAAAAGGGGATGGTAGGAGTTTCCTGTACTTTTAATTTTCTCAACCTGTCTAGTAAGGTATTAGAAAGGAAAAGAAAGAGGGGCGCCCGGGTGGCTCAGTCGGTTGAGTTTCCGGCTTTGGCTCAGGTCACATGCTCACAGTTCGTGAGTTCAAGCCCCGTGTCAGACTCTGTGCTGATAGCTCAGAGCCTGGAGCCTGCTTCGGATTCTGTGTCTCCTTTTCTCTCTGCCCCTCTCCCACTCTCTCTCTCTCTCTCTCTCTCTCTGTCAAAAATAAACAAACATTAAAAAAAAATTTTTTTTAAAGATATGAGCCTGACTGTAGAGATAATGCTATTTTTTTGAATATAGAGAGACCACAGTCTGTGGGACTCCTTTTTTTTTTTTTTTTTCTTCTCTTAACCAGCCTACCACTGTGGCTTCTCCCAGCCTGTGGGGTTCACACCTATGTGAGTCATTACGAGAGTTTGGGTGAGGAGTCATTGAGTGATGGTGGACTTCTGTGTGGGATACATTGCAGGAAGGACAAAGAACACACAGAATGCATCAGGAGTTAGTAGGTTCTAGGGGAACAAGATCCCCCCTCCAGTGAGAGTATTCAAACTGGCTTGTCAGGGAAGGTGGGGAGGGGATTTGCATATTTGAAACTATGCATGGATCCCCGGGATTTCTGGCCCTTGTTTGGAAGGCATTCCAAGGGTGCGTTCTCTGTATGAGCCCTCGTGCTGGGGCTGTGACCGTGGCTCCCCAAGCTTGGCTCTGACTGTCCTCCTTCTGGGTGGGGTCGGCATGTGTGCACGGCACTGCACGTGTGGGAGGGTGCGTGTGACCCGCTTTGGGCTGATTACCAGGAACTGCTCTTTTACTTCCTTGGAGAGCATGGCTGCCAGTGCCTGGCTCGGGCTGGGCCCTTCTTGGACTGTAAGAGTTATCACACGGTTTTACTCTGAAGATACCATTGTGGAGATCTAACCCAACTCCGCATACGAGGTGCTCCCCCACTGTGCTGTCTAACAAATAGCCTAGTTCAGCTGGGTGAGGTGATCAGTCTGGTGTGAGTAATCTCAGGAGGGAGCTTTGAGTGGCATCGCCTTTATCGTGTTTCTCAAATACCTTTTAAAACACATATCCTGCTAAGGTTTCGGAATGGAAGTTTTAGTCACTTACTTATCAGCCAGGAATTGTCCACAGTGGATTTGCATTTCCTCTTGTCACCCACCGAGATTACTTATTATTCTTTTTGAGCAGCGCGCCATCCTGAATGCCAGAAAAGATGTGTGTTGGGAAGGTAAACAAACCAAATCAGAGTATAAGCAGGACCTCCAGATAGATACTCCTTTCTGGGTGAAATGCTCCTGACTATTCTCAACTTTAGTGCGCTTGCCAGAGATTTGAGGAGATCCCACCACCTGACTCAACTGCGGTTGCTTCTGTCCACTCAGCAGATCCTTGTGCGTGCCTTCTGCTCGCTCCTCAAGGTGGCTGCAGACCGAGATCTCTGCCTTCCCTGAGCCTGCGGTCCGCCTGCAGACCGCACCCAGAGAGCCTTGCTGCTCAGGGTGCGGCCTGTAGACCCGCAGCGCCTGTGTCTCTTTGCAGTTTGTTAGAAGTGTAGACGGTCAGGCCTCACTCCAGCCTGGATTTTAACAAGATTCCTGGGTGATTAGTATGCACATGAAAGTTTGAGGAGCACTGCTCTCCTGCATGTAAACAAAAACATGTGAGATGATTTCAGATGATTATAAATGCAGTGAGGAAAGGGCTGTAGTGGGCCAGAGAATGACTGGGAGAAGGAATCAGAGGATGGGGAGTGAAGATGCCTGAGGTATCTTTGGGCTGAGACAGAAAAGGTGAGTCGGCAGCGAGTCCTGGGACTTTCAGGCACGGGGTCTCTCCCTCATCCTTGCATGGGTTATTCACCCCCATCTTGGGGATGCTATTCTTTTCTGCTCTAGCCAGGTAGAGGCCCATGGATTCACTTGCCTGCTCTGCCTGGACCCGGCTGGTAGTGGGGGTGTTTGGCCGAGCAGTATGAGTGCAAACAGCAGAGGAGTGCATCCTGGTTCTGATAGGAACTGGCTATTTATCAAGGCAAGAAAAGAGTCTAAGGGGCTAGAAGGGTATCTTGACAGTGATGGCTTCAGAGACTTGAGATTTTATATGATTGGGAGGGGTGAGGGGAAGCCAGTAGAGGTCGTGCTAGAATTGAAAGGATGAGAGAAAAAGAAATGCCAAAGAACGTAGATATAGACAGATTTTATGCAAAATGGAGGTAAAGAAAACAGACCAGGAAGCCTTTAGTCTAACGTAAGAGGACAGACTGAGAAGCAAAGCATGGCTCTCAGTGTATGAAAGGCGGTTTATTGCTTTCGTGGAGGTACGTATCCTTGACGAGAACTTGAAGAACCATTAATATTTTTATTTGTCTTGCTGGTTTTATTCCAGTATCCAAAGTTTCCCACATACCGTTTAATCACATAGATAGTGTTGGGAAAACTCAAGGTAAATGATACTCACCTACCATGGGCACAAGGAATATTTGTCCCCTTATATTATCACTAAGTATGAAAACGCTTACTTGTAAATCGACTTACGAAGACATTTGTATGTTTATGTCAGTAGGAAACAGTAAGGTGAAAAGAGAGCGCGTGTGAGAGATTGATTTGGAAACAGGGAGAGAAAAAAGAAATCAGAAAGTAGCAGGCAGGTCTTTGCTATGACACACTGACATGAGTGTCATAGGATTCAGAGTAATCAGGTTCTCTGACCAGTACCACCGTGTTCCATGAAGGCTAAAGTTAAGCCCACCAGAGAAGGTCATTTTCTCTTCCCACTCCTGACATCCCACTTTTCCCTCCCATCTTTTTCCCCCATTTTCCCTGCCGCTCCCCTCTGGTGGAATGGAACATAATCACGATAACATTGGTTACAGTGTTTTTCAGACTTGAGAGCCGAAATGATTTGACCTTGTAGGAGTAATTGGATGTCTGGCACAACGATCATTGTTCTTAACCTTGATAATACATCACTCTGAATGCTCAGAGTAGTATTTAAACACAATAACGAGAGCCCAGAAGGTGTAGTAAGGATAATAGGCAACTATCTGGATTTCCCTTAAAGACCTAGAAAGCTCAAGAGATGAGAGGAAAGGGCACTTTTTTCTAATCATTGCAAAAAAGCTTCAATAAAATACAGCCTTGCCTTTAGGGACAGATTGGAGTAGTTTTCATGAAACACAGGCATACCGCCATACTCTTCAGGAAAGGCATTGTCCTGAGTATTCTTGTACTGGCGCCACAAATGGTAGCACCCATATATCTTGTTAGGACAAACAAATGAGGTACTTCATTGTATGCAATTAACTGAACAACATACTGGGTACTTTATAGCATACTTAGCGCTCAGTAAATTAGCATAAATATGAGTTCAAAGCACAAAGCAGATTGACACCGCTTTGCGGTATTATTGTCAGTAGAATCATTGCTTTAGTTCAACTCCCTGGGGGAGGCGGAGGTTGGGTGGTGGCTAAAAATTAGTTGAATATTGGCACTTTCATATCGTTCAAGGGAAGACTAATTGAGTACTCCAAGATAGTACCTCTTTCTTATTAGAGGAAGCGGGATGATGACAGCTTTTAAAAGTCTTAATACTTGCACCAAAAAAAAAAAAAAAAAAAAAAGCCTTAGTTTGAATCAGCCCTTTATGGAAACTGATAGATGTTTTATTAACTTGATTCTTATAACAGTATCACTTCATTTATTGCTCTATTAAGCAATATAAAATATTTTGTGCAAAATAAGTACGTGAACTAAAATAAAACTTAGCCGTCTAGTTTACCAGCTTGCCAGCAATGTGGACAGCACCTTTGATCTAGATCTCTATGCCTTATTCCAATCTGGCTTTTCTTTTTTTAATCCATAAAATTAGTTTTGTCCATTATATGTTCTTTCTTTCGTACGTAAAGTTCAGTTTTGATGAGAAGATCAAACCTGGATTGTCAGTTTAGAGAAATAGTCCTACTTGAGTATTTTTCCTTATGTTTAGTCTGGATTTTTAGTCATTCGGAAAGACTTTCTCATTAGTCCTCTGACTTTTTAATCTAGGGGCGAGCAGGATCAGTTCCCGAAGTTAGGCCATTTCTTAGAACATTTGGAACAGATCAATGAACAAATGAAGATAATTGATTTTCTGATTGAAATAAAAAATTACAGTCTTTGGTTCTGGGTGAAGGAGAGGCTTGCAAGATTATTTGTACATACTCCAGAAGGGATTTCAGATGGAATAAGAAGAACGTTTTCATCACTTTTTAGAAGTGTTTTATATAATTGGTGAATGTATGTTCCTGATAAAAACTTAAAAAAAACGGAGTCTCCTTTGAAAATGTTTCTGACGAAGAAACCTGTGTAGAAAGCAAATTAATTGTGAAATGTTATTCTTCAAGAATGTTTTTCTGAAACTATAATTGGTTGTGTTTTGTTGTTGTTTTCTGATTGGGCTGCTAAAATGGTTTCTTAGTAATGTTTTGTTATTCTGTTTTATTTCAACAGTACTGGGTAGTAGTATGGCTCCTATTTTGATGAGAGACTAAAACTCCAAGAAATGTTTTTTTAAGCCAATAATTGCTTCTGATACATCTCTTTGATTACTAAAATAAAGTTATCTGTACTTTCTTTCAAGTTTATTATGTCATAAAAATAAAATTTGTTTAACTTTTTAAGGAAATCATCTAGGTGGAAGTAATCTAAATAAAAATTAGATTTTTATCATGTTACAACTATTTGAGGGGATGTAATTCAATTCAGGGGTAGGCTTAGCCAGTTTTTTTGTCTTACTTAAATGACTAATGTCATTTGTTGTAAGTGATAAAGAAAATATGTATTTGATATCGTGTTCTCCAGGATTTGTTACTTTTTTAATCTAATGACTGACTGAAATGTGGCATTCTTTTCAATGCCTGATGTTGCTTTCCCATGTTGCAAGGTAGTTAATACATCTTCTGATAGTTACTGAGTTGGAGTGTGAAGGAAAAAGGGATGAAAGCTTTTTGCCTGTGTTTTTCTGTTCCATTACTAACTAGTTAGACTGTCAGCATTCATGTGCCAAGTGCTGAGTGCGCAGCCAAGGTATTTTCATAGAATGCCCTTTTCTAAAATATTTTGCCCAATTTGTTGGTTTTGTGTGCATGTGTGGGGGGGGTGGTCATTTGTTGGTTCTTTTTATTGGAGGGTGGCATAAAGGTGGGAAATTACAGGAACAGTTCATAGAATGGTAGTGAATTGAGAGAAGGAAAATACATGTAAAACTTACTTTTAAATGACCGTCTTGATGGCTAGAGGAAGACATAATATAGAAGTATCAAAGATTATTAATGGATTTCACAAATTATGGCTGTGAAAACAAATGATTTTGTCTTGTTTTGGCACAATCGTCCTTTCACTGGGGCCATTAATGCCATTTTGGAATATCGTAGGCATCTACAGACAATAGTCTGGCAGTGTCCGTAAGGCCTCGAATACCACGAGAACAGAGCCAGCAGCCCTGACAGCAGTATTTCAGAATCTTGCCTGTTGAAATGGGTTATCTGTGAATGTACTTGCTCAGGGAAGCATGAGCCACATCACCTATCAATCTGATTGGAAGCTGCAGCCCTGGTGTAGGCTGATGGATAGCAGATTAGAGCCCTGATTAACCATGTGATTCGAAGACTGGGGATATATTGTCTAAGCAAGATTCATCAGACGCAATCAGAATTTCAAGTGGTCAGATGAAATTCAAATGTGTATTGTGGCTTTTCCTCCCCTAGTGCTTTTCCTCCTAGGTTGCCTTTTTTTTTCCCCTCTCTTTCCCCAAAGCTGAAAAATACTTCTTTGATGAATCTGCTCCTTACCCTAAAGCTGTCTGTCTGTTATTCATCAGAAAGCAGGTCGCAGTTCAGTGAGCAGAAGAAAAGATTTTAATAGAAGCTGTGCCAAGGGCTGTAATGCATCATTTTAGGGCCCTAATTACATTACAATGACAAATATCAATGGTGACAACAGCAATAACCTACATCCTTTAATGGCTGTGCTGGAAAAGGAGTTTGGGCCCCTCGCCATTAGATTAGACTCAGTTTCAAAACACAGGCCATTAGAAGTGTGTGTCCACAGTATTATTGGCTGATCACTGAAGCCCAGTGGAAAGGCCTGTAAATAAATGATGCCTCCCTAAAGCTGGGTCCTGTGGGACAAAAGAGACAAAATTAGTTGACCATGGAAGCAGCAGTGTTTCCGAGGCAACTTTAGCTTTCAAAGTGAGGAATGACCTGCTTAATTTTATGAAATCACACACACATCCCCCCCCCTCGCTGCCAATTAGCCTGACCATGAAAAATCCATTGGCATGACAACTTAAAGAAATTAAGAAGTCTTTTGAACAAAAGGAGACCTATAGAGAAAAAGTTTGGAAGATCCTCCCCTTTTTCTGTTATGTATGTTAAATATACGGGAAAAAATGAACTTTTTAAATTTATTCTTAAGAATACTCAATGTGCTGTTTTTCCTCCCAAAGTTGCTCAGACTTAAAATAGCCTGGGTCCAAAATTGAAGAGGCCAAATAAATACCTTTTGGTCTTTATTTTGCCTGATGGGTAAGTTTCCTTAGAGTAGTTTTTATTGCCTAGATTATGTAGGCAAACTAAAGAACTCAGTTTTCTTATGTGCCCACACATTTTTAAACCCTCCTAGCAAGGGACTATTTTATTTATGTAAACAACATAATGAGGAAAATATGCTTGGCAGATGGTTCTAAGCATTAGAATCATCAGTTTGGTCTGCCCCAAAGTGTCTCATTATCTTTTATTCTCTCCCCCTCCACCTCTCCCTACAAAAAGCTTAACAACCAAATGCCTTTGAGATGCAATGCTTTCGGTCTGGTGAATGCTACTCTATTTTCTCAGCTCACACAGGAATTTCACCCCATAACCACTGTGGTATGTCCGTCCAGGTGGAGAGTGGTTTGGTGATTCCCATTGCAGCTTTTCATGGTGGTTTAAGCATTCTTAAAGGGTAGCTAAATGCTCCATGGGGCCAGTGCAGTAAATTAAATCAGGTCAGCGCAGTTGGGTCCTTATTCACTGCTGCATATTGGTGCTGGGTTTTTGTCCATCCTGTTAGGAATGCAGGCTGGGGTGGAAAGCTTAGGTTTGAAACTTCTTCATGGTGAATTTGTGTTTTCTCTTGGCTGGCAGAGTTTTTAAGGTGCTGGCATTTAAAAGATTGCATAGCTGCAAAGTCAAAAGGGTTGCTGATGAAAGAAGGAAACCTAGATTGCACAAGCAGAGTGTTGCTGTCATTCTGGTAATGACTTCGCAAGAAAAAGAGCATTTTTGTCCTCTTATAAAATGAGAAACTGACCCTGGATGGAATGTATTTTAAGAATGTCTCAGGAATAGTAATTGCTTTACATTTTCTGCCTCTCAACACTTCTCTCCTGTCCTTCACCCCACCCCGTTATTAAAATATAAGCTATTTTGCATATATGTGTATACAAAAACCCTGTGCTTACATGTCCCATACTGAAGTGTATAAGGAGCCATCTGATAATACAAATTAAGATGAACATGAGTGAAGCTCTGGGTAAATTTTTAAAGAAAAGTTGGCGGTGGGGGGGGTATGTCTTTTTTTTTTTTTTTAATTACTGTAGTATCCTATTGATAGAAAATTTCTATACTTAAATTATTAGAGATTAGACTATATTACCAGATATTGCTGGAACTTCACAGCTCTATAGTATAGGAATAATTAACGTTCGCAAGGTTAGTTTTCATATACATACAAATTGCTTTCTTCTAAGTCTAGGAAAATTTTACTGTGTTCTACACTTCTGCACAGTGAAAGCCCAGGCGGCGGGACACATTTGGAAATTTTCATGATTGGCGAAAATACACTATTTCCCAACAATTTATAACTAAGGATCTGAATTAATCAACTTACCTGACTTGGTTGGGTGCTATTCTTTTGGGAGGTTGGGGACTTGAAGCAAAGACCACAGCTGTAGAAATCCAATGAGTTACTAACTGAGAGAAATTGGGATGGAGGGAAGAATGTATCTTTACTATCAAAACTCTAAAAACTCAAGGTTTTATGAATAAACACATCAGAATGAACAAGGGTCTTATTGAAGACTTTTGAAAACTGATTCCCAGTCATGAAAATCAAATTCCTTTTTATGTTGTCCTGGTGCTTGAAGGTTGACTTTTTAAGATGAATGCTGGTTAATAAATCGTGCTATTAATGTGGCACTGTTGTCACTGCCTCCTTTTAATGGGCTCGCTGATGAGAGTTTTCCTCTTCCTTAGGAAATACGCCAGGCAGAATATAAAGTGTGTTTTAATATCATCCTGTTAATATTTCGGGAATGTGTAACCAGCTGACTGTTCTGTTTATTGCTTTCCTTTCCTTTTTATTTTATTTTTTATTTTTATTTTTATACAGGCAGAGATTGTCAAGAGGCTGAATGCTATCTGTGCACAAGTCATTCCCTTCCTGTCCCAAGAGGTAAGGCAGTTGGTTTGAGGCGCTGGGCTAGAAGGTGCCATTTTAGTGGTTTTGCAGAAAAGAGATTGTGGAACTGTCTCTTTGGCCTTGTCAGTCTCTTGGTGTTTGTATGGCACATTTCTAAGATACAGTGTTCACATTCCAACTTCTACATCTTATTAACATTCAGCGGAATATAATTGTGTTCATATAATGGAACATTTTCTAATGTGTGAAGCAAAATCCAATTGTTAAAATGTGTTGCTGTCATTGGACGATATAGTGTTGCTCAGAATTATGACTGGTTTTCATAATGGCATCTAATAGGGTAGATTGAAAAATCGCCCAGAAGGGCTTGTCCTACATTTTTGTCACCGGGCATTAAGAGCCGGCGGAAGACCTGTCCGTAGAGAGCGCTTTCCGTAGCAGACAAACTAATGTAACTTTTGGCCGGCTGCTTTACAAAAGTTACTTCTTACCCGATGAAGTCTTAGCAACGTGTGTGCACTTGGAAAAAGACGCACGGGATGGGCTCCGTGGGCTCCGTGCTCTGGGTACCACAGCCTTCATGCATGGCCACGTCCTGTTGGATGGCTCACACGCTTCCTCTTGCTCACCACCGTAGAAGTGCACGCTGTCCGCAGACACGCTTGTGTGGGAACAAGAAGGTGCATTTCTAGTGCGCGGTGGCTTCCTTGTGGCTTTTTTCCCCTCCTCTGGTTTGCTCGCTGGCTTTTGGTAGTTAGCAAAGTTGAGGTGAAAGTGCTAGAAAGAGATCACTTTCGCTTCGGGATTACTGAATCCTTCATCTGCTCGGGTCAGCTCAGCCATCAGAAGGCAAGGAGCTACCTCATGGACTGTCTGCATGTCTCGCAGCCACTGAGCTTTGTGCCGTGGGCTAGGAGCACTGTCCCACCCTTCACTTCTCCGGATGTGTTGTGGCGTTGCTGTCCAGGAGAGCGGTCCCTCTGCCTGCCCACCAGTGGGCACGTGCTGATGTTAGCGTGCAGCGGGCATTTGCGCATGGGCGTGTATCATACATACGTGGATTCCTCTGCGACTTCTTACTTGGTTTGAACTAGGTTAGACCTCGGTAACCATGGGTACCTTTCATCGGATACATATCCCACGGAGGTGCTCACGTTCACAAACCGTGGACCCGAGTTAATATCCTGATTTCAAATGCTCTGCTGGACCACAAACAACAAAGGATGAGTTGTCTTCCTCCCCCTTTCGCTGTGACCACAAAACCACTGCCCGCTATATCCCCGTTTACCTATTTCTTCTCAGGATTTGCTTTTGTGACTGGATTGGGTGGAGTGGGAGGCAGAGTCAAGAGGGCTGTTTGCATTTCTTTAGGAAGCAGAGTCAGACCAGTGCGGGAGGCCACTCTGCCTCGTGGTGGGGGAGGAGAAGGATGTGTAACCCACAGAGCTGTAGCCACGCTGAGGTCTTCCACCCCAAGGTAGAGGGGAGAGTTTGAACTATCCCTGAGGTACTATTAGACTTGAGGCCTTTGCAGGCATACACCCCCATATAGAATCACTGGTAGAGCTTATTCCCGAGGCCTTTTTGCAGGATCTGTGGGCTTATACACGGCTGTGGAAGGAGGTCGTGGGGGTGTTGGTGGAGCTCATTTGCAAATAGGTTGCTTTCCCATATGAGTTACGTTGTTTGTGTGAGCGGGCCCAGCAGGAAGGGAGTGTGTAATTGTAGTGGTTCTGAGCAAGACTGGGCTGGAATCACTTGGCCAAGGAAGTGGGACCCTGCAGAGGAAAGCCATGGGGAGCTACTCACAACTCCTTTTCTCTGCTTTAGCTGGGGAGACAGCATCATGATCTCACCACTTACTGTTTATTTCCCCGAAACTTTTCACATTTCTTGGTTGAAATCCTTGACTTGTGTGTAGTGAATGACGTGTGTCATAATTTTCTGAATCCTAATTCTGTGTATATCTTTTCTTTTGCTTACTTTGGACTTAATTGGCTCCTCTCTTTTCAGTTTCTTACGGTGTGTGTCTATCTTTTCATGCGTGGGCCACAGACACGTTTGTTCCTGTCTAACCCAGGCCTCTCTGATGTTTTGTGTCTGAACATTGCCCACCTTGTCTCATCTTCTGGGCATTCTGCAAGCATCAGACTCCTCGCTTCTGTCCCGAGGCCAGATGGACCGTAATCTGGAGGGAGGGGAAGAGGCAGGTTATTAGAGGAAGATGAATTCTATTTCCTGTCTCTTCAGAGGCATGGAAAATCACTCTCGCATGGCTGCGAGCGTCACTCGGTGCCAGGACTGAAGGCTCTTAATCTGATCTTTTAACACCGGCTCTCTGTGTGACAGTCTCACTGCCAAAACGGCAGCTGTGGCATTAGAATTTATTTTAAAACGTTTTTATTTAAAAATTAAATGATTGTATTTAGAAAAAAAGAAAAACATTCCCTGAAGACTAGTACATAAGCTACAGGACGGTAGCTGAAAGGATTTTTTTGGAGTTTGACAGGAACAAGAGGTAAATTCATATACTTTGAGAAGTCTGTTTTTAATTTAGCCCCCACATGCTCATTAGTGTACCTGCTTAATATTTATTGCTTGTGGCTAGTGTACCCCATCTTCTAAAATTTAAAAACACACGTATAATACTGAATGGCAGTTATTAAATACATTTAGTTTTAACTGCAAGACTTTTTTTTATTTTTTAAATTTTTTTATTTTTTATAATTTTTCTTTAATGTTTATTTATTTTTGACAGAGAGCCAGAGCGTGAGCCGGGGAGGGGCAGAGAGAGAGGGAGACACAGAATCCGAAGCAGGCTCCAGGCTCTGAGCTGTCAGCACAGAGCCCGACACAGGGCTCGAACTCACAGACCTTGAGATCATGACCTGAGCCGAAGTCGGATGCTCAATTGACTGAGCCACCCAGGCGCCCCTGCAAGACCTTTTTTTTAGAAATGAGTTGCATAATTGTAGTTCAGAAGCACTTGAAACGTGTCTACATATCGCAGGAAACAATCACAGAAAAAAACATTTTCCTGTTAGATTTCACAAAAACATTTTTTAGAGTTACAGCCAATGTATATTTTAACGATGTGCTTGTTGCAATCATATACGACTACTTCCGAAGTCCCAGACATTAGACTAAGATATTGCCAACTTTTGTCATTAAAGTGAGTCACTATCACATAAAAGTTCTAAAAATTTTCTAAGAGCCTTAATACCAGAATTTAAGGAAAGCTTATGAGTGAGTCCTCACTTGTCTGAAGCTGTTTTTTTCTCCCACTTTCTTTTGGCTCTTAGGAATGGGTAGGACTGATCTCTGTTCTCCAGCCTACAAGTTTTTTCTTTAAAAGGCAGACCTCAGTGTAGTAAGTAGGAAGTTCTTCTTTCTCCCGCTTTGGGTCTCATTTGCAGGGGAGGAGCTATAAATAATCAACTCCCCATTGGCAGTTCCATAAGCAGGAGATGCCAGAATGATGACAGTTGGATCTGGGTTGAGTCCTGGCCTCCCTGTTACAAATTGCAAGGCTTACTCTAACCAAGTAAAGCTGGGTGACCTTTAGCCAGTGGTTCGCCTCTCTAAGCCTCAGTTTCCTTATCTGTACATGAGGTTAATAATAGCCTGGGCAGCATGCCGTCACCGCGAGGATTACTTGGGATTACCCACGTTCAGCTTAGCACACCATAACCCCTCCTGCTGTTGGGCGGCAGTAGGGATCGGTGCAGCGGAGCAGCAAAGCTCTGAGTTTCCTTTTTGAGAAGACCTGGAACCAAGCCTCCCCCCCCCTCCCCCCCCCAACGTTTAGTCATTGCCTTTTGGAAGAATGAATTAGTTATCTTCCTCTCCAATGTCCTTCTTAGAGAGGAAAAGAAATGTAAATTAAAACCGAACCCAGGGCTGTCAACTAGCTAAAAATCTCAGTGAGGCATATTAGGTAGCCCCGAGGGTAATTCCCTTCTAGCTCCAAAAATTAATTTTCCAGTTTAGCAACACCCGAATCTTCTCAGCCAGCAAGCAAAGATCCAAACGGAGTTTAACCTGTAGACTCACCTCCAGAGACGCAGTGGTCTTGGACGGGGTCTGTATTTCACCTGCGAAGCTATCTAGAAAAACAAACTTGTCAGTCAGAAGCTATGGTCAAAATACCTGGTTGCTTAGCTGAAGTTAGTTTTGTTCTTATGAGTAGCTTATGGGTGGACTCTGTCTTCATCAGTGATTTCAGGAGCTATCTTGTAGACCTGTAGATCTTACAGGGCCTCAGCAGCATTGAAAGATGCTAGTAAATTCGGACTCCCCTTCAGTGCCTATTCTCTCAACCCCCGTTTCTTGTTTCTTGAGTTACTTAAGTGGGAGCAGAACTGCTTAGAAGGCTGGTGGAGGACCCCTGTGGACTCGTCCTCTCCAAGCTGAGGCGAAGTCATGGCGGGGCCCGGCTTTGGGGCCTGGGCTTACCAGCAACTGGCTGTTTCTTCCCTTGTGTGTGAAAATTTTGATTTAGTAAATGAAATAAAGAATTTAAATCATTCATTTGACCACATTTGACAAGAGTTCTCTGGTCATTGGAAATTTTAGGGCATAAAAGGGAAATTAAGAGTGAAATTTTTCAACCTTTTATTTTCATTCTTCTCTTTACCTAGGGAAAAGAGACCATTCCAAGTTGAATGCTTTCTGGTGCAAATTTAATTTTAACTCATAACTTGGTTTTTATTACCCTGTTAGCTTATCTAATGAGTAGAACCAAATAGTGTTTTCCTCTAGAATTCTGTAGATTTATTTGGTTGCTCATTGCACTTAAATAGTAGAAAATAGTATACAATTACATAATAGTGATAATACATGTTGATTTAAATTCCAATTCCAAAAGGCAAGAATAGCCATGATGCATCAATTTCTATTTTGGACATGCCATAAATTTGGTCCTTTTGATTTAATGGAAAACATACCCCTTCTATAATATGAGATAGGAGTGTTTCTCAAATGCTGTCTTGTTGGTACCTGGGTTAATAGGGGACTGAATTACTCTGAACCACATTTTGCATGTATAGAATAATTGTAAAATGGAAGTTGAAAAATGTGATCAGTCACTTTCATATTGCGCCTCAGGGAGGAAATGAACAAAATACAGTGGTTACATGCACTGGTGGCAGTGTTCTCGCCTCATAATGGCACCAGGTTAACTCATCTTATTGCTTGTTAACTTTGTAAGGAATCAGTGGCTTGTGATAACATGGTTTGATGTAGGTGAGCTTGGCTGAAATCACCAGAGATCTGCTGATAAGTATGTGACACCCGTAAGACCATCTTCAGAGATCGTTCATTAAATGCCAGCAGCCTTCACAGGACATGTCTGCTTTCCAGTCAGGGCCGTTTTGTCAGTGCTGGTAATGTGTTACGACAGTGCTGTATATATAAGGAATGTTCAAAAATGACTAATCTGCCTAGATTGGGACTTTAATGGATTTTGTCTCGCTTTCTGATTACTCACATTGGACAGGCTTTCGTTTAAAATCGGTTTTGTTTTGTTTTTCCTTCCTCACAATACTGAATGAGGCATCAGGGATTATAGTGCTGTCCCGTGTTCCACGGTTTGACCAGTTGGCTCGTTCTGTGTGACCATGCATTTTGGTGACAGTTGGATGTCTGGTGAGATCCTTATGGTGGCATTATGGCCTGCTTGCCCTCAGCAAGTAAATGATTCCCAGGAGGGAGAACTTTTCTGCAGGTTTCCACGTCGGGCTCCTTTCAAAGGCAACAGTGCCAAGCTCTATATCTGTGTGTGTCTAAAAAAATTAAGGTGCATTTGAGAAACCTCATTTCTTTGACTTTCAGGTAGGTAGTGATTGGTTGTTACTGGAGCTAAGCTTTATAATACTTTAAATAGAGCTTGTAATGTCTAATATAGTAGCCAAAGCCATATGCAGCTATTTAGATTTAAATTAAAATTAATCAAAGTTAAATAAGGTTACAAATTAAGTTTCCCAGTCACATTAGCCCTATTTCATGTGCTCAGTATCCATCTGTATGTGGCTAGTGGCTACCATGTTACTAGCACAGATTTAGAATGTTTCCAACATTGCAGAAAGTTCCGGTGGAAAGTACGGACTGTCGAACTTATTGGACAGGTCCGTGAAGAATGCTCTGTCCTCATGTGGCTGAGAACGGAGAAGGTTAGGCTAAATGGTCAGTAGGAAAAAGCCTTGGGCAGCATTTCCCAAGCTTTAATCCCAGGTTCCACAGCCAAAATTGTTTGGAAAACCCTGCATGTATATTCACTCTCTTTGAGATTCGCAGCTCAGGGAAGATCTGCCATTCACCAGGTATTAGCCAAATTAAACAGGTGTTTCAAGTAATGCCTGATTTCTTGTGGGACTAACATTTCTTGGGCTACCATTGAGGAAAGGCTGATTTGAAGTTAAAGCTTATCTGTGCTAGTAAACTTGGTAGAGTTGCTGAAAAGGCCCAGTAGGATTTTAGCCTGACTTACTGGATACGGAGTGACCCTTTCACTCAGATTTGACCCCTTTAGCCATACCTGGACTATTCTTTCTTGTCACCTAGGACGTGACCAGAGGCGTGATCAGAGGATAAGTGGCCTAGAGCCAGCGGCCTGGAGATGTTTAACCTGGAGTAGAGAAAGTGAGAACATCCATTATGTTGTTTTCATGACTTTGAAGTGCACTCCAGGGGAGGAGAATGTAGAGGCAACATTGGGTCCCCTGGGACCCTTCTTCCCTCCCTGGGAAGAAGTTCTGGAGGGAGAGATTTCTAATGAGTGTTAGAGCCCATTATCCCCAAGTGGGAGAAGCTTGTGCATGAGGTAGTGAGGTCCCTTCCAGAGGATATGATGAAGCAGAGACTGCTTGTTGGGTGTGACAGAGGAAATGCTTTTGGGTTGTGGTTGATACTTGTGACGCTACCACCCGGATGCGCTCCGCCGGGGCAGCATTTGGAAATCTGTAGGCATTTGGGAAAGGGGGTCGGTTTGTTGTTACAGTGCCTGGGGCACTACAGCCTTCTGGGTCCATGATTTCTGAAGGCCTTTTCTAGTTCTGATTGAGTGGCTTTCTCTGTACATGTGGCTAATGAGTCTCATGAGCGGGAGGGGCATTTGGTCCAAGTTCGGGTTTCTCTTTCACCCTGGAGAATTTGCTTTAGCCTTCTACCTATTCTCCCTCCTGTCTGGTTCACCTCCCTGTCATCCAGCTTCATTACTGTTCTTTACTATCCCGGGTCCATCTTCCTAAAGAGCAGAACTGATAGCACTCAGCTGCTTTAAGATTTTTAACCAGAATAAAGTCCAAGTTTTTTGCATGTCAGGCAAAGCCTGGCAGCGTTTTGGGCTCCTTCCACCTTACAGATTTCCCTGGGGGTTCGGTAGGGTATGCCCGTGCTGTCCTCACGTGACTCTGGGTGCTGGCCTCAGCTCTTTCTGTGGATGCCTCTTCCACCTGAAAGTTTTGCACGTGTGTCTTGCCAGGCCCAAGAAGGCTTTCAAAATCCTACCTTAACGTTTGTCTCTCCCAACTTTTCCCCTACCCTTCTCTTCTCTTGCAGCCACACGTTCATTGTCTTCCTTGACAGAGAAACTCCTTTCTCCTTCAGGGACTTCGCCCATGCTCTTCTCTCTGCCTGGGATTCTTTTCTCCTTGCTTCCCCCACGGAACTCCTGCACATCCTTCACGTCTCGGTTCCATAGGGAATCTTCCCTCAGCCCTAAGATCCCACGAGATATTTCCCCACTAAGTGATTGCATAGCATCCTGTAATTTTCGTCATGGAAATTACTCTCCGGTTGTAATTACCAAGCTCCATGTTACTCATTCACCAAGTGTCTTGTTCATGACTCTTGTCTTAGTGCCTGCCACAGTTGCCTGGTGCACAGTAGGTTCTTAATAAAGAATTGAATGAGTGAATAAGAAAGCAAAGCCTTTCCCAATGCTCCAGGAAGTGTGCTAGGCATTCCTTCTACCCTGCTCTCCTGTGTTGTATAAGATGCTCCATGTCCGGGAGTTCTCCGAGCAGTAGTGGGGCCATTATCTCAGTTGCTCACTTTTGCATCTCCACATGTCAGGAATGTCAGTGGTTCATTGGAAGAATCCTACTTCATTTTACACCTCTGCCTTTAACTCCCCACTACCCTTATTAGTAAGGGAGGTAAGGGAGGATGGGTGAGTATTAAAACAAAATTCTCAGTTGTAATGTAGAGGGTTTTTTTCTTGTTATTAGAAGGACTACATCTATCGCCATACCCTAAAGTATTGGCCTGGCGGGCATTGTCATTGTAGTCTCTTCCCAAAAACATACGTTAAATATCTATCGTACACATCCCCGTGGTTTGTTAAGGTCTGTTTCTCAGCAGGCCTTGTTGGACTTAGGACTTCTATTGTTTCAGTCTCTTTCTTGTTAAAAAAAGTTATCCTCAGTACTTTGCTGGACAAATGCAAAAAAAAAAAAAATTATGATGAAAGTTAAGTAGGCAGGTGATTAATGTATCGAATTTCATTTTCGTGGCCTTCCCCTCCCCCCGTCCATGCTGGTGTTCCTTAAATTACGGTATTTAATTGATATGTAACTTACACATCATTTGTTCTAAGTGTACAATTCAATGGTTTTTAGTAAATTTAGAGTCACACAGCCGTATCACATTATAGGTTTTGTTTTTTTAAGGATTTCTTTTCTAAAATTAAAAATCACAGTATTGTAAAGAATAAATAATTGGGCATTTTTTTTCTCTTGCACATCCCAGTTAGAGCCCCCTCCCCCCCTTGCCTTAGACTTTATCGATGTATTTGCCTTAGCATTTTATTTGGTGGTGCCTGTAGAAAGTTGCGATGGGAGCCCCCCTATGAGTGAGCAGTTCGAGCAGTAAGAGGCCAGAGCGCTGATGCCTTCTGCAGGCCGGCCTGGGGCTGGAGGCACTGTCGTCACTTGTGGTGAGGTGGCAGACAGGAAGCAGGCAGTGGGAGAGGAAAGGAGATGGCGGGTGGAGTGGGAGGAAGAGGGACAGACGGGGAAGGGGAAGAGAAGGGGAGGAGATGACACACAGAACGGGAAAGCCATCAGGATTCTAAGATGCGAACACTCGCTCTGTTTTCTGAGTCAGCTTATTTGTTGAAATTTGGAAACAGAAAACAAAATGCCACCTCTGGGTCAGTTTCTGAGGGTATCTGGGGCTTCTTCCTCCAGTGTTCCTTTTTTTTCTTTTGTGATCGCTTGCCCCTTCTTTCCTGAGTTTTAATTTTCTCACCTTACCTGGTGTTATTACCATGTGGCTGAGTGAGCTATGTCGAAGTGGAGGTGTTTCTGGTGCTTTCAGAGCCATGGGGAGGAGGCACTCCTTGCCTTAGGGAGCTTCTGTTCAAAAGGTCCTTAAACAGCAGATGATTCACAGTTGTAAGCAGAAATAGGGAAGTAAGATCCTGAACGACAGGTAAAGTTCAGATGTGGTATTAGCCCATGGCCACTGTCAGGAGAGAAAACGAAGGAGCTGAATCATGACTTCCATTGTCATTTTAGCTTTTTAGCAAGAGTTTCTATAGGAGCATCAGATGTCAGTGTTCCGGTTCACTGCTGTGTTTCTGGTTTTCTCAGTAAATGCACTTGATATTTTAATGCTGAGCCAGAAAGATATGCCTACTGCCTAAGGCATCTTTGCCCATCTTGGCAGTTGGAATCCAGTTTATGAAGCAAGAGTTGAACAGTCTTCATGGTAGAAAGGCCCCTAAATAGATGTATTTTCTGCATATCGTCCAGAACTGTTCTTTGAATGCTTAACAAAAAGCAGATGACATTTCACTAATGTGGAAGTAGTTCAGTAATATACAGAAATTGCACAGAGTAAGCGCTTTAAAAGGCTTTTGTTGAGTGGATGGTTGCATGAGTGGAATGAACGATATGTGGTTGGTTGGATGTGTGTTTGCGTGGTCCTTTGGTTTTCAGTTTCTTGGACGTTCGGAGCAGCCATTATTGAATGTTGGAAAGTAAAAGGTGGAAAATCCCATAATAGTTTCTGTCTGTATGCTCACTTTGAGTATGAGAAAAATCCCAGAGTCGTCTTACATGTTGTCTTTTTCTCTGTTTTCCAAGTACTGCTTTTTTCCCGACATTGACAACTGGATTGCTTTAAATCTAGACATGAGCTCTGTGCTGACTGGTTAACACACTTGCTTAGTCTAGCTTCAAGGAAAAACTGCTGTTACTGGTCATTTTATTGAGTATGCCTCTCTGTTCCTTCCTGTGTCTTTATAAATCTTTAGGACTTTCACTGTCTTCAAAGAAAGAAGGAAATCAATTATTTCACTTTGGCAGATATTTTATTCAACAGTAAGAGTGGATGGAGATATCTAGAAAGACTTTGGGATTGTAACTTAAGCCCTTGTTTTGAAACTCTTACAATTAAAAAAAAAATCAAAGGTACATAGTTTAATGTTCAGAGTTGAGTAAAATCTTAAAATGCAGTGATCTTTTGACAATTTTCTTTCCATTAGATTATAGGCATAAAGTATACATCTCCGTTAGGAAATCAAGGGTGAAAACACTACATGTGGATAACTAAGGCAGTTTCCTTTCCCACACCCTCCCCTTAACCCTACACAGCTGGGAGGTGGAAATATTGGTCACCCTAGTTAATCTCAGTATTTGCATCTTTGAGAGTTTTGGAATGTAGTACCAGGTAGCCCAAGGGAAATTTCATATATAATGGATGGCTTACCTCTTTGTATGTATTATGACAATAGGTTAGCTAAGCTTCCTGTGCATTTCAGCTACATTTCTCACCTGGGGTCCCACAGGGCCAGATTCTCCCTAGCCATGCAGAGGAGTGCCTGTTTCGTAGCACAGTCTTTTTGGCTCTTCATTCACTAAACCTAGTTGAAAATAGTCCAGAGGAGACCTGTTCGAGTGTGTAGATACTAGAGTGTTGGCAGTGCATTTGGTGGAGAATAGTATTTATATTTGGGGGTACTTGTGCAGGCACTCGTGAATGTCCAGATGCAAGCGAGCGCCTCGTGCAGGGACTCCTGTTCTACTTAATTTTTCTTAATATTACAAAACTTACCAATACCCTGGTCCTGCTCCTTCTCTTTAGAACTGAACCATGGCTAGACGGAGTGATTTTCCTCTACTTTCCATCCTGTTTTCCAAAAGAAAAATAACACACTTGTAGGTTTTAGTTTTTCTATCGCAGGTGAAAGCAACCCCTGAAGTCCTTAAACTTGACTGCTAGTCAAAGTTGTACATTTTTAATCTCTTTTATAAATATGCAGCCCTTCACGACAGAAATTAAAACGTGAACACTTTTCACATTTCCAGAAGATAAACGTTTAATTCTAAGTGGCCTTCTAGTCCTTACTGTAACAAATACCAGGAGAAATTTTAAAAATAAGTACTGCTAGGAAATATTTTCAGACTTTTTATGTAGAGGGCAGAGAAAAGGGGGCACAAAGAAAGCAGGTGGGACGGGGTGTGTTTTGTTTGTCAGCGCCAGTGGGAGACGTTGGGTCACAGTGCACCTCTGACGTCAGAGGGAAGTCGAAGCTGCTTCTATCCGTAGTAGGGGTGCAGTCAGATGCCCTGTTCCTGCGGTTCCTTCTCCGCAGTAGAGACCCAGCTTGCCCTAGACGTCCAGTCAGCCGCCCCCACGGGGCTTCTATGTGAAGTATGGAGACCCCTAAAGCCTGTTTTGCATGTAATTGAAGTTAGAGGACGCGTTAGGAAAAGCTGTTCTTGACTGACTAGAAAGCAAATAATTGTATTCTGTTTCTGATCTTCATTTATAGCACCAGCAACAAGTGGTGCAGGCTGTGGAACGGGCCAAGCAGGTGACCATGGCCGAACTGAACGCCATCATTGGGGTACGTGGCCTTTCCATTTTAGCTCTGATCTTAGTGTGTGTCATCAGCTCGCTTGCTCTCTCTTTTTAAATTTTGTGCCCTCAAAAGGGCAAAAGGCAATAGAGGACCACAAAGTGGAATTAAAGCACTTTGCCTTGTGTCTCGTGAAATTGGATGGCTGCCTCAGAAACTTTGGATCACATTCTCACCAGTTCCAGTGGACATGTTCGCAGAAATTCTCCCCAAGGAGCCTGGGTAGTTCTTTTTTCATAATATTTCTTACCTTTGCAATCAGTTCCTGTTGCTGGGCTAGGCCTGAAAAAAAGATGGAGATTGCCCTGATGTTAAAATGACCTGATTGATTTCTTTGATCTTTCCACAAGTATAGACTAATACCATTTTAGGTGAAATAAATTGTACTTTTTTTTTTTTTTTTTAATCTCCCTGCTCCTCTTCCTCCCCTGTGATGAGTGGTTCTTAAGGGCTTGTGGCCATTTGTGGTAGGAATAGTAGGTGAAAGGTGCACCTTTAGGCAGAATCCGTGGCCCGGTTAGAAAACCCTTCCTGGCGAATGTAGCATTAACGTTGCATAGAAATCCTACTGGAATTCATGAGTTTGGACAGTCACTCCGACTCCACTTAGATTTTTGTTCTCTCGGATTAAGGTAACAAATAATAAACAAGGTGCTACAGCATAAGGGATAATAAAGGTGAAACTCTTAGCTGAAAAGCGCACAGTATCCATCTCTATTTATGCAGCTGGTACAAGCCTTTCCTTAGATTATTCTAATGAAGACAATACAACTATACTTTCCTCTCTCTGCCCCCTCCCAAATACTTCTTTTGTGTATAGGTTATATACAAAAGTCTTTTCTCTTTTTTTTCCCCTCAGTGTATCAAACACACTTTGAAATGCTAATTATTCCATTTACTTTCATTAAAATTCAAATTGCTGAGTGAAGATGCGGATAAGGGTCGCCTGATAATCAATCTGGAGTGAAGATATTGCTTCAATTATGCCTCTGTCTTTTAACAAGGAAATCAGAACTCTGGGCTCACTGGCGATGGTGGCGGAACACTAGTCCGATTGGAGCTTGTTTTTTAATGGCCTATTTTGAGCTCTTACCTTGTGTCCCTCTGACCACAAGAAAATACGGGTAGTAAATTGGAAGACAGTAAATGGGAAGGGGTAATAACCTTTAGTTCCTCGGAAGTGCCCTCTCGGAAAGAAGGCTGAATCAGAACAAGCCATGTAGATTTGTTTGGAGCACATTTTCTAGCTCTGGGGATGGGGAAGAGATGAATACATTTTACAATTTTTATTTCCTAAATCTCCAGAAAATAGCAGTATGTCACATTTTTTAGAAAGTTGAAGAAGCGTTAAAGTTAGGTACATATGTATATTCCAGTTGTGTTTGCTTGAAGCCTGCGTGGGCTTCCCATTGGGATGTGTTTTGGTCACCAGACCTCCTAAGGTCACCAGGGATAGAGAGCTTGCCTTTCTCACGCACTCCACCACTGTCTGCTGTTGAAGGAGAGAATGCTTGCGGGAGGACTCCGGGCGGGGGCCGTGCTGGGTCACTTCTGGCTTAGTGTTCATTGTCCCTGTGAACTGCTACAAGGCAAGTAGCCATCTTACCTTACTTAGGACTGGTTGGCAGCAGCTGTTTCTGGCTGTTTTGTTTCTTTTTCCGGTCCTATTAGTTGCCGTCTGTACAGTGGAGAGATTAATCTAAATCGAAAACCCATTGTTTTATGTTGAATGTTGCTTAAAAATGTGAGGGAAGATCTAAAAGTCAGAACAAGTTCCTTTCCCTTCAGTGCAAAATCAAGTATAGTTTTAATACTGTTTCGTATCTATTTCATTTTACATACTTTGTTTTGAATGGGATGGCAGATTGCCTTTTCTCAGGGAAAGGATGATTTATTAGACCGTAGTCAAGTTACTGACAGACATATTGTATATATATGGGTCCAATTATTAAAATACAGCAAATTTAATTTTGTGACCTAAAAACTTACTTGAAGAGCTAACTCAGAGGGGCAAGCTGTCAAAGCAGCACGAGCGGTTTGTGAATCTGGGGGCCGGGGAGGATTCCAGATTATTTGTGTTGGAGCAGGAAGTGGAGTCACAGTCACATAATCTGACTGTTCTGAAAAATAGATTGCAGAAATAGAAAAACAAACCCAGCAGTTTTAGGGAGCCACAACCCAAGTGAGAAGGAAGAGCCCCATTACAAACTGACTTGATACATTCCTGCTGCTACTGTTCTCTGAGGTGTGTGGTCTTTGTCTATTTCAGCCCTGCGGTGCCTTCAGTCCAGTAGTTTTCAGTTTTGTAACATTGTGGAATTCGCAGTGCACTTGCCCTTCTCATGGCTTGTGTTGTCAGGTGGTGCTGTTTTGACTTGCTACCCAAAGTGATGAGAGGGGTCAATCTTAAGATTTTTGTACTTGGTTTTGGGAATGTAGTCAGCAATGGTTTTCTTCCCTGAGGGAATGAAAATTTTCCTCTCAAGAGGCAAAGACCCATCTAAAGCCCCTGCAGACAGACCTTCATTTGTTTACCACTACGTATGTATCTGTTTTATATGTATGCACACCATCCAGACAAGCGCAAATGTTCCCAGATTTAATGAAATCTGATGAAGCACCTTTTTAACTCTGCAATATTATTCTACCTTCATTGGTAAATGAGCCAAACCAGTGATCCATGCAGTTTAAATGCAAAATGCTGAAGTGAGCCCGAAACCTGGAGAGGCGGCTTGTTCTCTTGACAATAAGCTAGTTGTGTTTAATGGAATGAAACACAGTTATAATGATTTCTTTCACAGGTCATGTTCAGTTTAAAACTGTTGATAGATTGAAATAAGTTAAATATCATTTATCTTTTATTTATAAGGAAAAAACCCAGGAAAATTCCTGTGTTGTATTTTACAGTCACTATTTTGTGTTTTGTTTTGAGTTGGTCATATCTCACATTTCCCTCAAGCTTTCCCGGAGTTCCCCTAAATGGGCTGAGGGAATGTTATGTATCTAGTTTGATCTTGTCATGTGTCCTACTAGCCACTGTGTTTTTAAATTAGAATCTCTGCGAGATCACACTGTTGGAACAGCACACAAATTGTAGTTTTAAATCAGTAATATGATCTAATTAGAAATGATGTTTTCATTTCCTGTATTATTAAATTGAGTCATCTGACGGTCTTAAAATGCTTTTTAAATCCATTACACTATATAATCAGCACATGCTGTGTGAATGTGGTTATGCTTCATAAAGGAGACTGGCTTGGAACCTCAGAAGAATTTCACTAAAGAAGCTACCATTAGGGGAAAAAAAAGTTTTGTTAGTATGAACATTGGAGAAGAAAATATTTGGCTTGTAAAAATAGAAAGTGGGGTTCCTTTGGATTTCCCTCCACCCTCTTTTTAACCTAACTCTTTGAGGGGAAAAAAAAGGTAGAAATATGCATTTAAAAAAAAAAAAAACACCAAACCACCCTCTTAAAAAAATTCCTTAAGAACAGGTATGCCATGGTGTTTGTAGGAAAATGCAGTTTAGCACAAGAAATGCTGAACCTCAATTTTTAGCAGTGACATTTTAATGATAGGAAGTCTGCAAAATTATTTGCCATCAATTGTGAAGGCAATAACAAGCCTTGGTGGTTTTTCACACTCTCTGTGTTAAGTGCTTTCAGAATGACAGCGTAAACTGTGTTAGAGAACTCCAAGGAAGTAAAACTGATTAAAATGTTCATGCTTGAATGGTGCTGATGGAATAGTTCATTTGGACTTTCTCTACCTCCTGCAGCTCAAGCTGAAATATTAAAATTCAGTGGATTTAAATCTCTCTCCTCTCAGCTCAGGAAAAAAACATTACATTTTAATAGGTTTTAAACCCATAATTCATTGGTTTGGAGCAGCACTATTAAATCTATTTAAATATTACTTGTATTACTAAGGAAATGATTTAAATGACTTTGCCTTTACCATCCTATGTGTTTGAGTTAGTTTAAAAAAAGGAAGACAATACCTTCAAGGGTTTTTTCTTCCTCTTAGCATTTTGTTTTATTGTCCTTGTCATATGATTGGCCCTTAAATTACACACACACACACACACACACACACACACACACACACACACACACACATATATTCCAGATTGGCATTTTGGAAGAGGGTCTTACAATATGACAGTTTTAAAATGTATATCCCTCTTTTTCCATTGTAGATTTCAAAACTGCCATTTTAAGTTTCAGAGGCATTTAGACATGCTGTTGTGGTAATTTTTCTTGTGCTTTTTTTTTTTTAATGTTTATTTGTTTTTGAGCCAGGGAGATAGAAATGAGCGGGGGAGGGGCAGAGAGAGAGAGAGAGGGAGAGGGAGAGAGGGAGGGAGGGAGGGAGAGAGACACAAAATCGGAAGCAGGCTCCAGGCTCTGAGCTGTTAGCATAGAGCCCGATGCAGGGCTCGAACTCCAGAATGGCCAGATCATGACCTGAGCCGAAGTCAGATGCTTAACCAACTGAACCACCCAGGTACCCCCTCTTGTTGTCTTTTAAAGCTAACTGGGCATTAGGCAAAAAACTGAATGATATAAATATGCAGGTATTTATAAAAACGTGTGTGCGTTTGTTCCTGCCCATTATATCACAGCCTCCAGTAACACAAATTTGAAGTAAAATTAAAGAGACTTCACTTTCTTAACAAACGCAAAACTGTATTAAGTATCAGGAGCCATGCTTTCATCCTCCCTCTGTTTTTGCCCAGTAAAGGGCTTTCTAGAGGCACTGCCAATTGTGCAGGAATTGTGCTGTTGTCCTCTTTTGGACACAGATAGCCAGCCCCGCAGTGCCGAAGCAGTGGTGTCCCTCCAGGGTTACCACGTTCCCCTGGTCAGCCTTCCTTTCTGGCGTTTTCATTGCCATTGCCATTGCAACCACAGGCTTCCCAGGGTTTGACAGCGCCTCCCCTCAGACACTGCAGACCTCTTGCATTTCCCAGTGCTCTTTGTGGGGAATCCACTCTTCACTTATGCCTGTGCAGTGTGAGAGGGTGAGGTATTGATACCTACCCCCGTGGGGTAGTCCTGGGCCCACAGGCAAACAGCCCGTGAAATGACCCCCCTCCTGCCCCGTTGGTGGGCAGTTTTGAGGTGCCAGGACGGGGTTTCAGCTAGCCGCCCATGGTAGAATACAGCTACTCAAGAATACAGCTTTAGTTATGAGTTTCTTTTCTTCCCTGATTCACTTGCCCTACGTCCCTCTCCTGTTCTGGGATCATTTCTCAAAATTACTTGCAGCCAGAGCCCTGTCTGTCCACCTTCCTGGATGAACAAGGATACTCACACTTCATAGGCCCACACTCTTCCAGGGGCTTTCTGGTATAGGTAGGCACATGTTCTCAGGTGCCGGAGTCCTGCTTTGTTTTCTGACGTGAGTTCTGTGCGTAAAACATTTTCCTTAACACCTTGGCTTTTACGTTGTTTTTTAAATAAATACTTTCCCATAAGTTTATAGGTGAGCTTCCGTTTCTCTTTCTTCTCCCAGCTGATCGCTGCTGATACTTTCTAAACGTACATCATAGGGAATAAAGTTAAAAACAAGCTATAAAATTGATTTGTGTTTCATCAGAGGTTGTTTTTCCCCCTTTGTTACAGTCTTTACCAAAGAGTGTGCCTGGAGTTTAAAGACTTTATAAAATACGCTGACTGCACGATGGACACAACTTGCTGGGGCCTGGCGGGGGAAGAGGTTGGTTTTCTGCACTTGTAGGGCTTTGCTCACCTGCTCTCACAAGTGTGATAAACCCATGATTGCACATCAGCCGAAGCAGTTTTATAAGTCTACACATTCTGTATCTTATGGTGGTATGCCTGCCCCTCGCCTTTTGTTTTGTTTTGTTTTAACTGATTCATTTACTGTGGATCAGGGGGCTACCTTATTGAGCGATGCAGTCATAACCTAATCTTTGTGCTACAATTTGATGAGGATCTAAGAGGCAGTAATTTCCCTTCTCTCATAGCAAGGACTCTCATATATTTAAGTAATTTTTTTAGCTCTGTCTCCACTTCAGAACTCCCTGAGAAACCTGGATAAAGAACAAGATTTCTAATTTGTATTTATGGTGTATACTTTGTACATTTCTGTTACTGGGAGACATTTCTGGAAGCTAGTTGGTTTTTCTTTCAGCCTCTTTCTTTTCTCTTCTCTCCTCTTCTCTTCTCTTCTCTTCTCTTCTCTTCTCTTTTCTTTCTTTCCTTTTTTTCCCTTTTTCTCCTTGTTGGCAACCAGAAGGGCTACCACTCTTTCTCTTTCTGTTGAGGAAGGAGCCCCTCTCTCCATCCTTCCTGTTAGTATATGTGTTTCCACCGTCAAGGCAGAGCTCAGCCAAAGTGTGACAAGATTTGCAGAATGTGTCTGAGTGGGTGCATGTGACTTAGCTTAAGGCCTGTGGGCTTGGTGCTTCCACTACTGAGGAGAAAGTGGAGCTTCCCAGATCCGGGAGGCCGCGTTTCATTCACACCCAGCACACCCGAGCGCAGCAGGCTGAGCCTGTGCAGAGGTCCAGGGTGTGGGTGGAAGTGTTACACAGAAGAGCAGGTTTCACTGGAGGCGGCTTACAAGCTTGCATTTGGGTTTCCCTGTTTATTGGCCGGTGGTTTGTTTTGTTTTGCTGCTTTGCATCCCTTTTTCTGATTCTCTTACTGACGTCTTTCCGGTAGCGACCCTACAAGCAGCGTCGTCAACTCCTGTGTAGCCAGAACTTGTGCCTTCAGAGCTGGGGGGAGAGGAGGCAGGCTCCCCCCAAACAGGCACCTCAAGGGCTTAAGGACTCAGACTTCAAAGGACTATTGCTCTGTGTCCTCCTCAGAGCTCCCTAGGAACTCCGTTTCGGAACCTTCTACCTGAGAATGCATTTGTGAACTTAAGCGTTCTTCTAAAGGTTAGAACCTTTTATTGAATGGTGAGAATAATTTAATGATTACATCTGCTCCCCCATTCATTCAGCGAATAGCTGAGTACCTTCACCACATCGTATCAAAGGAGCACATTTTATGTTCTCTTTGAATGATAGTGTTAAACGTTTTCTGAAGTGTATTTTGAAATGGTCCTCAAATTACATTTGAATCAATCACCCTTATTAAGAAGGTTTTGGTAGTTGTAAGCTTGCTGGTTTTACATTTTACTACACAGAATCAACTTTTAATGTACACATTTTAATTTTAATGACACTTGAGTTTCCAAGGACAACAGAATAAAGAGAAACATAGGAGAAAACATAATAAAAATGAGGCTGCGTACATCTGTAAGTTTATATTTTTTATGTGTGGAATTAGGAATCTAGCAATCCACATTCATTATTGATAAATCTTTTCACTAATTTACATACACTTCTGTGGGTTCGGACAGCCGAATACAGTCATGGAACTACCACCACTATTGAAATAGAGAATATTTCCCTACTGCCCTGCTGCCCAGATTCCCTTGTTCTGTATGGATAGCCAGTTCTTTTCCGTACCCCAGCCCTTGGCACGTGCCCATGATATTTTTTCCCCCAAAGCGAACCTTTTGAGAATGTCCTATCAATGGAATTATGTAGGTACACCATGTGGTCTTCTCCATTTTTGTCTTCATGTAGCATAATGCGTTGGAGGTTGGTCCGTGTGCTTGCCGTGTCCATAGTTCCCTTTGCATGGCCCAACAATACTCTAGTGTACCGGTGGACTAGTTTGCTTAGCCATTTACTCCTTGAGGGACAGTTCAGTTAGCTGTGGTTTTTGGTGACTGTGAACAAGGTCCCAATTAGTAATAACATACTGACTTTTTAAAGTTTTTGTAAGTGAAAAGAAGCTTTCCTCTCTTCTGGGTAATCCCTAGAAGCGAGATTGTGGAGTTACACGGTTCGTGTATTTTCAAAGTAACTGCACTAGGGCTTTCCAGAGTGACCGTGCAGTCTTGCAGTCCCACGAGTACATTATGTGAGAGAACTTTTGCTCTGCCTCTTGAGCAGCACGAGGAACTGTAGGCTTTGGAGCCTGTTAGCCATTTCTGAAAAGTGATGGTGGCCCTCATGTTTTCATGCATCTCCGTAACCGCCACTGCTGTTTGAGGGCCTGGGTGCTCACTTGCCATCTCTGTATCTTCCTTGAGGATACCTTGCCACACTTTTTCCTTGAGTCTGGGTTTTTATTAGTAGTAAGCTGTGAGAGTGTTTAAAAAAGTTATCTGGATATACGTCCTTTATATATTTTGCAAATATTTTCTCCCAATCTGCAATCATCCTTTCATCTTTTTTAACAGTATCTTTTGAAGAGTAGAAATTTTTAACACTGGTGAAGTCTGGTTTATGATTTTTTTTTTCATGACTCTTAACGTTTGGTGTTGTCTCTCAGTAATCTTTGTCTCACCCAAGACCACAGAAATGTTCTAGGTTATCTTCTAGAAGTTACATGTTTAGGCCTATGATCCAGTTTGAGTTAATTTTGTTTATGGTATGAGATATAGGTCGAGTTTGTTTGTTTGTTTCTTTCTTTCTGATAGACATTTGATTCAGTTGTTCTAGTACATGTGTTAAAATAACTCTTTTCTCCATAAAATTGCCATTGCACCATTATAGAAGATCTACTGACTATATTTGCGTGGGTCCACTTCTAGACTCTATTTAGTTCTGTTAAACTGTCTGTTCTTTCACCAATGACATACTGTCTTGATGTCTGTAGCTTTCATTATTGATATTCGCCATTCCATTTTGTGCCTGTTCTTTGCTGTTCTTGTTTGCCCTCTTTCCAGTACCCCTCAGAACTCAGGTCTTTATTATCTGTGTCCTAGAGACTGGCCGAGGGAAGAATGGAAAGAATCGAAGCTCAGTAAAAAACCTCTCCTGTCAAAAATGGTGTCTATTCTGCCTCCAGACTGTCCTGTCAAGGATGACCGCGCTCGCTGCCCTCCCCTGGTCCCGAGTATCCCTCTCCTAGACTCCTGCAGCTTCCTGCTAGTAGGGCTTCTCATTTGCATATCTGTCTGTCTATACTTCATTCTTCCTGCGGCAGCCGGAGTGATCTTCGGAAATACAGCTTGGATCCTGTGCTGCCCCCTGCTTAAAACGTGTCCGGGAGGGCTGCTGGTTGTCTTAGAACGAAGTCTAAGTGTCTTCCCGTGGCCTACAAAGCTCTGTGTGAGCTGACTCTTCGCCCACCTCTGTGACTTCACATAGCGCTCATTCTCTTCATTTGACTGTCTTCCACCCGCATTTCCACGTTGGCCTTGTCTGTCCCTGGGTCACCCCAGCTGCTTCGTGACTGAGTGTTTGTGCATCAGCTCTTTTACCCCCTAGAAGGCCTGCCCTCCACGTCCTGACATGGTCGTCCTCGTGTGCCTTAGAGTCCTAGCTCAGACATCTCCTGAAAAAGGCCTTCCCTGGCCAGCAGGCTGTAGTAGCTCTTACCCAGTTCATTTTCTGGCCCGTTAGCCGGTTCTATTTTTGTCACGGCATTTACTGTTTATTTGTTCATGAATGCATCACTCTCCCTTCACTAGCAAGTGAGATCTTGTTCACTTTTCTTGCCGTGTTGCCTAGAACAAATGTAGCTCATCGTGTTCAATAAATATTTGCACAGTAAGTACTCAGTAACTATTTGTTCACTAAACATGCAGCAGTTTATTATGTTTAATAAATATCTGGTTAATAAATATTTGTTAAGTGAACAAATACTCCATTTTGAGCAGTTTTTGTGTTTTGACCCCTATCTCTCCGACCGGTAGAAAATACACAATCCTGAGTGTCACTCGTAATTTGCTCTTAGGAATTTCATTTAACAGTTTTCTCACCTGTAGGCTGCATGGCTGGAGCAGATAGCCACTAAAACACTATCTGGTTTTCTAATGTATGGTTTCTAAGCTTTTTTTTGGTAACTGGATTTTTTATTTTAAAACTAGAAGGCCTTTTGAGTCATAGTTATTTCTCTAGATTTACATCCCTAGGCTTATATTCTTTTCCCCAGACAGATAAGTAAAACATAGCAAGTGTTTCTTATTTGTCTTGGGTTAACACTGCGTTAAGGATTCACATTATTTTGTTTATTTTGATTATTTTGTTTAATCTTCACATCAACCCCATGCGGAAGATAGTATTACCCTCTCTCAGCTTTACCAAAAGTGAAACCAAGGCTCTGAAGGGATAAGTCGTTTTCTACAGGCCGCACAGGAGAGGAAGTGGTGGGACTGGGCTCCAAACTTAGACCAACTTCAGAGCTCACACATCTGACCTTGTTGTCCCTTATTTGTTCCCTCAACTCTGTGTTCTTCTTTCTTGTACACTAGGATCAATGGTCTCTTTATCCCAGGATCCACTATAGGGTTGTCCAGTGTTCAGTGCCCGGAGCTCAGCGAGGGAAATGGAAATGGGGTGTGCCTGATGCACATGCTGATTGGTTAGTCTAAGCTGTCCGAAGTGTATTAGTTGCACAGATTATTTGGCTACTCCTGACTCATCCGGTGTTTCTCCCTCTCTGTTTGTAACGTACTCACACGTAAGAATCAAAGTTGTTATAAACACCACTGCCAAATCAGGTATTTTAAACCAGGTCCTTGGATCTTCTTGGATATGGGCTGTCCATTAGCTCCCTGAAATTTTGACACAGTTCTGGGTGGGTGGATGGGATATGTGTACATTTTCTAGAGGAGAAGTTTTGGACTTATTTTCCCAGAAGGTCCCCTGACACAAACAAATGTGTGAGCCTGTGTTTTAATGGGAGTGGAGCCATGCAGAATCCTGATGTGAAATAGGAAAATACCTGGCAGAATGCATGCAGCTACAAAGCAGTTGTCTGTAGCAGGAGACGTAAAAGGAGACATTGCTAGACAATTGTTCAGAAGCCTGGAGAGCAGGAGCTAGCTTCTACTGGATTTGTTTCTCATATTGCCCAGGGGGTGGGGGAATTTTTTTGAACTGTTGATGGTTTAAAAAAACAAGCAAAAAGGGGCACCTGGGTGTCTCAGTCACTTGAGCGTCCGCCTCTTAATTTGGTTCAGGTCACGATCTCACAGTTCATGGGATTGAGCCCTGTGACGGGCTTCACGCTGAGCACGGCGCCTAGTTGGGATTCTCTCTTTCTCTCTCTCTCTCTCTCTCTCTCTCCGCCCCCCACCCTACCTTCTTTTCTCCCCCTCCCCCGCTCATGGTTTTTTTTTTCCTCTCAAATTTAAAGACAAAAACAAAACAACAGAAAACAAAGCTACATTTTGTTGATATCATCACAGATATGGAAAATAAGTTAGCCACGTTAACATTTTAGCTTTAACAGACAGTTAATGATAATGACTGCTTGGAATATTGTTTATATTAAGAGGCATTAACTGGAGCTAGCAGCTCCCTTCATATAGTCCTATTAAAAAAAATACAGGCAAGTAAATATTCCTTCAGAATACTGTATTTGTTTCCTGTTCATAGAAGCACCCTTTCAAGTTCCGGGGACACAGTGACGATTAAAAATCGGTCCCTGCCTCTTCGGTGCTCATGATTTCATGGGAGGGGTATATCCAAAGATGGATAAATCATGTTAATCTTGGGTAATGAACCAAGCATCGGGGTAGCAGTTACCCAGTGAAAGCAGATGTGTGAGGCTAAGTGAACTATAGGCAGCCGTGGGTGACTGAAGAAGGAAGGGGATACTGGCAGAGGAGGGCCAGGCAGAGGGACGTAAGAATCTATAGGGATTGCCAGTATATTTGGGGGAGTCCTATTTTTGAAATTTTTTATTGTCTTAGGATAAACCGTGTACTTTTTTTCCTGCTTCCGTTTCTCCATCTGGAGAAAATCTTGTCCATTCTGCTTGTGAACAGTAACGGCTTCATGAGGTATCGTAATACTCCACACTGAAATAATCGTGTTGCTCTAATAAGCAAGCGTTAGCACTGACCCTTACAAACCTTTTAAGGAAAACTCAAAAGGGTACATTCTTGAACCCTTCTTAAGGCAGCTCCACAGCTGTTCTGTGTCCCTTGTGATTTTTATACATCTTTTTCCCTTGGCGGGTTTATGAAAAGGTGACGTTCATACAGGCACCTGAATTATCTTCTCTGACCAGCAGGGGCAGTGCCGCTGTGGCTCCGAAGCAAAGTGGCAGTCGTGTATTTTCACCCCAGGTGTTTCTTGGTTGTAGACGCATCTCTGTACAAACGAATATCTGGGAGAAAGAACTGTTGCAAGGAGAAGTTTCAGCTGCTGTCTACCTGGGTGGTTTGGGGTCTCTTTCAGCAAATAGGCACAGACCGGCCTGTGAGTAAAGATAGATGTCAAGGCAGGTTTTGTTGGTTGTTTCTTGAAGGCTCAGCCTGCCTCCTGCTGTGGAGGCTACGCCATCTAGGTGCTCTGTCCAGCTGTGGGCCAGTGACCCTGTCCAAGTCCAGCCGTGAGATATAATGGGATATAAGGAGATATCTTTTTCTCCTTAACAGAAGGACCCAGAAAGAGAAAACTGCCCTCTTTCTGCGTTTGAACATGGTTGTGTGAGGATGAGATAACACTTGGAGCTTTGGCAGTCATCTTGGTGTGGAAATGGGATATGAGAGAGGCCGTGAGAACCAGAGACATGTTGACTCAAAACATTGATATTGCCAGGTGATCCAGCTAACCCTGGACTTGTTAAGTGAGAAATAAAAACCTCTGTTATTCAGACCACTTTGATTTGGGTATTCCATGACTTGCAGAGGAACTGTCCTAACTGATACATTGTAACACCATGGTGACTCCGTATATACATCAAAATCCAAAACAACCTAAATTTTAACCAAACAAATGAGGATCACTGAAGTGAACTCTCCTATAGCTATGCAGTGACATATACTATGTGGCCATTACGAGTGATGCAGTCAAAACAGTAAGTAGGGATATGGGAAAAAGTTGTTTGATTCACACTAAATAGGAAAAGAAGAACTTTAAACTTCCAGATAGCATGGTGTTCTTTGTGTTTTAAAATGCTTATATATGCATTCACAGAAATACTAGATGGACTCAGGATTACATTAGCCATAATTTGGCTGGTAGGATTTTGCATGACTTTTAATTTTTTTTATATTCTGCTTGTCTTCCTCATGCACAAAACTGTTCTAATCTAAAGAAGTTATAACTTCTGTGAACCTTTATGAATTGTGAACTTATGAATTTATGAACTGTGAACCTGTGAATTGCTTTATGAAAATGAAGTAATTAAAAAAGAAAAAAGTACATCGTAAAATTGTATCTGTAGGCCCGCCCCTCGTCACTTCCGCCCCATCTGAGTGAACAGGCCAATCGTCCACCCAGTTGCTGGGGGCCGGGTGTTAACACGGGATTCTGGATTCCGTCGGTTATCCTCGCACCCTTCTCCTTCCTAAACCGTGTCTTTGCAGTGCTGCCTCACCTTATCTTCACTCCTACTCCTGGCAGCTGACACTGCCGCAACGCTTGTTGCTTTTTGATCTGAATCCCTGTATTCCCTCCCAGCTGGTCTCTCTTCTTTCATTGTGGCCACTCTCACAGTCTCACAGAAGCATTCTGCGCTTCTAACATTTTCAAATTATTCAATACTCTGGCTTGCAATACTGATTAGTCTTTGTTTTAGACTAGTGGAATAAAGTACTCAGAAATCGATCCATTCATATACGTCAGAGGGCCACGCGGATCCATGAGGGGAAAGATGGCCACCAGTGAGTATTACTGAGGGGGGATAGTTGGTTATTCTTGTACAAGAAGTGAACTTGGATCCACTTATCATTTGCAGTGTCGATCCAAAAAGCTTATTAGAGACAGAACTTGATGGCTTTCGGGAAAAAAACAAGAAGAATCTTTATCTTGGGGTAGAGAAATATTTCTTAATGGGTCACAGAAAGCTCAAACCAGAAGAAAAAAAGATTGATAATGTTACCCAGTTAAAATTAAAAACATCTGTGTATTAAAAGGTATCTTAAAATGGAAAGCCAAGCCCAGAAACTGAGAGAAGGTACTGGCCAGCACATGTAGCCACCAAATGATTACAAGCCAGCTTATGCTCATGAAGGAAAACTAAAAGTTCAATTTGAAAGACAAAACAAAGCCAAAAAAAACCTCATCACAGCCTCAAGTTCTCCTTATTTTGACGTGAAAGTCTGAAGTCCTTTCTGTCCATGATCTGATTCCCATAGTTACATTCTATCCTACTTCTCCCTTGCTCACTGGGCTTCCCCACCAGACTTCATTTTCTTCCTTGGTCACTAAAGTCTACTGACACTTGCCTTGGGCCTCGCATGTGTGGGTGTTGGCCTCTAAAATTCTATACCCCGTTCCAGTGGGGTGGGAGGATTCCCACCCCACCAAGCGACTCGCCAGCAGTTCAGCTCATTTCTGACACTGTCTACCTGGACATAGCTTCCCGCCGCAGCCCTGTAAGACGTCTTCCCTCCACCACTGCCCTCTCCAGGTTGTCACCGGTGTTTCTGATAGTTCCCTTCTTGGGTTCTGTTAATTTGTTGCAGCAGCTCACAGAACTCAGAGAAACATTTTACCTAAGCAGACTACCCGTGCATTATAAAAGGATATAACTCAGGGACAGAAAGATAGAAGAGATTCATAAGACGAAGTATGAGGAAAGCGTGTGGAGGTTCCATGCCCTCTCCTAGTGCACATTCTCTCCAGCTCTCCACGTGTTCATCAACTGGGAAGTTTCTCTACCCCTGTCCTTTTGACTTTTTACAGAGGCTTGGTCACGATTGATTAGACCATTGGCCCCTGGTGATGTGACTCCATCTGTGGCCCCCTCCTCTCCCCTGGGGTCAGAGAGTGAGGCTGAAAGTTCTGATCTTCTGATCACACGGTTGGTTCTCTTAGCAGCCACCCCTGTCCATCTTTAGGTGGTTTCCCAAAGCCACCTCATTAACCTAACAAAAGACACCTTGGCTGCTTCCTCCTTGCTTAGGAAATCTCTCAAGGATTCTCTGTGCCAGAAATAGTGGACAGAGACCAAATATAGAATTCTTATTATAATCACAATATCACACATACCACAGAACCTGGTTCAGTGTTTTTCGAACTGTGAGGCAGACTGAGTGTGCAGTGAAATCAATCCAGTGAACCATAGTCAACATTTTCTATTAAGAAGTGGAAGAGAACAGAAAATATTACAGTGAGCTACACATACTATTTGATATTGTTTGTTAAAATTTTCTTCTGTTTATGTGTGTATTCCCTGCACATACACGTGTGTACACATGTAAATAGCACACATAGGAGCTTTGGTCAAGATCTTGGAGAGCAGCACATCTCGGTATCATCTGCGATTCATTCTACTTTTGAAGGTCAATTGCATGATTACTTGAAGAACCTAATGCGGATCACTTTTTAAACACAGCTTGACTTTTTAAAAGGACTCTGAAATAACTAAAGAAAACTTCTGAGCAAGACACCCTAGCTTGGTGACTTTAATGACTAAAACACAAAATAGAATCATTGGTTTCATTGAGATAATACGTTAAAAAATCTCTAAAAAAAAATTCTTTCAAAAGCTTAAAGAAGTCTCCAGGAAATTATATTTCTCTTATTAATTTGCTTAGAATTACCTTTCCTGGTAAACTTTGGACCAATTCAGAAAAAATTCTGACAGGATCTCAGATGGGAAATTTAACATAATAAATCGGATTTGGGGGATTTTTCCCCTGCTTTTCTTGCCGTTATCAGTCTGTGAGTGAAACTACAAGGTGATCCAATACAGTCCTTGGCACAGGAGTCACAAGATTACTTGCTTTGCTTGTTACGTGTCTTCCCCTTAAAGACCAGCCCAGGGACCGTGAGAAACATCCTCCTCACAGTGATAATGTTCCTTGGGTTCCTCTCAGTGCAGGTTCTTTCCACTGCAGTAAGTCTCATTCATGTTTTAAGTCGTTGGAGTCAGTTACAGATAAACTCTGCTTGAAAAGTTCTTTCTTTTGTTCTTTTTATTCTTGCTTCTTTCCACGTATTCACTTACAAGCTGTTGCTAAAGATACTTGTTGGAAGCAAGAACTCCCCATCTTTTGGCCAGAAGGGCACATCTTACTGTCCCCACCCCAACAACTACAGGGAAGTGGAAAGAATAGTTAAGTCAACACCGTATACTCATCGCGTAGACTCGGTAGTTAACATTTTGCCTTTTTGTGTGTGCCGAACGTCACAAGGACGGTTTGCCTTGTGATACGTCAGCGTGCATCTTGTATGAACAAGGATATTTTCCTATAAAAGGGCGATACAGTTCACACGTCTGTATATATCTAGTGTATTGTTTGTATTCCTAATTCTCAGTCATCCACAAAACGTCTGTGGTAGCACATTTTCTTCCTAGCAGTTTCCCCCCAGTCTATGACTCAATACTCACAGCTGTCTTTGTTACCATCTTCTCTAAGGTACAGCAGTCCCTGAACCATTTACTTTGTGACTTTGACATTTTGGAAGATTCTAGACCAGTCTTAATGGCATGTCTCATAATCTGGATTTGTCTGATTGTTTCCTCATGTTTAGATTCAGGTTAAGTATTTTAGTAAAAATACTACCTAGGTGCTCTTGTATATTTACAGTTTATCACTTTATTGGGGAAGCTCAGTAATCTGTGGGCTGATGCTTGACACTTGAATCACTGGGCCCCCCAACAATTTTTTACCCATTGGCTTTAGCCTCTGTTGATGCTGTTAACACATTTGGAGTGGCAAAATGGTAAATTTTAAATTCTTTCTCCTTGTAAGTTAATATTCTGTAAAAAAGAATCCCCCCACCCACCGTGTGTGTGTGTGTGTGTGTGTGTGTGTGTGTGTGTGTGTGTGTGGACTTCTGGATACCTTTTTCCAGTGATAGCAGTCACCATTTATTGAGTGTTTATTACTTGCCAAGCACTGTGCTAAAGGTTTTATGTGCATGACCTCATAGAATTCTCCCAGCACCCTCAGGGGATAGATTTTAAAACTGTTCCCACTTTTTACGTGAAGAAACTAAGGCTCAGAAATGTTGAGTGGCTGGCTGGCCCTTGCCTCCATAGATGGCAGTGATCCCAGCTGGGTGGCTCTGATACCTCCTCGTTGCGGTACATCCCTGAGTGCCATTCCGGATCTCTTTTCCCAGACTCAGCGCAGCCCCCAAGCCAGTGTCCTCACAGAAGGGCGTCTTCACAGTTCACAGAATGTAGACACCAGCCCAGTCTTGGGCCCCTCCCTAGACTCGCTCCATTTCAGTCTGCTGCCTCCCCTTCCCAGGCTTCTCTCAAGGTCACTGGGTCCCCCGTTGCTTCTCTGTCAGCACAGTGGCTCCTGGTTGGCTCACGTCACACCTGCTCCGTTGCGCACACCTTGGCCAGCCGGAGGAAGGATGTTGTGAATTTGGAAGCCGTTCCCTAGTCCTGGGCCCCAGAATGACCCCCAGCCCCACCTGTTTTCTTTGGGTGCCGAGGACCCCACTCCTGGAAACTTGTTTTTTAAGATGTGTTATAATGTATTACAATTATTATTCTTTATAATGCTTTACGTGCCTCAAATTTTCGCCAGCTGAACAAAACCTCCTAGTTGGCTCATTGTCCCAGTTGTCACTCCCCATTAATTTTGGTAGCTTTCTTAACGCTCTGTAGTGGACTCGCCATGCACTTTTTTTTTTTCTTTTTTTAAAGAAATGAAGATACGGCACTAAGTACGCTCATTGCCGCCTGGGTGGTGGATAAGAAAACTGTCTGGTGTCCAGTTGGAGCTGTCCAGGATTGCCAGGGATCTGTGTTGCACGGAGGCTCTGACTTACCTGCTCACTGGCCTGTCAGGCCCTGGTGCTCCCGCAGCTGGTGTCATTTGATTAAAATAACTCCTTTTTTGCAGTAGGACAACATTTCAAAAGACATTTCCTGTGAACTTGATTCCCTCGCAAGTCCCTTTCTACCCTTCGTTCCAAACTTGAAACTGCAGGGAAATAATTCTTTGTCACAGAAACTCCAGTAAAAAGCTATTAACGGAATTGAGGCTGTGTCTACCACCTCATTGCTGTATATTTTCAGAAGTAATTACTGGCTATTTTTCAAAATTAAATTAATTATCTTAATGGAATGCTTACTTGTCTAAGTTTAAAGTTCACTCCATTTTAACGTTTATTCTCTTCAATGGCCCATCAAGGGAAAGGGGGGGGGAGGATTTTTATTTTGTATTGTGGTTGAGATAAGAGTGTTTTGGGTTTGTTTGTTTTTTTCCTCTCCGCCACCCCCACCCCCCCCCCCTTTTAAATAAGCAACTTAAAGATAGTAACAGTCTAGAGAGCTCTATGAGAGGAATTTTTCCAAGATATGTATCTTTCTCCGTACGTTTTTCTCAGTTAATGGTTACACAGAGTATATTTTCTTTTAATGTTTAATTGGTACTATAGTCTATGCCCTTCTCTTTGATTTTTGACTGTTTTTTATCTTACAAGTCGTTATTTTTCAACTTCTGTTTGTAATTAGAATGGTGATTTATCTTAAATTATTTTAGCGACAGGTCAATGTTGAACTATGTACTCTACATACATTTCTTTTCATTCTGTCTTTAATAAGGAAGTTTTATGTTTCTTAGCATGACTGTAGGATAAAGTAGTAAACCTTTGCAGGTTAATTGCTCTGTAATTAACATGGATGGGGCAGAGATCAGAGGACAGAGGACGCCATGGATTCCCCATCAGCAAGCTTTGCTCAGGTTGTAGGGCGGGCCATTAGGTTATGCAACTCTCAGATCTGGAATAATATCCAGTGAAACCTGAGGCCTCTTCCTGGGAATCTGCTTTGAGTTTTCCTCTGTTGATGAGAAGACTTGACAAGAGATTCTTTTTTGTATTGAATTCTTGAATGTTATTCGATATTTGACAGATTGAAGCCATTTTATTTTTAATCGAGGAAAGGGTGTGGTTCGGTTGGTTGCTTGGTGACTCAGTGCTTTTATTTAAAGAAGACGGTGTCTTGTATGTTTGTTTTATTGACTCGTGTCAGTGTGCACTGCCACTCCACTTCCTTGTAGGGTAGTTTCTAAGTGTGAACTCAGAAAGAAACCTAAACGTGACCGCTTAATACAGAAAGTGGTCTATTCATCGATGCAAACATTTTCAAATGTACCGTATTATTTCTGCATATGTCTTACATTTTTGTCGTATATCTTTGGGTGACTTATTTAATCTCCTTTTTGTCTTAAAATTTTGTATTTTAAACACTTGCTTAAAATCACACCTTTCTACAGGGTACCCTACTGAGTGTGCTTTTTTGTTTGATATTTTGTGTGGCTAGTGGATGACTTGTGAAATGGGTTCCTGGTAGCCCCTTCTCATTCTTTTTTTTCTCTCCTACTCTCCAGGCATATTCTAGTCAACAACGTGACTGTAATTTGAATGTTGCCATTTTTAGGATCTTTGAAAGGGCTTTGTAATTTTGGTATGCTGACATGTGAAAAGTCACAACTTCTCAGTGCAATGTCACATCCTAGGACACAACAATGACATTTAGTGGGAAAACCAGAGCAATCTGAACCAAGTCCGTGATAGTAACAGTAGTACCATGGGAATTACTTAATAGTAACGTAGTACTACTGCGTTAAGTTTTTAGTTTTGATCATTTCTGTGGTTATGTAAGTTATCAACTTTAACGGAAGCCAGGTCAAAGGTATGTAGGAACTCTTTTCGTATGTAGTGGAAATCTAATTATCCAAAGCTTTAAATGTATGGTCCTGTGACTCAACAGGGGTGAGTTTAGGTGCCAGGGGTACAGAGGCTTGAGGCTGGTCTCTTCTCTGCAGAACTTCTCAGTCTCGCTGGCAAGCCCAAGGTCTTCTTAGCCATAAAAAGGTGAATGACAGTACCTTTACGAGGCAGCCCACGCAGTGAATGATGCAGGGAGTCTTGTGAGATAGTAGACACGGAACGTTTGAGAGGCCCTTGAAGAACAAGTGAAACAGGAGGTGAGCTGGGATGGGTGACTGACTACAGCTTGGTGAAATCGGGGTGAGGTGGTTTTAACAGATGGGAGATGACAGGAATTGAGGGGAAGAACATGCCAGTGGTGATGCAGGATGAATTCAAGTGAGCTAATGGAGGCTTGCTGTCATCAAAGTATGATAAGGGTCTGCCGGGCATGGTGGTGGTAGAAATTTAAGGAATTATTTGAGAATTGATAGGATTTGGTGATAATGGATATAGGCGCACAGAAGAAAAACAAATCGATGGTGGTTGATGAACTTGAGCCAGCGGAAGTTACCTAGGGCGTTTGTGTTGAACATTTTTATTTTCCGGGAATATTGGACTGTCGGGTAGAGTTGTCTGGCAAGAAGTTAGACCTGGGCTACCAGAGTATGGGAGAGGAGCAGACAGTTGCGGACTGTTCTCTTTAGTGAGCAGGAAAAGAAAAAGCTGAAAAGGAAATCTAACGGCTGAGCATTGAGAGAGGTGAAGAGAGGCCGTGGGGTCATTACAGTGTTCCTGAAGCAGGTAAAGGAAGGTTTCAGCAAGGAGGGTGTGCGGTCTGTGGCTGCATGTGTGTCAGAGAGAAAGAAAATTGTAAAATCCTGAAATAATTGCTATCTAGGTGATCAGTTGTATGAGAAGGGTGGGCCTGGAATCCAAATTATAGGGGTTAAGGAGGAAGAGGGCGTGTGTGTATGTGTGTACAGGAGGGGGTTGCTGAGAAGTAGAGAGAGCAAATTTACACTAGTTTTTAGAGAAGTTTGGCTGTGCAAAATCAAGGATATATCTATACAGGCCAGCAGCTGAACAGGGCAAAAGAAGGTTATTTTAATTAAATTTAACAAACATTTATCAAGTGCCAGTTATGTGCAGGGCACTGTGTTAGGGGCAATGGAGGCCACAGAAAGTGATTAAAATATAGTGTTTTTTTCCCTCCTGAAAAAGCGCTACCTCGGGTTCTTTCAGCGTTCACTGGGCAGTTCATCTTAAACCAAATGCTAGGGATGCTGGTACCCGGCTTGCTAGCAGAAGGACAAGATCGGTGAGAGAGCAGGAGTAGGGGAGGGAGCTGGAGAATGGACAGCAATGGAAGGGAAGAGGGGCCAACCACAACCTGATGGCCTGGGGAGGTGGGGAAGGGTCTCAGCCTTGGAAGGGAAAAGGGCCCCTCCTTCCTCACAGGTGGACATGGAGGAGGGAGGATCAGGTGGTATCAGAGCTGCTTTGAGGTGGAATAGTGAGTGCATATTGTGCACCAGCCTCTAGGGCTGTGTTTTCTGCCTTTGAAAAGTTCCTGGTTGACTGGAAACATGAGGATGATAGTGTTTCTATTTTGTCCTGCAAGAAAAAAATAACAGTGAAACACCTGCACCTTTGAAGGTTTGTTTTTGACTGAGGGCTTTTTTCTTTGCTTTTGCTTTTCTTTTTTTTTTTTGTCTAATGAAATAGACATACATATTTTGAAGTTGCCCAGATATTCTGAGTCTGGGTGCCTGCAGTGAGCTAGGGTTTGAGTCAGATGTAGACTCCCAGAGTTCAGAGTCGAGGGAAGGTGAGAAGAGAGACACATTTGCAGGCTCTTAATAAATGCTTGCCAATTGAACTCTGATCTGAGGCAGAAAGTGGCTACACGCCTGACCCATACCCACGAAGTATTAGGCGATTTAGAGGAGAAAGGGAATTGGATCATTGTGTGGTTATTTCAGTGGAATGAGGTTTTGAAATAAATTTGCCATATATTTACCTAAAGGCCTTGTTTTCATCATAGACATTATTTCCTGCACATCTAGGACATATGATGGTGTGCTCATACTTTTTGGTCACAACTAAGTGACAGTACATAAAGAGTCATGAACATGATTTTGGCTACTCACATGAAAAAATACATTACTTTATTGATTGTATCTTAACTGCATGTAGCCAGAAAATAGTTGTGGGTCAATTGGAGAAAAGAGCTAATTAGTGCTATACTTTGACTTTTATGGTCAGACACAGGAAGACACGTAGAGGGGAAGAGGAAGGAAATAAAAGTCACTTGGGGAGGAGAAAAAATACTTTTTTCATTGAAATATTTTTTTATATATAAATATACATAATTTTAATTTTTTAGTATCTATTTATTTGAGAGAGAGACAGAGGCAGAGCACAAGCAGAGGAGGGGCAGAGAGAGGGAGACACAGAATCCGAAGCAGGCTCTCGGAGCTGGCAGCACAGAGCCCGACGCGGGGCTCGAACTCGTGAACTGCAAGATCATGACCGGAGCCGAAGTCGGATGCCTTCCTGACTGAGCCACCCAGGCGCCCCACATACACACTTTAAAAAAAGCATTCCAGGATCCTTTTTGCCAGCGAAGAGCAGCAGCATACACCGCCCCACATATTTTTTTCAAAGCTATTTTGTGCAGTCCTACTTGGAAAGATTATAGAAGCCTCTTTGGCTGTCATAGGATAGACCTGACAAGTGATTTATTTAGAGGCATTAATTAAAATGTAATCACTACAGAAGTTAGTCTGAGAATTTCTCAGCACTTGTTCTCCTCCAGCACTGTTAAGCAGGGTCTCCAGTGGAAGGGGGTTCCTGTTGAGGGACATGTTTAACTTCACGCCCTCCTGTCACCTCCCCCTCCTCCTCCCCACTCCTGGGAGGCAGCGAGGCCTGCCCAGAGCAGTTCCTGTAGCTGAGCTTGATGTGGCCTCTGCTGAGGTCAAGCACTCCCATTCCAGCCTCTCGAGGGCTTTCTCCATGTGTTGCCAGTGTGCTGGTAAAAATGACTTTAAACTCTTGTCAGCACAGTTACTGGTGCATGCATCACAGTCCCCCTCAGATAAACCTGTCACAACACAGAGGCGGCCGCTAGAGAAGAGTACAAGGGCAGGCCTCTAGCTTTCCATTCGAGCATCACTAAACGTGCACAGAGTGCCCAATTATTTCAGCATTATTGAGCAAGCCTACAGGAGGACCCAGGCCTTGCTACATTAGATTTTCTTTAGTAATTTGCTCAAGTACCACTGAGGACACTTAAAGGGCTTAAAACGGTGGCTGCAACCAGTTTCCTTTTCTGGGTTGTTAATTCAGGTTTTCTCTTTCAAATTAACTCTTGCTGCATGCTGTGCAGCGGTGCTGGGAGAACTGTTTAACGCTAATTTTCTCAATTTTCAGCTTTTTTTGGTTCACCATAACTGCTCTAACAGTTAGTCACGTATATGTTTTGATTAGAAATGTATGATAGCAAGGCCTTATATTTTGGAGAACAAAATATGAACATTCTGAAGAAATCTGACTTTCGGCTATTACAAGTTACTTAGCTAATTTCAGTGAGAATTAAGTTCTTCACAGTGAAGTGCAAAACCCCCAAATCTAAGGGCATTTCTCCATTATACATCTCCCTCCCTCCCCTTCTAAAAAATAGGTACACAAAAGAGGAACCTTTCCTTCATGGGTGCTGGGTTTTCCACAATCTGTTTGCACCTCTTTTCTTTTGGCGGGGGGTGGGGGGACGTGGAGGTGGGGAACAAGTTCAATATCTGTGTCTCATTTCTCACAGCAGCAACAACTCCAGGCCCAGCATTTGTCACATGGACATGGTCTGCCGGTGCCTCTGACCCCACACCCTTCCGGCCTTCAGCCCCCTGCCATTCCTCCCATTGGGAGCAGTGCTGGCCTCCTGGCCCTCTCCAGTGCCCTGGGAGGCCAGTCCCACCTTCCAATTAAAGATGAGAAGAAGCACCATGACAATGATCACCAAAGAGGTGAGTGATTACCTCAAGATGTCAGTCTGCTGTCACCTGCCTGCCACTGAGGGTGGGTTCTGGATACCGTTGTGCATTCTGGCTCTGGATTTAACTTTACCAGTGACTGACTCGACAAAGGATTTCTGCTAGAAGGGAAATTAGTGATTGGAAGCAGTCTTTTTCCAAATGATACCCTAGCGGTTAGCAAGAGTTAGTGCAGTCCCCAAAGGCAAGGGCTCCTGTTTCCTGGTTACTGCCTTTGACCCCGTGCTACCTCCTGTGTTCCCCAAGTCTAGATCAGTAATGAAGTCCCACAGTGCTCCATGTTTGAAATAGTGAGTGGCATTAACAGCTCATTTTGACCTCCTCCGTTTTGGGAAAAGACTTACTGATAGAAACTACTTGATAATTTAACAGAGCCAATTATTATTTATAAATCAGATCAGCCTATCTGGTGCGATAAAAATCTTGCAGGTGAGAAAACAATTTTAGTAGTCTTAGTACTTGAGAAAGTGCAGCCCAAATTAAATCTGTTGATTTAACTACCTCTCTCACACAGGCTGTCTGGAAGCATGAAATGAACTCATCTCTTCCTAGAAGAACAGCACAATTGTTTATGCAAATAATTGATTTAAAGGACAGTTGTGCTCCTTCTAGATTGGTTTCTTCCCTCCGTTAAAGTATATGAGATATTTTGATGTGACCGTCTGTTTGTATGGTGCTTACCGATAATTTTTATTAGTCAATGGCAGAAAAGCAAACGAGATTTCTCCCAGCATTCCTTTGTGGGAATTTAGTTAGCACAGGGGTGGTTCTTTCGTTAGAAAGGTGTGGTTGTAATTAAAACTTCATATCTACTCCTCTTTCAGTGTCATTACCATGAATTACAATCTTGGGTAAATGATTTTTATCACCTAAACATAAATTTCCCATCTCTGATGTTGGAAACACTGTAATGTTGTCATCCAGTTACCTAAATGCTGTGATGCAGAGCTGAAGCGTGACTATAAACATCTTTGTAAGTGGACAAGTCAATAAGGAGTATAAATAATCTGAGTATCCAGCTTTGGCCTCTGAAATTGTGTCAAAGGTAGATTGGCACTTTGCGTGTGGATCTGGTCGAATGGCATTAATAATGAACTTGAATGCAAAGTTGCCATCTGTGCCATTTATTATGTAGCAGAGATCAAGTTTGATAAATGGATGATCTTTTGTAAACTAACTGGTACTTTTCTTTTCCCTTCTTCCCACCACCTGTGTTGCTGCCGTTTTGCCTGTAGACAGAGACTCCATCAAGGTAGGACTCAAACCCACAGATTAAGGAATGGCTTACTAGGTCTCTAAATGATTTGAATAAATCTAGAAACGGAGTCTTCGAAATGTACAGAATGATGTGGTGGGCTTTACCAAATAGTGGTCAGCTGCATTTTTTGACTGTTTTCAGTTGTGTGTGGGAGGTTTTTGAAAATCTCAGTCTTACTTTTCTGTCACAATCTGATTTATAGACCAAGATTGTCCTACAGAAGATCTGGCTTGCAGTGCTCATTTTATTATGTCTTGCTGTGTGACAAAGAATAACTACTTCTTTTCACTTAGGCTTTGGCTGTAAGATAAATAATAATGAAGAGTAAATAAATTGATTGATAAGAAATGTACCTTAGTCTCATTTTAGAAAAGAATTCCATCCTACAAAACTCCTTAACAAAACATTTGTTTTAAAGCGTTTTTCTTCGGGGCACCTGAAGTAGCTCGGTCGGTTAAGCGTCCAATTCTTAATTTTGGCTCCTGTCACGATCCCAGTGTTGTGGGATCGAGCCCCGTTTGGACTCTGCTCTGAGCGTGGAGCCTGCTTGGGATTCTCTCTCTCTCTCCCTCTTTCTCTTTCTCTCTCAAAATAAATAAATAAACTTAAAAAATTTTGTTTAGATCTAAAAGGTATGACCCCATGGAATAACATCTTGTTTCCTGGTATAATAAGGTATTCTCCTTAAGTTTTGCATCTCTCTTATCTGCCTCTATATCTCTTTATAGACAAGTTGTAGGGAAAGAGGAAAAGTATTGGGGGCCTAATAATTTGGATGTGGTTGTGTAACCCCAGAATGGGATGTACTCAGGATGCCTGAATTTATATAGTAAGCAAACAAGAAAAACAGGCCGCCACGGCAGGACATGAGGAAAATATGAAAATCGTTCGATCACTTTTGAGCCAGGCACGGTGTAAATATGCCCGTGTGTTACGCATAATTATATATGTAATATGTATTGTATTTTGTACAGATTAGAAGGAAAGCATAGTTCTCAAGCATCGGCCAATGCACAGATGCTGTCAGTTCTTTTCCTTACATTTTGCAACAGTTGATTGTTGTGAATTATAAGCAGTTCTGTCTCTTGTAGTTTTTAATGAAGTTATGTTTATGAAGACTAAAATCTTCCCCTGAAACCACATGTGCTCTCCCTTTGAACGCCTCTTGACTCCTTGTCCTTTTTTCCAAAACCCTTACATAATGGAAAATAAAAATTAAGTGTATCTATTTTACCCTTCAAGAGTCTTTGTAATTTGAAAGGGCATATGTACACCCATAGAAATGTCAACATTTACAATTGAAACTGCACACACTGAATTATTTACTTACGCTTTTACAGTTGTATATTTTGTTGTAGAATATGCATATCAATATGTAGATTTTTTAAAAGAGCAGTTTTAATCTGAGTTTGGTAAGTGTTCCACACACGTGTACTTAGAAGTAGTGAGTAAATGCATCCACCAGCATTAGCTGATAGCAGCCCTTGGAAAGCCTGTCTAGTTATTCTGAGGCCAGGCATATAAACACTCCCTGCCTTCTTATGATAAATACATACCTTCAGGCAGGCCAGTGAACTAAACAAAAGCTCCTGTCCTGCCCCACTCTCAGAAGACTATGAAAATATTTATACTCCAGTGCACACTTTTGCGTCAATTACATTTTATATTCCCTTGTGCCAGAGTAGGGTGTATTTTGAAATCATCTATAATCATTCAGGATGAGTCTGGGAGTGAGTGTCTATATAGCCAGCAGCCAGGGGGAAAACAAAAAGCAAATAGAAGTGGATGATTTTCCTTGATTTATTATGGAATGGTAGCTATAAATAGATGTTTCTTGTCGGTTAGCGTTCTCAAATTGGAAGTTGTGTCAGCTTTGGGGTTGTGCTGTGGCTTTGCAAGGTGAAACAAGTTTGCTGTTTTTCGGCAATGTGTTCTGTGATGCTCAGGGAAAGTTAGTTGCTTGTTCCATTGATCGTCCTCATCCTCCCTTAAGTGGCTCCTGGTTAAGAGGGGCTTTTTATGATTGTCTGCTGTGTGACTCGAGATGGTTTTTTATCAGCCGGAGCGTGCCAGTTGCCTGCAGCTGGAGTCAGGCTTGTATGAAATAATTTATTCATGCAGGATAATGCTCCTTAACATTTAACAGGTAATGAACGTGACATAAATTTCCTTCTTGCTTTTAATTTTTCCCTTTCCTCTTCTAATGTGCAAACAGGCAGCTCTGGTGCTCTAAATAATAAGTAATTTTTGGCCATCTGTCAAAAGGAAATTTCAATACAAATTTAAATTAATGGTGCCTGAAATTTTTTATAGCTCCTCTAAAAGCCTCTAATGTGCAGAAAATTCTGAATCTGCTGGTAGTAATTAGTGTTGCATGTAATGAGGATGTGGGCAATGTTATACAGCCCCAGTGTAACATTTTGATATGGTAGCAAAATTTTGATTTATACAAGGTTGTGGATGGGTTTAATTGTGAGAGACACTTTAAAATGTTTTCTTGACGTTACAGATTATTAAACAGGGCAGATTTCAGAATAGCTCATAAAATGTAATTTAAACTTACTGTAAAGATTCAGATAATTAAGGTGCCTTACCTTTTTAGATGTCGAGTAAAATGAGAAAAATTCACTTGTGAAAGTGTTGGGCCTTTTTCTTCCTTTTCCTTTCTCTTCTTGGAGGTTCTGTGGCCACTAAACCTATGCTATTGGCTTTATTGATCTTGTTTTCTATAGCTCCAGTAGCCAAGTTCATTCCTAAGCCTTTTATTTACAGATCTGTATCTGAAGTTTTTCAACAAGGGTGAAGAAGGTAAATATGGACGTAAATGAGAAAGCACTGTAGAAGCCCAAGAATCGGTTTATTTGGTGACAAGAAACCAGAATGGGGTGTATTATAGGGCTGTTGACGCGAGGGTCCAGGGCACCTGCTTTTCATTTGGCTCTCTGTAACTCCATATGCCCAAGCCTGGGTCCCAGAAACACAGACCGTGATCCACTCTTATCCTTAGGGGTAGGTTGGAAGGCCCAAATTTAGTTCTCCAAGAAGCTCCCACAGTGGGGCTCCCACTTCTCTCTCCTGACTGGGGGCTTTCTCGCCATCTTCTGGCACATACGGTACCATTTCTCTCATGCCTTGAAGCGTCATAAGCGAAACCAAGGGAACATTCTCTAGTGTGGTGGAACCTCGCACTGCCTGTGCCTCCTGAGGGTAAAGGGGTAAAAGTTGGTTGGCTCCAAAGTGGCATTCCCGTATCCTGCCAGGAGCTGCCCAGTTGCTGGTGGCACCAGTTCATGAAGAGAAATCATTAGGCTCCTCACATCACTCTCCCATTTTTATCTGAGCGGCTGATGGTGAGGATGATGAATCAGAGGTATGAAGGCCAAGTTACCCAAAACTTGGTAGGAATTTGAGGTTGAGCAATTAGTCTTATTACCCCCAAATGTCTATACAACTCTGCTGCCGTCTCGCAAATGACAGATACCCAAATCAAGACCAGTTTAAATAGAAGTAGAAAAATAGCGAAATTCACTCTCACCAACTATTGGTAAACTCCATGGCCCCTCTCAAATTGGTATTGTGCAAACTTTGTGATTTCATTAGTCCTTTTAATATATATTATGTATCCCAAATGCAGTAACCTCCTCGAGTCAGACCTGTGAAGGATTTGCCATGTTTTTTGGTAAAATATAGCACAAGTATATTTGTTTCCTCCAAAGTGGTGGTGGTTTTATTTTACTATTTTCATTGGATTGTTTTCCCCAAAATGCCATGCTCATCTTGAGAGTATGATCATCTTTAGTGACTTGTACACTGCCAGATTAATCTCCAGAAACAGCATACCATCTTAAAATGCCGTGTTTATGTTTCCACACAGTCCGACAATATGGCACTTACAATTTTTGTAAGTCTTGCTAGCATAAGTATGGGTGGTGCACTTTATTTTTCTAAACTTACATGTAGTTATTTTTCAACCAAAAGGCTTTTCTGTGAGTGCATATACTGTGTTTTCCCTCCATTTCCTACGTAAATTCTTTTTGTTTGTTTGTTTCACGGTTTTCAGAATGATCTGCTCATTAGTCATATCTAAGGCAATGCTTGTGTATTCTGCCTCTGCTATATTTTGGTGTTTATTCTATGTAGATGATTAAAACATCATACGTTGCTTTTCTTCTTGCTTCCAATTCTTTCCTGTTGGCAGTAAAGGTTTGTCAGTGGAGAATTAGACTAAGACTGTTTTTATATAAAAATTGAAGTGTATGATTCAGGCCAAGAAAGCACTTTTACCTCATTAGTTGGGTGTTACAGGTGAAAGTGGGCTTTTAGCTTGAATTAACAGAATGATTACTTCTGTTGGTACACCAAGACTTAATGGTTAAGGTTCTGTTCCAGGATCTTGTGTGACCTGTATGATTTGATGATGGGTTTTTTTCCTGTCTCAAAAGAGTATCAGTCTGAAAAAAGTGTGCCTTTTATACGTTTAACCCTTTGGCATGTCTCGTGTGGGGGAAAGTGGAGAAGAAGCCACTTGAGAAAGAAGAAAGGGGGACCAGTGCGAGAGGGGATAACCCAGTGGCCCAGTCAGTGTTGTTTTTAACGCTGCACCCCCCCCCCCCCGCCCCTATGCACCTGTTTAAGATGGGAATGTTTGGCATTTTACCATGTGGGAGAAAGCTTGATGGGATTGATTCCCATCTTTCATTACTGTAGACTTTAGAAGGACATGTTATAGAAAGACAAAGGCATAAAGTGATAGGAGACTAGATTAAAAAGAGGAGTAGATGAAATCTATAAAACACTAGCGAGATGGTATAAACAAAACACCAGCCCTAAACCAAACTCTACTGGAGCTTGCATTGTCTCCTCTTTTCCCCTCAGGCATCAGTACTCTGAGAAAAGGATGTATCTAAATAAGGGCTGTAACTCGGACACTGCAGCTTATCCGCTCTAACCTAGGGAAAAATACGGTGGATTCTTACTCAGTCCCACTGCTGCACGTGCAGCTCAGTTTAGATTTCAGCGGCGAAGGTGGGAGGCTGGCATATGCTCATCTTTCAGACGTGAGGAGGTGCTAAGGCCTTGTCCAAGGTCACATAGGCAGTGCCATCCTCAAAAAAGAAGCTTTTGGGGTGACTCTGCCTTCTTTTTTGCTAGTAAAAATTTGAAAAACTTAGAAATAGAGATAATAGTGCAAAGATCCTCCATATACTTAACATGGAGGTATAAGAGCTGTCAATTTACAGCCACATTTTAATCTATTCCTCCTTTGCTGAAGTATGTTAAAGCAAATCCCAGATAGCATGCCTTCGCCTTTATGTACTTCAGTGTGTAAAGTGAACACATGTCTTTAAATAATGGACATGTTTTTGGTAACCATAATGCCTTTAATCACTCGGTAAAAATAATTATTTGATAGCTTCTAATATCCAGCCTACAAGCAAACTTCTTTGATGATTTCCAATAATTTATTTGCTTGAAATGGGGTCCAAATAGGATCAATTTCATTTTGTTGTAATACCCTCAGGTTTCTTTTAATCTAGGTGTTTCCTTCACTTTTAAAACTTTCCCTCTGCCACTGACTGGTTGACGAACCTGGCCTGGGCTTCCTGTAGAATGGTCCATATTCTAAATGTCTCTTTGTGCTTCCTGGTGGTGGCAAGAATACTTTCTGCTGAATCGTACCGGGAAATGTCTTTTTCTTACGATGGGAGAATGGGTAGAAGAATGACCCCTTGGTTTGCGTGTACGTGTTGGCGATGAGCAATCTAATGAGGTTTATTAATACACAAAGGTGTATTACAAATGATGCTGATCGTTGATAAATGGAATTCTCTTTGTGTCCTTTAACCTTCACACACACACTGTGATGTATTTGAAATCCAACTCCACTTTCCCAACGTAAATATGACTCAAGATGGGCTTTCAAAAATAGGTTTTTAAGTAGGATTTTTAAAATATGTTAAGTACATCTGTTTCCTTGTGCATGGTGTCCTAGATGCCCTGTGCTCCAACAGAATAAAGTTCTCTCCCACTAAATTTTTAGCTCCTTGAGGGCAAAAATCTTAATCTTCTTTGTGGAACTGTATAGGATGACACATCAAGGATTAGTTAAGAAGGGAATTGTAATAGAGTTAGGAAAATCCTGACCCTGCTAGGAATCCTCTCTCCCTCTAGGTTAAGCTGTGTCACAGTGGCAGGTCCCTGGATCGCAAAGCTATTCTGCTAGGTATTTTTTTCAAGCATTTGGAATGTAGATGTTTTCTTAGGTCATTTAATTCTGCCCTACAAGTGAACTTTACAATAAAAATCTCATACCATAGGGTATGTTTCATTAATAAAGTTGGCCACACCATTAGCCAAATAAATACAAGTGGCAGTTTTACTTCATTTTGGGAGTGGGGTGCCTAGGGGATAGTTTAGTGTTTTAAAGTAGGCTTCTCAAGCATTTAATGTTTAACTCTTCAGTTTTCCAAAATAAGATGGTAATTTGTAATGAAATGTTTGAGTATCATTGTTGCTTTTCTGTTCTTTGTAGAAGTATTTGTTTCTAATGTGCATTTTACTATGTAGTTACCTTATCGAGGGACAACTGGGAACTTTTGTTCTGTGGGTTTATGATGCAGTAATTTGTTCAGTATTAATTGATACCTGCCTCCAGGCGTGTAAGCTGTGTGAAATGTAACAGGTGCCCTAATTCCAGAAAATATGTTGTAATTGTTTGTTTGTCGAACGGATGAATAAATATCTTTAGGGCATAGCTGGTCCTCAGGTGGCAGGCACAAATGGATTAATGATGTGACTGGGGGAGAGGTGCCGCTCCTTTGCTGTGCCCTCCTCCCCGGATCACCCAGGCAGAAGGAATAATTACCGGGGGGGGGGGGGGGTCTTCCCCAGCTGATTTTTGGCAAGGGTGGTTTCTTTATCTCCGTGAACCATCCCTCTTCGTTATTAGACATTTTCATCCTGATGTTTAACGTGTCTAATTTGCTTACTTAGAATGCATTTCATCTCTTGAAAAGTTAATATCTAACATTTCAGTTTTGTGGAAGGGCCTGAGATTATTTTACTGGCCCTTGAATTTCAGAAGTGTTTGTTTCTTCAAATGTAGATAGTTCTTGCAAAAAAAGTATTCCAAAGAATTGTTCACCATCTTTTTTGTGTTTTACAGTAACACCCATAACCTACTCTGGCAAAATTACAAAACCACTCAGGGTGGCTGTGCATTCTTGCCTCTCAGGCTTTATTGAATCATTTTTACTGGAAATCATTGTATTTACTTGTATCCAACTCCCGTATTTTACTCTGTGGTGGTTTAAAGTAATTCATGTGTGTCTGGAGTTCAAGACTCCCTACGCCTGAGGGCCATCACTACTAAGGGTTGTAATGTCAGGTGTAGAGTGGAGTCTTACCTAATTATGGCCATGCCAGCCACGTTGGGGCAGGATTGAACACCATTCTGGTGTCGTGACAGAGTAGAAAGGAAGGGTGCTGAGGGCTGAGAAGCGCTTTCTGCAAGAATTTTAGATTCCTTTAAATAAGCTTGTCATTAAATGACAGTAATAAAATCATATTTTGAGACTCAATAAATGCTGCTTAGATCTGCCAGATCGGAAGTTTAAATGTTAGCGTTGAACTGCTTCGTTGTTTTCCTTTGAATCTAAAAAGTGAACAAAAGTACCGTTGCTTTAGCTTTATCAGATGCATTACTCGGAACCAATCCACTTGTTTCTGTATGCTTTAGAAAGCATGTCCGGCTTCCAGCACTAGTCCCGTAAGTTAGTTAGATTCCTGTTTCTTTGCGATGGCTGAAGGTGGTGGATAAACACGGTCCCCCCCACCCCCGGGTCCAGTGCCTCCCGTAGGCGTGCAGCTTCAGCAGCAGGCTGCAAACAACAGCATGCCCTTGCACGAAACCCACCCCTGCGTCATCTACCTTTCTTCCCTCACTGTTTAATATTCCATCCCCTCCTCAACCTCTGAATGTTCAAGAAAAGCTTACACTTTCCTTTCCTTCACACCCCTCGCCCCCGTACTGAATTGCAGTGAGGTGGAAGTTAAAATGTCTTAAGCATTATTGTTGTAAGTGAGCTTTCTTAAGACGGTAATAGGGTCGAGCGAGGGGAATTCTTTTTCATGGAAATGGACTCATTATTTAATTGTATCACACCCTAAGGATTCTTGAATTTGTCTTTCAAAATTGGTGCTTTCCAAGTTGCTGAGTATTCAGATTTTTAAGGGGAAGAGGAGAGGGGAGGGGGAAGGTAAACAGGTTTAGCGATGCCACCCAATGAGAGAAGCTAGTAGGCAATGTAATGACGCCTCGTTTTGATTTACTCTTTCCTATGGTCATTTTAATTCTAGAAATTTTTGAGTAGTCTCTTCATTTATCTTTCTTTAAACTTCTGTTTTCTTGAGCGACATTTGGCCTTTTGAACAACAAAATAAAATTGGAAATGCTAATGTTTTGAGCCAACTAAAGGCGGAAAAATAAAAATGTCACCATGGTAACAAAGCTGCTTTCTAGATGGTTTCCTAAGATATGCCTGAACTAGAAGCAGATGTCTGATTTGAGAATCTTGCCTCCTTCAATGTAAACAAATAACTTCTGGGCAGGTGTTGGAAATAATATGGAAATCCTATTAAGGGGCCCTGGGTTCCTGTCAGTCAGGAAGCCCGTGCCACAAAAGGGCTGGTTGTCACATAAAGGAGCAGAGTAAATTCTCATTAGGCTTGAGCTTTTCCCAGGAAATGATTGTCTCGGTGTGTTCTTTCTGCTGTGAATCTGAATGTAAGCTGTTGCTTCTATTGATCTATTCACTGGCTTTATTTTTCTCCTCTTCATTCCAGATCCTCCCTCGCCCAGCCAGCCTGTATTCTCCCTCTCACCCACCCCTTCCCTTTAGATTAACACTTGATCTGTGCTACTGCTCTGAGAGTTGTGACATTTGTGATTTTAACCTCCCGCCCTGGGGTGGGGTGTGGGGGGAGGGGATGTCAGTCTCCATCCCGGGCCCGTTGGACAAAGAACCGGGCTGATTAGGCCGCCGCCAGCGGCTGTTTGGAGCCAGCACAGTGAGCCATGGCCAGCCCTGAATGCTGTGCTGTGTACGTTTACTTGGAGTCATATTTGTGTTAATTAAGCAGAAACTAAAAGCGTGAAGAGACAGCACTTCGTGAACTTTTTAAAACCTACCTAGTTGTTTCGGTAAGCCTCCAAAACTGCCTGAAAACGGTAGCCACTGGCCACGTGAAGCGTTACAAATTTACATTTGTTGAAATGCAATAAAATTTTAAAAACTAGCTTCGTGGCAGCAGCTAGCCACACTGTCATGTGCTCAGTAGCAGATGTGGCTGCCGTGACTGCCTTCCCAGTGCAGGTGTGGAACGGTCCCATCATTGCAGAAAGTTCTCTCCCCTGGGAAGAGACTTTGGCCTGACAAGACTTGCTGGTCCTGCTGGTTAAGACCAACTGTGATATTTAGCAGCAAGGGTCTTTCCGGAGCATAGCAAGTCAGGGGCATATGCATGGTTTGCTTTTTGTAGTAGCTTCTGTGCTGCTCAGAAATCGTTGGTGTGGTCGGTGGCGCTACTAATAGAGGGATTTTTAAATGGTTGTAGGTCTTTTTTTCCCTAGTGCAACTGGTTGAGCAGTTTAACGTGGATCTTCCCAAAATGGACCCCCAGGAGATACATTTTAATGCTTCTAGATAGAAAGTTGGGGCAGTTTGGTGGTGGTGGTGGGAGGGTTTGAAGGCCGTGCATAACGATGCCTCTTCATAATGCTCAGAAGGTTAAATGTGGATAAGCACAAAACAAGGCTTCAGAAAAGCCACACTATTATTATGCAGCATTTCTCGGACTATAGTCCCCGAGACGCACTTCATAAAGCCAATAAAGCTCGCACTGGTGGTCTCCCGTTGCCCTAGCAACGGACCATGGGGCACAGTGTATGTGAAATGCATGAACATCTGTGAATTAATCTTTTTTAGTTTGTTCTTTTCTTGGCACTGATTGGGCCACTCTGGCTTGTGCCTGTGACACTGTGTGTGGAGGGGTAATCTGGAGCGGTCCCCAGGGTCTTGCCCTAAAGTGGATGGTGGGATGGCCAGCGAAGGGAGATTGATCCTGCCAGTGCATTCAGCAGCAGAGGGATTTGGCCTGACAGCACTCTCGGTGGGATGTTATTAGCTTACTTTCTGGTGCATGGGGAAATGAATAAAAAATTTTCTAGTAAATCTGGGCATTATTGGGTTTATTGGGCTGCCCTGAAAAAATAATCTTTGGAGAAAATTGAAATAATCGCTTGTGTTTATACCACAGTGATCAGGACTTGACTGGCCTCTGAGTTACCCCACACCCTTGCCCTAGCCTCAGGCCGAGCCTCTTCCCCCGGGATTATAACCAAACCATATTGGGCTAGTCAGAGGGAGGCTCCCGAATTGGGTGCTTAGGCTGGAATCTGTTTTCATAATAAAATCTGGTAGTAACCTAGTCTGCCCCTATTTAGGAAATTTTAAACTGAGCTGGTGACATTTTTGCCCTTGAGAAAATCGAGCAAGCTGTGACTAATAGAGAATTAGAGAGTGGGGCATCCAGCAATAATCCTTTGGTTAGATAAGTTACACCCCCAATCCTAACAGGATTGTCTTCAGTTCTTCCCATTTTCAAACTGGCGCCCTCCTTCCAGATTGTAGCACGTTCCGCAGACTCTGTGCTCAGTTCCTCCTGTCAGTGCCAGATGCTCACTTGTGAACTGTTTGGCTCACCCTTGTCGTTTTCAATTCCCTTCTTCTCTTCCTTTTTTCCTTCTTCTCCCTCATTTTGGTCTCCCTCCATTCTTCTTTGTGGCTCCACCTGTTTCCTTCCTGGGGAGGAATGAAAGAATACTACATATGAAAGGTGTCCCAGGTTGGATGTAGTCTGTGCTTAGTATGTAGGGTGAGGAATTGCTTTAATAAGTGTGTTAAGATAAAAGTCCATGGTGGGGCGCCTGGGTGGCTCAGTCAATTAAGCGTCCGACTTTGGCCCAGGTCATGATCTCGCGGTTCGTGGGTTCGAGCCCTGTGTCGGGCTCTGTGCCGACAGCTCGGAGCCTGGAGCCTGCTTTGGATTCTGTGTCTCCCTCTCTCTCTCTGCCCCTCCCTAGCTCATGCTCCCACTGTCTCTGTCAAAAATAAATAAATAAACTTAAAAAAAAAAAAAAAAAGATAAAAGTCCACGGTACCTGCTAGTCCATATGATTTGCTTGATTGTCATTCATATTGAGGGTCATCTAAGTAGAAAGAACTGTCATTGGGTATGTTTGCCTTTGGATATTAAAAACGCACAGCTGAACTTCTGTAGCTGGACAGTTTTCCTGATTTTCTTTTGACAGCTTACCCCAAATTATTATCTTAATGGTTCCTGACTTTGAAACCTGTGTTGGTGTTGGTGTTGATAGATGAGCTTGAAAATTGAGCAATGCGGTCAAAATAAAATATTGAAAGTTTGTTGGTAGGTATTGATTTGGCAGCTGGAGGGCAAATAGACTTGCGTTGTGCCTTTGGGGGTGTGTGGTGGAGATTAGATACAATCCCTTCCCCTCCAGTTGTTTTCCTATTGAAGTATGGGACTGAGATATGCTGCCTTCTGAGTAGAATAAAATATATTACTGGACAGTGCCCCTTCGTTTCTCTGAGCTTCCGGTTGGTCCTGAATTCTTTTAAAATGTGCATATAAAACTAGTTTACAATGATTGGAGGACAGCTTTTGAAGGCATTCTTCCCAGGAAGCTGCCAGGGCTGATGTGCAAACACATGCAAACCTGGAACCTTCCCACAGACACTGACAGCATTGCCAGTGGCAATATTCTGTAGACTCCCAGCCTTGATGATGGTGCCTTTTTATTGGTATTTCGATAGTTTTGTAGGAATCAGCAAAGCAATTGGACTGTAGGGCTAAAACATTATATCGTTAGACTCGTGGTGTTTGAGCCCCCTCAACTTGCTTTTCAGGTGGTTTCTCTGATTAAAAAAAAAAAAAAAAAAAAGTTTTCTGTTGCTGCTCCCAGTAAATAGCTCCATTTCAGGTCAGGTGAAATGGTCTTCTTTCAGGAATCTTTTAAAGTTACCAACTTTCTAGTTGATACGTGGAAGCCAGCCTCAGAAATACAACAGTTATGGGGGTTATTAAAGATCTTTAGAAGGAAGTAGAATTCTCAAGTTGTTTTTCATATTCCGGACTAGTATTTATTTTTTGAAAGCACAATTGTTTATGCCGAGAACTAAAAATTCTTAGACACTTCTGGTAAGAAGTGAGAATCCCACAGTAGAGTAATAAATGGCAGTGAGTCCACTGGCTGTTGGGAGCAGAAGACACGAGTTTGAATCTCTTGTTCCCTTCACCTGTGTTTAACCAAATGTGTTAAAAGCAGTAATTTTATAACCTGGGTATTTGAAGGGGGAAAGGAAAGCAAATACAAATAATCTAGAAGGGAAAAGGCCTCCTTACTGTATGGACTAGCTCAGCAAACAACATAATCCTTGAATTTTTAACTCTTCAGCTTTTTGTGTTTTTAAAGCGTTTATAGAAATAATATCAGTACTTTCCTTCCACTTGTGGATTGTGTCTGGATCTGTAAAAATCTAAAGGTTTTTAAGGGAAAAAAATTCTCACATGGTTTTTCGGTGCATTGCAGTGAAGTGTTTGGTGGTAGAAGCAATCTCTTCAAAAGATGGGGTTCCCCAGACTACATGCCAACTTCCTGTTGGGCCTGCCCCGAACATTTGTCGGGCCTGGGAAAGGGTGCAAATGTCTAATACGTGTCTAAATATTTAACAGTTATAAATCCAGTTAATAAATACACCTTCATGATTATGTGAAAGGCCAGCATTGAATTTAAAGTTCTCAGGTCCCCTGGAGTTCAATGCTGGAACCACATGGGCCCCTCACGTGTGCTTTTCTAGTAGACACCCCAGCTGTCACTTCAAAACGTTGCACCTCGGTGGCTGCCCTCAGGTCCAGGTATGCTCAGACCGACAATTTCGTCTACCCTTGAGGGGCTCCAAGAAGAAGACTTTGGTAAACCCTGTATGAGGGTCAGGAATTTCGGGGTCCTAGTGCCCAGCTCAGGGCCCATGCCGGGGGAGGGGGGAGGAGGTCAGAGAGTGGGGGGGGGGGGTTGTCCCTTTGGTCCTGAGGGAGGTGTTCAGCTGGATTAGGGCCCAGACCCCAAGTCAGGGTTCCCTCTTGCCGGGCTGTTTGGTTTTTGTGTGATTTTATAAGCCATACACTTAAGACAAAAGAAAGGAAAAGTGGGGATTTGGAACAGTTACATCTCAGAGTCATTCTTTGTTAAATAAACGTCAACATTTTTATCAAAATTAGTCCAGGGCATTGATGTTCTAAAATGCAGTCTTTAGGAACGGGTACTTTTAAACTATGCTTTGCAGCTTGTTAATACACTTCTAATTATGCTTTTAAAATACTCCATTAGAAACCATAAATGCATGTTGTACCTTTCGGCAGTGGTTCTGAAAGGCAGGGGGACACTTCTAAAGTTGAACAAGGTCAAAGATAGATGGTCGGTCGTGGGTTGCCCTGACTGGCTGAGTTAAGTGGCTTTCTGCTCGGCTCTACCCCCAGGCTGGGTCTTAGTGAAGCTTAGGCCTCCAGTGACAATGCCAGGCAAGGTTAGACCCAAAAGGATTAGTTGTAAAGAGTTGGCTTTCTTAGACTAGAGATTATCACTGGGAACTCACTCGGGTCATGATTTCTGTTTTCATCCGCTTTTGTTCCTTTATGTGCCTCTGCATCGGACAGCTGGAGGCGCCGCGGAAATATTTGAAGAGCCCTGTTTAGTAGTTTACGTGGAAAGTCATTGAATAATTCACATAACAAATGATTAGACAAGCACTTGTCCATCTAACTGAATTATTCTACATGTTTGCCGAAGCAGCAAAGGAGGAGCTCAGTCTCCTCCTCCAGAGGGTACACAGTGGCCATATTGACCCATCTGGTTATTGGGTTTCAGCCTTTTGTTGACATTGTTGTAAATGAAAGCGGCCCGGAAGAGCTTTGGAGCAGCTGGGCTGGATAATTGTGAAGGATTCATGCTTGTTGCTGTTACCCCCAGTGTTTGCAGTGGGTTGTTTGCTTTGACTTTTGTTGAACTGTTGACAAAAGCATTAGATACAAATGGGAACAAATAAAGTGGTGAGATGCCAGGAGGGCTTGGCAGGAGTAGAGGTTTTCATTCCGACTTAAATGGGGGCTGTCGGGGCTGTCGGAACTTATCTAGATGCGAAATGGAAGGTGTGTGTGTGTGTGCGCGCGCGCGCGCGCGTGTGTGTGTGTGTGTGTGTGTGTGTGTGTGTGTGTGTAGTTTTCTTTTCACATCCCAAGCAGGAAAATAGTTTGCTGTTTATGTACCTTGGCTCACAGAGGTGAGAGATTTAAGGAGGCCCCCATGTTTTAGAAAACCTTAAAAAAAACCACACTAGACCACTGCCCTTCTGCCGTTTTGCTGATCAGGAATGCCGTAACCCAAATAGTTTCTAGACTCCCCGTTTCCCAACTTGAAAAAAAAAAGACGACACTTTTAATAGTGGAAGTATATTGGATTGGGGAGATGACAGACATGACGTTGAGGTGGGGAGGATTAAGAAGAACAGTATACGCTAAAATAGTATAGCCAGCAAAATGGAAGTCATTTACTGGAACGCTTTTAATTTGGTTTAAACAAAATACTCTTTTGTATATTCAAATGGGGAGTAGCTCAGCTGTTGTGAAGCCAGAAAATTAATGGTATTTTTAGTGAAATAGCAAAAGCATGTCAACAACATAGCTGCAGATGATAATGTTGGCATTTTATTCATGAGGAATTATCAATGCAGGTTACTGGACAACATAGTGTGACTGGAAATGATTGAGTGTTGGAGAAGCCGCTGTCCTTCTGCTCGATGATTTCATTTTGCATTTAGTCTTCCTCAGGCTTATTTGTGCATGTATTTTCCCTATCACAAACCAAAATACAAAGTCTTCTTGGCTGAGGATTGTATGCATTTTCTCCCCTAAAAATTTCTGGAAGGGAAGGTTCCCTTTGAGTATTGATTCAAAAGCTGTGGACTGTTTTCAGTGGCCAGATGGTCAGTCGAGGTGGGTGTGCTTGGGAGAAAGGTCTCTCTAAATAGGTCCGTGGGAGCTGTCTAAAAGCACCAACCAGCAAACTTGACCGCAATATGGTTGACAGATGACGCTGCCGAACTTGCCTTCCCTGGCAAGCAGAGGGTTTCGAATACATAGGCCAGAAAAGTGTCTATAAAACCTGAGCAGGGAGAGACAGAAACTGTATTTAGGAAGTTCAGATGCCCTCTGGGCAGTGCATTTCAGCAGTAGGATAATTGAAAAGTTCACTAAAAGTGTGTGTGAGTGGTCAGAAAAACTAAGCCATGCCTTTGTGTGTCTGGTCCTTCATTTTGGTCTGAAGTGCTCTGGGCACCTTGAGTTAAGACCTCCTTTTGTTGTTACCGCTTCACCCGCTGTTGGGGCAAGGAGAATGGTGCTTCCGCTTCTGTGTTCTGTTCTCCTGATTTCCCTCCCCTACTAGTGACAGAAAGAATGGATTGCACCTTTGTGTAATTGTTCCAGTACCTCATGATCAAATCATAAGGAATTCTGGTGGGAAAGACTAGGCAAGTACTGAGTTTACGTTAAAAGGGAGAATGTCAGGTTGCTTCTGTCTTTGCAGCGTGTCTGGTCACTTGAGAAGCGGAGGGGACTTTGTGAGTAAAGGAAAATGGAGTTCATTACGTGATGGTGCTCTGCAGCTGACGAAAAAGAACTGCAAGATGCTCTCCTGGTTTCACCTCCTGGATATTTGGTTATTTCAATAGAGATGATCAAGGGTAGGGACCTAGATGTGAAATTCGCAAGGAAGAAACGCCTGAAAGGATTGGTATCGAGTGGGGATAAATGCCTCCCCTGAAATGGGGAAATGCTCCAACCTGAGCAGTTGAGGTTTCTGACAGAGGTTAGTCCTCCAGGGAGGAGGCAGGGACTTCATGCAGGTTAGAAAACTTGAAAAGACAAGAAGGCAAGAAGTTTGCCATCGTTCACAAGCTGGAAGAAGAAAAGAGAGAGACCTAGACTCCACAGACTTGACTCAACAGGACTCCAAAATTATAAGAGACCTGGGCAGAAACACCATAAAAGACTCACAAGTGAAGTGAAAGGAGTTCAAGAGAAATTGACTTAGGCTGAAACAAGTAGGTTGTTACACTGCATCCCTCAGGCAGTGGCCGAGGGGCCGCAGGGGTAAGCGTATTTAGGAAGAGACATTTTTTACAGTCAGCTCTGCCTCAGTCTTCCCTCCTCCTCTTCCTTTCCCACCCCTCGTTCATGTCTGCTGTGCTCTTAAAGCTGAAATAGCATCCTCATAAAGGGTGACTCTTTGTACACTGTTTGAACCACATCTCTTCATGTTGGGAAGCTGGTGTATGTTGGGACCTGTCCACATCTGTGCGTGTGACACACTGTGACCTCTAACCATCCCACAGGTGAAAAGCAGTGTTAGGGATACCGGTTAGAAACTTAAGTTCTGGGGTCAGATACCCTGGCTTCAAACACTGCCCTCTGCCACTTACCAACCTTGTGACCTCTCTACAACCTCTTTCTCTGTCTTCTAATTCCTGGGACACAAAAGTGAATGTAGTGGTAAAGGTTCATGGGTGCTTAACACTTGGTAGGCACCCAGTGAATCTTACTGTTAGTATTTTTTTAGCACACAATACGGAAAATTTGAAAATGACTCAGTTTCATTTATTCTTTTGGGATTTAATATTTAAATCAACTTGCATTTCGCAAGCAAACACTAGACTGACAGCAGAAAGCAGCAAACTAGAAATGTGTTAGGCTGTGGGGGAAATTATTCTGGGATTAAAATTTTGCTGCAAAAAAATCTACAAAATGGATCTTGTACGTGCAGATGGTTGAGAATTAACTTTAGCTGATCTGAGCACACATTTAATTCCAAAGGGGATTTCGTGTTTCGGTATAGTTCAACCTCAGCTGAGAGCGTGACTTTTATGTATTTCACAGCAAAAACCTCTTGCCACTCATAATAGATGAAATTGGAGACCAAGTGGGGAGAACCTCGTGGGTTCCTGTCAGCCTGAATCCTCATTTTAAGAGGCATTCCCTTACTGTCCCAGCGCAACGTGACTCTGCTGGTATTCCTGACCAGCCGTCCAAGCACTGAAGGGCTGGCCTGGGGACGGTGGTCCCGAGGTTTACCTTGCGTTTTATAGAGAGCCTCTTTTTACTTTCATGTCAGATTATCTGTAAAATGGACCTCTCCCTCCAGTGTTGTAAACCGTAACAATTCCGGCGTTCCTCTAATTGTGTGGGGAGAGGGAGTATACCCAGTGGATGCTTGTGGAGCAGGAGAGACTCTTGCTGCTTTTCATTATTTTACTACTCATACACCTAATCCCTGTCAATAAGGTTGACTGTTCGGGGAAGGAACACACATCCCTGCACTGTAATACTGATTTATTTGCAGCTCCTTGTCTGCAGGCTGAGTTAACAGAGAAATCTCACGAGGCAACAAGAGTCAGTCTTGGTATGGGCTTTGGCAGGGGTGCATCTGAGGGGGAAAAAGGATGTTAGCGGCATTCGGAGTGCTGGGGGATGACGGACGGCGGGCCTGGGTCCAGCGAGGGAGGTCCAGGACTGCCACCACCCGTATCTGAGAAGTGCTCTCATAAAGGCAAATGTCGAGGAGAGAGAGGCTCAGTATGCTACCTGGTTGCCGTGTCTTCAGTAGAGAGAGTAGATTCACCTCAGTTTCTCTGGAACGTTAGTCTAGAAGCTTTCGTATAGCCTGTGCTTTTTAGGCAGTTGAAACAGTATTTTACCTTCCCTGTTTATTTTCTGGTACGTGCCCTTTCCGTGATGCCATGCGTGTCCCGTGTCCTCCAGAGCCTGCAAAAATGAGGGACCCCTCCCGTTGTGGGGAGAGGGCGCCCGGACTGTGAATTCACATTACTCAGAGAGTCCTACCAGGATTCAAGCAAATTCTGAATTTTCTTAATAGGAATGACAAAAGGGCCAGAGTTTTGGAAAGCAAGGTAACAACTGGGCATTGGGTGGTGCTTGCCCTGGTGGGGAGAGTTTTGGCCTAGGCAGGTCTCCCACTGGGGATGGAGGTGAGGGACCCCTGAGCAGAAAGGACTTTAGCTCCCCACAGGGGTCACGGCTGGTCTCACAAAGCTTTAGAAGGTGTCTTTCAAATGACTCTTTCTAGAGATTTACCCCATCTGGATGTTTAGAGCCATTTTCTTGGATAATCTATTGCCTGTGAGACAGAGGATTTGGGAGCCATCAGCCAAAGTTGAGGCAGTCCATTCTTCCTAATTACCAAACCTTTGTTTTTAGGAAAGTCATGTCTCCACGAAGGCTCAAGAATCAGCTATGCTCCAGAATTCTTGGGTCTTTTTACCTTTTCCTCCCCGAAATGCCACTTTTGAGTGCTTATTAGCTCAGGTTTGAAATTTGATTGAGAAGAATTCATACTTTTCTGGTTATCAAAACTGAACAGCAACCGTGTTTCTCTGTAGAGATTTATTTTACTTAAAAGATAAGAAAATGGAATATACTCGGCGAAGAAGGACTCGATTAAGTGGAAACTTTCTACAGCCACATTCGACTTCTGTTATAGAAACAAGTGCGAGTGAGGGCAGGTGGGGTGTAGAACACTCTCAGCCCAGGAACTCAATTAAAAATGCTTTAAAAATGTAATTCCAATCAATTTGGATAGTCTTAGAACATTGCAAGATGTGTGAAAACATGCTTTAAATGCCAGCAACCAGTGAAAAGGGCACGGTTTCAGAAACCCTGCTATAAATTATGTGCCTTTGGCTTTCAAATACGTGCAGGATACATCACTGAAATATTCAGAATAAATATCAGAATTGTACGGTCTTTGCATCCAACAAGGAAGGAAATTTTTAAAGTGCTGGTTTTCTTGGCCTGAGATCCTGATTTTTTTTTTTTTTTTTTTTTTTTTTTTGGTGGTGGTTGTCACAACATTTGTTTTGGGAGATGTGCTAATCAGATCTGATGATAACAAATACCATTACAACAAAAATATCCTTACAACCAAACAATTTCTAGACCCCAACCAATAGTCCACTTACTTAAAACAATATTAAATGTAACCCAGTTCCATTAAGGCAAAATAATGTGGGTAAGTCTTAGAGGTTTTTCCTTCATGATTTACCTCCTGGAATCCCATGTATGTAAATTGGCAGTGAGTAATTTCAGAAATGTTTGTTTGCCTTTAGAATATACTACATGATTTTTTAAAGTGTGGTTTCCCTTTCAGATAACTTTATGCATAGGTCCATATCAAAGTATTTGCTTTCGTGGGAGGATTCCACCTCAAGTGAAATGTTTCTGTCTGATTTCCTACTTTGCATATTTTAGTTTTTTTAATTTTTATATCTAGAAAAGTTTTCATGAATAACTTCCCCGTACAAAAATTAAAGTTGCAGTATAATTCATGTTTTACTCATTGTCAGCCACCAAAACCACAGGCTGCATCTTGCTCCAAAGTAGTAAATGTGAAACAAAACATAGACTCAACATGTAGTTATGGCGAATGGTCATCGTCACACATGAGTGGGTTTTGCCCCTGAGCCCTGGTGGCCGTTGCTTCCAATCCTGGCCAGGTATGTCTTCCTCAGTGAGATGGCCTTGGAGACTGGGCAGTTCTGGTTGCTCTGGCTCTGGCTCTTGCCTCTGGCTGTCCCTGGGCCCATCACCCCTGGAATCTTCCTCTGAATTGCCCTCACCTTCTCTAGTCCCCTCATAGGACACATGCCTCAGGCTTCCTTTCCTGTTGAGGGAGGTGGCCTTTTGCTCTTCTCCATGTTTATGAAAATTGCCGGAAAGCTGCTTAGTATAGAGCGAAGCAACCCGGGCTTTGTAGCCACTGTCATTGGTTCTAGAGGCAACTCTGCCACCTGTCAGCTTTGTGAGCTTGGACAATAATAATAAAAATAATGAGCACTGAGGGTGTGTTTATTCCATGCTGGCCGAGTCCTTACCTTGTGCCCATCCTTTGCTTTAGTCCTAACAGGCTGAGGAAAGTGGGACACAACGAGGCTAAGAGACTTGCCCATGGTCACCTGGAATGTAATTTGTCCGATGAGCTGATTAGAATCAGGTTAGTGTCCAGGGCCCATCCTGTTCGTCTCTGCACCAGGGTCAGTTTCAGTCTCATCTGAGTGTACCTTTCTTGGTGTAGGATTTTAGTATGAGGACTAGAGACGCGTTCGAGGAGACCCGGCACGGTGCCCGCCCCTTCGGAAGACAGCCGGGCTCCTACCTGAGCTTCTTCCCTTTCTTGTCTGTCACATGCACGGAAATCCACACTAAATAGATGTGATTTTGTGCATGTGTAATGATGCTGTTGTGATGTGTTCGCCTGTGTGGCTTAGCTGTCATATGTCCTTAGGAGTGTAAGCACTTCACCAGGGGAAGGTATGTGCTTTTAATAATGGTGATTTGAGGCCATTTTTGTTTCTCAACATTTTGGAATGTTATCACACAATCCTGTGTGTGTTTTTCTGTTAAATTTCTCATATTCAGCAGATGTATCCTCCTCCTCTTACAGCTCAGAGTCTGTTATCTGACTAATTAAAATTTATGCAGATGAAAATCGGAGAAAGAGTTTAACTTGTCACCTCATCCTCTTGTTGGGGGTTAACAGGAATACTCTTGCAGTCAGAATTCCCTAATTTGGGTTTTAGAGTTTGTTGTCATTTTTCTTTCATGGAGAAGCAAGGGTTGTTTTGCTTTTTTTTTTTTTAACATAACCACTAACTGCATTTAGTGATGATACAGTACTTCCTGACTTAAATGTCTGTAATAATTTGTAATTTTTTTTTAATGTTTGTTTATTTTTGGAAGGGAAAGAGAGCACGAGCAGGGCAGGGGCAGAGAGAGAGGGAGACACAGAATCCAAAGCAGGCTCCAGGCTTCGAGCTGTCAGCACAGAGCCCAACGAAGGGCTTGAACTCATGAACCATGACATCATGACCTGAGTCGAAGTCGGATTGCTTAAGTGACTGAGCCACTCAGGCACCCCAATAATTTGTAATTTTTAAATCTATTTATGCTTACTTCTCCTTAACTGATGCACAAATGCTCAAGCTTTTACTGTTTTGGCTGTTATTTTCATCAGCTGACTTGGAGATTTATGACACAAATTGAGGAAGGACCACTTGTATTTCGTAACTCAGAGTCCCCTTTGGCCTCTTTGGACTGTTCTGCGTTTTCCTTTCCAGTCCTTTCCTTCTCTCTGCTGCTGCCCCTCCCCCCTCCAGGAAAGGATGACTTAGTACTTTCAGGACAGAACGCATGGGACACTTGCTTAGGAACCACGGGGGAATGAATGCTTTATTGCAGTGCTGTATCAGTTTGTTGAGGATAATGCGGAGAATTAAGTTGGGGGCTGCATATGCTGGTGATTTCTGCTTTTAAATACTAAACCCCCGGGGGGGGGGGGTGGTGGAGGGGGTGGAGAGGGCCCACGGCCTGACAAGAGCAATTTTGTGTCGATTTGTGGATCCACTTGAAAAGAATTAACAGAAATGGAATCTCCTTTATTCTATATTTATTTATTTAAAATGAAAATAAAGCATGATACAAGGCTATCCTGTCAGTCCACAGTGGGGGACTCATTAACAGCTATTTATGGGCAGTTTCTGTTTTTGTTTTTTTAACGTTTATTTATTATTGAGAGACAGAGCATGAGCGTGGGAGGGGCAGAGAGAGGGACACACAGAAGCCTAAGCAGGCTCCAGGCTCTGAGCTGTCAGCACAGAGCCCAACGTAGGGCTCGAACCCACAAACTGCAAGATCATGACCTGAGCCGAAGTCGGACGCTTTACTGTCTGAGCCACCCAGGCGCCCCATCATTAACAGCTATTTATGACTGGGGGCTTGAATCATTTTCAGGATCCCTCTTTTGTTTATGAAGCACTGTCTATGCCACCCTGATTAGTCATTCTGCTTTTCTTTTGAACACAAATCTTGGCTTTACATTAGGGAACTGCAGTGAGGAGAAATAGATGGTGCCTGAGCGTCCTGCACCGGCCACTTTGATGTGATTGGGTCCCAGTCATCTTGCAAGATGCTTAAAGCTAGTTTTCCCTGGTAGAGTGGCAGTGAAGGAACACTATTTTATACTGTTTTATTCTACTGCCATATTTGATGGCCTGTTAATTGCCACTGATGTTTGTTTTAGAGACTCTAATTAATGGGATTCTTCACTGTTTTTGCTCCCCAAGGTCTTTTCCAGCAAAGGATACAGCAGATAAAGTAAATAAATTATTGCTTTTGTCACTGCTGAAATTATTTTGGTTCAGAAGTCTAACTCCTTGAGTATACCTTATTATTTTTTAAAATAAAATACGTAGAAAGAAAAAAAAAAGCCAACTGGTGATACAGTAGAAAGAGCACTGGGCTGAGATTCAGGGATTCTGCTCCTGTTATCTGACCTTGGGGGTGTCCTCTATTCTCTCTCAGCCTCAGTTTTGCCATCACATTGCATAACTGCTTGGGTTCTTCAAGACCTAGCGTTTATGGCGTATTATATGATAAGTGTAATGAAGTATTGTGAAGTTTGTTTATCGTATATGTGGGAGTATTTTGTTTATTCAGATTTGTTTATTCAATTTGCTGGCAGTACTCCGTGGTGCAGAAGCCCCAGTTTAGTTTACTAGTGGGCCACGTGCTTCTCCTGCTTTATCTCGTTTTAGGGTGTCCTTTCTTTTCCTTCAAGATGTTAATTTTAATTACCTATAAGGACTAGACGATGGTAAGAGCAGAGACAAGATGACATGGCAGGAATTACAAAAAAAAATTTTTTAGGTTGATAATCACAGGTCCTCATAACCTGATTTCTTCATTAAGCTTTTTGTAAGACACTTCTATATTTTGAATTTATATATGACCAGTGCCAGATTTAATTTTTTACTTTGTTTTCTGGAAACAAACTTACACCCAGCCTCTACCCTCCCAAACTTTTAAGATGTGGCATCCTCACAATCTCCCTCTGGGTTTTGAATTTAATTTTGTCCTTAATTTCACCTCTGTATCGATGTGGTCCAGTGGTGGGCACTCTTTTGCCTATACAATCGGAAGTGGGCAGTGTAGGAGGAGGATCCTTACGTTTGCCAAACTCAGAAACTTAAGGAGGAAGATTAATGAGAGATTAACCTTATCAGGTGCTCTTGGTAAAATTGCTTTCTTCTCTTTTGAATGTCTGTTTGTATATAAAGGTGAAGATCAAATCAGAAGCTTGTTGGCAAAGCAAGTAGTGAGTGGGATGCACTTGCTGCACAAGTTCAGAGAGCTGTTTTACATTGTATAAAGTCCTCGTATTTGTTAGAGAAATTAGCAGGAAATCATGTTAGCCATATTCTGAAATACATGAGATAAGGCAGGAAAGAAATTGGGCACAGCCTTTGCCCAGGATCAGGATGCTTCAGTTCAGGGGTGACGAGCTTCATCCAGTTGTGTGTGGACCTGCCTCTTTGATAATTAGAAGCTTTGTTTCCTCATAATCTTGCCTCTGTGAGCCTAATGCAGTACGACCAGAACTAATGTGTAGGCTTTAATCTGTACACATTGTCTTGGGTAAACATCCTTCTTTATCAGCAGATTTTCATTACCTGAATCAGAAACCACATGCAGACCTCATTCTGCCCGAGCTTCTCCTCTTACTAGTTATAGGCCCTCAGACAAGTCCTTCTCCCTGCTTTTATTTCAGTATTAAAACCAAAGTAGTTGGACCAGGAGTCCTCTAAATCTGTTGTCTGCATTTAAAAAACCAGATTCATTCTGGGGAAAATAATGTATTGATGTATTCAAATGAGTCTTGGATATACTCCGTCCACTGTGGTGAAAAGAACTTACCGTCTGCCGGTTTAATGAACAATATAGTTTGTTTTTCATGTTTAGATGTACAAGTGAAAATCGCTTGGATAGATTTGTTAGGTTTTGACAAAGGGCTTGCTTCATAGAGGGCACTGTAGCGGAAGCAAAGGTCATTTGGGCATAGGCTCTTTCCTCATAGAATGACAGGACATACATACTGAGAAGGTCAGAAGATCTCTAGCTTTGATATTATTGGGTTTTGGAGCATGTTCTCTTGGAAATTGAAGATCGAATGTCCACATTACAGTGGCCCCATTCTAGAAGTGTATTACCTTTTCTAGCCACATAGCCACGGGTACTTAGTGATTTGATGGATAATATATTAAGAAAATTATATTCTTTCCTTAACTACCTCCTAGGGAATATTTTACGTATTTTTTCGGTCTGATTTTTTTAATAGATTTTGAGTATGCAAGAAAACATTACTAAGAGTAAAATCTTGATGAGCTTGAACTCCCCTCACGTGCATCTCAGGTAACTTGTTGTCTTTGCTAAGGTCTGGTGCCATAAAGAAGGCTGTGCTGGTATAGCAGAAGTTGACGGCTGCTTCGAGTTTGGCTCTGGAATCACCATATTGTGTGGTTTTCTTAAGTTAAAACTTTATTTTCAAAGAAAGAGAAAGAAAAAGTAAGTTTACAGACTCTTCTGGGATTAGGCCTCATCTTACCCTTTTCCACGACGGTTCCATACCCGCTACCCCGAAATCCAAAGAGCTCTGAAAACAAAGTGTTTCTTTGCGTCTCATTTGGTAACAAAACTGAGTTGAAGATAGAAATATTAATGTTTGGCCTTGGGCTGTTATCCCAGAGCACGTACAGTAAGTGTATGATACTGCCTTTCTCAAATTGCCCGAATACTGGCTTTGAAAGCACATCTGGCTCGAAGGGTTTCCTGACTTGCAGGCTCTCAAGTGCAGCCTTAGAACTTGTGTGCTTATCTTATCTCGAGCTTTTCCAGGGACAGAATGCTCTGAGGGGGAAGACCTTGTCCTTTTCGGCTTTGAGCATTCCGGGATTGCTGTCAGGGTGCCTCTGTCACGGCAGACCTTTCTTTGTTACTGTCTCGAATAAACCAGTGAAGGGAGGCATCTGGTCTCCTTCTCCTCCAGACTGGTCTGCCAGGGGCTTCCGTCCAGGGTCCCCAGGCATAGTAAGTGCAGCCATGCGACTGAGTTGACTGGTAACTGAAGTTATTAACATGACCACCTGTGACCTTCTTGTATTTAAAATAACAAAAATCTAAATGCCCAGGCATCTCAGAGTGGCGGGACGGCCCCAGGTGGAGCAGCTGGTCCTACCATGCAGACCCCATCTCTCTCCCTGGGGAGAGAATGCTGGAAACTTGATAGGATTGTTGTGGTCATATGCTTCAGGTCATATAAAAATGTAGGAATACACCACATTCTCTTGCAGTTATATAGACGAGGACACAGGCAAACTGTAGCCAAATTCATTTCTTATTTTTCTTTTTCCTTTCCTTTTTTGTGGCCTATGAACTCAGACTGTTTTTTTACATTTTTAAAGGGTTGTAAACAAATAACATGCACCAGAGACCTTATGTGGTCCGCAAAGCCTAAAATGATGGGAGCAAGCCCTTTACAGAAAAAGCTGGCCAACCTTTGATATAGACCATTAATTTAAGTCCCAGCTCACTGTTCCCTGTCTTTCAGATGAATCCTTTGCTTCTCTCTGCCTCTTCTTTTTTGGTTTCAGGAGTCCGTGGACTCCACGGTCCTTCTTCCTAGGGCTTACGGGGTACTTTTTGTGTATGTGAAATGATAACTCTAAAAGGTTATTTTATTTCCTTTTGAAAATCTCCTCAGGAGGAAATTTAAATGAAGATGAGATGTAGAAGTAAGCTGAGCATAAACTTGAATTTGAGAGTTGTTTTAATATTCAGATGTGGAGAGAACCAATTATAGAGCTTCCACAGTGCCTGTCCTGACTAGCTTTATGGAGGTATCATTACCGTGGTCCCTTTATCTTCGAAATTCCTTTGATTCACAAAATTGTGCGTGCAATCTGAATACTGAGAACTATTTCAAAAATAATGACCTGGGAAAATATTTATTGCTGTGAAAAGAAATGGCATTTGAATACATATCTAACTTACGTAATCTTGGAATATCAGTGTAATTTAGGATTTATACCATGAGCTGTTCTGTTTTTTTTTTCCTAAATTGTTTCAGTTACCTCAATATCTAGTTTTTTGTGTCTTGCCTTTTTACTCCATGAATTGATCAAGTGTGAGTAATCTCATTGACCTTGTCCTATTCTCCTGACTTCGTGTCAGGGTATTAGTGAAAATCAGTTCCAGTCTAGAGTCAGAAGCCCTGTATTCCGGCCCCAGCTGTACTTGTGTCTAGCTGTGTGCCTTCAAGCAGTCCCTTAATCTCACTAGAGTTCTGTTTGGTCATCACTAACGTGGTGATAATACTGTCCTAACAAACTTTTGGAGAGGGCAAATACGATGATATACGTGGAAATGATTTGAAAATTATAGAGTGATTTTCAAATGTTGGTTGGTGTTGGTGAAGCAATAATGAATTTATGAGAGTTTACCATTGATACATATGTTGATTCATTTCTTAAGGTGTTAGAAGTGATAAGGCTGGGAACCAGAAAGGAATGAGCTTGCTTTTTAATTTCCATTATTTTCATCTATTTTTAATATAGCTTAAAGAGTGAAAGGGGCATATATTCTTATGGTGCTAATTCTTAATTAAATGGTTATATCAGTTAGCAATGCTGTGTAATAATCTTTTCCAAACTTAGTGGTCTAAAGTGAAAACTATTTGTCATTTCTCTTTAATTTAGTCTTTGTGTTAGCTGTGGGGCAAGTTCTTCCACCCTGGCCGGGCTTGGCTGGTCTGCTGAGCTTGTCCAAATTTGCTCTTGTGTCTGAAGTCAGCTGGGTGGTCCAGAATGTCTTCAGCTGAGATAACCTGGTGCTCCCCATATGTCGCCTGTAGCCATCCAGGAGGCTAGCCAAGCCTTGTTCTTTTTTTTTTTTTTTTTTTTTTCTTCTTTTTCTGGCAGGAGTAGGGTTCTTTGCATCAAGTTTGATACTCTGCTCTTGACCAAAGCAATTCACACGACCGAATCTAGCATCAGCATGACAAGGCACTACCAAATGTGGATACGAGGAGGTACGAAAGCTGTGGCCAGTACTGCAGTCACGTCTGCACAGTGGTCTTAGCGGTGAAGGAAAATCTTCCCGAGTGGGAACCAGGGAGTATAGCACGCAAGAGTCCTGGCGGTCCTGTGTTCTTGTGAACCTCTTACATAATTTCAGTGCTTACACACTCCTCTTCCTCGTCACTGTGCTAGAAACTTGGCAGCCTCACAATCTGCTTTGCAAGAAATAGCCCACGCCCAAATGCACACCTCATGTGTTTTAAATAATACAAAGAATATTGTTTCCAAGACAACTTTGATGAAATGTCAGCTTTCTCTAGGTTCTAAACCCACATAAGAAGCATTGTTATCCTCATCCCTGCTGGGTAATTTGTATACTACAGTAGTTTGTTTGGAAACATGCCTGTTGTTCTTTAAAATATGCTTAATGCTAGATTAGAGAACAGATTTTTTTTTTTCTTCTGTTTATGCAAGCTCATTTCTAAAGCATTTAAAATAAAGAGCTTGGGCATGTATGGTATTTAAAAACCCTTCACATGATGTTTTTAAAACAGATCAATTTCAGCATTAAAATGTTAGGAATTCAGCCAAGCAAAATTCAACTTGGATTGTATAGCTGTAATGATAATGTATTATAACCATCTTCTTTGAAAGTGATTGTACCAGCAGAGTTGAACCTGGTGAATTACATAATTTAAAAGTGTTTGCCAGAACACTGTTGTAAGGGTATTATTCAAGCCTTTCCTAAACAAAAGCAAAATGAAAGATGGATTTTATTATGAGGTACTTAAATCACAAGAATAGTCGTCACAAAACATCTAAAGATAACTTATTTGAATTGAACAGAAGGTCATATGTCTGAATGTCAGTTATCACACTTAACTACTTGGCAGCATATTAGGATGTAAGGGAGCATGATTTCTGGTTCTTTGCTTTTTTGGCTTGAATTAAAAATGAGTTTGCTTATTACTTACCAAAAAGTATTTTCAAGTCCAAAGGATCTCAGAGATTGAGACTTTATTGATTTGAGCTATTGGCTTCCACGTTGTTGTTAGGAAGTTTCTGTATCAGTTATTTAGACATATCATTAATCTTTTAAAAACTTTTTTTAAAGGAAAAGGCTCGTACGTTCTTAGTTCACCCTCAACCCAGTAGCCCTGTGTCTGCATCACACGAGGAGGGTTTTTATGGGTCTGTTGCATCTTGTCTGCTGCTGCCCTCATTCATTCAAGTTCTTGAGTAAGAGGATGTTTTGAAGGGCCAAGTTCATCATTTTGCAATATAAATATTGTTCCTTTGGAGAAATGCTACAGGTTGAATTCCTTAGTACTTTAAAATGCTGGAGATGAGGCAAGACTCTGAAAGAAATTAGGAGGAGGTGGGAAACCTTTAAAAAGCCAGTGCCTCTGCCTTGACACTGAGACCACATGCATGTGGTGAGAAAGTCATCTAGACAGGATAGTTCCTGAGACATTTCAGTGACATTGCCACTGTTCCACAGGGTGGGGGCAGGGAAGTACAAAAACTGAGAGAGAAGAAGGCCATATGAAGACGAGCAGAGATTGGAGTTACGCAGCCACAGATAGAGCAGCAGTACTAAGGATTGCCAGCAACCACCAGAAGCTGGAGTGGCAAAGGATTCTTCCTTAGAGACTTCATTGGGAGCATGGCCCTGCTGACACCTTGACCATGACTTCTAGCCTCCCCCTCCATGAGAGAAGACATTTCAGTTGTTGGTGGTGGGTTTTTTTTCTTTTTTTTTTTTTTTTAATGTTTATTTTAGAGACAGAGAGAGACAGAGCATGAGTGAGGGAGGGGCAGAGAGAGAGGGAGATGCAGAATCCGAAACAGGCTCCAGGCTCTGAGCTGTCAGCACAGAGCCCGATGCGGGGCTCGAACCCATGAACCGCGAGATCATGACCTGAGCCGAAGTCGGACGCTCAGCCGACTGAGCCACCCAGGCGCCCCCGTTTCTGTTGTTTTAAGCCATCCAGTTTGTGGGAATTCGTACAGCAGCCTTAGGAAACTAATGTAGCCTCCAAGAGTTAAGTTTATCTGTCAGTTTTGTCCCATCACTCAGTGTAGCAACTGCTATATGATGCTTAATACAGTGAGCATCTCCACATAATAAGCCTCAGGACTATTCTTTGTTAAATGTTGTTAAAATTTTGCTCTTCAGTGGCTAGCCAAGGACAGGCACCGTACTTAGGCTCTGGGGATATAGTATTGAAAAAGACCAGTATCCACCCTCACGGAGCTCACATTTCACTGGGGAGAGAGACATTCATTCTATGAGTAATGATGAAATTGCCTCTGTGACTTTTATGTAGCCTGCCTTCTTGTTCTTTTTTTTTTTTTTTTTTTTTGTCATTGTCTAGAATCCTGATTGACCTTTAGAATGCAGCCTTAGGTGATGCAACAATCTGCGCGTCCTTGTCATCGCCTTGTGAGTTTGTGTGGCGACGTACGGTTGTGCAGGAGCACAATTCATGGTGCCCGGGGTGGTCCATCCGCTTTCTCCACAGTCCTGTGTGGTGGCCCTGCGGATGCCACGTTTCCTCTTATGTCTCCATCGCCCTTCAAGAAAGTAAAGTGGAGACTCCACAACTTTTCCTTCTCTAGAGCTTTTCTTTCCCAGTACACATTTTAATGTCCTTTTCATCTTTTATATTTCTAGAATTTGTAAATTTTCACTTCATACTTGTTTCATAGACTGCTTGGCCCAAGTAGAATAGATTTGAACCCAGACCTGTCCTACCTAATGAAGCAATCCCCTTTGTCATTCTCTTGACCCCTTCTGTCCTCTTTTATTGATGATGCCTTGTTGCTCTGTATACAGGTTGGTTTCTTTTGACGCAGCACACAGGCACCATTTCCTGGGCCTCCTGTTAAAATCAGAGGGTCGTCTTTCAGTATCTGCCCTGTTAGTTTGAGCTCCTTCATCTTAGGGATTCAAGTTTCTTCCTGTATAAGGAGGTGAGGGGGAGGTTGAAGTAGACAGGTGCTTGTCAAATATTTTAATGAGAGTAAACAGACATGTGAGTTAACTGCAGATTTAGTTAGATACAGGGCAGGGCCGTCAGGAGTGTATTTTGGACAGACTCTCAAAGGGGATCTCCACGGTGCTGGACAGTGGGCCATACTTAAGATAGTAGGGGACTAGATGATGTCCCCTAAAGAGGAGCACTTACCAGCCTTGTTCGGTAGAGCCTGTCGCGGCCGTGAGCCTCACGTGGAGGAGGCCCACGGTGGACTTCACATCCCAGTGTTGCTGTCCCCGCTCACTGTGTTCCACCAAAGGGCAGAGGACATGAGGTGCCATCCAGGAGTGCTTGAAAGGACCTGCTGTCTGCACGTCTTGTTTGATAGCTTGATCCCTTGTCTAGACCCACTCTCCATGGGGTCTTGATCCCTTGTGTAAACCCACTATCCACTGCTTAATTAGCATCAGCCTCCAGGTTGCATAGTTCTTCGTGTGGCTGTTCGCCTTGGGTTTCCCCATTCCTTCATCTCACAGTAATGGTAGATTTATAACTGTCTTCATAACTATGATTAAATGTCTCAATTCTTTTGCTTTATGTGGCGTTCTTGGCCACTTAATTACACTACATTAAATGGTATGTTGTTGCTGTCAGTGCAGTTGGATTGCATCGTGGATAGCATCTTTGGGTATTTTGAAAAATGTTCCTATCCTACAATCGGAGCTTGTAAACCGAAGTGCTGAGCATGCATAAATGCGCTTTAAGAAATTATTTCTTTATTACTGTTTAGTTGAACTGATGGTGACACTAAACATCAAGACTTTGATGTTTTATACGGCATTCTTCCCCACTAATTAACTTCATTAGTGCAGTTAATTAGTGGGGAAGAATGCCGTATAAAACATCAAAGTCTTGATGTTTAATCACAGCTTAAAAAAGAAGTTTTATACTCTTCGATTGCCAAACACATTCCAATTAGCCAAAGGAAGGTCACACATTCTGTTTTCCCTCTTGTCTTCCGGGCTTTTCCTGACTTCTGGTTGACCATTGGTTACTTGAGCCTGAGTGTTGATCTACTAGGCAAGCTGACAGTGGCATGTGGAGGGTGAAATAACTTCCCACAAGCTAAAACCCATCATATCTGAGAGACTCGGTTTCTGCAGAAGTCAGTGAAGACTTCCTGTAACGTGCCGAGGCAGGGAAAATTACTCTCAAGGAGTAATGGGTATTTGTTTTTCTGTTGGACTAATTTTATTATCAATTTAGAGCCACTCTGTCTTCCTATATGTTACCGTTCTGAGCCACCTAACGTCTGAGAGGCACATTTCCTCAAACTGCAGAGCTGAGGAAACAGGTGTGGTTTAAAGGGATAGGATGTAAGTGGGGACCCTACAAAGTTGATTATACGAATTCTTCAGTGACCAGTAGTCAGGCAACAAGAACAACAAGAACTCCTTCTCAGGTCATTTCCCTGTGGTGTGTGTTAAATCAGTTTTTGGGGTGTGTGTGTGTGTGTGTGTGTGTGTGTTTTAAATCAAGCGGGGTTTACAATAGCATAATGTGATTCAGATTAGCAGTTATTGTAATTGACCTTGGCGATGAGTATCCTTGGCTTTTACCACAGTTTACTTAATACCTGAGGATGGCCAATTATCTCATAATGCCCACTTTATTGAGATTATCGTTTTAATTATGGCACTCAAAATACATCACTTTGTCAGCATTGTAGAGTCATGCATGGGAACACCACATTCAGGCGTTCAGAAATGGGTAAAGAGCATGTTGCCTCATCTTGTGACACAGTTGTGATTGTTTTCTCTCTCCCAGCTCCAAACTATGATTTTGAAATATGTTATTTCTTACCGGTTAAATGTGGGTCATCCCGGCAAGAACAGCCACAGGGAGATAAAGTCTGGGATGCTGTTGCTGCTGCTGGGCTAATTGTGCCCTCTGAAAGGGCTGGAGGTGACTTGGTATTAATAGGTAGGTGGTTCTAGTTGATTAGGAGTACTAGTTGACAGCAGTCGCAGCACTGCTGATTATCTGAATACGCCTGAAGTCAGAGGTTCTCAAAGATAGAGCCACCCACCCCGGGGGGGCTTGTAAAATTGGCCAGGCCCACTCCCCATTCTGACTCTTTTGCTCCAGGGCAGGGCACAGGTGAGGCTTTTTTTTTTTTTTTTTTTTTTTTTTTTGAAGCTCTTTGGTCAAGTCGGTCTTGAGGCCAGGGCTGAGAAACACACTGCCTAGCCCTTGAATTGCCCCCCACCTGCTTGTCTCATCCTGTGACACTATCCCAGAGAAAGGGCACCTTTCTGTCCTCGCTGCTCTGTGTCTTACTCTCCTCCTCTTCCTCCTGGACTTAGCCTCGCCTTCCCCCCAAGCCTGAAATCCCCTCAGCCCAGGTGTGGACCCTGGCAGCACTGTCTCCTCCTTCCCTGGCAGTGCCTGGCCTACTCTCCCATAGGAGTCTCAGTGGGTAGATCTCACCCCCCAAAATGTCTCACATGCTCTTATAATCCGGTTTTCTGTTCATCACAGATACAGGTCTTCCTTCCTTCTTTCTAAGTTTCTTTGAGTAGCGATCAGCATTTATTCTGCAGCATCTCTCTCAAATATCTAGTGTACCACTTTGTGGAAATGTAATTCTGGTTGATTAGATCAATTGTGTGTTCCCACCCCACCCCCCTTCCGTGATCAACCTGGAGGATGTCATTCACATGTTTCCCCGTCGTCCCATGAGCACCTTAAGGTTAAGCGCATTCTTGTGGGATACCTAGGAAAGGACAGGAGCTCTTTGTTTTTACAGTACAAACGTATATCACAGTGAAGATGAGTGAAGTATGTGGACAAGCTGGATTTCCATTCTGATTCTATAAATACATATATATACCTACACACACCCTGCAACATACACATACTTCTGTGTGCGACACATACACGATCGTGTGAAGTGAGTCGCTGGATCATACCTCCCCATCTCTCAAATCCATCCTCTTCGCCCCTTCTCCAGTGCCCCCTCCAGTCCGAGTCACCTGCATCTGCCCTGGATCACTGCCTCCCTGCTAGCTGGGTTGGTAAAAGCAAGGACACAGAAGTGATGAAAGCTCAGTTTTGATGATCTGAAGCAAAATGCCGTTGTTTTAATTTTAGTATAATTGCAAGGTTTATGTTGTGCACCTAGTATTGTTTTTATTTTTAATTACCAGGGGGTGGAGGTAAGTAAACAAGGTGGTCTTTGCCAGTTTTAAGTGCTCTGAAAAGTCTTAACTCTGGTCCCCCTCTAACATAGAACTTTCCAGAGATCTGACCGATTTTGAGAACATGTGTCATCCCCCCATTCTCCTCAGTGGCACTCAGAATTAAACAGACTTCCCCATGGCCTGCTGAGCCCCGCACAGCCCAGCCCTCCCGCTGTCCGGCACCAGCCCCTCATGCTGGCCCTCCAGGGTCGGCACCCAGGCCTCTTGCCTCTCTGTCCACAGCGTTCTCCTGGCCGTCCACATGGTTGGCTCCAGCTTCTGCTCCCACTGTCAGCTGAATGTCATCTCTCTGAGAACCAGTCCCTGGCCACCCTGTCAGGACGCTGAAGGTTAGCATCCTGTTTATCTCCTTTGTAACATGTTGCCGTTGGCACTTACTAATTTTTTATTACTATATCAATAAGTTTATTTTGATGCCCCCTACTACAACTGAGGGGTACTTTGTGCTCAGTCAGTGCCTTACAGCCCAGCAGAGTGCCTGGCCCACCCCACCCCATCAGTCCCGACGCCTTACTCACCTTAGGGTCATTTGTCAAACTTCGGTGAGGTTGGGGTTGCAAGCGTAGACTTTATTCTACTACCCCGGCTCAACGTCATGTCAGAAGGCGTGCTCGACGTGAATCCTACGAATGAGAGAAAAGAGCAGAACTTCAGAAGAGGGCACCAAGCCAATAGGGCAGGTAGATGCCCAAACTAGAGAATCTGCTGGCTGAAACGTTTGAATCTGGGCAAGTAGTGGGGTGGCCTTTGCCCAGAACCTGAAGAACTGCCCATTTGCCTCTGTCAAAGGCAGGCCAGTAGGAGATAGTGCGGCCACGCTCCAGGCCTCCCGTTGCCTGCTTGGGCTCCTGGCAAAGCCTTGGCCTGTGGCTTCTCGGGCAGATGCCAGAAATACGCATGAAAGAAAGGTCAGTATGTTTGCCATTTCATGTGGCTATCTCATTTCATCTTCATGACAATCTGGTAGGACAGGTATCTTTATTTTACAGGGATGAAAATTGAGGCCTCGGGGTTAGTTTGCCAGAATCACACAGCTAATAAGTTGCTGGAGCCGAGATTTGAAACCAGAGCACTCTCTCTGTCCAGCTTGTGATTATTCCATTCCATCCCCTTCCCTCTAGACTCGACAGCACCAAAACACTGGTGCCGTCTTCACTTCGTGTCCCCAGTGTCTCACCACACTGCCGGTACAGAAGGAGCATTCGGTTAACGTTGTGGGATTTTACTGGCATCGCTACATCAGACTGTGCTTGCGAAGTCTTTGTTGTTCCTTAGATAGAGGAGTAAGGCCTCATGTTTTCATCTGCCAGCCAGTCTTGAAAGCACTTCGACAAAATCACCCTCCGTCCCTCTGCTCTGGCTGGTTCCGTTCAGGGCTGCGGATGGCCTCTCTGACCCACTCTCCGTTCCCAGTAGAAGTCCTTGGCCATGTGTTTTCTCAGACTTTCAGTGGCTCACGGTCTATGGCATGACATTTGATTAATCTAGTACTGGATGCTTTGATGTATATACAGAGTTCTAGGACATTCTGCATCTAACTTCTGTGCCCCGGGTATTTACAAACCCAAACGCTAGCAAGAGGATAGACAGTTGACTGTGTTAGCAGAGGGCTGTCCTGCCACAGGACACATGTGCTTGAGCGTATGCGTGGGTGCCTGTGGAGAGGGAGACAGGGGACACATCCATACCGTGAAAGTCACACCCACACTCTGAGTTACTTTTGTCGTCATCCAGGCAGTCAGCAGGCACTTACTGGACCGTCCATATGTTACAAAGTGCAAGATTCCTTTAAGCCGTATTTAGTATTAAATAGCAAAAGCCTACCACTGGGCTAGTGTGCTTGCTTTTTAATAAAATAGCGATTGATCAAATGGTGTCCACCTCATTTCTCACCGTGGTGAGTGAGAGCATTTTCTCGCGGTCCGTTTTCAGCATGCTATTACCGCACCATTTAGCTCGATGCCAAATTGCAGTTGGCTCCATTCACTTCTGTTTACTCGAGTAGTGCCGTAGTGATTAAATGTCACTGGGTACACCGAGTATACAAAAGTAATTAACCTAAAAGGACATGTTAGAATAGGGGTCAACAACCTCTTTAGCCCATGCTGCCACCAGCAAGACTAAGCGTTGACAGAGGTGTTGATGGCAGGGCAGGGACCAGGTGAGGAGTGGGAGGGAAGGAAAAGTCAAGGTCAGAGAACAGGAGCCGGGGACCAGCACCCACAGTTGTTTGTGGTGGCAAGTGGACACCTCTGAGACGTGTTCTGTAAGGCCCTTTACAGTTTTGCTCTCTGACCTATGATCAAGTGGTGGGAGGGGGTGGGATTCGACCAACATCTCAGCGCTGGTTAGTGGAAGGAGTGTGGTTTCCTGGTTAGACCAGACTCACCTTGCTTGGCACACACTTGGCGAATCAACCTGTTTCTCCAGTGTTTTATGTATTTTGTCAGCCCTGCATCTTTAGATCTGCTTGTCAAATGAAAGCCGCTGCTTGAAATCATTTCTTGGGAAAGATTGGAAATTGTATCTCCGAGTGTCTGTGTCTCTTTTGTTTTCATTCGTCAGTATACTGAAATCACTTTGTTAAGCTGATTGATACTCATGCTGTATGTTGCTTTACATGCTAAAAATTTACATAAAACTCTAGTCATCTGTGACTGAACAATCAGCCACTGTAAAGCTCTTTTTAAAAAAAACAAGTATTATGTCTGTCTGCCCTATACGGGGCTGTTTCTTTCATCACCTGTGTGTGGTGACTTACTATCCATTAAAAAAACATGAGGACTGAAGGTGGTTTTTTTTCCCCTTCCTTTTACCACATCCCTCCTTGGGAGATAAACATTTCTAGGAGATCCCCAGGGATCACTATTCTCTAAATGAGCAGCCACAGAAAAACTGCTGATGCCTGCATTCTTCTTGTGGTCAGTCTGTCAGGCAGGATTCATTTAAATCCTGCCTTTTCAGTGGTCAGACTTGAATAAGATTTGTTTCTCCCTGGTCACAGGCAGGTGACGAGTACATGATGAAAGACGAAGGAGAGCCAGTTGAAAAATGTCTCCCTTGTGTAGAAGATTTATCTCTTTCAGAATAAGAAAAATTGGTGGCCTTGATAGTGTCACGTTTATGTAACAACAAATACTTCCTGTGTGTTCACCCAGAGGTCAGATCCTGTGCCCTTGCTGGTGGGGAACAACCAGGGTAAAGCTACCACCTTTGACCCTCTTTCCACCTGGCATCATTCTGCCCTCTGTCCCAGTTTTAATTTTTGTACTGCTTCCTGTTAGTAGTTTTACAGCATAATCCTGAAAATTGTCTTGTCACTGTATCACTTTCAGAATTACCACTTTTGACTTTTGAAGGCTGCCTCCTTCCTTTGGTGTGCCTACACACACCACACCTGCACTGGCATCCTCCCGGCCCCAGGCAGCTGCTCTTCTGGCTGTGACAGTCATTATACTGAGTGCTGAGAACACAAAGTAATAAGGCACAGTAGCTTTTGCCCTTTGGTAACGCAGAACTTCTTCTCTCCAGGTAACACGAAAATAATATGGGAACAAGCAAACGTAGGCATGCGTGTTGATACAGGAACAGATCAAGTTTTGTACTCACTGATTTGTTCAGCAGCTATTCATTGAGGCCCCAAACCAGGGGGATGGTCCCTGCCTTCGTGGAACTCGAGTCAAATACAAGGGACAAGAAAATAATAAGAAAATAATGGCTGTAGTATAAATGCTAGGATGGAAGTAAATAAGGGGCTATGATAGAGATTTCCAGGAGAGATCTTCTTGGTTAATATCACCAACAAGACCTTTCAGAGAAAGTGGCATTTAAGCTGAGACATAAAAGGTGAAAAACGCTAGCCACTTGGACTGGGGAAGAGTTCTTGGCAGAAGCCCATGCTGTGGGATGAAAGAGTATGGGATGTCCAGCTCTCTGACAAAGAGACTCTGATCTCAGATTGGAGAAGGGAGGCAGTGGCCGGGTCAGGCCTGTTGTACTTCTGTAAAGTGCCAGATTCTTATATTAATAGGCATGATTCCCATTGTGGCTTTAGGATCTTTGAGACCTCTGTCATCCAGTAGGTAGCCACAGGCCACACGTGGCTGTTAAAGTCCTGGAAACGTGGCCAGTCCAAATCGAGACTGGCTGCAGGTGTGAAACGCGTGCCAGATTTTGAAGACCTCGTACTAAAAAAAATCACGTAAAATGTCTCAGTGCTGGTTTTGATATGGATTGTACGTTGAATGGTATTTGGGGATACAGCGGTTTAACTAAGTGTATGACTAAAACTAATTTTATTGTTTCCAATTCTTAAAAATCTGGCTACTAGAAAAGGTCTAAATACGTATGTGGCTCACATGATGTTTATGTTTGTTGGGTCTGTTCTAGAGCACACGCTTGAGTGTTTTAGTGAAGGACCTTACGGCCAAATTGAGTCATCACTGAAAACTGTTTTGCCGTATTGAGGTGGCAGACAAAGACCTGGAGTTTCTGATTAGCCCCCTCAAAACTGTTAGGCAGCCTGCCTTTGAATTGATACACTGTTGTTTCCTTCCGTGTTCCTGCTGAACTACCCTCCGATGTTGTAGAGAATAGAGAATATTTGCATCCGTAATACATAAGGATATATAGGAGGCTCTGTGGAGTTAACACTCTTTGGAAGAAAAAAAGGTTTAGTCTTTGAAATAGATTAAAACAGTTTACTGGAAAAAATAGCAACATGAAAAGGCTTTCTTTTCCAATAAATTTTAATAGTTACTAAAATGAGGATTCTGGTCCATTAAGACATAGCTTTTGCCAAGTCTTCGAGCTGAGTCACTTCTTTTCTCGGAGCAGCTGCTCTACTTCAGCTTCTTTCAAAGCAGCTGGTAGAAGTCGGTTGATATTTGGATTCAGGAACAGAACACAGTGCAAGTGTAGGTCCAAAGTCAGTCACCTTCCCAGAAAATGTAGGAAGGAAATTTTTGCCAGTCCCGCCTTTTTGTTTTTAGGGCAGTCAGACTCACGTATCGTGTCGTAGTTGTCAGCGCGACTTGGTAACATTGATTATGAGGCAGCAGTGAATGAATGATCCAGGATGTATTTTATGGGTGCTGTACTTAAAAAAAAAATTCCCAGAGGAAGGTGGCAGGTGCTTGTGACTGTAGTTTACAGAGCGCGTACAAGATCATAAATCTTGTCTGTTTACGAGGGAAGGGAACTCTTGACGGAGGACAGACGCGCGTAAGAATGTTAGGTCTTGTGAACTTTGAGGAGGTCCATTGGATTGAAGGGCATGAGGCGGCTCTGGGGCGATCAGCCCAGATCAGAGATGGGACTTCTGAGCAGTATCTGTGGGCTCACTTTTCCTGTCCCCTCTCATTCTCCCAGTTGCTTCCTCATGTAACCCACAGTTTGGCCCACGGGCAGACAGTGGCTGTCCGGAGAGGGAAGCTGAGGTGGCCACACAAGGACCAGACCTGTGTCTTTGGTGTCAGAGCATCACACAGCAGCAGCAGCTCAGCTCGCCAGCTAAAGTAACTGTGTTTAATGAAATTTCTGGGGTGGAGCCAACAGCTTTATTCCAGGAAGAGGAAATAACATTCAAGAAAACCCAGGAGGACATTAAGATAATGTCCTAATTTAAAATCAATTCTATTGATACCTTATAAATTATTATAGCGTTTTATCCTGACCAAGTAATACATAATGCTGAGGCCATGGAAACAAAACATGAATGACTGAATATGGAAGTGCTGTGTATTTTACTGCATGAAGGAAAAGATATGTGGGACTTTTGTATTCTAAGTATTTTTAACTCCCGGGGCCTTACTGGAGGGCAAGGTGTAGGTTTCATCCATCTTTGTTTGTCCGTGCTTAGTGGGTGTTCAGCAGATACTTGCCGAAAGAGTCCATGAGCACACTGACCTTGTGTGGTGGTTCCACATTAGCATAGGAGTAGCGGCCCTTCACAGGCTAGCTACTGCGTTCACAACATGCACTCTCCTTTCATCTTGGCAGCAGCCTTCCCAGCAAGGACTCCACTCAGCCTTGGTTGGCCCACTGGGAAACTGAAGCTTAGAGACGTTCATTAACTTGTCCAAGGTCCCACAGCGGGCGGTACAGCCTAGTTTGGCCCACCTGCGCTGACTCTAGGACCCATTCCGTACCCACTGTGGACACTGCCTCTCTTGTTAATCTTTCCTCTTTCAGCTCCTTGTTTGATCGAGTTTTGATTATCTGCCAGAGACATTTATCTTGACCCAGGTATCTCTTACCAGGAGAGAAGCAGAAAGGCAAAGACAACAATAGAACATTATAGGGAATGTGTTGCTCTTGTCATGTTGTGGAAGGTGAAACATTTATTAAGAACAGACTCATTACTTTATATGGAGATTATACTTTAACAAGGGCAGGTCTTCAGAAAGTCCCAGTCATTTTTGAAGGTGAATTTTGATTTATGCTAATTTGAAAAAAGCAAGTTCTGTGAGGGTTATATACAGATTGTGTTTTTAATGACTTCCTTAATCAAGCAGGTTATTTTAAAAAAGTCTTACTGTAATGAGCAGTAAACTGACACCGGTGACTGGCTTAGAGCCCTACCATATTCAGGTCTTTCACCAGCAGCATGCTATAGATTTTAAGCTAATTTACATAAATTTGCATGTGTTATGAGTCAGTGTGTAAGATGTGTATATTTTAGCCAAATATTTTTTATGTTTTAATTTTTCCAAATTGAGGATTATTTTCTCCGTCTCTTCTGGTTGTTTTTCTAATGGGTGGGATAATCAATGTCACAATGTTGTATCCGTTTTAAAGAGCTGTATGAATGTAAATAGTAAGCATTTTGTGTAATACTGTACAATAAAACCTCAGTCAGGAATGCACTGGGGTATGGTACTGTGTTTGGTAAATATAGGTGATTCAGGATACTACTTTCACTTCAGAACTTAAAGTATTTCATAACTCTGAAATGCTTTGAGGACTAGTGAACATATCGATGGCAGGGTGACTCATGATTGAAGGGCTCCTCCTGAAGGCCCTTCTGCTTAGGATGCGGGGTGGGCAGAGTCCCTGCTGATCTCCAGCAGTACCTTGGCCTTTCTGAACTCAAGAAAGTCAACAATATTCATGTCTGTTTTAGTCATCTAGGGTTTGTTTTTTTTTTGTTTTTGTTTTTGGCAGAGGAAATGATGCTTGAGGACTTTAGTTATGGCACCAGTGAAGGGTCAGCTAGCCTCTTGAGCCTGACTTCTCCATCCTTCCCTCCCCCACTGCCATTAACAGACTTCCTCTGAATTGTCCCTGATCTAAACTAATTCCCATACTGAATGAACTACAGTCAGACTAACAGTATAATTAATGGTCTAAACTGGGCTGGTTTTGAGAGTAGAGGAGGCCTGGACAGCAGTTGTAAGGTAGGGGCAAAACCCCAGCCGGATTTTCATGGTACCCTCTTGTCCCATCATTATCCCCTTTATCTGATGGTTTTACTCTTTGGTACCAAGTAGATGGGGTGTTCGAAGGCTGTAGCTAATGAACAGACCATATCAAATGTGTCTGAGAGTTTTTGATCATGGTTCTTCAACCATTCCTTCTGGTTGGAATCTTGTAAGCGGGCAGGGACATAACACCCACTGCACTTCGTGAATGGCAAGCAGCCTTAGCTTGATGTGCGTTTGAAATCAAATTAGAAAGTCCGATGTGGAGGTGGTATTTGTAGTCCTGCCTGCAGTATCAAACCAAAACCTTTACTTTGTTGAAAGGAGATGTGTTTTGGTTCATAGCAGTCTATTGAAACCCTATCATTACAGACCATCTGTGTATCTGTGCTGAGGGCTATTGCTACACAGATGCCAAGAATAATCCTTATGTGAGGCTCCAGATAGAAGGTCCACACCAGCTCTGTAGTAAATAGCATGCAGCTGTCCATCATAGTGCCGAGTTGCTGCTGCTGAGGGGCTCAGTTCTCTGTCTGGGACCTTGCCTTGTACTTCTTTACGTAGGTTCTTTCTCCTAGTCCTCAGCACAGCCCAGTGAGGAAATGGGCGGGGTGTTCTTGTCCCAGACCACAGAGAGACAAACTGGGCAGCGTCCCCAGGGCTACACAGCTATTAAGTGGAAAACTCTAGACTCAAATCCAGACAGGCAGTCTGACTCCAGACAGATGCTATTGCCTGCTAGTAAAATCTGTGCTACCTGTTATTAAAATTAGCTAATTGTAACAACACTATTTCTTGGGGTTTTTGGGGGGGCGGTGTTGTGCTTTATAGAACTCTTTGTCATACATGGTCGTCTTTGAAGTGGCAGAGGAGTAAAGGTGAAGGGACGGGGCCATCCATTTCAATTGAGGGACGTGTCTGTTTTCCATCTGACTTGGTCAGTAATTACCTTAGTAAAAGTCTTGGTTGGGTTTCAAACCAGGATCTATCATTTTTGTCATTTGAAGATAAAATATGATTTATGATGTTAGCAGTAACTTCTTGTAAAGCTTACCTTTTGCTTCCAAAGCAATTGGGATCTCCATATCATAAGACTTACAGATTTTTATTATTTTTTCCCCTGGTTTTTTGTTTGCCTCCTTCCTTTTCTTTCCTTAAACATCTACTTTGTTCTTTTTAATATCCCAACACAAGTGTTTTGTTTTTAAAAATACAGAGCTTTTGGGACGCCTGGGTGGCTCATTCGGTTAAGCGTGCGACTTCAGCTCAGGTCATGATCTCACAGTTGATGAGTTCGAGCCCCACGTCAGGCTCTGTGCTGACAGCTTGGAGCCTGGAGCCTGCTTCAGATTCTGTGTCTCTCTCTCTGTTCCTCCCCCGCTTGTGCTCTGTCTCTCTCTCAAAAATAAATAAAGATTTAAAAAAAAATTAAAAATACAGAGCTTTTTAGTAAGCATTCACATTTAAGGTATTTTGCCTGAGAGGTAAAAAGGCTACTTTTTCTTACTGTTATGACCCTCCTTAATGAATTTGCTGATACATTCACATGATCAAACGGTAATGAGAAAATGTTTCTGAGTTTGTAGATTTATACAGAGTCATGATGCAGCTCCAGTAAGTTTCCTGTGTAGCAAGCTAGGGGAAATCTAATGTAGGTAAGCTTGTAAAGTAGTGATAGAGAAACAGAAGTACTTTGTAATGAAAGCATGACTTTGTCTTTACAAGTATTTATTTATTAATTCCTCCTGTTCACATGCTCAGCAAAGATCCAAGAGGCCTTCCAGTGGCAGAACGGTGGTGTAAGATTCGTGATGGCAGTCTGTGCCAAGTCCAATTTGATTCCGGAGCAATTATGTTATTGGAACATCGCGGATTGCTCTGGTGCCCATTGTGTAGCTTAACCTTTAAATGCTAGTGATAATTAACTTTTTTATCCTTCTACCAGGAGACTCCAACATATAACTCTGTTCTGCAGTAAAATTCACAAATAAAATACTGCCCACAGAGCCAGAAACCAGCCAGTTAAGTAAAGCTGTCTGTACATGTATGTCAATAAGTAAGTATAAAGCATAAAGATAAATAAACATTACCATTTAAGTATTGATTTTTAAGAAAGCATTTCATAATTGTTTAAAAATCCATTTTTCCTTTTGGACAAAGTGGAAATGACTTTATCAGTAGAGGGTCTCAGAATCAAAAGACTCAGATTGTTGATAATCATGCAAACGTAGAGTTTTTTTCTTTCTTTTTTTTTTGTAAGATATCACATGAGTCGGATGAAGGCATGTGGGAGTAGGTAGAGGAGTAGAGATGAAGGAGACACAGAACTTCCCTGCTGCTAATTCCAAGGGGCGTCACTGCTCAGCTCTCACTGCAATGAATGGTTTCTTGTGGAACCGTCCAGCCTAGTGGTCTTCTGAAAGGGAATGTGTCACTTGAATTTTAGGTTAAGATTGAGGAGCACAAAAGTGATATTTGCTCATTGATGTTCAAAAACATTTCTGGGCAGTTCTCTGCTGCTCACTGTGCCGGGGGCCCCCACCCCCAAGTAACCCACAGACCGTGGTGGGAAGTAACCTTGTAAACAAATAGCCACATATTGATTGCGAGGGCTCTACTCACTGGGTGAACAAAGTGTTAAGGGGAACAAAGAGGAATTGAGTAATTAATTCTGCCTGCCAGTGTCTGAGCGAGCTTTAAAAGGTGATATTAGAGCTGGTTCTTAAGAATGAGGATTTCAACAGAAAGATACCGAGGGAAAATGGGCATTCTCATAAACCGGGAAAAAAGGCTGCAGATACAATGAAAATGCACAGAGCACTGGGCAACACCAAGCTCGTGGCACTGAGCTCTAAGGCCAGGGCTCTGGTTTAGGGCATGGACTGAAGGGCTTTGGAAACAGCCAGGCTCAGATATGGGATTTTTGTTTTCCCCTCAGGATAGTGGGAAACGATTTGTTGTTTTTAAGGAAGACTGAGAAGTGGTTGAATCTCTCTTTGGGGAAATACGAACCCCAGAAATGTGGAGGATAGACTGGAGACAGGGGAACTAGATATGGGGTTCTGACATTAAATATGGTAGGTAGAGGCTCACAGATGATGTTTGCAGGTATGATTTTCGTGGAGTAACGGTCATAAAAACCTAGTCATGGTGTGAAAATAAAGCAGAAGCATTGAACCGAGTCTTTACAGCTTAGGAACAAGGGTTGGAACTGAGTGGAAATACGTGAAAATGAAGCAGTCCAGTTTTAAAAATTATTTGGCTTCTAATGTTTTGTTTCAGCCTTCCGCCTTACTGAGTAATGCGTGCCATCTTTTCTGCCATTAAGCTTTAAGGGTGAATGAATAGGGATAGTTATAGGGTTTGATGCCTACAATTTATTGCATTCATTGAAAATGCTGAGAGAGAATGCCAAAGGAAGGAAGGGTTTAGAGATACCCAGCCCTGTCGTTGGGAACCCACTCACTGTCCTTCTCGTCTTCCTTTGCCACCAAACCCCTATCCCCTCTCCTTCCTGCCTTTGAAGCTGGTGGTGGAGTTGCCATCAGCACAGCTGACCACTAGGGGGTGGTGTCTTGGTAGAGATACTGGCGGGGGAGGGGCGGGGGGGGGGGAAGGAAGTTAATTGGTTTTCCTCTAACAGCACACTTTGCAAGTTTAGCCACAAAAGAAAATGTGGCATTAAGGTTCGGAGGAAGTGAAATGGAATACAGGGCCACAAGTTCTGGATATCACACTCCCTCCCCCCTGGTTAATTTAAAAGCCCTTATAAATGTGTATATTTTTTTCTTTTTAAGTTTATGTATTTTGAGAGAGTGCGTGAGCTGGGGGACGGGCAAAGAGAGAGGGAGAGAGAGAGAGAGAGAGAGAATCCCAAGCAGGCTCCATGCTGACAGGTGCTCCAGTGTTGTGTATCTTTATAATACCATCAGACTAAGATAAAGGAGAAAAAAAAAAAGTACAAAGGTTAGTTTTATATGAGAAGAGTAAAAGTTATCAATGAGGAAGAGCTTTACGGAACAGTTTCCTGAATTGATTCAGATGGCAAGGCGGAGATATTCTGGTGGAGATTGTTTGCTGTTCCTAAAACTTGTTTTCTTAACTCCAAATGTTCTTTCCACCATCCAGCCTGGGTTAGTCTAGCGCACAAAGCCCTGGGCTGGTGCCCTGATGAAGGACTTGGTTTCTCTGGCCTTTACGACCTACCCTCCACAGGTCAGCCCTGCTCCCTCTCTCACACCTCACCTTCACGTCTAGCTAGCTCCTGTTTGGTCCGTCTGGAGCTGAGTCACTAGCCAGTTTGTAAGGTTGCTTCCTGGTTCCATTGACACTTTCTTCATTTCTTCATATCTGGTTTTAGGCTGTCATACTATCTAAATATGCCTCCCAGTAGCCACCTGGCCTCAATGGCAGACACATCCATTCTCTGTGCTTTCAGTGCTTATTTTTGACGTGTGGGCCTCCTCCACCTGGTACCTCTTTGGAAGGGCAGAAATGACGGACATCACCTGAACCCATACGGGTCGCTCCCGACCGTGTTCCCAAGAGGGAGGGACTGTCTTTCTCTGTTACCTGGTCCTAATGGGGGTTCCAGGGTTTCCAGAGATTAAAAAAAAAAAAAAAAAGAGCAGGCTTATGAAAACTGTAGGAGTCAGAAAGGAACAAAGTGAACATTTTTGCAGATGTTTTGTTTCTGTTCTTATTACTTGCCACTCTGAATCTTCCATGCCCACAAGACAAGGGACAAAGCAAAATTCTGTAAATAGGACCTTAGTGTCACATGATCACCATTTTTGGGTGCTCAAATTCCCAAAGAGTACCTCTCTTCCCTTTCCTTTGAAGATGTACTAATTTTTCTCCAGGTTGAACTCTAATGTATTTAGTGTTTCTGTAATGGCTTAAGGTACTGGCTTCCCATCAGCCAGCAAACTTGGTGGGGGTGGGGGGGGTGGCTTGCCTTTTTCTTCTTTCCTTTTCTTCTTCTTCTTTTTTTAGTGTTTGTTTATTTTGAGAAAGAGAGTGCAAGTAGGGGAGGGGCAGAGAGGGAGACAGAGAATCTCAAGCAAGCTCCTAACTGTCAGCACAGAGCCCGATGCGGGGCTCAAAGTCAGGAACTGTGAGATCATGACCTGAGCTGAAATCAAGAGTCAGATGCTTAACCAACTGAGCCACCCAGGTGCCCCATTCCTTTTTTTTTTTTTTTTTTTTTTTTCCCTATCCGCTTCCTTTCTCACTTTTCTAAAGATGCTTTGCCAGTGTAATCAACATCTCCTTTGGACCAGACCCCTTCTGTCTTCTGGATTTGCTGTCCCTGCCTCCTTTTTTATTCCTTGGCTCCCTCTGCCACGTCTCTACACAGTTCGTTCCTTTTATCCCTCATTCCCTTTTCCATTTCTCCTTGGTTTTCTCTCTACACCTCTGTTGCCTTCTTCCTTTCACCTCCTGCCTTCTCTCCTGTCTCCTCCTAAGTTTTGCAAGTGTATACTAATGAAGAAGAGGAACATTAAGTCTTAAGTGACTGAAGAACTCACTGTTAAAGGGATGGTCATTTCTCAAAGCTGCTTTCTTTTCTAACTCCAGAGTTCTTCAGTATCCCCATCAGCCAGTTTCCGAGGTGCCGAGAAGCACAGAAACTCCACTGACTACTCCTCTGATAGCAAAAAGCAGAAAACTGAAGAAAAGGAAATCGCAGCTCGTTATGTAGGTTCATTCACCTTTGCTTTGGGGGAGGCCAGTTTATTCCGCTTTTTATCAGCAGCTATTTTACCCTTTGACTGTTATCAACCACAATTAAAACACAAGAGAAAAAAAACATCTACTAGGAGAAGAAGCTAGTGATTGCATTTATAGCTGGATCTCAGTGGGCTAGCTGAAGTCCTCTGTGCGTGCAGGTCCGTGCACACGTGTCGTGAGTGAACACAGTGCTTTATCTGGAAGCTAATAGAAGACATCTTAGGTGTTCCATAATATCATTTCTATAGATGTATTTACTTCCCTCTGTGTATTTCAAGGTGGCTGGATTTTCTCTGGTCAACTAGAAATGTTAAGGAAAAATATAAAATCATAGAAAACCTGGTAAAATGCCTAAAATGAACTTGTGCTAAGGAATAAAGCAGGTTTTGTTGACTATAACTTGCAGAGGCACCCAAATGTGTGTCCAGCATGGGTGAAGCTCATTTTTCTTCGGTGACTGGCCCTCCAGGGCACATAGTGAAGGGAACAAGCTGGATGGCACTGGGGTGGATGCAGGCAGTCCCCTCTCTGCCCACTGTGGAGCTGCCCTGCAAGACTGTAGGCCTCAAAACAAGGCTGCAAGCTTGAATTTTCATGTGACATCTCCCAATTTTATTATTTATTTATTTATTTAAATATAATTTATTGTCAAGTTGGCTAACATACAGCATATACAGTGTGCTCTTGGTTTTGGGGGTAGATTCCCGTGATTCATTGCTTAGGTACAACCCCCAGTGCTCATCCCAACAAGTGCCCTCCTCCATTCCCATCACCCATTTTCCCCCTCCCCCGCAATCAACCCTCAGTTTGTTCTCTGTATTTAAGAGTCTCCTATTGTTTGCCTTCCTCTCTGTTTGTAACTATTTTTTCCCCTTCCCTTCCCCCATGGTCTTCTGATAAGTTTCTCAAGTTCCACATGAGTGAAAACATTTGATATCTTTCTCTGACGGACTTATTTCACTCAGCATAATACTCCAGTTCCATCCACAGTGTGGAGGTTCCTCAAAAACTTAAAAGTAAAACTACCCTGTGACCCAGCAATAGCACTACTAGGAATTTATCCAGAGGATACGGGAGTGCTGATTCACAGGGGCATATGTACCCCAATGTTTATAGCAGCACTTTCAACAATAGCCAAATTATGGAAAGAGCCCAAAGGTCCATCAACTGATGAATGGATAAAGAAGATATATATATATATATATATATATATATATATATACACACACACACACACACACACACACACACACGATGGAATACTATTTGGCAATGAGTAAGAATGAAATCCCAATTTTAAAAGAGTAGCTACTTACCCACAAAAACACTGAGAGAACAAATCACACACCACTATAGGCTGGATTTAGCCGGCCGTGCTAACTTCTGCTCTGGAGTAACAAGCAAGCCATAAGCTTCAGTTTGTTGTGTGTTGTTTTGTTTTTTTGTTTTTTTACCTGTGAAGCGGAATCATCATATTACCTCCCTTATAACATCACCATGGGGATTAAGGAACATAGTACGTCGTTAAGTGTTTAGCCCCGTTTGGCGCCATTCATTTTTGTAAGATGTGAGGAATTAGTCTGGACTCATCTAGGGTAAATCTGTCCTTTGTGCCTGTGCACTGGGGAAGGAGGTAATGCTTGTCCATTGTCAATGCAGGACAGCGACGCTGAGAAGAGCGATGACAACTTGGTGGTCGACGTTTCCAATGAGGTACGTTCAACCTCCTGCTCTCACCCGCTGTCCCAGTGACTCGTGCCCAAGCAGTTCGTGTGCACAGTGTGTGCCTAGTTTCTAAAGGGACCCGCTTTTTGTTTACGTGAAAAATTTATGCATTACTAGTTTTCTGTCTTAATCCTTTTTGTATTGCTATTCTTTTCCGTGAAGTATCAGTGCCTTTTGCTATCACCATGAATGCACACCAGACCTCTGTGGTCAGCCTGCAGGTCTCGCGGACAGGCAGCTTGCAGATGTGTAGGGTACTGATTCTTGTTTTCAATAAGTACAGCTGACCCGGGGACAATGCAGGTGGTGGAGGGGGTGTTCAGGGGTGCCAGCCTCCCGCATATTAAAAGTCCACATATAACTTGCCTTTTTTTTTTTTTTTAATTTAAGTATATAGTTAGCCCACAGTGTTCTATTAGTTTCAGGTGTACCACGTAGTGATTCAGTTAGTCTACACATGATGCTGCCATGTAGAACTTTGGTTCCCCCAAAACTTAGCCTGCTTTTGACCTGCAGCCTTACTGATAACATAAACAGTCGATTCACACATATTTTGTGTGTTATATGTGTTACATACTGTATTCCTACCATAAAGAAGCCGGAGGAAAAAAATGTTAAGAAAATCATAAGGAAGAGAAAATGCATTTATAGTACTGTACTGTTATTTATCAAAAAAAAAAAATCTGCATATAAGTGGACCCGCACAGATCTGCCCCCATGTTGTTCAAGGGGTGACTGTACTATAAATCTTGTATTTTCTTTGAGCTCAGTTCCAGGTGTTTTCTTGAGCAACTTGGTGAGTCTTTTATTATCTATTACAGAACATTGTGCACTTCCTCATGCTCTCCGCTAGAGACGTCCACACCCAAGTACTCCAACCTTGTAAACGTGCTGTCCTGCATTAATGCCCTTGACGTTCCTTTGTAGGATCCATCTTCCCCTCGAGGGAGCCCAGCACATTCCCCGAGGGAGAATGGTCTGGACAAGACGCGCCTGCTCAAGAAAGATGCCCCCATCAGTCCAGCATCTATTGCATCCTCCAGCAGCACTCCTTCCTCCAAATCCAAAGAGCTTAGCCTTGTAAGCTGGTCTTCGTCATCTTTCTCGGCGTTGCCTCTTTCGAGATGCTTGGCTTTGATTATTTTGAAAATTTTCTATTTTTCATGTTTTTCTATAGGACTCTTATTTCTAAACACACACACACACACACACACACACACACACACACACACACACACAAACATACATAGTTTTTTTTTTCTACCGGGTATTCAGATTTAATCGACAAAAGTACTTTTGGAGCAGAATGGGTTTACTGACTTACCAGTGATAGATGTGTGTTTTATGACTCTTTTTGCAAGGATAGGGGAGGGATATGGGGAAATTGAGTGAAACGTGTCTTAGGGAAGATGAAGAAATACACTCCGGGGTTACAGGGATGGTTTTGTCACCTATGGTTTACGGTAAATTTCGTTTTTGGCTTAGATGTGATTTTGTTGCTAGCTTTGTTTGAATTACAAGCTATATATGACTGCAATAATTTTCCCTTCCTATCTAAGAAGTAATCTGTCATTTACAAAAGTCTACCTTGACTCACACCACAAATCATGGATGCAAAAATGAAACTGCTTGCAAGTCAGGATAATCTCTCCGTACCCCCTTCTTCTGTGGCTGTGTAGTTAATTGCATTTTTTGTGTAGTATGTCTTCCTTTTTCCTCACCAGTTATTTCCTTGTAACATAACATTAAAAAAACAAAAAAGACAAATTCAGTTTTCATCTAACCTCTGAGTTTACAGCTAAAGGAAAGAAAATTCCTCAGTGTGTCCGCAACCTAGGGGATGTGTCTGGCACAGGGCTATATTAAGTTCTTTTTTTCTGTTGTTTCCTCTTGGCCTTCTGGCCTTCTTGTATTGGCAACTCCTCTGTGCTGATCTCTGTGACAGTTCAGGCTTGGGTCTGTTTTAACGGGACCCGTTAGCCAGGAAACCTTGTGACGTGAGCAGTCCACCAGGAACCCAGCTCAACCAGCTTTAAATCAGAGCAACCAGCAAGTGGTCGGTCACAGTCAGGACATCACGATTTGTCAGCGTCTGTCTGGCTCAGACCAGTTTCCTAGAAATCATCTACTCTGCCCTAAATTCGGCTTCAGTTTACGTCCTCCTGAACGTTGGTTTTGTGAACTCGGTGAACTCTTTTTGTTTGTTGGTTTGCTCCTTTTAATTATGAAAGTGAAGGCCCAAGCTGAAGAACCTTTTCCATTTTTTTCTTCCTTCTGATTTGCCTTTTTAAATGTTTAACGTCATGGTTAAAACTGTGCTCTAATTGCCACTATATTCTATTCCATCTCTTGTTAGAATGAAAAATCTACCACTCCTGTTTCAAAATCCAACACCCCTACTCCACGAACCGATGCACCCACACCAGGCAGTAACTCCACTCCCGGATTGAGGCCTGTGCCTGGAAAACCACCAGGAGTCGACCCCCTGGGTTAGTAAGAAGAAAGGTTTTCTGTATATTTATGCTTTTTGTTTTTAAAGAAGTTAAGGCAATTTAAAGAGTGCAGTACCTTCAGAGCAGTAATGACCAGCATTGTAAGGTTGTTAGAATTATTTATTCTGAACCTTGATGCCTTTTGGCTTTTGAGAATATTACAATAAGCTCATTTGAATCCTGGCTCCTTTAACGTGTGTATTAACATTTTACTAACTTACTGTTATCTGTGTTCTTGGTTTTTCTCTTCCCTCCTTCCGTTTCGGTCTGTAGCCTCAAGCCTAAGGACCCCGATGGCAGTCCCTTGTCCATACCCAACCCCGTTTGGGATCGTGCCCCACGCTGGGATGAATGGGGAGCTGACCAGCCCAGGCGCCGCCTACGCTGGGCTGCACAACATTTCTCCGCAGATGAGCGCGGCGGCCGCTGCTGCTGCCGCCGCCGCCGCCTACGGGAGATCCCCAGTGGTACGTGTGTGGCCCTTACAGAATCAGGCTCTTCCTCAGCCCGTAGGATTGCCAGACAGATTTGTGAACGTGGTCTATATAAGTGGAGGTATTTGTAAGGGGACCTGTCATACTTGTAAATTAAACTACATGCAGTTCTGTCGTGAGATCCATTTTCTTTCCTAAGGTGAGGAACTGTCTTTGTTATTTTATGTTTTCTTTTAATTTTAAACCCCCAAGAGCAGAGCAAATAATAATGAATGCAGTGAACCCTTTGTTTCCATCATAAGCTTCACAGCTTACACAAATAATTTTTTTTCATGTATGGTTCACCCCCCCGCCCCCCCGATACATTACCACTAAAATCATAAACATCCTCTCTTCTCCCCAGTAGATGTTGCTGCATATATATTTTTAAAATCCCGTTTTAAAGGCTGTGTTCTCCCAGGATTTAGGGAGGTAGCGGGTAGGCTGAGATCAGTTAATGTAACTGTGCTTGTTTTTGTTGTCTTGCCTGGGAAAATTGCAGGTTGGGTTTGACCCACACCATCACATGCGTGTGCCAGCAATACCTCCAAACCTGACCGGCATTCCGGGAGGAAAACCGTGAGTACCCCTGTGCCTCAGTGCCCACTGGGCCCCGGGCCCCTGCCTGCCCTTCAGACTGAGCACTGCTAGGCAGTGTGGGGGAGTTGTTGAGGCTCACGCTTTTGCGAAGAATTTTCCATTTTCTCTTCACCCAAGGAAAGCAGTAATGAGGTGGGGTTTTGTATTTTCAATTTAAAATCTGGAGCTTCTAATAGGGAAATGCAAATGACCGAAGCATCTCCAGCAGTCAGGTCTTCTCCACGTCTGTTACTGAATTCTTTTGTTGCCTTGAAAAAAAGCGTCTTATGTGCAAACCTGGATGCTCACAATTTGAGCGTGTGGGGAAAAGATGTGCCAAACTTTAAAGGCTGTGAAAAGAAAGAAGTGTGGTCTTATGCTCAGTTGTGTTTGTGGAAAAGGTGGCTCGCTCATTTGGCTTCTTGTCCCGTGAGCGAGGTATTTGTAGCATCCGTATTCACAGGCCCCTTGAGTTACGAAGGCAAAACGCACACATCGGTTTTTCCGGCCTCTTGTGTGTTCCACTCTCTCGCCTTATCTCATTCCACGTCCTTCATTTCAGTCCAGCGTAGCTTTTTCTTCCTACCTGTGCACGGTTCTCTCTGCTCTCTGGCTTCGTCTTCCCGGTACAGAGACTTTACTGTGAAATAACACTGGCTCCTTCCTTAAAATCGCAGCCTGCTTCCACCGTCCTCTCTTTGGGAAGCATCCCCGCGGACCCTCCCCGCCTTATCAGTCACATGTGTGTATTTACTATCACGGCTCTTTCCGCTGGCCGCCTCTCTGACGCTCCACGCCGTGCACACGCTGCTTCCCCAGGCTGCTGCTTTCTCACAGCCCTCTCCTGTCCACACGTGACCCTCCGTAGCAGCTAAGTCCCTTCTCCCAGAGGCTTTCCTCGTGGCTTGCCTGCCTCGGGGCATTTGCTCTTACTGGAAGGCCTGCAGTGCTTTTTCTGTGGCTTATGGTCTCAACTTCAAGTGTCTGCTGAAATGTCACTTATTAGAGCGTTCTGCCCTGACAGCCCTATCTAAAATAGCATCCATCGCTCCCTTACTCTCCCCATCACTGTTCTTTTCAACTGCTTGCCTTTTTTATGCTTGTCTGTAGGCATCATCTGCCTCTCCCTGCTTGAATGGAAGTTCCGTGAGAGCAGAGCAGAACGCTTTACTCTTCAGTTACGGAAGTAGCTCCAGTGCCTGAAATGGTACCTGGTTCCTAGTTGGTGCTCACAGTATATAGTTTTTAAATGAGTGAATGAATGGGGGTGCGGGGGAGAGAGAGAGCACAAGTGGGCCAGCCGGTCTCTTTCTTCTCTGATCTCCCATTGCTTCTTTATTCACTCCTGTACACTCAGGCACTTAGTTTTCACCTTGTTTCCCATGCATAATTTACTTCTGTCCAGATCTGTGCTAAACTTCCCTGTTGCATCAGACACAATGCTGGCTCCATAGCCAAGTTGCTCCGTAAATATTTGACTGATTAATAAGGGAGGCAAAGCAAATTAGACTTTGAGTTCCCTGAGAATCGAAGGTATAAATACCCATTACCATAAAATTCTGTGTGCCTGCCTGTGTTCTGCAAATAGTTGTTGACTGACTTACAAGTCTTGTTGACTAAGAACTCTGATGTATTTGAAGGTGAAAATTTGGTGTATTTCAAGCAGTGACTAAATAACAAGGTCATAGGATTAATCAAATAACTCCAGTACCTATGAGTTCCATATGAACCCATGGAGATGGGAGAGGTTTTTGTAGGGAAAAGGTGTGATCTCAGGTTCAAGTACCGCACAGTCACCACTTAGTTAACTAGCTGTTGCGCCGGAGCTGGAGTATCACCATGGGAACAGAAGAGCTGGTTCTTCTTGGCTCAGCTGCTGCCCAGGGGCCATGGCGGGGAGACAGAGGTGTGTCAGGAGTATAGAAAGAAGATGACCGTCTTGGTTTAGGTTTGGGCCGTTGGAACCACTGTCGAGTTAGAGCTAATCTGATTGAGGAGGCACTTCGGAGCCTTAAGCTGGGCTCCTTTCCTTCCCCGCATTTTGATTCTTAGCATTGTACAATTGTTGGGATCCTTTGGGGCAGATTGATGGGTTTGAGGATGGTTGTGAAGTTTTGTTCCTGGGGGTGATAGAGCCACATCTAATGCAATTGGCAAATGACATTAGGAGTCCCAGAGAGAGCAAGGTGTGGTCAGCAGAGCGAGTTGTAGAGTGTGACAGATGAAAATTTGAATTCTTACTCTGCCAGTGGGCAACCTTGGGATAGTTGGTTAACTTTGTGAGCTCATCTGTAAACCAGGGGTGGCACCTCCCTGACAGGCAGGGCGTAAGGATGGAATAAGATAAGATGTTGTATGTTTAGCACCGTGTTTGGTATAGAGCCGCTGTTCAGTCCGTTGCAGCATCATTTCCTGGTTAGCTTTGCCCCAGGGTATTATCAGTTTCTCAGCGGCTTCTGCAATAGAACATATTGTAGCGGGCAGAAGTGGCCCAAGATGATTAGATTGAGTAAATTAGACTCCACATCCCTGTCAGTTGGTGCCTCTTTATACAAGAGGGCGTCAAGACATGTAAATTCACGTTCATTTATGCATATTAGAGATAATATATTTTTATTACAGATTTTTTACCGAAGAAATGATTGTAACAATTAGGTGGCTCTTCAGATCTTAAGGTACAGAATTGTGAAACTTTGTTTTGTGCTTATTTTTCAACAGAAGCAGCTCATATTTTTGTGCTAGAGCACAAAACATAATAAATCACCTAAAGGCTTTTCCCCTACCACACACACAAAGTAAATGGCCTTTCTCCAGACAGACTTAAAACAGTCGTGTATCTCTATCCTAATTATTTTTACAGAATGAGTTGCTAGATGTTATCAAAAGTTATAATTAAATGCATGTTCCAAACTAATGAATAAAGTAGCTTTTCTCGAATAATTCACATTGGGTCCTCTTGTCTATTCTGGTGAATTCACAGGGGTTCCACTCAATATGTAATTAGAACGACAACATAGTTTAATTTCAACATAAGCCCAAAACGGACTTTTTCCCTCACCTGCTACTTGAAGGAGACATCTGTAAATATATACAACTATTCAGTCAAAACCGTAGTACTAATTATATCATGAGGTATGGCATGTAATGTAGCCGTGACAGAAGACCTCAGGTTTATGGGTTTTATAGGCTGCTCACAACTCAGAAATCTTTCCCTGTTGTTGTATTTGTTTGTTTTTATAAAAGGCTTTTTCAAGATAGGAACAATGCTTGACACACAGTAAGCCACCAACAAGTATTTGTTGGTCGGCTAACGTACTAGTGGGTTCATATGCTACTTAGAACCTGATATTCTGTCATACTTCATAAAGTTCAGTGGCCAGACCTTTTGTTGTGAATTCAAGGCCTAGTCCTGTCTTGTGAGACCTTGGAAACTTGAAGTGTTGCAAAGTATGAGAAAGATAAGTGCGCCGTTACAGAACTGGGCCTTTTAGAGAGGGTCAGGGAGGTGGGGGTGGGAAGGCCAGGGACCTTCTTTAAATATGCTGCTTTTTCCTAGAAAGATAGTGATTCGGATTAAATAGCATCTTCAGCGCACAAGTTTTAAAAAGAGCCATTTGCAGATGCCTTGATTGTTCGAAGTATATAGTTCTGTCAGAAAGTCCAAGCTGCTTCTGTTCTCCTTACAGTCTTCCTCAGCCATTCTTAGTTCTTAGTGCTTTTGCCTGCTGCGCACACATGTGCATATGCGTGTGTGTGTGTTTTGGAAGAGTGCGGGTCACCATATTCTCTGGTGCCCTGTACCCTCTCCCTCCGGCCCTACGTTGCTACTAAATGGCCGGACATCTCGGACATCTTGAGTGTGTTATTCGCACTTTAAGTTCATCGTATTACGATGCTTCCCCACACTGGGTCTTCCTCCCGAATTGCCCATCAGGACTACTGGCATTCTGGTTCTTGTTTCCTAAGCTCAGAAACTCAGTTATTGGCTCCTTCCTCACATCTCATTCATTACGTCCTACAGAATTTTATATCCGCTGTTACTTTTAGTGTGGCTTCCTTAGCCTAGCCTAGTTCAGGTCCCCCACTGCCTTGCATCTAGATTATTGGAATAATTGTCTCTTACTTCTCCTACCCATGTGTTCCTTGCTATCAAATTTATTCTGTCAGTTGCCCCAGTGATGTCTTACCTGTTCTCGCTCCAAAAACCCTGTGGTGAGGGGCGCCTGGGTGACTCCATCGGGTAAGTGTCCAACTCTTGATTTTGGCTCAGGTCATGATCTCACGGTGGTTGAGAGCAAGCCCTGTGTTGGGCCCAGTGCAGCGCATGGAGCCTGCTTGGGATTTTCTCTTTCCCTCTCTCTCAAAATAAAAAATGAACTTCAAAACAAAAAAAAAAAAAAGAATTTAGTGAATTCTGTTTGTCGAGTTGTCAGGCTGGCATTCTAGGCCCTCCCCTTTATAGCGTTAGGTGTTGATACATTGAGTTTCTATACATATAGATACATATCAATATATATACACACGTATGTACACATTTGATCAGACTGTACTCGGGCCAGCTCCCTCAACCACTCCTCTGTGTAATCATTATTAAATAAATGAATTCTTGGATTAAAACCAGTCCAGGAATTTCCATCATTGTACCTTATCCTTTTAGAGCCCTTGCTCTCTGCTATTTCCACCCCCTGGAATTGTTTTTCTGTCTTCCTCCCTCTTTGGTGGGATGCTTCCATTCCACAAAACCCATCTCTACTACCGTGTCACTGTTGAAATGTCAGCTTTGTCTTTTCTTTTTGAACCACCACAAAACCTCGTATTTCTTATCTTCCGCCTGGTATTGTGGTCACTTCTATGCTTTTCTCATCATACTTCCTAGATTAGAAGCCCCTAGTGGGCAAGACCAGTGCCTTCCCTGATTTTGTATTCTTAGCATGATGTCTGTATCCAAGCATTTGGCTAAAAGGTCCTTACTGATGAAATTAATGAGACAGAGAAAGAATAGTTTTTCAAGCCTGGGTTTCTCTGAGTTTTAGAAAGGTTGGCTTTCAGTACACATTTCAGTACACTTTGCTAGCTACACATCAAAGAGTTTGCTGAAATCTGATAAGTGTGTACTAGAGTTTTATTGTTTCCAGTCTTGAGTATCTTACGTGTGCTAACAGCAAACAGAGGACCACGTTATATCCTTAACACAAGTAGGTTCTTGAAATTCTTATTAAAGGATCTCCAGGAACATAGTAGGTGCTCACAGAGTGGTCACGGTTGAGTTGAAGAATGTCCTATCAAAAACCTCAAAAGAAGTTGTGTGCCTAGTTTCTTAACTATTTTAATTCTCAAAGCTCTTTAAAAACCATTTAGTGATACTAGAGAGGAGAGAAAGGATGGCTTTTCAAGTAAATTATCATTAAGAATGTATAACACCATCTAAACTTGGAATAACCTTCCCCTGCCTTCTTTTAAGATTTGGTCTTCATGACCTCTTTAATTGCTAAATCAATTAGCCTTTTCCTCCTTCGTCATCCCTCAGAATCTCCGCCTTTCTCTCCAAGTATTGCTGCCTTTCCCTCCTTGCCTGATTGACACCCAGCTCTCTCCCAAGGGGAGCCTCTCTGAGGGGATGCCCCTTCATTTGTTTCATATCCCAAAATCCTCATGGCCAGTGGTGGGGTAATAAAGGCTGTCATCACCCCACACCCCTTGCAGTGTGTTCTAGAACCGAATTCCTTTACCTTTTTGGGAAAACTCTAACCCTTTCAGGCTTGTGCCATTGGATTGTACCCTTCCCCCCCTTCCACCTTGTTTGGGGGATTTTCCCAGTTTATTAAAGACTGGACCCTTGGCTTAGGGTCTTCCTCCACTCGGAACCTGCCATCATCCCAGGCGACTCTGGTGTTCACAAGGTCAACCCCCAGTAACCTCGTCTCGTGGCTTGGACCATGTCCCCTCTAGCTTCTCCCTTTGAGTTCAGTTACCTACTTATAGGGTCACAAGGAAGATGTCGTCCCTGCCCCTCCCTGTGTCATCTCCGGAGTCCGAGTGTCCCATCCAGCACACCCTTCTCTACCTCCACCTGGCCAGAGTGATCTTTTGCGTTGCAAATCTGTTCCCAGCTGTCTCACTGTCTCCCAAACCCTAGCCACTGGCTTGTCCCTTAGATCACTGCACAGAACTCCTGTCTGGTTTCCCTTTTTCTATTGTGCCCCCTACAATCCGCTCCTCACCCAGCAGCCAGAACAGCACTTGAAAACATTAACTGAATCCTGTCACCCCTGCTCCTGAGTCTCCTGTGACTTCCCCTTCTGCCCAGAATAACACCCACACTCCTCTTCACAGCCTGCCGGGCCCTTTTTAACGCTGCCCTCCCGTCTCCAGCCTGCCCCTCTCCACTGAGTACATGCGAGCATTCCCACTTGGTTCTGTCTGCTTCAGGGACTGTGTCTTGTTCCTCTTCCTGGCACGTCCCCCCCTCAATGTGTGCAGGGCCTGTGTCCTTCCTTCATGTCTGTGCTCGTACGCTGCCCCAGACCTGTGCAGCTCGTGTGTGTGTGTGTGTGTGTGTGTGTGTGTGTGTGTGTGTGTGTGTCGGCATCTGATGGAGTCTGAGGTTACTGATTTATCTCCTTATATATGATGTCTGCTTTCCATTCTAGATGTGGGCCTGGAGGATAGGGACTTGGTCTACTTTATTCACCTCTGATTCCCCAGCACCTGATAGCACCTGGTTCATACTAGGCACTTAATTAATAGTTTCTGAGTAGATAATAAGCATTCGGTCTCACTCTGGCCTTCATGTTTGTCACACACCTCCTCACACCATCTTCTTTACACCATTTCCTCACTCTGTCAGATTGTCACGGTACCATGCACTTCCACTGTTCATAGCATTGACCATCTAACATTTTAATACTTCTTTATGTGAATATATCATTATTCACATAATGCCCCTCTGCCTACCTGCCGCCCACTCTCCACAGCCTGTAACCTCAGGAGAACCGGGGATATGGCTTTTTTCTTTCTGTTGTAACCCCAGTCCGGCCAGCATGGTGCTTGGTGTGCTGGGGTACGCAAGAAGTATGAGTTGAGGGGCCCCTGGGTGTCTCGGTTGGTTAAGCATCCAACTCTTGGTCTCAGCTTAGGTCATGATCTCGTGGTTCCTGAGTTTGAGCCCCATGTCAGGCTCCGTGCTGACGGTACAGAGCCTGCTTGGAATTTTGTCTCTCTCAAAATAAAGAAACTTAAAAAGTCCGTGTTGAATGGTTGAATCTCTTTGATTGACCATCCTCTCCTCCCCGACCTTGATCATCTCTCTCAGTTATCCACGTCTCTGACTGCTCTTGCTGGTCAAGATTCTGTAGACGGAAGCATTCCCTTAGATCCCGCACGTAGTCTGTTGACTGCGTAATCTGCCGCAAGATTATTGCTTCTGTTCCCTTAGTTTCAACTGTCAGTTTTAGTCGATAAGCACGCACAGGGGCGCCCAGGTGGCTCAGTTGGTTAAGCGTCTGACTTCATCTCAGGTCATGGGCTCACAGTTCGTAGGTTCAAGCCCTACTTAGAGCTCTGGGCTGACAGTTCAGAGCCTGGAGCCTGCTTCAGATTGTGTCTCCCTCCGTCTCTGCTCCTGCCCTGCTTGCGCTCTGTCTCTCTCTCTCAAAAATAAACACTAAAAAAAAACTTAACGCGTTGTCCTTCTAACCTAACCTCTCTCCTGAATCACATTACTTGACTTCCTTCTGAGTTGTTAGGGTTCCTGACTGCCCTCACGTTGGAGAAAACCAAACCATTTTCCTCCCTGCGTGCATACCTTTCAGTCATGATTCCCTGACACTTGACTGATGTATCGTGGGCTACCTAAGTCATCTGGGTTCCAAGCTTTAGAGCCCTCCTCAGTACTTCTCTCTCGGATTGCACATCCTATGTATCTCCCAAGTCCTTTTGATTTGACAAGGCAATGTCTTCTGTCTCTTGTCTTCCTAGTTTCCTGCTTCCTTCCCCCTCAGCAATCTGACCTACTACTTTTCTTCTACAACCCAGTCCTGTGCCTTTCTCTGTTGTTTACAGAGAAAGAAAAAGCCCTCCACCACCTGGCACCACATCTTCCACGGCCACATGTTCGCATCATCCTTTCTGAGGACACTCCAGGCCCCTCAGTAATGGGCTGCATTTTGATGAATTTAGGTGACTAGCCTGTAGATTTTTGCATTGAGGAACCATAAACTGGCTTGATTCTAAAACTTCCCTGATCGGTCCAAGCTCCAATCCTTTGTGTACCCACAGACGCTTTCCCCGGGTACGTCTTTCGTTACCTTCTTTCTATAAACAGAGCGCGTTCCAAAGCTTCACGCCAAAGTAGAATGACATAATTTCCAAAATGAGCTATCGCCTGTGGTAGAGGATGGGTCCAGCCCTCTCCCCCCAGCCCCTGCTTCACAGTAGCCTCACTGAGGCGCCCTTCCTAACCTCTGCACCCTAAAAACGGGTGTGTTGAGGGAGATGTTCTAACTTAAGTTGCATTTTGGAACCAAATGCTTTCCCATATAGAGCTTTTCCTGGAAATGGACTAGAAAAGGAGCTGCCGATAGGTGCTCACAAGGTCGGCCTCTGTGGTGGTCACACAGGGTGCCTTTTCAGGTTCCAGCTCCCTTGGGAATTACTTGAATTAGTGATGGTCAAGTCTGTGGTTTGTGTGTAGGGCACGTCGGTCATTTTACAACGTAGGCCTAGATGCTCTTAACTCCTTAAAGCTTGATAACTTGGGCTTATTGATCCCCATTAGTAAACCACTTGATCGAATTGAGAGACAGGCAGAATCTTCTCACAGGCTTCTGAATGACCCATAGCAGAAAGCAGTGCAGGTTTGCTGAGCACCCTGAAGGAGTAGGTGTTATGCTAGATGTTGGCTGTCCTGTTTAATTCTCCAGGAAGTGTGGGTAGCATGCTCCCCCTTTTGAAGTTTAAAACTGAGGTTCAGAAAGGCTAAGTAACTACTGAGGTCACACAGCAGCTAGTGAAGGGTCGGCCTGAGAATTTGATCATAGAGCTAGCTCTGTAACTCTGAAAATGATGTTCTTTCTACTATAGTAGGTAAATTTGATTTCTTTGCAAATCACAAGTAGCACCGCAAATGTTTTATTTTTCATCTCGTTACGCCGATCAGTTAAGTAACATTTTTTGCATTCCCCTCTTCCTATTTTTTCTCCTCCCCACTACCATAGAGCATACTCCTTCCACGTCACCGCGGACGGTCAGATGCAGCCTGTCCCTTTCCCCCCCGACGCCCTCATCGGACCCGGCATCCCCCGCCACGCGCGCCAGATCAACACCCTGAACCACGGGGAGGTGGTGTGCGCGGTGACCATCAGCAACCCCACGAGACACGTGTACACGGGCGGGAAGGGCTGCGTCAAGGTCTGGGACATCAGCCACCCCGGCAACAAGAGCCCCGTGTCTCAGCTCGACTGTCTGGTGAGCGAACTTGATGCAGAAATAGGCTGGGACAGTGAGAGACTTGGGTGTACAAGCAGCACATGGAGTTGATCTCAAGTGGGTAGTTGTCCTCACCGCTTGGTGGCCTTTCGCGTGGAGGTTCAGAGTGCTGCTGAGGAGGCATCTTTCAGTTCCCCAGGGCAGCTTCCATTCACCCGGCCCAGTGCACGGGCACCGACCCGCCACCTGCTTTCCTGTCTGGTAAGGGAGGTGAGGAAAAGTCGAAGCCCGGGAGGGTTTCTGTGAGCATGCTTCTGGCTCTCTCAGTCTGTCACATTGTGAGATGAGACTAGAGTACCCCCTTAGCTGTCTCCTGGGCACCTGCCCCTGTGTTGTGTTTGAAACCTCACTTGGACGTTCTTCCTTAGACCGGTGGTAGCGCTCTCGCCGCAGCACAGTGTTAGGTCTGCGTCACATGCCTGACGCACACAGCATTCCCAGAGCCTAACGAGCTGGAAGGGGCCTTTTTTTTCCTGTCCCTTAACAGTCCTTGATGGGGTCTTGCCCCCGGTTGATGATGCTTGATCAGCCCCGGCCGCCCGTCAGCCAGCTAACGCAGGCCGGAAGGGAGGAGACTCCACGTCTCTGACCCCTGACCCTCTGGCGGTGGCAGGAGGACCTTTCACTGGACAGGTCGAGTGTGCCAAGGGACCCAGGTCCCCAGATGTGACTGCTCCGGGATTGTGAGGGCCCCCGCGTTGTGTGCATGTGTCTTTGTGTGCAAATGACTGAGGCAGCTGGGTGATTTGGTGGTGGTGGGAGTTGGGTCTAGATCTTTGCATTTTCATGCTAATTAAGATTAAATATCTCAGCACTAAATTTGTAGATCAAGTTTAAGTACTTCCCTAATTTCATGTAATTTTCTAGCATTAATCCACTTTATCATTGTCATAAGTAAAAATGGCTCATTAAAACCAGGAGGGAACACAATACTTTTATGGATTTCTGCTCTCATGTTAATGCTGTTTTCCTTTCCTCATGAGTGATCTCTTGATGGTTTTTGTCTCTACAGAACAGGGATAACTACATCCGTTCCTGCCGATTGCTCCCTGACGGTCGCACCCTCATCGTGGGAGGGGAAGCCAGCACTCTGTCCATCTGGGACCTGGCGGCTCCGACCCCACGCATCAAGGCGGAGCTGACGTCCTCGGCCCCTGCGTGCTACGCCCTGGCCATCAGCCCCGACTCCAAGGTCTGCTTCTCGTGCTGCAGTGACGGCAACATCGCAGTCTGGGACCTGCACAACCAGACGCTGGTGAGGTGAGTCGGCAAGATCCCTTACCAGGGCACGAGGGGAGCCAATTTTACCACTCTGGGCCAAAGAGCTGTGTGCGTCTAAAAAGATGAAATAACAATTATCGTACTAAAAAGTGTTAGGAACAGGCCTCTTTTAAGATGCTGGAAACAAATTAGTAATGTAGAATCTTATTTTCTACACTTCTGATCTTAAAAAATGAGGGCTTGTTTTCTTTCTTTGCTTTTTTTGGATGTTGTCCTGAGCATCACCAAGTTGGGTTTTTAAAAAATGAGGTCATTTTTACATAATTAATGTACATAATGTTCCCATGACCTCATGAGCTCGTTAGACATCTGTAATTTGCCATCTGTGCTCGCTAACCAGCCATTATTGTGGATAGACACTCCCTGAGAAGATTCACAGCACATGGCACTGTCCTTTGTGCCACGTGTAGCCCACACATTTATTCGTTCAGCAGATAACCATCGAACACCTACCATGGGCCCAGGCTTTGTGCTACTTGCTCTGAAATGGTCTAGATTATCTGTAGTCCCATGTTTGAGGATGGATAGATGCACTGAGATGTCTGTTTTAAGAAGTGAAATTGTATAGGGTTGGCGTTGATAGGTAAAGCCCTGAAATGAGTCTCCAGATGTCAGCACCCACAAGAGCAGGAAGCAAGAGGTGTGATCCGCCGAAGGGTGTGAGAGGATTGTAATCAAGCCTTGCTGTGAGTTCGAGGGAGTGTGTCAGGAGAAGAGGCCTCCACTGTCCATCCGTCAGATATTTTGCAGGACTGAGCTCTAAGTATGATTCCAAAAACAAAGTAGTCGTCATTTGTTTCATCTTGGGTAAGGCTCTTACAAGAAATTGCTTCTAATCTCTCCTTCCCCCAGTGTCTTTTGTACATTCCACCAGCTCCTGGGGCAGCTGAACCACACTGCATTTCTTTCCATGTGCCTTATCTGAGAGCATGGCCGTTTTTTCTTACGTAGCATCATACAGTTGCATTGTTGTGCCCTGGCAAAATTCGCTCTGCTGCTCCCTTGCCCTCCTCATAGCTTTTGTAGAAGGGAAGATGTTCCTGACTTCTTAAATTCTTTCCTTCAGGGGTGCCTGGGTGACTCAGTTAAGCGTCCACCTTCAGCTCAGGTCACGATCTCACGGTTTGTGAGTTCGAGCCCCCCACTGGGCTCCATGCTGACAGCTCAGAGCCTGGAGCCTACTTCGGGTTCTGTGTCTCCCTATCTATCTCTCTGCCCCTCCCCCTGCTGATGCTCTGTCTCTTTCTCTCTCAAAAATAAATAAATGTTAAAAAAATTTTTTTTAATTCTTTCCTTCATATCACAATGATATAATAGGTCTTAAAGTATTTTTGGTTAGTGCATATACATGTAGCTCTGTGTTTTCTTTTGTTTACTTCTGTTGGAGATTTTTTTTCCCATTGGTTATATTAATCGTTTTTTGGTATGAAGAGTACTTCCTAAGTATTCAGAAATAAAAAGTGCAGGAAATACAACATCTTAACTAAACTTCAATCTATGTATATGCTTTATTATTACTTTGAATAATTAGAAAATACAGTAAATCCAAATGAAATCTATAAGACTGGCAATGATATTGATCGCTGAGGAATTCTAAATTTTTTTATTAAAGTATAATTAACATTCAGTGTTATATTAGTTTCAATATGCAAAATAATGATTCACCAGTTACTAAGTGCTTATCATGTAAGTGTACTCTTAGTCATCTTTGCTTATCTGTCCCCTCTCCCACCTCCCCTCTGGCAACCACCAGTTTGTTTTCTAGGAGTCTGGTTTTTGTTCATCCTTTTTTTTTTCTTTGTTCATTCATTTGTTTCTTAAATTCTACATATGAGTGAAATCGTATGGTGTTTATCTTTCTTTGACCTATTTCACTTAGCATTATACTCTAGCTCTATCCATGCTGTTGCAAATGGTAAGGAATTTTTCATGGCTGAGTAATACTCCACTGTGTATCTATACCACGTCGTATCCATTTATCAGTGGACACTTGGGCTGCTTCCGTATCTTGGCTATTACAAATAATGCTGCAATCAACATAGGGGTGCATACATCTTTTTGAATTCGTGTTTCCTTGGGTAAATACCAGTAGTAGTAGGAGTACTGAATCATATGCTGTTTCTACTTCTAATTTTTTGAGGAAGCTCTGTACTGTTTTCCACGGTGGCTGCACTGACGAACTTCTGAGTTGAGTTCACCTAAAAACTAACTTTTCAGGGGTTTTCACTCCATTTTGACATTTTCAGGCAATTCCAGGGCCACACAGATGGGGCCAGCTGTATTGACATTTCTAATGATGGCACCAAGCTCTGGACGGGCGGCCTGGACAACACGGTCAGGTCCTGGGACCTGCGCGAAGGGCGGCAGCTACAGCAGCATGACTTCACCTCACAGGTCTGGTCTTGTGCCCGTGACCTTTTAGACGCCATGGTCTTGTGAAATATAGGACGTGCTTAAGGTTTAAGTCATTTACCAGGTGATGAAGTCATTTTTGACTCTAGGTTAGATAACTGAAAATTTCATTGTTTTCTGTCAAAATACCATAGTGTATATTTTATTAAAGGATTAATATATTGGATTTTACATAAATGGCTAATAAATTCTGTTGTGGAGTTGTATTGCATTACTTAGGATTTGGCTGTGATTTCTTCCCATACAATTCAAATTATCTTGACGTCTTTCATAATTGGAGTAGTATCTATCCCCAGAAGAAACAGTACCTCCCGGTTAAAGGAGGTGCTCTTCCCTAGTCACCGTCACTATCACCTGTTTTAATTCTAGATCTTTTCTCTCGGCTACTGCCCAACTGGAGAGTGGCTCGCAGTGGGGATGGAGAACAGTAACGTGGAAGTGCTACATGTCACCAAGCCAGACAAATACCAGCTACATCTCCATGAGAGCTGTGTGCTGTCGCTCAAGTTTGCCCATTGTGGTGAGTAGTCCCCTCCTGTCGGCCAGAATCCCTCCTTCTGCCCTCCTGCTGATGCGTTTTACTCCACCCCTTTAGTTTATTAACGTGTCCCTCTTCAAAATTACATTACTTTTTTATACATACTTGCTGTGTCTCTAACGCTGTGTACTAATCCACTTTACCCTTCTTGTAAGTATAAATAACTCACTAAATCTAGGAGAGTGAGCTTTATTTTTCCCGTGAAAAGAAACTTTTGTTGCAAAGGAGATGGGTTTTCTGTGAATGGTTGGGTGCTCTATATAAAGCACATCTCCGGTATCTGATGACGTCACACGAACAAAACCCCTCTTTCTGTAGGCAAATGGTTTGTAAGCACTGGAAAGGACAACCTTCTGAATGCCTGGAGAACACCTTATGGAGCCAGTATATTCCAGGTAACATTAACTTGTTTAGCTACCACTTCTGTGTGCTCGCTGCATGGCAGTGGTTCACCCAAGCTCGCTCTGTGCGTTCTGTCAGGTTAATAAGGCCCCTCAATGTTCTAAGAGGCAGGTGTTGTGATTCACCTGTCGTACAGACCAGAACACTCTGCGTGAGGGAGGCTAGTGTCCTAGCCACAAGCCGTGGAGGGCGGGGATGGTCTCCAGTTCTCCGTGAGCCCAGAGCCGAGACACCGTGCCTGATTCGCTAACTCTTCACACCTCAGTCCCGTTTATACACGAGAGTAGAGGTTTTACGTCTTCTGTGATTTTCGTGTGGGGGTTACATCTTTAAAATGCTTACATTTAAAAAGTTTGAGCGTATTGCTTGAATACTTCTATTAGTATTGTTATTTCTTTGGGCTTTTTTCCCCAAAGAAGAGTGTTCCGGAAAAGTTTAGTAAATCTTGATTAATTTCATAAATGTGTATTCTTAGTGAATCAGTGGTCCTTGGTGTAGAGTGTGAAATTATTTATAGGAGGACCAAATGGTAGGCATGGTACCCCGTGTGCTCATGCACAGTCTCGCTGCTCTCTGGCTGTTACGTGTGAATCTCATAGACAAGTTAAAGAAGACCACCTTTTTTTAACCTGTACTTCGAATTTTTTTTTTTTTTTTTAGGAATAGAAACAGATTTGCAGTTTTCTCGAATGAGTAGTATTAAGTCCTCATAGAGTAGATCAATGCAGTTGAGTCCAAAAATATATATATTGAGTGAAAATACTGTACAAGATAATCAACAGGACAAAAACAGCTAGTTCTTGCTGCCATGAAGTTTATAATTTAATACAATGTTTTTTTTGTATTATGGGTTAAACCCTTTCTGGTGGTCCCAACCAGGACTTAAATATATGTACATGTATGTGTATATGTATGTGTATGTGTGTATATGTGTGTGTATCTATAAAATCTTAGAGTGGATCTTTTTTTTTTTTTTTAATGTTTATTTATTTTTGAGACAGAGAGACAGCATGAACGGGGGAGGGTCAGAGAGAGAGAGGGAAACACAGAATCTGAAACAGGCTCCAGGCTCTGAGCTGTCAGCACAGACCCGACGCGGGGCTTGAAGTCACGAACCGCAAGATCATGACGTGAGCCGAAGTCGGACACTTAACCGACTGAGCCGCCCAGGCGCCTGGATCTTTTACAAGTGTGTGAATATCTTATGTGTATAATGGGTTGTGAAGTAAAACGGATTTATTACAGATTACAGTCCAAAAAGTTTGAGAAACACTGATAATGGGTTAGCATCTGCATGTCAGATTGTGTGTGTGTGTGTGTGTGTGTGTGTGTGTGTGTGTGTGTGTTCAGAGTTCTGGTTAAAATCCTGTGAAGTTTAAGGGCGCCTGGGTGGCTCAGTCGGTTCGGCGTCTGACTCTTGATTTCAGCTCAGGTCATGATCTCACAGTTCGTGAGATTGAGCCCCTTGTTGGGCTCCACACTGACAGCACAGAGCCTGCTTGGGATTCTCCCTCTCCATCCCTTCTTTATCTGCCCCTTCTCACCTCCCCCACATGCTCGCTCGCTCTCTCTCTCTCTCTCAAATAAACTTAAAAAAAAAAATAAAATCTTGTGGGGTTTTGTTTAGCACAGTTCAGTTCAAAGTTGACATTGAACTCCTTGAAGGTAGTGTAGTTGAAGACGGTATCCAGAACTCTTAAGTATGTACAGTTGGCATTCTTTTTTCACACAGGAGAAAATGAGACTTTCTATTACAAATATTTTTACATTCCCGATGTCAAAAGATGTGGTGTTTTCGATGCCATTTTCCACTTGAACTCTGAGGCAACCCTCTGAGGTGGCGGGCAGGCAAGATGTCTTTACCTGCTTGTCGGGGAAGGAGGCTCAGACGGGTCGAGTGACTTGTCCGGTGTTCCACAGCTCGACCTGAGTCCAAGCCGACTGACTGAGGTTGAGGGTTTTCCGCCCTTGACCGTGTGGAGCACAGGATCGGGAACCGGGCGTGGCTTCTTCGGCTCCTCCTCGCGTACACCCGGCCTGCCTGCTGCCCCACGGCCCCAGTGCAGGAGCCCGTAGCCTAGCGCGGGGCGGTGTCCCGAGAAGTGCCCCTGGCCCCGCCATTTAAGGAGGTGCCCGGCCCGTCTTTCCTGCCTTGGCAGTCCCGTCGGGACAGCGGGACATGTCACACTCTTCTGCCGTGTGTTTTCTAGTCCTGCCTCGTGGGTTTGTCCTTCAGTACCTGACCTTTGTGTCTTGTTTCCTTCCTAGTCCAAAGAATCCTCATCGGTGCTTAGCTGTGACATCTCTGTGGATGACAAATACATTGTCACTGGCTCCGGGGACAAGAAGGCCACGGTTTATGAAGTTATTTATTAAGGACAAATCTTCATGCGAACTGGACCCCTTCTCCCTGTAGCACTTTGTTCTGTCCTCCTCTTCCCCTGCATCTAAAACCAAGGATTCCACACGCTGGCTGCAGCTGTGGGGTTTGATCCCGCCTCTTACCCCCACTTCCTCCTCGCTGTTGAATTGTGAATACCCATTAAGAACCTGTGATACCAAATCTTCAGCTCTCTACTCGGAAGAACATGGAAGAACCATACTTAACCGTGACGGAATCTTGAATTATGTATTATATCTGTAATATATTTATTTTGTTTAAAGAAGGCTTTCTAACTTTGACTGAATAAAGCTGTCTGCTCCTGCATTGATAATGAAGATGCGTTGTATTTGATACCCCTCCCCTCCTTTTTTTGGCAAAGGAGGGGAAAGGAAGGTTTAAAATAATTGATTAAAAATGTCACTAAATGTAGACTAAGGACTGTATAGAGACGTGAAATGTATAATTACATATGGAAGCAATATGTTGCTGTGTTGTTAGATTTTTGTTTTTGTTTTTGTTTTCTACTTTAAATGTTTGGAAATTTGAACGATTAGAACCTGACAGTCCACGTCGTATTCATTTGAGTCTATTTGGACAACTTTAACAAATATATCTATAGCTTTAGATTCTATTTGATAAAAGTAATTGGACTTCTCCTTTTTCTTTTTTGACTCGTTGACAAGTGTCTTTGTAATAAGTTTTTAATTCCTTTTTTTATTGTATTATAGACAGATGAACAAATTAAATCTGGCCTAAAGAGAGAACTTAATCCCTTCCGGATATTTTTGCCACGTTTCTTTGCAAAGGGAGATGTATACCTTTGGGCAATTTTGTCATTAACGAGAAATTATGGGCTATTTTTTGGCATGTTCTTCGGGAACTGCACAGACTCAGGGGAGGATTCCTCCTGCTGTGCAAGGCAAGTCTTTTACAAAACGAGGACAGCAGAGGAGATTTGCAAGGACCTCCCTCTGAAAACCAGAAAGAATGGACTCTCACCTGGGAGGAGGACTTGCTTTCTTTACCTCCGGTTCTTTCCCTGTCTTAGTTGGATGTCCCCGAAATGGACGCGGGCTGTGCCATTGTGCCAGAAACATTGTGTTATCTTTTATGTTGTTGTTGCTGTTCAACTATGATATGTGACTCCTTTTTTTTTTATTATTATTATTTTTTGTTTGAATGCTTTAAAAATCTTTTAAGTCTGTGGATCTGCTGATGTACAGTGCCTTTGCTGCTATGGATCAAAATCAAGAGAACTGTGTAGATAAACTTTATTGTACAAGTAGAAAATTACTTAATTTCATACTAGAAATGGATGGATGCTGCAAGTTGAAATGGACTGTCCATTGACGTTCCTAATGTGGTAGCAGAAAAAAAAAATGGTGTCTTAAGTGCTTAGTGTTTGATGTCATTAACAGTTTCGTAAAACTCTACAGTGTAGAAAGATTTTGATACTAAACTGTGCATTGTACATAGTTCTAATGCATCGTATTGACCACCAGTACTTCTATAACGGTAGATTGATTGTGCATTCAGACTTTTAAGCATTAAACATAAAATAACTTCTAGGACGCTTATTTCTAATTCTTTGTTTTGCTGACTTTGGTTTGTTTTTTGTCTGTGACTTTGCCACTCCTATATGCTAAAAATTACTAGTTTGATTCAAGGGAGACTGGGGTCGCGTGGGCTTTATTGTTACCGCCGTCTTAGTTCTGTTTTTATTTTCACTTGACAAGAACGGGAAGGGAGAGCAGATGGACGTTAGCGAGGACGTGTTGCTACCAAACAATTATTGAGTGTCTCCTTGGTTTGTACAAATACGGTCTCTCGAAACGTTGTCAGTGTTACTCAAATGCTTTAGAGCTGCGCTGTTCGGTATGGTTCCACTAGCCGTTTGTGGCTAAATTTCACTCCATTGAAATCAATTTGGGGGGGGGGGTAGTAAGTTTGTTAGTCACACTAACTGCATTTGAAGGATCCAGTAGCTGCACGTGGCTAACGGCTACCATATTGGACTGTTCGATTTAGCCCCCACATACCATGTCTAGCCACTTGGGTTTGGGAAACATTTCTGGTGTAACACACGGGAGTCGTTGAAAGCATGAGGCCCTACGGGCTGCCGCTAGTGGGGCATGTGAACATTGGACATGAGGAGGGGCTTAGAGAATTCTAAATTCCTGAGGCTCAAAAACCTGGCATTTTAGGGATCCGCTGGGTAGAAGGAAGGCTGGGGTTGGAGGCCCCACCGTGGACTGTTGTGGGCTCAGTGATCAGCTGTGACCCAGACGGACTCTTTAGGTGCCAGATTTCAGCAGTGTTCCCCCACGCGGTTGGAAGCATTGCTTCGGAGTGCGGGTACTGTGAGTGCTACCGCATCAGATGATAACATTTTAAAGGATTCTGAGCTCCCATTTCTGTGCAGCCTTAACTAAGATTTCTTTAAAAGTATAGAGGTCTGGAGTTTTTAAAAAATCTCTCGAGTCCAAGGACTATGATAATACCATGTTTATGCCTCTAGAAGGAGAAAGTACTGCCTCAAGGAGGTAGAATTTCCCCTTTGGTGTCGGGTGGTGAAGTGTGCTGCCTGTCACTTGTCTCTTTAGGGAGATCCAAAATACTGGCTTGTTCTCTACTGGATTAAAAGTTGAGGTGGATGCATACATATAGACTCAGCCTTTGAAACTTAATGAACATCAGCTTCCTCTCTTTGCCCAGGTTTTATCAGATTAGATTTTTATGGCTTCACTAGAAATCTCAGGCCTGGATTGATCTACACAAAAATCTTGATGTTGTAATTATACCTTGGTTTACGTTGGTTTTTGCTCCAAGTATGGTCTGGCAGTCTGAAGAACTACTGAGATGGGAAACACCCGGAACCAGAGAAAACTTGGTTCCAGGGAAAGAACAGTGGTGTGGGACTGGAAGACTGACTCACGTAGAAATAGCAAGAAATAGAAAGACTGAAGAAGCCATCAAGACTTTGTCCCAAGATTGGCAGATAAAGCGTGCCGTGACAAAGTCCAAGATATTTCAAGTTTTTACAGAGAAACACATCACTCTTGGGCCCCTTCTTAGCAAGGCGGTTTCGTGTCCAACAAGCTGCTGAAGGTCCAGCCTTGTTCTGGAGGGTGTGTGCCGACACTAACTTGCAGCCCTGTAAGCCATGAGATCTCAAGAAACTCAGCTTTAAACCGTCTCACGTAGCCACGAAACCCAGGACATCACAGCCACGAGCAGGGGAAATTGATGCCCCACGGTCAGACGGTGGCATTGGCATTCTGGGCAGAGAGGCCGTGCCCACGTAAGCAGCTAGACTATCGGTGGTCCCCTCCGTTATCACGGGCCATTTGCATCCTCAATCTGGATGATCTTCCGCTGGAGCTGTATAACCCAGAAACAAAAGATGCGACTTAGAGTATTTGTCTTTGGGTCTTTATGGCAGCTGTAAGGAAATGTGTAGAGTTCCTTGCCCAGCATTAAGTGAGAAATTACAGTTATAAAAACGGTACCAAAACAAAACAAAACAAGAGCCTCGATACTTTTGGAGGCTCATTTCTGTAGCCCTCCAGCTCCTGAGCCATCCGTGGAGCGGCGTCCCACAAGCTCTGGGTCGCTTCTCGCCGGGGCATCGGCAGTAGAAGCAGCAGGGCCCAACCATACCTCTTCTGAGCTAATTGTATTTATTTGCCTTTCGGTGTCAGCTTTGATTCAGGACTGACCATGGAAATGGCTTAGGTTTGGTAACCCGAGCACATCAGAAAACCTCTCACTAACGTGTTACATTTTAACAACAGTGCTATCCTGATGGTGCGAACCAACTCTGGTTATAAGCTGCTATCAAAAACTTCAGTTTCCTTTTCGTTTGGGTTTTTGGCAGCAAGTGACCATCTTTTGGGTCCCAGATAGGAATTAGTAGGGGGATGTCTCTGGTCCCCCGGGAAGGAGATCCTCTGCTGGGTCTTATGTGTTTGGCCTGCAGGGAAGGAGAATTCCTAGGGCTGCCTTTAGCCCAGAGGAGAACCAAGAGTACAAGCGTTTTGACAAAAATTGTCCCTTCTGACCTCACAACAGCCTCGACGGGCTGGGTGCCAGAGTACGGGATTTACACAAAAGTACCCAGAGAAGCAGAAGAAGACAATTTGTCCAAATCCCCTGTCTCCCAAGGAGGGCTAGCCGACCTCCACCCCAAGGCTCCAGATGTGGAGTTGGAAGTCTGTGCCATTTGCCCAGCGTGGCAGATTTGGAGTCTTCCACCCACCTGCTGCTCTCTGCCCTTCAAGTTTCCCGCAAGCTAGCTGGCTTGGGATTTAGGCATCGCAGAATCTCTTGAAAACTTCATCACAGGGGTGCCTGGGTGGCTCAGTCTGTTAAGCAGTTAAGCATCTGACTTGGCCTTAGGTCATGATCTCACGGTGCGGAAGTTCAAGCCCCGTGTCGGGCTCTGTGCTGACAGCTAGAGCCTGGAGCCTGCTTCAGATTCTGTCTCCCTCTCTCTTCCTGCCCCTCCCTCACTCATGCTCTGTGTCTCTCTCTCCCTCCCTCTCTGTCTCTCAAAAATAAATAAACATTAAAAAAAAAACCTTAATCATAAATCATCTTTGGAGTCCCTAGGACGTGTGTGCCTACTGTGGAGAGTGGTACATGCAAGACAAAAGCCCACTTGTGGCTGAGTAGACTTTCCCAAGGGCAACCCTCATGACCTTGTTGAGCCTGAGCATCACCATTAAGGTGACACCATGGCTTGATGAGAACATTCATAACTAACAAGCTTTATGTTACCTCAGAAGAAGACGTAAACTGACTTGAGCCCAGCAACACTAACACACACGCCAGAAGGTACCAGTGAGTTCTATTTGAATTTTGAGAATTTAGGCAGTAAATTTTTGGACTCTATTGAGGTGGAGTTCAAACTAATGACCAAATGGTTTTCAGTGGCCCAGCGTTTCTCCACAGACCTAGGTAGACCTCACTGGCTTTTTCCCAACCTACCAGATACCTCCACAGCTGCTTCTAAAAGAAACTACCAGAGGTAACACGCTGGCTCTCCCTTGTGTCATGTGGCCGGAAGCGTGAGTTGAACTAGAGATTTTGTGTTCCCAGGAGGCTGAGAAGTAGCAAGAGAATGAGTCATGGTGGGATCTTAGTCAAAGAGAAGGCTGCTGGCCCTCTCGAGAGGGCTCCAGCACAGAAAACAGGCCGAGCGTGTGCCCTTCCTCCTCGCAAGGCCAGCAGCACAGGGACAGGAAAAGACACCGGCAGGAACCATCATCGGGAATTGGAGCGAGACCCCTGGACCGCCAGGCATCCAGCAAAGGAGTTTTCCTTAGGACAACTTCCTGTTTTTGGAAGAACTTCATTTGGATGCCTCTTGGCCTCAAGAGTTTAGCTTAAATACTCTTCACTTCAACGTTTACGAAGTCAAGTTTTTAGCATCATGCATCTAATGCAGAAAAGCCTAGTGCTGCTGAGAAGGAAGCACCTTCCCCCGGAGCCAGTTGGTCTTTGCCAGGTGAACGAAGACGAGATGGTCTCTGGAGTAATTGAAGAAACCATCCGTTCAACTTTGTTCTTAAATCTCCTCCAGATATTAATAGCCCCTTTTGTTTTTCCTCCAAGTAGACAGTCACTGTTAACAAAATGTGATTTCAGGCTTTACGGCTGAGTCAGGAAATTCAAAGTCACAAGTTTCCACACTGAGAATCAGTCAATGCCACTGCGCACGACATCCGCAGGCCTCAGTGTTTTAGTGGAACACGAACAGCCTCTTGGGCACAAATCGGCTGTGAAGGTTACTCTGAGGACAAAGGCCCTGGTTCACGGACACTCGTTCCCGAGCTGTGGTCTTCAAAAACAAGGCAGAAAGTGCCCCCAATGGGAGCTTTAGTGGTGACGCAGGCTGACCAAAAGTGAAGGATTTGGCGATGATCCCTCAGGGGCGGACTTGCTTTTCCCCTTGAGAGGTGCTTGGTCTGGGCCCATGTGGCTCTGCAGACATCCCCCCGTGTGGGCAGCTTTGAGCTGGAGTCCAAACGGACTTGAGTTCAACTCCTCCGGACTTCTGGCAGACGGCATCTCCAGCCCCCAGCATTTTGTGTTTGCTTGAATCTGTGCTTTTCGCGCCGGAGATTTGTTTTCCTGGGAGTTAACAGAGAACAGTGTTATTACGGAGTCTTTCCCACACTGATTGCCGTTTGGTTTGTAAGACTCATAGGACCTTGTAACCTGACCCCAGAGCTGCAGGGTCGAATAAGATAAGGCAGGTTGGTGTTGGAGCTTATATAGGTTCATCTTACCCTCCCCCCGACTTATGTTGCAATATAATTGACCTATAACATTGTGTACGTTGAAGATCTACAACTTGATGAGTTGATACATGCATGTATTAGGGGGTGACCACCACAATAAGGTTAGTTAACACATCACCCTCACCTAGTTACAATGGGGTGCGTGCGTGTGTGTGTGTGTGTGTGTGTGATGAAAACACATAAGATCTACTCTTGTGACACATTTTCAAGTACGTGACAGTGTTGTCACCTATAGTCACCATGCTGAATAGTAGGGTTCCCAGACCTTCTTCACCTTTTAATTAGTTGTTTGTACCCTTTGACCAGTATCTCCCCATTTCCACCAACACCCTGCCCTCAGCCCCTGGCAACCATTATTCTATACTCTTTTCCATGAGTTTGGCCTTTTGGAAATTCCACATATAGGTGAGATCGTTCAGCATATGTCTTTTTCCATCTGACTGGTTTCACTTAGAATAATGCCCTCGAGGCCCATCCATGTTGTTGCAAATGGCAGAATTTCCTTCCTGATAAAGGCCAAATAATACCCTATTGTGTATATAAACCACATCTTTTATCCATTCATGTGTGGATGGACAGACATTTAGGTTGTTTCTATTTCTTGCGTATTATAAATACTGCTGCAATAAAAATGGAGTTGCAGATGTCTCTTCAAGACAGTGATTCATCTCGGCGCACCTGGGTGGCTCAGTCGGTTAAGCATCTGACTTCGGCTCAGGTCGTGATCTCCTGGTTCGTGAGTTTGAGCCCCGCATCAGATTCTGTGCTGACAGCTCAGAGCCTGGAGCCTGCTTCAGATTCTGTGTCTCCCTCTCTCTCTCTGTGCCCCTCCCCTTCTCATACTCTGTCTCTCTGCCTCTCAAAAATAAACATTAAAAAAATGTAGTGACTCATCTCCTTTGGACATACACCCAGGAGTAGGATTGCTGGATACTATGGTAGTTTTGTATGAGGCCCTTCAGGGGTGCAGCCGGACTATTCATGCAGCCCAGTTACAGGGCCCTTTCAGATTCTACTAAGTTGGGTGGGCTTATCTCCAAGGGTTCCAGCCACTTGGCTGGAGCTGGTTCGCAGGCCACTTCCCTAGGTCTACGTGCCTATCACCCGATGCACAGGTGGGCGTAACTCCTCCTGGGTCGCTGGGTGGCGCTGGGACCGAACCAAAGCCAAATGGGGCTGTAGCTGCTGCTGATTCTGCTGCCAGGACTCCCCATGGGCCCGGCAGTCCTCTGGGTGCCGACCTGCCTTCTCAAGACGGTTCTCCTCAATCTTGGGCGGCTCCGGGGTTTCCCAGGCTCCTGCCTGGACCTCAAAGCCCCCACAAAGGCACTTCCGTCTGTGGATAGATGCCTAGCCGTTGTTGAGGGTGGGACACAAGTGAGGGACACATTCGGCCACCTCGCTGACATCACCCTCCCAAGCTTTATCTTTTCAAAAACGTTAACATTTCTCCATTTGGGGCTGTGAGTGATTTAATGCATCGTGATTTACCTGGCATTTTAGAAAATGAAAAAGTCTGTGCTATTTAATTTTCCAAATAACTGAAGTTTACTCAAGAACCAAAACTCAAAAGAAAAGCCTTTTAGACGGGCAAATGTCCAAAACTATTGAACTTCTCTTTTGCCTTTAATTGCCTTCAAAAGATGCTATAAACTTTACTTTTTTTAAACGTTTATTTTGAGAGAGAGAGAGAGAAAGTGCACATGTTGTAAACGGGGAGGGGCAAAGAGAGGGGGGCACAGAGAATCCCAAGCAGGCTTTGTGCTGTCCACAGAGAGCCCGACGTGGGGCTCCATCCCACGAACCATGAGAGTGTCCGACACTTAACCGACCGAGCCACCCAGGTGCCCCAAAAGATGCTATAAACTTTCCTGGTGGCAGAAAGTCAAAAGAAGACTTACCTTGCTGTGCTGTATGTGGCACCTATGCTTTTGTTATTTTCTTTACTGAAAACTAGAGCAAGTGACGTGAATCTCTTACCACATGGCCAACCACGAAGCTAACGGCTTTATTCACAGAACCCCATGTTTATCTGCAGAACAACCCCACGAAGCAAAGGCATGAGTTCTCAAAACTTCCTGGAAATCCTTGGGTCCACATATATTTGAGAATAGAGATTGGTTTGGGATTTTGAAAAGGTCAGATGTTACATGCACCATATAGGACATCATATGTGCAGCGCTCCATGGTGAAGCCCACTCGTATTTCTAAGGGTAACGTGAATGTTCCTACCAAGCGGAGTTAAGTGAGGACTATGAACACCCACAACTCCTTTCACGGCAGTTTTGCTCCAAATGCATCACAAAAAAATTCTGATATTCTTTGAATGTTCCATCTTGGAATTGTAAATAAGGGATTTGTGGGCCTATTATCCCCATTTCACAGATGAGAAATCAGATCCACAGAGGTTGAGTGGCTTGAATGACACCAGAGCCAGTGTCCTTCATGTCTCCCCACTGTTAGCACGTCAAGGACTGGAACAAGGTTGCCCAGAATGTTCCCTGGGTTAGGCTACTTCTACATGCTCTCTGCATCCTTTCTTCAGATCAGTTACTGAAAACTACTTTCATTAAGCCCAAGAAAAATCCCATACTTTTTCTTAAAAACAAAACAAAACAAAAAAACAAGGGTGGAGAGAGGCCTGGGCTTTGCTCTAGTGCTCTTAGCTCTGAGAAGTTTGCTTCTTGCTTTGATGCTATTTTCTATGTGACTAAAAGTCTGATCTTTAGACAAGAGGCATTGTTAAAAGCGGTCCACTTTAATGGTAACAAAAGCATCAGCAAAAAGCATGTGATGTCAAAAGCACCTTTCAAATTTTCTGATTGGAAATGTCCTAAACCATGTTTGGGTTTTTTTCTCTTCCAAACATTAAACTTTTCTTTTTTTACTTTTGATGTTATTCTTATGTATTACTCTTGATATAATATTGTGGGTTTTTCCTTTTTTTTTTTTTTGCCTTGTTTCTTTTATTTTTTTTTTAATTTTTTTTAACGTTTATTTATTTTTGAGACAGAGAGAGACAGAGCATGAACAGGGGAGGGGCAGAGAGAGAAGGAGCCCCGATGTGGGGCTCAAACTCCTGGACTGTGAGATCATGACCTGAGCCGAAGTCGGACACTTAACTGACTGAGCCACCCAGGAGCCCCTTTTTTATTTTAAAACATTTTTTTAAATGTTTATTTTTGAGAGAGAGGGAGAATGAGCAGGGGAGGGGTAGAAAGAGGGGGAGACAGAATCTGAAGCAGATTCCGGGCTCTGAACTGTCAGCACAGAGCCCGACATGGGGCTTGAACTCACGAACTGTGACATCATGACCTAAGCTGAAGTCGGAGGCTTAACCGACTGAGCCACCCAGGTGCCCCTCTTTTATTTTTGGAAAGCACTTTGTGGTATGCACAATAGTCTTGTTTGAAAGATGGACCACATGGGAAGATTTTCTTTGATTACTGGTGTGTGTTTTGATTCATGGGCTCATAAAAGCCCAACCATGGTAGTTAAAGCAGAATTGTTTACGTTCATGTTAAAATTGTACTGAGATAACAGGCGTCGTGCTCACAGGACAGATTGAACTGCGGGGCAAAGGACACACGTTGCTTGAAATCCTAGGAGCCGCTCTTCTGGACCCAAAAAGGCATTTTGATCTATTGCTCTAGTCTGGGGACAGTTTGACTATGTACTCTTGAGTGCTGGATATCACACACCTGTATTAAAAAGGTCAATGCTCTCGACCGCCAAGAAAGGAATTCTTGGGGAATTCGGGGAGATGATTTTGCAGAGTTTTAATTACGATTTCATCACAGAACTTGGACCGGTTAAGGTACTCTCCGAATTGCTTTCCGGTGAAAAACAAGAGCTGCCAGAGGGCCAGTGCAGAAACGCACAGCTGTTTGGATAAGGGCATAATTGGTTCCCTGGAGGAGAACGGGGCAGCTATGAGTGTTTTAAGTATTTTCAGGATCGTCTTTTAGGGATGTGGCAAAACTATAATCCTGTTCATCTGTGGTCTCTGAAAAATCCTCCCTGAAATCTCCAACAGTCCAGGGAGGTATCGCTACGTCCGGAACTGAACACAGATGCCTTGCTCGCTTCTCTCTTTGGAGATAATGTATCGCATCCCATGCCAGTGACAGGCACAGCAGGAGGCAGTAAATGTTAGCTCTCCCCTTGCATCACCCACCTTCCCTCATGCTGTGATAAGACAGCCTTTTCGGTGGATGTTTGCTCTCAGGGCTATGATTTGATTAACTTATACATATAGAAGTGACCACGCAAAATGTGGCACTAATCAAGCCGTTTGGCAACGGTGTTGAAAAAAATATATTTGTACAACTTTTACAATGCAGATGGAGGAGAGTTTTTTAAAAGAAAACTTGGGTTGGGGCGCCCGGGTGGCTCGGTTGAGCGTCCAACTTCGGCTCAGGTTATGATCTTGCAATTCAAGCCCCACCTGGGGCTTTGCGCTGGTGGCACAGAGCCTGCTTTGGATTCTCTGTCTTCCTCTCTCTGTGACCCTTCCCCGCTAGCACACACACTCTCTCTCTCCCTCAAAAAACAAACATTTTTTTAACAAATTTTTAAAAAATGAAACCTTGGGTTTTATTCCACTAGGATCATACCTTGATGTCCAAGCAAATGCACCCCGCCCCCCTCCCCCCCATCAGATGTGTGTAGCTCCCAATATTAAAGGGATATTGATGGAAAAACTTGCGTCTTTCACTCAGAGGTCACCCTCTTTGCTACATATCTTTACAAGAGATGCTTCTCTCTTTTAGCATTATGTTTGTGGCTCAAATTACATCTTACTTTAAAACATAAAGTTTGCTGAAACTGAGTTGTTAAAATCCTATTGTGCATTTATTCAACAAATGTTTATTACATAGCTGCACCACGTTTTGAGGAACTGAGCTAGACCCAGGAGATACAGAAACGGACAGAAAAGAGATGGTCCCTGACCTCACAGAGCTTAGGAATGAAATAGAACTTCAAGTAAGTCATTCTGTGATTACCACGTAGTTGGATGGATAGTATGCCGGGGACACTCAGAACGCTCTAGGATCACATGGAAGGGAGCATAGCCCAGACTTACAGGGTCAGGGTAAGATTCTGGAAGTTAGGATAAGCATAGGCTTCCAGAAGAAGTGACATATAAGCCCAAACCTGAAGAACACGTAGGGATTGGTCAGATAAGGAATTCACATATATGAGTGAACACTCAATGCAGAAGAAATAAGTGGAAATCCCCAGAGGTGACATCATGGAGACGTCAAAGAACTCAGAAGCCCTTTGGCATGGCGGCTGTGCTTCAGATCCAAGGGCAGTTAGACCATGAAGCCCCTTGTGAGCAACGTAAGCACTTACAACTTTCCACTAAGGGCAATGAGGATCTATGAAATGAAGAGAATAGACAAGAAAGACAGTGGACTGTAGTCAGGGACTGCTTTGGAAAGTGGGGCGATTCAAGGGAGAGACAATGGTGACCTGAACAGAGAGAGTGACAATGGAGATGTGAATGGGCTCTAGAGACATTGAAGATGTCATTGATGGAGCTGGCCAGGACTGGGTGACTTCATGCATGCTGAATGAGGTCTTTATGTTTGTTTTTCTGTTCTACTGGGCAAGCGACAGAAAGTGTCTTTGACCAACTAAAGCAAAAATGGGATTTCTGAGAAGGCTCTCAGTATAGGTCACCAGAAGAAGAGCGAGCTAAACAAGCAGTCTGGGGATCCAAGAAACAGAGCGCTTTGACTCTTCAGAATCTTCAAAAGCCCAAGGAGCCTTTTTTTTTCTTTTGGAGTGCTGCCATAAAATGGGTTGGTTCCAATCATCTCTGACTTATCAAGTATATTCACTCAGAATTCAAAGTCTCAGATCCAGATGGCCAACAGATACATGAGAAGATGCTCAACATCACTCCTCATCAGGGAAATAGAAATCAAAACCACCCTGAGATACCACCTCACACCAGTCAGAGTGGCTAAAATTAACAACTCAGGAAACAACAGATGCTGGCGAGGATGTGGAGAAACGGGAGCCCTCTTGCGCTGTTGGTGGGAATGCAAACTGGTGCAGCCACTCTGGACAACAGTGTGGAGGTTCCTCAAAAAATTAAAAATAGAATTACCCTACGACCCAGCAATAGCACTACTAGCACTACCCAGCAATACTAGGTACTTATCCAAAGGAATACAGGAGTGCTGATGCATAGGGGCACGTGTACCCCAATGTTTATAGCAGCGCTTTCAACAATAGCCGAACTATGGAAAGAGCCTAAATGTCCATCAACTGACAATGGATAAAGAAGTTGTGGTTTATATATACAATGGAATACTACTTGTCAGTGAGAAAGAATGAAATCCTGCCTTTTGCAGCAACGTGGTTGGAACTGGAAGGTATTATGCTAAGTGAAATAAGTCAATCAGAGAAAGACAGATATCATATGTTTCCACTCATATGTGGATCTTGAGAAACTTAACAGAAGACCATGGGGGAAGGGAAGGGGGGAAAATAGTTACAAACAGAGAGGGAGGAAGGCAAATCATGAGATTCTTAAATACAGAGAACAAACTGAGGGTTCATGGGGAGGGGAGGGGAAGGGAGAGGGGAAAATGGGTGATGGGCATTGAGGAAGGCACTTGTTGAGATGAGCACTGGGTGTTTTATGTAAGCGATGAATCACGGGAATCTACCCCCAAAACCAAGAGCACACTGTATACGCTGTATGTTAGCCAACTTGACAATAAGTTATATTTAAAAAAAAAAAAAAAAGAATTCAAAGTCTCAGGAAAGGAAATCTGAATGGGCCAGTGTAGAGCCCATCTCTAAAACCCAAGCAGCCAGGGTTGGTATATTCTTTTACCAGTGACCTGGAAGGAGGAGGGCCAACCATAGCAGTAGCCCCAACAGTATGGAGGGGGGCAGGGAGAGGAGTGAAACTTTAGGCCCAGGTCCACAACCTGGGCAACTGGGTGGATGAGGGCGTCATCGCCTGAGACAGGGAAAGGGGCAGGTTTGAAGAGAGGAGTGGGGAGTGGCATTTCATATCAAACACACACAATGAAGAGGTCTGCAGGAGAGTGAAAATCCATGTCTGAACCAAGAGAACAATATCTAGGCTGAGGAGATAGTCCTCGGTACTCACATGGTCGTAGAATCCATGGGGATGGAGAAGAGGGTATAAGGAGAGTGTGTAGTATGAGAGGGAAGACAAGCTTGGACAGAATCTTCGGAATTAACACGGGCAGATCTAAGAGGAAACAGAGGTAAAATAAGTTTGACCCAGGCTGGTGTTGCCAGCCTTGGAGATGGTGGCCAATGGTCCCCACCTCCTGGTATTCACACCCGTGTGTGGGCTCCCTCCCCCATGGTACTGGAATTGATGTGCATCACCAGCAGGATGTGCAGACGGGATGGCATTTTAGGTTATAGGACACAGTGGCTTTTGTTTTCTCTCTCCCTCCCTCGTGGATCTCTCCCTCCGCCCACTGACATGTTGTAAGTGCCCCATCGAGAGGCCCATGCGATGAGCAGTTCAGGCCTTTGGCCAACTGCCATGTGACCGAGCTTGGAGGCAGGCGCTCCAGTCCTGGGTAAGCCCAGGTGACTACAGCCCCAGGTCACACATTGCTGGGGGATTCATGACAGATCCCGAAGCAAAATCACCTGGCTGAGCTGCTCCTAGATTTATGACCACAGATATGGTGAGATAATAACTTTTTGCTGTTTTAAACCACAGAGTTTTGAGGTAACCTGTCATACAGCAAGAGATACTAAGCACAAAGCTCTCTGTAACCTGGATTTTTAAACAAATTTTAATTCCAGCATAGTGAACCTACAGTGTTATGTTAGTTTCAGGTGTCCTTGTCAAGGTAAGTGTACTTTTTTTTTAAGTTTATTAATTTATTTTGAGAGCAAGCATGAGAGGGGAAGGGGCAGAGAGAGAGGGAGAGAGAGAATCCCAAGCAGGTTCCATGCTGTCAGCACAGAGCCCCACGCAGGCTTGAACTTACGGACCATGAGATCATGACCTGAGCTACAACCAAGAGTCAGGCGCTTAACCCACTGAACCATCCAGGTGCCCCGAGGTAAGTATACTCTTAATCCCTTTCACTTATTTCACTCATCCCCCCTCTGGCAACCATCTGTTTGTTCTCTATAGTTAAGAGTCTGTTTGGGGATTTGTCCCTTTGTCTTTCCCTTTGTTTCTTAAAGTCTACATATGAGTGAAGTCATAAGGCATTTGTCTTTCTCGGACTGACTTATTTGACTTAGCATTATGTTCTCTAGTTCCATCCATGTTATAGCAAATGGCAAGATTTCATTCTTTTTTATGGCTGAGTAATATTCCGTTGGATATGTTATATCACATCTTTATCCATTCATCCGTTGATGGACACTTGGGTTGCTTCCATCATTTGGCTATTGTAAATAATGCTGCGATAAAAATAGTGCTTATATCCTTTTGAATTAGTGTTTTCTGTACCCTTTGGGTAAATACCCAGTAGTGGAATTACTGGATTATAAGATAACTCTGTTTTTAATATTTTTGAAGAACCCCCATACTGTTTTCTAAAGTGGCTGCACCAGTTTGCATTCCCACCGACAGTGCACGAAAGGTTCCTTTTTCTCCGCATCCTCACCAACACTTCCTGTTTCTTGTGTTTTTGATTTCAGCCATTCTGACAGGTGTGGGTTGGGGAACTTGGATCTTGTCAATGTTTTTCCTCTGACATTAATTCAGCTCTATTATTCAGTTTTCTTCACATAGCATTTTATTTCTAATCTCCCTGCAAACGGTTATGAAACCAATAATGACTTTCAGGGTCACTTGTTCATTTCTAGCCAAATTTATTTATTTTTTCTCTGTAATGGTAATAGTCCTATAGCTGTAACTTCTTAGAATTTTTATTGGTTAAATAGATTTTTTAACATCAAAGGACAAAGCTATACAAACGAGACCTTCTTTAGTTACAATGCAGAAAGAAAGAGGACCAAAGAAATTGACCTGCTAGAAAGAAAGAAGAACAATTGTCAGGAAGGAAAGATGTCAAGATTGGATAGAACCTGCTAATGGTATGGGAGCTTTTCCTTTATGGAAAAATGGTCAGCTCTTAAAAGGCAACTGCATTATTTTTCCCTGGGAGAGTGGAAGTGAAAAGAAATCTGGAGATTTTAAGTGGCTAATGAAAACTTTAAGGTGTTGATTATATTCTGATCATATTTAAATGATTTAAAGATATGTAGGGGCACCTGGATGGCTCAGTCGGTTGTCTCTGACTCTTGATAAAACCTCAGATCTTGATCTCAGAGTCGTGAGTTCAAGCCTCACATCGGGCTCCATGCTGGGCGTGAAGCCTACTTAAAAAAAAATTAAAAATAAGTAAATAAATTAATTAATTAATATATGTAAAACTTGGTGGGTATCGTTGCTTTGGAGAATCCCCTGAAAGAGCAATTATAGTACTATTTCTCAAAAAAGGAATGGGTATTGTAGGTCTTTATTTAACCTTCAACTCACCCTTAATGGAGAAAAGCACAGGTATCCAGGCAAATAACAAAATAGCATGACATGTTTGCAACATTGATGACGAAGCTTTAATATTTCTCTCTCTATATAAATGGATTTTACAAATCAGTTAGAGAGCATACTAATAGAAAATTGGGCAAATGACGCAAATGGAGGTTCTGCAAATATGAGAAGTAAATAGCTATCATTAGCACTTATAACTGAACAAATAAAAATGAAACAAAGATGCCATTTTTCGCCTTTCATACTGGGAAACCATATATATTTTTTTCAATCCAATGGTAGGAACATATAGATAACATATTCTCATATGTTGGGGAGTTGAAATTAATGAAGTTTTTCTGAAAGACTTTTTGGAAATGTGCTTAAATAATCTTGATAGTATATATAAACCTTGACTCAAAACTACAATTTCTTTGATTTTACTCTACATAAATATCTGACAGTATAATAAAATTTTTTAAAAGGATTTTAGTTACAGTGATTTTTGAAATCTGGTTACAAAGTGAAAGAAACCCAACCTAAAAAGGCATAAGTAGAAACAGAGAGCTTATTGGCTAAGGGAATCCAAAAGTTAGAAGAACTGAGTTATGGAAGGCAGGAATACAACTGCAACAACCTGAATCAGGGTTTAAATGTTGACAGGTCTTGTCCTGTCAGTCTTCTTTGCTGTTCTCAGAGTATTCCCTTATTTTTAGGACAGACTGGATTTTTCTTGTGGTGGGAAACACCTCCATTGGCCCAATAGACATCATAAACAAAGAAGAGGCTGACTAATCTGAAATTCTCTGAGTTCTAGTTCAAATCCAATTCTGCAGAAAGACTCTGAAGGCCCATTCAGAAACTCACCAATGGAATCGTCAATTGCAGTGGTGAGGATTAGCCTATATTGATGCATATACCCAATTCAGATGAGTTGGTGTGGTCAAGATGCCAAGGATATAATACATTTCTGTCATGGTCATGTGGCTTTGGAGAAAGGGGAAGGGTATAGTGATTGGGCAGGCAACTCCATAGATATCCCCTGGAAATTTGGGGGTTTTTCCATATGATAAGCCAAACACTAGGTGGAGTATGTTGTCTAAAATATGGAAACTGGGGGTGAAGTATGAGAGTCATGGGGTAACATCAAATGGCCATTGGCCACTTCAGATTGATGGCAGAAGATAAGAAGTTGATATGTATCTCACTGAATCTACTACTATAAGTTAGTTTCTCGAGGTGGATTATCCAGCATGTGAATGGAAGTGAAGAACTAATATTTATTACATGCCTCTGGTATGCCTAACTCTGGAGAAAGTACCTATATACCTAAATATCTAAACACATTGTATATATGAATATGTATATATTCATATCTTGTATATATAAATATATAAGATATGATGAAATTTCCTTTATGATTTCAACTCTGGAAGATTTAGGAGGTCCGTTTTACATAGAAGGACATGGAAGTCCAAGAAACAGTAAATAACTTACCCAATATTATGTAATTAGTAAATAGCCAAGTCACTTCTCAAACCCTGACTGCTGGGTTCTGGCTCCTCATCTTTCTCAAAATTTTACCCCAGAGATATTTTAAGAATATGACATGTTTTTCACTTGCCCTGCATTTCATAGACCACTCCTTTTGCATTTTCTAAGGTTTGAGTTTATGTAGTTTGATCTCCAAAATGAAACGTATACCATTATTTTTGCATATTTATAAAACCTTCAGAGTCATTTGTAACGAAATCTTTCTCAAACAACGTCAATCCCTTACCTAATATTGTTCTTAGGGAACTGGCTCTTCGTAGGGAGAGGGAGGTGGTCTTCTCTAATACACTGGTCTCTGACCATCCATTCCTTTGAGAGTCATGATAATGCACCAAGCAGCAGCCATGAGACGCGTCCTTCTTCCATTGTGAGTTGCTAGGGCTGTGTTTGGGACCGGTGAGCATATTAAAGTGTCCAGGAGCCACTCAATCCTATGCCCAACATCCCCCGCCCAACCATCCACCCCCCCGCCCCCCATTTGGTGCAGAAACACTAAGAGCTGTGCTTTTTTAGTAAACCTATGCAGCAAATTTCTTCTGGTTTGATGTCATCTGTCGATGAGCGTATCATGGAAGACAGAATCAAGAGCTTTGTGAAATTCAAGGTCTCTTACACCTATTTCATTCCTCTGATCCAACAGGCCTGTCACTCTGTTTTAGAAGGAAATTAGATGGTTCTGACAAGACTGTTCTTTACAAAGCAATGTTGATTATTACCTAGTATTCTGTGATCGGATAGGTGTTTGCAAATTTATTTTTTGATGATTTGTTCTAGTATTTTTCCAGGTATGAACACTAAGCTGACTACTCTATGATTTTCAGGGCTGTCCCTTTCTCAGTTTCAAATATAGATCTGATCTCTACTTTTTTTTCTTTCCTTCTTCTTCTTGTTCTTCTTCCTCTTCTTCTTGTTCTTCTTGTTCTTGTTCTTCTTCTTCTTCTTCTTCTTCTTCTTCTTCTTTTACTGTTTAATGGCTTCACTGATCCCTGTTGAATTTTTTAAGTTTCTTTTGGAAAACATCATTAAGCTTGCTTAGTAGTTATGTAAGGGGAAACACTTAAAGGAAATGATTACCGGAACACTTAGAGTTAATTTTTAAAAAAGAAAACACGGCAACAAAGAAGTGAAATTTGGAGTTTCTTACAAGTAAGGCACCTTCTGCAGCCCTAAGGTTGACCTTAAACAAAACTTAGAATGTATAAGGTTACCATTACAGGGGCATAACAATAAGTAACACTTAGTGAAATAAAGATTTTAAGGCCAATTGATTCAAATAATTATTCCCCTTGGCAAGCTTGTTTCATGAAAGATATACGCGGATGACCAGATAATATATACTTTTGAGATATGAAGAGACTGGTTTAGCCTTCCAAAGGGAATAATCATTGATGGAGATCACTATGACTGCTTTATCCTGCCATTAAAATATGTTCAGCGTTGGGGTGCCTGGATGGTTCAGTCAGGTGAGTGTCTGACTCTTGATTTCAGTTCATGTCGCATTCCCAGGGTCGTGGGATAGAGCCCCGCATCAGGTTCCACGCTGAGCATCGAGTCTGATTAAGACTCTTCTCTCTCTCTCTATCTCTCTCTCTTTCCCTCTGCTCCTCTCCACCACTAGTGCGTGTGCACATGCTCTCTCTCTCCGTCTCTCTATCAAATTAAAAAAAAATAATAATAAGTTCATCGTCATGTTAGAAGCACAGGTGAGATCTCCTTGTAACTAACTCACTAGGAAAATGTGGTCAGCAGCCAGCTTGTCCTTACCGTGTGGAAATGATGTGAAGACGGGAGCTTTTGAGTTTTGCACTAGACTCCCTGTAGGAAAACCAAAGAACAGCTGTGAACAATGCTTTTCTCTACACATCGGGGGGTGAAAATGAGGTGAACCTACCCGGATGTGCTCCGGATGGACAAACAATGGGATTGTCTTTATTCTCTGGGTACTTTCTTGGCACCGTCGTGGGCTCACTGGCACACTCGGCTTTGGAGCCTCAAAGCGATAGTTCAGTAAAGAGAGCTCTGTGACTCCAAGGCAGACAGAACCATTTTTCAACCGCAGAAGCACTTAATTCTTTCTCGCTTTAAGTGTGAAAGCCATTTGGGTGATAGCCCAGGCAAGGTATTGCAGACCGAGATTGAAAAACTCTTGGCCTCTAAGAAGAAACAGTAGGGGGCTGGGGGGGTGGTGGGGTGGGGAGGGGGAAAGCTCAGTTACCATTTAAGAGCCCAAGAAAAAATATATATATATTGCATTTAGAAAAAAAATCGCTTTTGGCAACTGCGCTCAAGACTCTCAGATTTGGAAGTTAAACATGGGAAAATGTTATAAACGGGTTGCACCATATTTGTCTATCACTCTCTTTTTGAAGTGGCAATCTGGGTGACTGGAAAGTATGAACACATCTCTATTCTGGTGCAGCTTGCTGAGAACCGCAAGTTACAGAATGAAGCCTGCCCGTGGGGCTGCTGCTTATAAATAGAAGGAATCTGGTTCATGCCGCAGAGGCGGGGGCTTCCGTGTGATTTTTCGCGTGAGTGTGAAGGCGGTCACTGGGTATTCGACGGGACACCTCAGCTGTCGTGAGCTGGCAAGTAGTGACGGCAGGAAGGAAGGGGCCAAGCAAATAGCCACCCTCTGAACGTGCTCCTTGAAGAGTGGGGATGTGCCCATCGCAATAATCCTCATCCTTGGGCTAGGGTTGTGGGGTTGGTGGGAGTGTGCAGGGAGGAGGCCCGGGAGCTCTGGAATGTCACAGGGCTTCGGAGCCATCCCCGTGAGTTTTTGGCAACAACACATCCTTCCAGATGACAGGCATTCTCTTCCTCCTCCTTATTTTTGGACGGTGGTAGCCGTTTTATGGGGTAATGGGCCGATAGAAATTTGGGGAGAATTGTGGGATACTCACGGTGAGGTAGGAAAATAATGTCATTAGAAAAGAGGGAGGAGTGCCTGCTGAAGAAGTTACTGCATTTACGACCTTTTACTTAATGCCCACAGTAACATAGTCATATAGGCGGTATCAGCCCAACGGAAAGGCGGGGAAATGGAGCTTCGGGGAAGTGACGTGATCGGCCCAAAGTTTGTAGCCAGGAGCTGGTGTGACCAGTCTACCTAACTGGAGCTCACCAGCCCACGGTCAGCACACCTGGGGGTTGCTCCGACAGTCTAATCATCCCAGGGGACCAGTGAGCCTTTGCCACGTAGCCGGGGGTATGGTTTTCGTCTCTGCACCTGTACAGAGAAGCGGTGGGGTCTGCGGCCAGCCACCCGCTGGCAGTTCTGTCCAGAGCCACCTGCTATAGAGTTGGGCACCAGACCCGCTTTACAGAGGGGAGGGAAGCCGTTTGTCAACGCTGTCCGAGCCTTTCAATTTTCAGGGTGGGCGAAAAGTGTTTATTCTTCCAGGACTGCCGTCGTCCAGCTCTCATTTGGGCCCTTAGAGAGCGAGAGTTTGTGCTATTCCCCTGGCCATATTTCTCACAGCGACCGCTGTGTGTGTGTGTGTGTGTGTGTCTTTCCTAGTCTCTGGTTCCACTGAGATGGGTACACTGCTGTTTTTCTTATGCTTAAAGCCTCAATAAGCCAAACGCATCTTGATGGCTTGACGTTCCAGGAACCACCATCATGGGGATGTTTAGAAGCCAATGCCAGGAATAATATTGGGTGATTTCCAGACTTTGATCAGTTTGGCAATAATCTCACCAACCTGGGCACGAACGATGCGTCCTGCAGTATCAGACCCTCTGTGGGGTTTTTCGGCAGAGATCTTGCGAGGGCTTCTCTCACTCGGCTCGTTTGGACACATGTAGGCTCTGGATCCTGAAAGTCGGTCCGAGGACCAGCTCATGTTCCTGAAGAAGCTTTCACCACATTTTGAACACCACACAGATGAATACACAGATGCAATAAATGAGTTAAAACAAAAACAAAAACAAAAAACTAACCAGTTTAAAGATGTAGTCTTTCGTCTAAGTGTACGTTCCTCATGCCTGTGTGTATCTGTGTTAGAAATGTCTTTCTCTGGGCACCTGGGTGGCTTAGTCGGTTAAGCTTCCAACGTTGGCTTGGGTCATGATCTCGCACTTGGTAAGTGCCAGCCCCACGTGGGGCTCGTTGCTGTCAGCACAGAGCCCACTTCAGATCCTCTGTTTCCCTTTCTCTCTGCCCCTCCCCGACTTGTGCTCTCCCTCACTCACTCTCTCTCTCTCTCTCTCAAAAATAAATAAGCATTAAACAAACTTACAAAAAAATAAATGTCTTTCTCAGGAATTGATGGACATTACAGACGGTTGGTATTTATTTTTAAAGGCCTATTTTACCCTGCCCCCTCAGCAAATGGTCAAATTCCTACTGTTCCCTGAAATCCTGATTCTGGAAACCAGCAACGCCACGTACAATGTTTTTTGTCTCCACCACCCTACACCCGCATCTCTCAAACTCCATCAGTGGAGAGAGTCTTAGACGGAAGGGGAAAGCAGAAGAAAAATTGGGAAGAAGAAAATAACCCCACTTGCTGTAGAAAAACAAGAAGAAAATACATCATGTATTATATGTACTTTGTAAAAATTACAGAGAATATGTATTTACATATTTATGTGCATTTATTTAGAGAGGCTCTTGAATGGAGGTGAGCTGAAGAGTTTTCACTGGATGCTCTTAGCACATAGGAATATTTTCGACTGAGTCAGAGGGAGGCTTTAATTTCTTGGAGATGGGAGAGGTGGCCTCCTCATCTATTTTCTCACCTGTTTTCCTTTCTTTCTCGTGTCTCCTTCCTTCTCTTCATTCTCCCTTCTCCTTATCAGTACTGAGCTTACACCAGAACAAAGTGGTCCTTCTCAGGCCTCGCCCTTTAGAAAGCCCTACTTGTCTCAAAGAGACATAAGTGAATTAAAGAACACGGGGGCACCTCTGTCATTTGGGATCCCGTGTCCAGTGCTGGGTCAGTGTAAGCCTGAACATCCACCCTCAGTATTAACACCATTCAGGCCCCGGGGAAATACCTCCCATCTTTGCCCTATGCCCTTAAAATGATAAAGAGGACTCCATCAAAATGCCATAAATGACCTCCGGGCTGTACTGCTGATACATCGGAAACAAACATTGCATTGCACCTGGTGACAAGATTTGAATGGCAGAAGCACTTAGGTAAGAGAAAAGACAAATTAATTCACTTGTCAAATTATTGTTCTCTGATAGCATGAGTGTGATAGCGTCTCGTGCGATCAAATATCATTTCCCATTAGTGCCGAGCATCCACTCTCTTATTCCTCTTTGTGGTTCCAGAGGTATTTACAAATTAGCACAGTGTTCAGAGCACTAGCACATAGAGTCTGTGGAACATTTTCTGAAAGTTAAATAATCCAAATTACTACTACATCTGTATAGATGTAGAGGTAGATAAAATGTGAGAAGTATTTTTCTTTACATTATTACATAGTTCTAGATATTGCTTTAAAAGATGGTGAAAACCATGATATGACGATTAATATATTGAAATTAAAATATGATATAGTGTTTTGGGGCTCCTGGGTGGCTGAGTCTGTTGAGCGACCGACTTCAGCTCAGGTCATGATCTCACGGTTCGTGGGTTCGAGCCCTGCGTCGGGCTCGCTGCTGCCAGCCTGATAACGCAGACCCTGCTTTGGATCCTCTGTCCCCCTCTGTCTCTGCCCCTCCCCGACTTACTCTCTCCCAGAAATAAATAAATATTAAAAAAACATTTTTCTAGGGCGCCTGGGTGGCTCAGTCGGTTAAGCGGCCGACCTCGCCTCAGGTCATGATCTCACAGTCCGTGAGTTCGAGCCCCGCGTCGGGCTCTGTGCTGACAGCTGAGAGCCTGGAGCCTGCTTCGGATTCTGTGTCTCCCTCTCTCTCTGCCCCTCCCCTGTTCATGCTCTGTCTCTCTCTGTCTCAAAAATAAATAAATGCTAAAAAAAATTTCTAATTTTTGTAGTAACAATCTATTGGACAGAATCCAAATATCATGGTTGCGCATGATAGATTAAGGAATTTTGTTAACAACTCCAGTTATTACTGCTTTAGCAGAGTGAATGTTCTCCAAACAGAAATTAATAATAAAGAAATTACCTTAGAACTATAATATTTCAAGAAATGTATCTATTTTACCATTACTGTCAATAGAATACAAATACATGAAAGTGTGGATTACAACATAATTAGTGTTTTAGTGAAACAAAGGCAAGAAAAGCAAATTTGTATGGAATATATTTGTGAATTAATGAGAGTTATTTTATTACTTATCAAACATCACTAGCCCATCAAGGAAACACTCAGACATGTACAATATAATTAAATCCAGTCTTTGAGAGTTTGTTGACTTTCAGTCATGTAAAAACCATAGCTTCAAAAAGAATTTTCATTCTATCATTGTGAATACTTACTTGTCAAGGAAGAGGATAGAATATGTATTCTTTAATAGTTCGTTAACTTGCTTTATATATTATAATTATTGAGATCTATGGCATATGGGCTTCCATTTGAGCTCTTGCCATATTTTGCCTTCTGTCCCCTCGTTTTCTCCCTACTTTTCTGTTCTCCTCCCTTTGATACAGCCTAATTTCTCCCTCTTATTCCTCTCTTCTCTCCTCTTTGTAGAAATCTTATGCACAATCTCAAGTGCTTAAAAAGTGCAGTCTTTATTTTTTTGAGAGCAAATCAAATGCATGCCTGAATCTTCATCTCTCCTTACTGGCAAGAAATCCAATCTTTGTTATTATGGAGAAGGGTGTAAAGATGGAATGTTCTCCCACCTTCTCTTTCTCTAGGGCCATTTATCAAATCGGAAAGCTTACACAGCATCAGAGGGCCCTCTCACTCAGACATCACATTGACCACTGACGTCTGGTAACCCAAGCTAAGTGATCCAAGCTAGGCAGGCAGTTCTGCAGCTTCTTCGTTGCAAAGCAGGAACCCAGTGTCAGCATTGCTCATGGGAGCCTGGTGGTTGGAGTCTAGGCTCTCCAGGGCACCACAGCTTTTCCCTTCTGGGGTGCTGCCCCCTCCAGGGTGCTGGGAGAGCTGGGTGTGGGTCATACTCTTTGAGGGGTCTACCAACCCCAACCCCTTTCCAGTCTGGGGGAAATATCTCTGCTTCCTTTAGCAACAGTCCAAGATTCCCCCCTCTCTCCCCACCCCCAGATGACTCCTTCAGGAATCCTATGCTTCTGGAAAAACAAGCCAGAGGATCACGATGTCTAAAGGCAATGTCTGCTTTTATGAATCACAAACTCCTCTAAAGCAAGGAGCTGAACACAGCATCCTGGCTATCTGCTTGGAAGAGGGGAAAGAAAAATACAAGAATGGCAAAAACAAATTAATATTTTAAAAAATTATCTCACACAGTTGGACTTGAGGCATGAGGAAAAGAGCACAGCATATGCTTAATGCTGGGGACCTACGGAGGCTTGGAAAATAAAAGTAAGGGCCCAGCTAATTATGACTGAGTTTAGATTTTAAGGGGAGTTTCAGGCTATCCATTCACCTCACTGGAGAAGAGATGGAGACAGGGACTCAAGGGCATACTGATGAGGGGCCATAAACTGAGGGCCAAGCACAAGCTAGCACCCACCCCCCAACCCATCACCACCCCCACCCCGCCCCAACCCAGATGGGATATGTGTGACATTCCTCAGGCACTCCTGGCTGCCTAAGCACAAAGGAAAGGACAGAAAACAAATGGTTAAACTGTAGAATCTCCATCACTTTACAAATATCTTAGTAATATTACAAGAAAAGAGTAATCTTATCACTAGTCTAATCTCCAGGAATTCCCTACTATCTTCATGATAATGCTTTGCTAGAGGGAAAAACAACCTTAGCTTGACAATAGCTAGGCCTCCAGTAATCTGTAAACCCTCTTTAGCATATGGAAATCCTTTTAAGAAACTTCCTCTTAACCTCACCTCCCCCAACTCCACAGTATACAAGCAGTCACTCTTCACAACCCCAGTGCAGCTCTTTCTACCCACGGGTCTTGTCCCCATGCTTTAATAAAATCACCTTTTTATACCAAAGATGTCTTCAAGACTTCTTTCTTGGCCAGTTGTCTCCGAACCCCCCCATCACTCCAAAATCCCATCAATACTTCCAGCCAGGAATGGAATCAGTGCCCTTGTCTGGCACATTCCCTGAGGGATGGCTCTTGGAAATTTGTGTTTTCGTCAAGCTCCAGTGTTCACCCCCCCATAACACCTGTCTACTGTCCCCATATATACTTAACATATAGAAAAAATTAAACATGCTTATGGGAGAATTCCTTCTTTATATATTCACTCATTCAAAAAATATTTGTCAAGGGCCTTCTAAATACCAGGTGTTGTACCAGGTGCTGGGTGTATCCAGGTGCATAAAATAGACAAGATGTTGTCCAGTGGAACTTACAGCTCGTTAGGGAAGAGATTCAATAAACAAGAAAACAAATACATATGAATCACGAATTATGCCAAGAGAGTGAACACAAGAGAATGGCCAGGACATTGAAAGAAACTAAAACATCATTGTACATAGAATTGAAGGAATTAGGAAGGTTTTGCCTTCTCCATAGAAGGCTCAGACCTCCCAACTATACATACATTTTAAAGGCTGTCATAAGAAGACTTTCTTTCATGAAGTCTAAGGGGTTGAGTATCAAAAATTAAAAGCCTTAGAGAGGTCCATGTTGGATTGACAGGATGCAGACTTTTTAAGTTGTAAAAGAATGGAATGACTTGCTTGGAGGAGTGGGTCAGGTCAAGAGCTCTATTGATTAAAAAAAAATAGCCACAATTAGGGGCACCTGGGTGGCTCGGTCGGTTGAGCGTCCAATTTTGGCTCAGCTCATGATCTCGTGGTTTACGGGTTCGAGCCCCGCGTTGGGCTCTGTGCTGACGGCTCAGAGCCTGGAGCCTGCATTGGATTCTGTGTCTCCCTCTCTCTCTGCTCCTCCCCTGCTTATGCTCTGTCTCTCTCTGTCTCAAAAATAAGTAAAACATTAAAAAAATAAAAAAAATAGCCACAATTAGTACTCAATAATAAAAAGGAGTAAATATATAACAACATGGATGAATCTCAAAAACATTATGCTACATGAAAGAAGCCTTACACAAGACTGCATCTTGTATGATTGAAATTCTAGATAAGGCAAAACTAATCTGTAGGGGATAAGCAGAACAATGATTGCCTGGGGAAGGGAGCAGGACAGGAAGGGCTAGGATTAACGAGGAAGGGGTGTGAGGGAACTTTCTGGGATAATGTACATGTTCTGTATCTTGATAGTGATTTGGTTTACACAGGTATATGCACTGTCAGCATTCATTCAGTGGTGCATTTCACTATGTGTATTTTCACCTAAAAATAAATAAGGCAGGAAGACAGGGAGTCACAGAAAAAGGGAGGCGGGAAGGGTGGGGAGGGAGAGAGGAAAGAGAAAATAGTTAATTACACACAAGAGGAAAGAGAAAATAGTTAATGACACACAAGCTGGAACTGTAGAATGGAAGATACTGATGTCTGCATTTACTTTGAGATACATGAGAAGTAAGGCTGGCTGACGAATGCATAGCTAGATGTAGCTGGGGCACAGGGGGGCAAGAGCACCCGGTCCCGGGGTCCCAAACAGACCAGGCTTGGCCAATCGCTGCTGACAAAATCCAAAGGCAGATAGACAGTGCTGGCGAAACAGGAAAGGACTTTATTTCAGTGAGGCCAACACAGGGAAGACAGCAGACTAATGTTTCAAAGACTGTTTCCAAAGCACTGAAGGTACTTCTAGGTTTACTTAAGGATATTGTGTGACGAAGGTTGGTGAGTGTGTAGGTAGTAAAGGTCAGGTCGATCACTGTCTTGGGGTTAATAACACAGGATCTTGCTGGCTCAGGGCAGTCCCTATTGCTGGAGGGAGTAATTTTGGTTCCCATCAGGGTGTGCTTTTGCCTGTAAGGTCTTTGCCTGAGTTGAGAGATAAGCTGGAAAGAACTTACTCAATTAGAAAGTTTGAGGTCAAAATGGAGGTATCATAAACATGTGAGAAAGCAACATAACCAAATGTTAACAATTAATAGAATCGAGGGGGTGGGTATGTGGGGATTCCCTGTACAATTTTAGCATTTCTGACATTTCAATTTTTTCTTAATAAAATATTAAGGAAAAAAATAGTCCCTATTCACTGATAGTCCCTATTACAGTCTGTTTGTCACTGTGCTATGCGTTTTAGATATATTAACCTCTCTAATACTAAAGAGAATAAATGTATTAATATACTTATTGATTGTATTTTCTTCTATTGCAAATTAGTAGACTTGTAAGTTGTAAATAAGAAAGAAGAAAAGTCCTATAACTTGTCCAGGACCGTATCATGAAGTGGGAGACCTGTTTGTTTTCAAAGTCTACACCCATGTTACCTAAGATGATACCTACTCACCACAGGTAGCTTGTGAGCATTTGAAATACGGCTAGTGTGACTGAGGAACTGAATGTATAATTTTATTCAGTTTAAACTTAAAAAAACTGATACTGAATTCAGTGATTGGAAAACTCCCTTCAGATACTGGAAAAGTGTCAAGTATGTTTGTAACAACTCGGGTCAGTGAAACTACTTCTTCAACTGAACATTCGATGAGCTCTACCTGCTTAGCAAATACACCCAACGGAAATGTAGCGTTCAAATTGGAATATGCTTTAAGTGTAAAGGTAGACACATTTTGAAGACTTACTGTAAAAAACAAACAAACAAACAAAAAACATCAACTATCTCACTAATCATTTTTTATATTGATGGAATGTTGAAATAATATTTTGGGTACATTGGGCTATATTTTTAAATTGTTAAAAAATTTTTAGGTTTTTTTTAATTTTGAGAGAGAGAGAGAGAGAGAGAGTGAGCGGGGGAGGGGTAGAGAGAGAGGGAGACACAGAATCGGAAGCAGGCTCCAGGCTCCGAGCTGTCAACACAGAGTCCGATGCGGGGCTCGAACTCACGGGCCGTAAGATCGTGACCTGAGCCGAAGTCGGACGCTCAACTGAGCCAGCCAGGCGCTCCTATTATATTTTTAAATGTTAAAATGAATTCCACCCCTTTTAGCTTTTAAAAAATATGAGCATCACATGTAGGACTCATATTATATTTCTGTTGGATGGAGTTGGTCTATGGTCTTAGCAGTGTATACCAGCCTGGATAACATCAGTATTTAGACTAGGGGACCCAAGTTACCAGGAGTGGGTATGGGGTGGGGTGGGCTGAGGTCCAAGTGCACCAAGTTATTAAGACCCTTGATAACGGTGAGATCCCGGGAAAGTTTATGCAGCCTTTACATGGCACCAAGGACTATTTTCAAGCCTTGATATATACGAATTCGCTTAGTCCTTGCCACAACCCTATGGTGTAGGTACTACCATTATCCCCATTTTACAGATGAGGTGGAAGCACAGAGGGGCATCAGTGGATATTTAGTAGCAGCTACGTCAAAGTAAAGAAACTGTCGTAATTGGGATATACTCAGAATTTAAAGCGTGCTCTTTCAGAGCTTCCTTGAAATGGCTTCTCTTTACAGATTTGCTTTCAATCTCTCAGACTCTGGAGAACGTTCTCTTCTAAGGACGCAGCCCCCTTTCGCACGCACAAGCGGCTCTCCGAATTGTGCATCTTTCCCAGAATTCCAAGGCCTCTGTTCAAACAATGGGGATCGAGCTAGATAATTGGCCAATAGGAGTAAACGTAGCTGAGCAAATGGATTATTATTACAGGGGTCTCATTTGAGAATTCATCATTTTCTTCTGGTAGAAAGGGTAGTTTAATCTCTCTAAAAGCCTGCCACACCCTGTGATAATTGAGCTGTAGAATTGCACTGCAGAAAGCCCCTGCATTTCTATGGCAGGGGTGCTGATGGAAGTCTTGGAGGGCCCAGGAAGGGCTCCCAGTTGTTCTTCCTATAAATTCACAGGAGAAAACGTGACTAACTGCCTTCAGAGACAGTTAATTTCCTAAGTGCTAGGCTCTGTTCATTCGGAAGAGAACTTAGATTGGCTGATGTTCTAGAAGCAGCAGCAAAGAGACTCAGGCGAGTCCTCAAAGATTACTTGAGGAGCTTGGGTGGTAGGCACTGTGGGTTTTCAGTCCCGGAGAGCAAGCCTTTCCTTTCTTTTATGAGTCTGTCTTAAAATTCAGGTCAGTACTGATGCCAGTTATAATCCCTATTTCCAGAAGGCATTGCCTGCTCTGGTTATGAGACCCAGCATGTGTATGCTGTTAACACATTGGCAAAGCTTTCAAACAGTGTAAGAGGAAGCTCTAAAAATTCAGGAGAATGTCACCGTAATGCCAGTTCTGAGAGGGTAGAAGGGGATGACATGGAAAAGTCTTGAAGAGCAGAACACTGGGAGTGTGACAAATGGTAACTCCCACACTCTCCTGAACACACAGAAGGTGCCAAATAGAAACATCTGAAAGGTCTTACCTTCTGGGACCACAAAATTAAAATGTCCAGGTTTGTGAGTCAGCAGTGACGAAGAGTGGGGAGCAGCTGGTATTAAGACTGATCTAGACCATCGCCACATAAAATGTGGTCCTGACCAGCAGTATCGGCACAACCTCGGTTCTTGTTAGAAATGCAGGTTCGCGGATCTCACCTCGAATCCCTGAATCTCTGGGATTGGCGATCGAGAGTCTGAGTTTTAACAATACCCTGAGACCCGTGCTTCTCAAACTATCCGTGATGAAGGGCAAGTGTTTTGTTTTCCTACTTTTAGAAATTTGTCACTAGCCCATTATTTTGTAAAACATCTTGTTCGGCAAGACAAATTCAGCTCTCCCTGCTATGCTGTTGCAGGGGCATCCATCGCTATACGAGTTTTAGATGCTTACTCTCAACTTCTCTACCTTTCTTATTGGAGGCTGCATGGGGTTGCACCCGTCCACAGACCACACTTTGAGTGTCACTCATGTAAGCCAGTACACTGGCCTTCCTCAGTCTGGAACAATCGCTGTTGCTGCCTGGACCTTACGGACCTCTGCCACGGAATACCTCTGATCTTGTAAGAAGAGAATAGAATCATAGAGATGATTGCTGACCAGACATCCCCCTCCCCCCCCCCCACCACCCCTACTACACCTCTTACCTAGGCTGGTCAGTTACTAAGCTCACTTTCAAAGAACGCTTTTCAGCTAAAACAGACCAGGCAAAATTTTAGTCTTGGATGGATTGCCTTCTTACATTATGGGATTAAGATGGTGAATTACAAAGGCTTGCTTTTCATGCATTACTGTTGTGGTTCATGAGACTCACAGTTGCCCTGAGTACATAGATATGGAGCAAAGTAAATTTATTTTCACGTCTGTCTTCCAAATAGGACTGAGTTTCTAATTTTCTGCTTAAAGGCTATGTTACAGAACTTGGCTGGCCAGATAACATTTGGAGTTCGTCAAATTCTAACTGATGAGTAAACATAGGGACAATGTTTCTCTCCTGGACTTAACTTTCAGAGTTGTCAATGTCAGATGGGCTTGAGGTGTTATAAAAATTTCGCTTTACTTTGCACCCCATTTGGTTATCGTCATCTCATAGCCACATCTCTTAAAATCTTGTTAAAGTACATTAGGGCTTATTACATCTCTTGTTTATATTAGGGATTCAGTAAGAGGAGGTGTCAATGATGTAAACATTACATAAAAGTAAAGGTTTCAGAGATGAAGAAAGTGCTTAATGGAGATGCTTTGCTAGCGGGAAATGAATTCTGATATTATCCAGAACCGGCTCTTATTCTGAGATGCTCCCCACTTACAAAGAGTGTCACACAGCCTTTTAGCAACCTTCAAAAAAAATTTATGATTGTTTACATAAAAGTGTTTCAAACTCTTCATCTGCTATAAATTGTGTACAGCCAAGTGGGTACATTAGGATTTATACTAAATCTCTTTATCTGGTAAGATAAAAGAGATGTTTATAATTTCCCTGAAATGTATTTGTTTCTCCCATGGCTTTAGATAATACTGTTAGCCTTCTAAAAGGAACCATTTAAGAAATAGCTGTTTAACCCACAACGCAAACAGTAGCATAAACCCTTTGGTATTTTCTAATGTCCAAAAATGAACGATGGGGCCTTTTCCAGCTATTTGACCTCTTCTATAAGAAGGGACCTAATGTATGAAGTTTATCCAATTTTTCTACATACCTATGGCGGGGCGCCTGGGTGGCTCAGTCAGTTAAGCTCCGTCTTGATTTTGGCTCAGGTCATGATCTCTCGGCTCGTGGGATTGAGCCCCATGTTGGGCTCTGTGCTGACAGCATGAAGCCTGTTTGGGATTCTGTCTCTGCCTCTCTCTGCACTTCCCCCTACCCCAAATAAATAAATAAACTTAAAAAATAAATCTCTCTCTCTCTCTCTCTATATATATATATATATATAAACATATAAACATATCTATGACAAGCTGTTTTGAACAGTTTCTCATCTTGGTTTCTTGAATTCACCTGTGATGAAAGTATGCCTTAAAGAAATTTAAAACCATGATAAGTTACCATTTACAGCCACCACAGTGGTGAAACAAAGAAAAAGGCCATCAGTAACAAGTGTTGGTGGGAATGTCATACACGGAGCTCTCACACAAGCTGGTGGCGGTATGAATTGCAACAGCTACTTTGGAAAACAATGTGATCTTATGGAGTAAAATAGAACATTCTCCTTCCTGGTGTACATCCTACAGATATTCTCGCACATGTGCACTGGGATATACACAAGAATATTTTTATTAGCATAGTGTCTAACGGCAAAAATTCCCAACGGGACATTCAAAGCCATCTACCGGGAGAAGGGGCGAATTCATATTGTTATATTCACACAACTGCAGCAAAAGTGAGTAAAATAGAGCTCCACGCATCTGCACAGATGAATCTTAAACACATAATATTAGGCAAAAGAGCAAGTTCCAGAAAAATTCTGACAGTAAGATTTCAGTCGAATGAAGCTACCTAATATGCAAAGCTAAGCAATATGCACGAGAGATAAACTGATCAAGAAACACAAGTGAATTATTAACAGAAAGAAAAAGATAACTGTCGTCTTTCGGGGGCGGGGGGCGGGGGGTGGGTGGAAGAAGGGAGTAATCAATGGAGAGTCACATGGTGGAGCTGGAAGGAACTAGTCATGTTTTATTTCTGAAACTGGATGATGTTTACACGAGTGCATGTGAAAAATCAGACAGAGGTGGTATATATATAATTTGCAAGCATGAAATTTTTCATAACACCATAAAAGTAACCGGAAAAAGGGTATGTCCTAGAAAGAAATCACGAGCGCTGTATCTGTTAGGTCCCATTAGGTTATTCTGGGTAACAAGCCATCTCTAATTCACACTGGCTTAGTGAAGCAAGGTTTATTTTTCTTTCACAGCTATGTGTCCAACAAGAGTCATCAGATACTCCTGATTATTGTGGTGACTGAGGGACCCAGGCCGACAGAGCTGCTATGGGAAGGGCCTTATGAGTAATGTCTTTGGGAAAAATTATCGCCCGATCATCGCCTACTAAGGGGATGGGGGGAGGGGAAACGCAACACAGTAAGTCACGCCCTGGCTCCTCCAATTCCTACCTGGAAGTGGTGTGTCGAAGTAACCCATCTTTATTGACCAAGCGAAACCCTGCGGCCCTGCTAACACCCACCGAAGTGGTTAGGAAAGTGCAGCCGTACCGGGTCTCTGGAAAGAGCACCTGAATGTTTGTGAGCAGACCCAATGACCCTAATGACTTCCGTATGACAACGGCCAAATTTTGAGTTCATCGCTGTTTCTCCCGTCCAGAGCCGCAGAAGAACACACAGTTAGGCCTGGTTGCCAGTCTACCTCTGATGAGGATACAAAGTGCCGGATTGGGACACTTCTTGCCTTCATTTTTTTTTTTTTTAATGTTTGTTTATTTACTTATCGAAAATTTTTATTTATTTGAGAGAGAGGGCACAAGTGGGGGAGGAGCAGAGAGGGAGAGAGGGAGACAGAGAATCCCAAGCAGGCTCCACACTGTCAGCACAGATGCCAACGTGGGGCTCGAACTCACGAACTGTGAGACCATGACCTGAGCCGAAATCAAGAGTTGGATGCTTAACCGACTGAGCCACCCTGGTGCCCCAAATGTTTATTTATTTTAGAGAGGGGGGAGCGGCGGAAGGAGAAAGGGACAGAGGATCCGAAGCAGGTGCTGGGCTGTCGGCACAGAACCTGATGTGGGGCTCGAACTCATAAACTGTGAGATTATGACCTGAGCTAAAGTTGGACCCTTAACTGATTAAACCACCCCAATGCCCCCGGAAAGGGGTCTTTCTCGATGGTCTTAAGAGAGAATCCCTTCTGGAGATAGGATGCTTTTATTCCAAACGAAAGCAATATACTTGGAGTAAAACTTCTTACCTGTGGGCCTTCTCTGCTCGTTGTGGAGGCCGAAGGGAAAGATAGTCAGTGGTCCACTTCCCAGAACTGGGGAAAGTCAGGCTGTGGTGGCAGTAAAGGTGGGTAGAGGATGGTGGGTAGGGATACCAACAGAAACCCATGCTTATTTGAAAAGGTAGCCACTAGTAGTTACAAATTCATGGCCAAGATCTGCCCCTTCCTTTGTGTCAGAATTCCAGTGCCTCATAGATGTCAGACACACCTGCATCCGGGCAATCAGAGGAATGAGAAAATACATATCACCCATGAAACATGAGTGGTGAGGCCAGCTGCCAAAGTCTTGCCCCCAGGGGTGGGGCAAAGTTCCCCAGCCTCCCCTGCAGTTAGGTTTGGGTCAGGGAATCTGGATTCTGGATTCTGGATCCTGGTGGACATGATGTGATGTCCAGACCTGGCCGTAAAAGAGCAGCACCGTATCTCATACTTTGTGACTTCCCTTGGCTTTGGGCCCAAAGCAGAGGAACCATTCTGAGGAGGCAAGCAGATGGTAGGAGCCTGGGTCCTCAAATCACCTCAGTGAAGGCTGGCCGCTGAAAACCCAAGAGGATGATGATATGAGAAATAAATAAGCCTTTATTTCGCGAAGCCAGTAGGATCTGGGGGTTTTTAGTTTCATCAACTAGTGTTCCTTCACTATAAATAATGTAAGGGACCACAGCCCCTTTCTGCAAAGCTACTGCTGGCAAAGACCTCTGCTGGGCTGAATTCAGATACTTCTCTGGAACGAGTTCTCCTGGTATATAAGAGAGGCTTGCCATCTTTTTTTTTTTTTTACTACTCTCAAAATGGGTAGGCAAGCCAGGCCTGCTCATGTGTAGGTGATCATTCAGAGTTAAAATTATAATTTGAGCACATATAAATGCTTCAACTGATTTTAAATTTTTCTTTCCATTCAGACTTTATGGTTGTCTGGGATTTTGAACCTTGGCTTACCTCTGCAAATGATTTAAGAGCTGGGTATTTTTTAGCAGAAGGTGTGATATGATTTAAGAGATGATATAAGAATTCTGTAAATTTCTGGACAGGCTACTTTATATGCTTTAGGGTCAGTTAGGCATAATAAGCCCATTGAATGAAGGAGGATACAGGTTCCAAATGCTACTTTATGTTTGTGGAATGTGGAGAGGGAAATGCCCAGAGTGAAAAAGGCTGGAGTCCAGAGTAGATAAGCAGGCAAGATGATGGTCAGAAGGGAAGTTGTCCATCGAATATATATATATTTTTTCCAATAAGAAAAGAAAATGAGGATTGTAGTCATTGTTATAAGACCCGCAAGGTGACACTCTCGTGCCCATGATGCAGGTGTAAACGCCATCATGTTTAAGAGGCTTACTCTTCCTTGCTTATTCATGGTCCCATAGAACCTTGAGAAAACTGTAATGGCGGGCGGCCTCCCAAGAAGAGTTAGGGACACGCCAGGTCAAGCATCTGAAGTGCTTGGCCCTTGTCACACAGAGCCTTGCATTCTTGCTCCATATATGCATGTCCCCGAAACAGCCTGGTGACTGCTTGACTCATGAGTCAGGAGCCAAAACCTAGATCTCCATCCCGTTGCTTGTTGTAAGGGCAGCTCTGGGCAACATTCCACAACCCTCAGCTTCAGCACCCACATCTACGATGTGAAACTCCACAGGAATTTCGTTGGGGGCAAGTGAGGTGATCTACCACACGGGAAAACAACGACAGCCATGCCTGGCATGTTCGTAGCATTCAGTAACATTTGCTCCCTTCATTCCTTCCTCAATTTGATACGACGTTCCTTGAGGGAAAGAGCAGAGCACATTCATTTCGCATCGCCCTAAGGGCCTGGAGCCCCGTTGGGAAGATGGGAGGCTAGATAAATAGCTATTGAATGTGCACATGCTAAGGGCCAGTGGTGAGGCTTCGGGGTTAATCGCTGAACCTTAGTAATTAAAATACTGACCTTGCCCCAGTCCCCATGAAAGCTCCCGTAAGATGCGGGTATTAGGTGGGTTGTAGTGGCATCAGCATTTAACAGAGACTCCAGTGACAGAGGCTGGAAAGCTAGAAAATTTATTTCTGTCTCCTGTAAAAATCTTAATGGGCCGTGCAAGGCTGGGGTAATGGCGCCATTGTGAGCAGGGGAAGAGGAGAGAGAGAGAGAGGGAGACATGGAATCCGAAGCAGGCTCCAGGCTCTGAGCTGTCAGCCCAGAGCCCGATGCGGGGCTCGAACCCACAAGCTGTGAGATCGTGAGCTAAGCCGAAGTTGGATGCTTAACCGACTGAGCCACCAGGGCACCCCCAGAGCTACCAGGCAGGCGTGAATTACCCATTTATGTGTGAGAAATAAATTTCTTTCTTAAAATGTGCATTATTTTGGATCTTTGTTATCTATAAGTAGATCTATATCCTAAGGGATGCAATCGGGCTGGTGTGCCTGAGTGTGGCCACGTGTAAGCTGCAGAAACTTTTACCCTCTGCTCATATTATTACCCCCCGGGGGGTGAGCGGTCCCTCTCTCACGAGCCGCTACCCTGACTGGCGGGGGACTATTCTCTCCACCCAGCTGTGACTTCATTCTATTATGCTAAAATTTAGATCAGGGGTGAGTTAATATACCAAATTGTACCCCAGTGGCTTCCAATTTATTCTCTTCTCACTTACAGGGTCAGGCCCCGTATACTTAACATCTTATATATACTAGCAATACAAATTGTACGAGACTCTTAAACAATATCAGGCCAATCAGAAGTAACGAGATGATAAAACACAGTCCTGCCTTGCTACAGGAAATCTCGGTATGTGAAAATTCAGATATATTTGAAGTGATAATGCCTGTACAAAAAGATTGATTCCTTTATAAAGTAAGCAGAGTAAGAGGTGTGTCCACCTAATAATTTGCTGAGTATCTAAATACTTTTAAATAGTGACATTGCCTGACACATTTTTTTTTTTTAATCTTCATTTATTTTTGAGAGAGAGACAGAGTGTAACCTGGGGAAGGGCAGAGAGAGAGGGAGACACAGAATCCGAAGCAGGCTCCAGGCTCTGAGCTATCAGCACAGAGCCCGATGCGGGGCTCGAACTCACGAGCCGTGAGATCACGACCTGAGCCGAAGTCAGGCGCTTAACTGACTGAGCCACCCAGGCTCCCCTCCTTACACATTTATAATATTGTGTCCAAATTACCTCGAATGTTCACATAATCCATCTGTTACGCAAAATGAGATACCCAGCCCAAACAGCCATGTTGGGTCCAAATACAATAGTTGAAAATTCATCCATGTGATGTTGTTTTTCCAATGTTACTGCTCTGGCAGTAACAGCAAGAATGAAAACCAGGAAGGAACAGTAAGGAAATATTACCTAACAGTGAAGGAATTAAGATGGTGGTCCAGTCTATACAAGACAAGACTTCACATTTCTTCCCGTTATGTTTTTTCACAGTTTGGGCACTTTCCCCGCCCTCCACTACCTTTTAGAGTTTATACTGTCTGTACTTGATAGTTTATACTGTGTATATTTTTAATGTCATTTAAAAAGTCTCAACTCTAGGCAATCTCCCTTCTCACGCTGTAGCTATGATACCACAGAAGGGTGGAACTCACTTAATTATGATCCTTTAAGGCAAGACCTCCAGCCTTCATATACAACAGCTTGAACTTCTAATAACACAGGGAAATAAATAGAAAAAGTGCCTGGAAGGGGAGACCAAGATTTTCATCTGGGCTGTCTCTCATTATGAGTTTTTAGAAAAGAAAAAAAAAAAAAAAAAAAAAAAAAAAAAAAAAAAAATATATATATATATATATATATATATATATATATATAAAACTGCTTTAAGGGTGCCTGGGGGGCTTAGTCAGCTGAGCATCTAACTCTTGATTTCTGCTCAGGTCATGATCCCAGGGCTGTGAGATTGAGCCCTGAGTCTGGCTCTGAGCATGGAGTCTGCTTAAGATTCTCTCTCTCCCCCTCTGCCCCTCCCCCACTCGTTCCCTCCTCTCCCTCCTCGTCCACCTCCTCCTCCTCCCTCTTTATCTTTCAAAATAAATACATAAACTTAACGATAACAACAACAAAAGAAACAAAAACCTGCTTTAATGATCTATTATCTCCCTTTTCTCCAGGAAGCACACTTTTCTGGATGTGAAGGCTGCATCTTTTTACACTCATGAATCCTGGAGAAGTCCACTTGTTGTGAGCAATTACGTCCCTCATCAGCTTTGGAGACACAGCTTCCATTTGCAGCTCCAGCTGCCTCTTCGTGGGGGAGGGAAGGCCCTGGCAGCTGTCCAAGGCTGCACACCAAGCAAGAAAATCAGTTTGCAAAGAGCGTTGAGTACCAGCTCCACCGGATTAGGCCAGGAGAAGTGAACCGTTCAGAACCGCTCTCTGGTTTATTATCTTCTCTCCCGTTCCCAGGGAGTATCTTCTACAGATAAGCAGGGATGGGAAAACGTATCAGCACTCTAAATGCAAGTTTACCGAAAGAAATTCAATTAGCAGAGGGAAAACCATATGTAGATACAGACGATGTAGGACTATACCCACAACTCTTACACCTATAAGCTCTTTTCTGCCTAGAATATCTGCCGTAAGGCCCGTTCACCTCACTCTGCCTCTGGGCAGCAGGCGGCCCTCCGCTTTCCAGGCCTCATCCAAGGCTGCCTCACTCGGGGGTTTACACGTTCAGCTTTATCCTGGCAGACCTTCTGGAGACTTCTCCAAGACTCCAGCGGACGTCCGCCTCGGGGTTTTGGCGCGCCCGGTTTCGGGCTTCCCCGTGGTGCTGGCTGAATTATAGTGCACCCCGCCTGGAAGAAAGACGTGGAGAACCCGCATTCAGATTCACCGCTGAAGTGTCACTTTGCTGTTTTGTCTTGCCTTTGAGTTGCTGGCTCACCTCCTGTCTCCGTCTATCTTTACACTGCACAAAGCAGACCTGAGAAAAATTCAAACAGTCCCTCTCTCTGCTTCAGGAGTGACCACCTACCCACAGGCCAGGTGCTGCCGGCCTGCATTCTTCTGCCTGGCGGACCCCTGGACACGAGCTCTGGTAGCCACTTTCCGTTCTGCCTTTTGTTTACTTCCTGCCCACACCATAGACGCTGGTTGAGAGTGGAGAACAGTGGAGTGGAAAGGAGAGAGCTCTGAACTTGAAGTCATAGCCGTTCTAATCCTCCCGGCCCGAGGCCTTAGTGTCTGTGTGACCTTTAGTTGTCATTTAACCTCACTGAGACTCAGTTTCTTCATCTGTAACATGGACATCCACATGCTCCTGCTCAGGTACCAGGGGCCAACAGAAACTCCTTCCCCAGAGATTTCCCCTCAGACCTAGTCTCCATATATATGTATTTAAAGATTTATCGCATGTATTCTGCTTAAGAGCTAAGAACCAGACTCCTTTAAGAAAGTAGAAATAGGGGAGCCTCGGTGACTCAGTCGGGTAAGCGTCTGACTCTTGATTTCAGCTCAGGTCATGATCTCACGGTTCGTGAGATTGGGCACCAATTCCGGCTTCGTGGTGACAGTGTGGAGCCTGCTTAGGATTCTCTCTCTCTCTCTCTCTCTCTCTCTCTCTCTCTCTCTCTCTCTATCTTTGCCCCTCCCCTGCTTGCTCTGTCTCTCTCTCAAAATAAATAAATAAACTTAAAAAAAAAAAAAGAAAGTAGAAACTGAAGCTGACATGAATATCTGGAGAATTTCTGATAATGTGTTGTGCTGTTTAATTGAATTACTTGATAGAAAACAATTCAGCAGCGCTGGGTGCCTGGTGGAGGCCCCACAGGTGAGCCCTCTTCTCTCTTCCTTATGACACATTTTCATCTCCAGATCTGGAACAGAAGTTTCTAGGAAACCAGGGAAGAGAAAGTGAAAAGTATCAAATGCCCAGGAAGGCATTTGGAATATTGGGTTTCTTTCCTTTTTTTTTTTTTTTTCTTAATGTTTGTTTGTTTATTTATTTATTTTTGAGAAAGAGACAGAGAGAGAGAGAGAGACAGAGGGGCAGAGAGAGACACACACACACAGAATCCAAAGCAGGCTCCAGGCTCCGAGCTATCAGCATAGAGCCCGATGTGGGGCTCAAACTCGTGAGCGGTGAGATCATGACCTGAGCTGAAGTGGTACGCTTAACTGAGCCACCCCGATGCCCCATGGGTTTTCTTTTACAGAGCAGCCTTCTGGACATGTGTTCCCTTGAAGCAGAAAGGGTAAAGTTAAATCCCCCTGATCTCATTCTGTTCAGGAGTGAGCACAGCAGGTGCACAAGTGGATCCACATACAGCTTCGTCCAAACTCCTCCACTGTGATCCCAGGCAAGGGAGCGTGGGCACACCTAAGGCGCCTGTTAAGCCAAGGAGAAGACCGGTGCAACCTGTGGTCATTTACAAAGCCACATGACCACACCTGTGACAACTACAATGGCTCCGAGAGGTGGCTGTGGGTGCAAAGGGGAGCTGACGCGCTACTGCAGAGGAATTCCTTCTTTAGAAAGCCCTCCCGTTTCTCTTGGTGTGTGCTTTGTGTTAGCAGCAAAGAGGTGGGACTTGGGTCCCATGCAGCGTCCCCCATGCCGCCCAGACGGGCCATTCTGCAGTGTTCTGGGTGTCAATTCTGAATCAGAGTCTCCCGCAGAGAGATGGCTGGCTGGCCTCTTATCCAGCCGTCCCATGTGCACGTTTACCGAGTGCCTATTGTGTGCCACAGTATTTTTTAGCACTCTGCTGGTCTTAACTCATTAATTCCTCACAGCACCTCCAGAGGCGGGCACCACTTTTATCCCTGCTGCACAATCGAAGAAACTGAGGCAAAGGGAGCTGTAGCTTTCTTTGTGTCCTCTTTGCTAGAAATTGTTTTTGGTTTGTGGTTATTGACTTGAAGGTGGCAATTTCCAGGGGAAAAGTTTTCTTTAATTGTTTTAAGTTTATTTATTTATTTTTGAGAGAGAACACAAGCGAGGGTGGGGAGTAAGAGAGACAGAGAGAGAGAGAGAGAGAGAGAGGCACAGAATCTGAAGCAGGCTTCAGGCTCTGAGCTGTCAGCACAGAGCCCAACGCGGGGCTTGAACTCATGGACATGAGATCATGACTTGAGCCGAAGTCTGACACTCAACTGACTGAGCCACCCAGGCATCCTTCATTGCTGTTTTAGAATACTAACCTATGATCATTTGGTATATGTTAAGGGTAAGACTCAATAGTTCAAAAATAAGTGATTCTTCTCTATCTTAGTATTCTCATTATTTCTGGCCATTTGTTTTAAGATCTATGGAATGTTCCATATCTGGAAGGGCCCCTAGTTAAATGGCAGTCTCTAGATCCGGATACTAATTTTCATCTCTACTTTCTCAAGAAAGCCTGGCTTTTGCCTATTCAATGGAATTCTTGTAGTACGCAAATCTTAAAAAAACACATGGAGATGAAAAATAAGGGCTTGGGCGAAAGGGTTTTTCCTCAGCTGCTGGGGACCCAGCTGGGCCGCGTGGACGACACAGAAGAGAGGTCTTTGGAAGTAGGTGGCCACAGCGGATACGACTCATTCAGTCCACGTGGTCAGTAAAGACGTGGGCGGAGGTGTGAGATGTCCCCTAGTCCTTACAGTCCACTGGGTGCAGTTTAGATCCCAACAATTCTCATCTTCTACGGGCTCTTTCTGATCGCAGCCCGGATCCAATGACTGGAAACAAAGGAATTTCACTTACTCCTGAGCGCGGGCAAGACCCTGGAAAGAGCATGTGTAAATCATCAAGAGTAGAAAACACAGCTTCAACCATATGTAACTGGTGAGTGTAACAAGACTGCTTGTGACATAAACAAAACACAGCATGACAGTCTTTCCCCCAACAAACCTTTAAGCTTGATTCAGTGGGATTAATTGTCTCCTGCCCGGGGATGTGAACTCTGGCACATCTTACCGCTTTTGCCTCCAATCTTATATAAAAGATACTCCAAGGTCCTTTAGGTTGCAAACACAATCTCCATTCAGTAATTAGAATGTCATGGCGCAGATGTTAATCAAAACTTTGAACGTGAAGGCATCCAATTGTCTGACTTCCTTCAGTTCTGACCTGCTTCAGGCGTGGTCCTCTTGTCTCCACCCCTCCCTGTTCACTCCCTCCCTCCTCTCCTCCCTCCTCACCCCCTGCTCACTCCCCTCCCTCCTCACCCCCTCCTTGCTCAAGCCCTTACTCACTCCCCTCCTTGCTTACCTCCCTCCCTCTTTCCTCTCCTCCCTCTTCACTCCCTCCCTCCTCCTTCCCTTTCTTCCTCCCTCCCTTTTCTACTCATCCCTGCTCATTTTCCTACCTCTCACACCCCTCGTTCCTCACTCCCCTCCCTCCCCACCCCTTCCCTGTTCAACCTCCGTTCACTCATCTCTCTGCTCACCTCCCAGCCCTCCCTCCCGCATCCTTCCTCCTCTCCCTACTCACCCCCTGCTCACTCCCTTCCCTTCCCATTACCCTCCTTACCTCCTCCCTGTTCAACCTCCTGCTCGCTCACCTCTCTGATCACCTCGCAGACCTCCTTCCTCCCTCTCTTCCCTCCCCCCCTCCTTCATCCCCTCCCTACTCACTCCCTGCTCACCTCCCTCCCTTCCCATTCCCTCCTTACTCACCCCCTCCCTGCTCACCCCCCTGCTCACCTCCCTCCCTTCTCGTTCTCCTCCTTCCTCACTCTCTCCCTCCTTCCTCCCCTCCTTGTTTATCCCTTTGTCACTCCCCTCCCTACTCACTCCCCTCCTTCCTCACCCCCCTGGTCACTCCCCTCCCAGCTCACTCCTGTCCCTCCTCACCCCCCATTCACCCCTCCCTCCTCCTTCCTCTCTCCTCATTCTTTTCCCTCCTCACCCCTCCTCCCCACTTACTCCCTGCCTCCTCCCCTACCTCCTGACCCTCTCTCTGCTCCCCTCCCTGCTCTCCTCTGGTCTTATCTCCTCCCTCTTCATCTCCCTTCCTCCTCACCCCCTCCCTGCTCACCTCCCTTGCTCACCTTGCTCACCTCTTCCTCCATGTATACTTTTGTGAACACCAAAGAGAGGAGAGGGAGGGAGGGAGGGGAGCTTAGTTTTCCCTGGGCCTGAAGCTACCGTCCCTAATTAGGTTGCCGATGATTAAAACAGACCTTTCCTCCGTGGCTACGTCTTTGGGCTCTTTGAAGTACTCCACTGAGCTCTTCTCCCATAGCTTCCGTTCCCCATGTGGATTCACCTCTGTTCCAGTGGGCCATGTGGAATCTCCCCTTAGCTGCTGGCTGTCCAGTGAACTCCTTCTGCTGGGATGTTCTTACCGTAGGCAGCCAGATGGGCTGGGTCTCTCTCTGGCATGGCTCACATCACCTCTCCGGATCCTCTGCCCCGCCAGCCCTGAGGATGCGGGCTGACCCCATCACAGAGCACTCTCCCAGCGTTAGCACCAGAAGAGTGAGGCAGCTCCTTGCTCTTTGGACACATTGCCCCTGCAGAAGGCAGGCCTTAGGTAACACTTCATCCTGGCATTCTTAGTCATGGGTTGGAAACCGGTCCTTGGTGTATAGCCGTTGCCATTTCCAAATTTTCTGAGGGGTCCTTGAAACTCTCTAGCAGCCTCTCGCTCTACACCCTTCAGGGTGGAAGATGGTACCCCTGCCATTCTCCCAGATGAAGAGGATGGGCGTTCACGGGACGGTAGCACTTCTTGTGAAAAGGAAAAGAAAGATGGAAAGAGAAGGAAAAACCTTGCTAATTTCCTTGGTCTCCTTTTATACTTTTGATCTGACTGAAAGCTTCAAGATTCACGGGACAAGTTTTCGAGGCCTTTCCAAATGGTTGTATGTGAAGCTGAAGGTCTTACCTTGCTTCCACTTTGACATATTACATTCGTTACATCACTCTGTAGAAGCAGAGGCTGGAAGAATTCAATGCTAACACGCTGTCATGCGTATTATCCCAAGTAGCTCTCATCAACTAGATATGAGCCTCTTTTCTGCCCCTGCCCAGGGACATGAGGTACACGATTTGGGCCTGCCAACCTCAGAGCCACAGAAGAATAAGACTGTTGGGACCAGTCCTTTTTATTTATATTTATATTGTCCTAGACAAGGCCAGCACTTCTAACAGGTTGGGTAATGGAAGGGTAGGGGGTTTCAGCTCATTGAGGGGAGGAAGAGAAATTAATTTTTATCTTTTTTGGCCCCAGTGTTTCAATGTACAGGGTGAGGTGGGAAGGGAGAGGTGCATATTCCTTGGCATTTACAGGGAACTCACTGGTCACCCCGGTAACGAATCATAACCCCCAGTCAGCCAGGTCACAAATCCCACTGTGGCATACTTCACTTTGCGGGCTACCGTGCTCTCTGTTAACATCATGATGCTACATTACAAACAACCACAAGCTCAGGGGCCTCTATGAGGCAATGTCTGTTGTTTATGTATATGTCAGAGAGTTCCCCTGGGGATTGGCCAGATGGTTCTGCTGATCTGGCCGGGCTCACTCTTGAATGGAGGTTGAGTGAATGCTGGCCAATCTAGGCCCACCTCGGCTGGGATTGACAGGAAGAGATCTGGCTCTGTTTCACATAAATCTTCTCCTATAACAGGCTAGCTCGGGCAGACACAGGTGCAAAAGTGGGTGGAGATCTGCAGGAATTCTTGAGGCCGAGTTCTTGGAACTGGCACACTTTTCTTTTCTTTTCTTTTCAAGTTTATTTATTTTTGAGACAGAGAGAGGGAGAGAGAGAGAGACAGAGACACAGGCAGAAAGAGAGAGGAAGAGACATGAAATCCCAAGCAGGCTCTGCACTGTCAGCATACAGCCTGATGTGGGACTCGAACTGATGAACCGTGAGATCATGACCTGAGCCCATTGGATGCTTAACCGACTGAGCCGCCCAGGTGCTCCTGGCACTCTTATTTTCAACTTGGACATCCTGTATTTCTTATTTGCCAAATCTGGCAACCCTATATTTCATTCTACTGGCCCAGATAAGTCCTGTGGCTGAGCCCAAAGGGGAGGGCCAGGGCAGATCGCCCTGCCCACAGCAGAAAGCCTTGCAGTTACCTGGCAAAGGGCAAGGACCTAGGGATGGCTAGAAATGCAATCAACCTACCCCCTGGGCTTTTCTATAAACTTTTGTCTTTCTGGCTAAGGACAGTCATATTTATAGTGGTCTCCCTCATGGTCTCTTCACCTGCATTGCTTAACAGTTGACATTGACTTTGTAAGTGGCCATACTCCCTTGCTAAAGTGACTCCTGCCCTCGTAAAAGCTTTGCAAACAGATGATTCAAAGTCCTGCTTTGGCACCGTGATGAATTTCATCACTTTTGGTCCTTTTGGTCCCAAAGAGTCAAAAACAGTAACTGTGAACTCTGACAATATCAGGGTATTATGGTGCCAGGATCACTGGTGAGTAAGAATGACAAGTGAGAGGGAAGAAAGAGGCACAGAGCCAAATGGGGGCTACAGACTTTGGAAGACAGAGCCAAGGGGTGGCAGGAAGAAGCTGGCAACGAGATTGTAACTCAGGTCATGGTTTCCAAGCCTGCTTAACCACCCGAATCACCTGGTGATATTCTACATTCCTTAGGTCCCTGTGAGGACTGGGGACTCCTAGTCTTTATCGATCTTAGAGACAGAAATCCAGTTCCTCAGGTTTTCTCCACGTCAGTGTTAGTGGGATCATACCCTTTGATGGAATTAAGATTAGCTGGAAACCTCCCTCCTTGAAAACTAATTGCACGTAATTCTTAGTTAAACTCTCTTTTTCTCAGCTGTATTTCATTAATTTATGGCCACTATCTCTCTGCATTAGAGATAATGATTACAAAAGTTGTGTTTGACTTTTCATATATTTGCTTACATTTTTGCCTTGCGCATTCCCCCAGAGAGATAGCGTACCGGTTCGGTGTTAGTGTGGAATAGTCAGAATTTTTCTGATATTTAAGTATTTGTTTTGTTAAAACAGTACGTTGTGAGGACTGGAAGAAGAGGGAGTAGCTATTAGCATGATTTAATTTTATTGCTTTTGGAGTAGCAAATGTTCATTGACTTGCAGACAAATTATTTTATTTCTCTGAAAAACTGTAGTACACGAGTGACGGCCGATGATGTGTTTTCTTGGCAAGTACTTTTAAGAAGACTATTTCTTTTCTTTAAAAACAAATTTTTTTTTTTAATGTCTAGTTTTGAGAGACAGAGAGACAGAGCACCAGCGGGGGAGGGGAGAGAGAGAGGGAGACACAGAATCCGAAGCAGGCTCCAGGCTCTGAGCTGTCAGCACAGAGCCCGACGCGGTGTCTAACTCATGAATCGTGAGATCAGGACCTGAACCGAAGCCGGACACTCAACCGACTGAGCCACCCAGGCGCCCCTTAAGAAGACTATTTCTGGGTGTGTCTGGGTGGCTCAGTCGGTTGAGCGTCCGGCTTCGGCTCAGGTCATGATCTCTTGGTCTGTGAGTTCAAGCCCCGCGTCGAGCTCTGTGCTGACAGCTCAGAGCCTGGAGCCTGCTTCGGATTCTGTGTCTCCCTCTCTCTGACCCTCCCCTGCTAGTGCTCTGTCTCTCTCTCTCTCTCTCTCTCAAAAGTAAATAAACGTTTTAAAAAAGTTAAAAAAACAAAAGACTATCTCTGATTGTAAAATGCCAAGCAAATTCTTGGGAAGAAGCTGCATATTTCTTCAGTGTGTTCATAGTGGTTCACTGTACCTTTTCCATTTTGTCTGTGCTCCTTAGAAATCCTTTATCTATTTATAGATAGAAATACTTTATCTATTTTTCTTTTTCCTGCTTTAAATGGAAATACTCTGTGGAGAAACCACTTTATATATCTGTATTACCCTCTTGATCAGTTCATTAAAACTTATTTTTAAGAGTTTTTGCGTAGCTTGGACTTATGACCCTAAACACTTAAAGTCAACAGCGTGTCAGAGACTATGTAGTGCAAAGTACTGACATTTTGTAAGCTTTGACAATAAAGGGTAAAGATCTATATTCGTTTAGAAACTAATATTGGAAAATAATGCCTTGTAATTTTATAGCATATCATCTAGTTGATTCTCAAAATAACCCTTGTGTGATATAGGCAGTGAGGTAGCCGTATCCCCATGTCCATGATGAGAAAACTGAAGCTCAGAGAGGTTGGGTGAATTGGCCAGTGTCATCCTGGTATATTGGAGAAGTAGGATAGGAATCCAGGTTTTCTGCTGCTAAGTCCCGACTTTTTACGTTACAGCGTTATGACTTCTAAGACAGAAGTGGTTAGTTAGGGTGAGGCCTGGACACACAAAGATGAATGAGACATCATCCCTGTTTTCAAGGGCTCGTTGGGAAGTTCACTGGGAGACCAATCAAAGCGTACTTTGCAGTACGGTTTGGTAAGGACCAGGATAGGAGCTGCAGAATGAGGGTGCAAGGGAAGGGGGCCCTAATTCTGTCGGGATTGGGAGCGGGGAAGAGCGTAAGCTCCCGTCATTACAAGAAGGAGTTTCGGTCCATGTTAGTTTTTCTCTTCCACAAGGCCTGAACATAGAGGAGGAAGTATTTGGGGCACCTGGGTGGCTCAGTCGGTTAAGCTTAACCGTCTGACTTGGGCTCAGGTCATGATCACTCAGTCTGTGAGTTCCAGCCCTGCGCCGGGCTCTGTGCTGACAGCTCAGAGCCTGGAGCCTGCTTCCAATTCTGTGTCTCCTCCTCTCTCTGCCCCTCCCCTTCTCATGCTCTCTCTCTGTCTCTCAATAATAAATAAATGTTTTTTTTTTAAAAAAGAAGAGTAAGTGTTTTTGTTGTGTTTGTTTCCCCCGTGGTCAGGAAACTGAGCGATTGAGGAATTGAATTGATGGTATTGAACGCAGCCACTCCAGCTGAGCAAGAAAGTCTGTGGCAATTGAGGAATTCATGGTCTGGGTGTAAGGGGCGCTCCCAGTGAAAGGCAGGAGGGGTAAAGCCTGTAGAGGTAACGATGACTCCAGCCTTTGCCCCCACCTGAAGCTTCAGACAGTCATTGTGGCAGATGGTATTTTCCAGAGATGGCCACAGCGATGTCCTTTGTTCCCCATGCTCCTTAACAGTATGACCTTCTGTTCCACTATCGAGAGGATGAGTCTAATTCTTCCCTGGAATTTGGGTGAACTTGTGACTGCCTTAAACAATAGAGTATTTAAAAGGGATGCTGTGATTTCCAGGGCTGGTTGCAAAAAGGTAGACAGCATTGTTTGCTGGGACGCTTTTACTTTATTTGGGCTACTTTCCATAAAAAATAACATCAATATTCCAAGGATGAACCATTTATGTATCTCTTCTCTCTCATGATCTCTATTATCTGTCTATCTATCTATCATCTATCTAATCATCTATCCATCTATCATATATCTCTCTTAATATGAGAGAAAATGTTTCTACATTTGTTCTATTTTACTCTTTCTTTCTTTATTTTTCTTTCTTTTCTATTAGAGTCACATTATGGATATGTTAAATTTGTTTATACACAGGGTCAGAAATAAAAGTTGAAGTTGAAAATAGATCTGTTTGTTTATTAAGAAGACTGCACAGGGCCCCTGGGCGGTTCAGTTGGTTAAGTGTCTGACTCTTGATTTCCGCTCAGGTCATGATCTCACAGTTTGTGAGTTGGAGCCCTGAGTCAGGCTCTATGCGGACAGTGCTGAGCTTGCTTGGGATTCTCTGTCTCTCTCTGCCCCTCCCCCATTCTCTCTCTCTCTCTCTCTCTCTCTCTCTATCAGAATAAATAAGCATTAAAAAAAAAAAAAGAAGAAGAAAAGACTGTACAGAAAGAAAAAGACTGGTGGACAAGGGCAATGTTGTGCCCCGTCCTAAACGAAGTTAATGTTTATGCCTCCACAATCTTATGTTTTGAGGCTTTTCTCTATCTCTCTGGTTTCTCAGGCTCAGTCTTTTTATTGCACTTTTTGCTCTGTCCATCCCTTACTTATTGCTGGTTTCCATGGTTACTGCCTAGGCCCTCTTTTCCTTCCTGTTTATTCCTTTTTCTTCCCATATTTTCCCTTTCTCCCTCCCCACGCTCCAAGGGTGATCTTGTCCTCTCTCTGGGCTTAATTACTATTTCTTGCGGATTGTCATTAACTCCACAAGCATTTATTGAGTGCCTTCTGTGTGCCAGGCATTCTTCTGAGAGCCGGGGATACAGTTTTAGCTTAACATTTTTTAGTGGTTTTATGCTTGTGAATTTTATTTTCAACTGGCAATGATCATCGCAGAAATTCAAATATTATTGTATAAATTTACATTAACATAAAATATGTGTTCTGAAGACGACGAATGTTTAGGAAAAACTGAGAAACTGGTTAACAGCTTGAGCCAGCAGACTTTTTCCTACCTCTTAACTTGGAAAGAGTATCTGTTTATCCTTGGTATTAAGGTAGCATGATTGATGAGAAAATAATTTTCCCTTTTTGACACATATTGCACTGGGTAGGATGCAGTTGGGAAGTCCCTTGTGATGACAGCTATTAATGGCAGAAAACCTGTTTGAGGCAGATGCCAGGAGGGAAAGAACTAGGAAGTGTCATCTTTTACTCTGGTCTACTTGGCTCTCGCATGTCGTGGATTGTACCAGATCCCTGCGGGCCAGGTTTCTGGACTTTAGATTATCTTGATTGACTTCTTTCTTGGACTGGAGTTATTTGGTAATGTTCACAGGGACTTTCCAGAGGAATAACTAGGAAAAATAGCATAAAACCATTCATGCAGTTGAAAGCAGACATCTTTGGTGATATTTATATTGGGCAGAGAGACTGTGCCTTATTTTGGGTTATGTATAAAGACATTCTTGGCTTCCAGAATTCTAACCCTAATGTAATTTGCAAAATTATTTGGTTTGGAAAGACGTGGAAAAGCAAATTTTAAATTGTCACGTAGTTTTTACTTTCGATCCATTGAGGAGCTTAAAAATCAACATGAAATTTAAAAAAATGCAAAACAGTTCATCTTTAAAAAAAAAAAAAAGGTCCATCAAAATCAAAACAAACAGCCAACATCTTTTCCTAGACTATTTGCTTCTAGACTTTTTGGTGTTTTTTCTTTTTCTTTTTTGAGTTTATTTACTTATTTTGAGAGAGAGAAAGAGAGCATGTGCCGGAGGGACAGAGAGAGGGGAGAGAGTGAATCTCAAGCAGACTCCATGCTGTCAGCACAGAGCCTGATATGGGGCTTGAACCCATGAACTGTAAGATCATGACCTGAGCTGAAATCAAGAGTCAGACACTTAACTGAGCGACCCGGGCACCCCTGTTTTTTATCTTTTATTGGCATGCTGTTTAGGACTCTTCTTCCTTTTGAACTCAAGACACCAAACGGCTTTGTTCTGAAATTGTTTTCCACCAAAGCAGCTGGTGGTCTGTTAAACACAAAGAGGTGCTTAACTTTTACAAAGCTTCCCATCCTCTTCTTCTATCCCCGTTCTGCTGTTCTCTAACACCAATCAGGACTAATCATCTTCAACTGTGTCTCCTGAGGTACTCTCTGGTATTTTAATACCAAAGACCTTTAGGCCAATTATTAAATCACACCCAACCATAGTGACGGGTTTTATTGCAGGCAGCTACTTTGAGTTTCCTTTTATTTTGCTTGGTCAAGAAGTTTCCAGTTAAACTGATGAGAAACACAAATGCATCTGTGATAGGGATGGGATAGAAAATAGGCAGGAGAAATTAATAACACAGTGGAGGGCATGTTTGGGTAGGAGCAATAACAAAACTCATAAAATTTCTTTGAGGCATGGTAACTGCTGAGTAAAGCACAGTGAAGTAGGAAGGAGGGAACACATCAAAACACCTAGCATGTGTCAGTCTCTGTGCAAAGGTTTTCCTAACCTTTCTTATTCACATCTCGCAACAAAATTAGGGAGTGATTATCATCCCTAACTCACAGATGAGAAAGTGCAAGTTCAAAGATGTGAGACAATCTGCACCAGATCACCCAGCTCGTAAATGACAGGGCCAGGATTTGAACCCAAATCTGAAGCCAGAAGCCTTGCATTTTTCCAGCACACCACGAATCCCAAATGATGCATGCTACCCATTGACTGATTTCATGATGCATCAAGAAAGAGTGGGCCAAAGTGTCCTTGTAATTGCTGGCAATGTGACATCTCACCTCCCTAAGTGAAAACACTTGGATGAATGACCTTCACGGAAAATTAGGAAAACCATTTACGGTCTCCAGACATCAGCCCAAGAAACAGTCTTAACACACAGATTGACAGTCCTCATCTGTGGCATCAGACAACCAGCTGAAAAGCTGAGCCTCTTACTGTCTTGGTAGAACTAGAGAAACAAGGAAGCGTGGTGTGGTTTTCTGCGTGGATGAAAAGAAAGAAAAAAGTGGCTGGTTGTAAGGTTGCGGCATCTCGATGGCGTGGTTCGCCTCTCACTTTCCACTCATTGGCTTCGGAATGCTTTCCCTCCAACACCTACTTAGGAACATCCCACCTGGTGCTTTAGCAAGATGAAGATTTTTTTCTGTTGTTGTGAGGCAGGGTTTTGTGTGTGTGTGTGTGTGTGTGTGTATGTGTGTGTTTTGTCTTTTTAAAGAAAGAAACTTAATTCAAAGTTGAGTTTCAATATGCTTGAATTTTAATCTCATATTTCTTAGCTCGGGCACAGTTTTTCTTTTGGATCAGAAAGCACTCCTGGCTGCCATCAAGAGTAAGAAATCCCGTCCTGAGACAGATGTCCGTTTGTACCGCCAGGCTGGTGTGGAAGCCGACCCGTGTTTCCTTCCCCATCTGAACGGCGGGGGAAGCAGCGAGGAGATATCAAACATTCTGCCTGAAACATTTTTTTCTCACCCCAATGCTCTTGCCACATCCAGTGTCTTTTAAAATAACAGCAAAATGGCTCTGGAAGTAGATGGCGTGGACTCTAAGCTTGTGAGTCATGCCTATCCCAGGAGCAGAGAAATGTTGGGGCTGGGTCAGACCTGGATTTGAATCTCAGCCCTAATGGTTTATAAGCAGTTTTGTCTTTGGATACTTACAGGACAGAACTTGTTCTGCATCACCTTTCCTGTGATCTTGGAATTTTAATTAAGGCTCACGGATTGAAGATGATGGGTGCCCATGCTTTGTAAGGAAGGTCTAGACATTTCTTTGTAGGTATTTTAGGAAGTAGTAAAACTAGTCTTTGAACTCTGTCCCCATTGCCCAGCTCCAGTCTATGCAAGAGAAAAATGAGCTGATGTGGTAGAGAACAGGAGAATTCTCTGAAGAGTCCACACAGGATTAGAAAATGCTGGGTTTTTCTCCCCCACAAGGGATTAGAAAATGCTGGCTTCCTTCTTGGCCTCAAACCCGGGAAAATCATTGTTAAAGACAGGGGCCAACTGATGGAAAGGAAAATTGACATTCACAATCCTGCTATTTGCTTGATGACCTAGAACAGTGATGGACACGTTTTTTTCTACACAGAACCAAATAGTAAATATTTTAGGCGTTATGGGCCACATGGTCCCAGTTGCAACAATTCCATTCTGCCATTATAGAGGGACAGGAGTCCTAGACAATAGGTAAATGTGGCTGTATTCCAATAAAACTTCATCTTTAAACATCTACTGGTCATATTTGGCCTGTGGTTTGTAGTGTGTGGACCCTGATAGAGAGATTTACCTATTAGTTTGGGTTGGATCACAAGTGAATTTCTGGTAGAGCGTCTGATGGGCTTATGAGAAAATAAAGACCAGAGTATCCCATAACGGACTGGTTAGGAAAAGTTGTGGAAGACTTGAAATGGGCAGAAACTGAGTCTTTTGAAATGGAAGCCAGGCATCGTCTGGAACACTCTCCCAGGTTATATGATTCTCTGGGATCTGAAGTTTTCATTCTCTTTAAGTTATAAAGAGCTAATTTCTCTTTATAATTTAATTTATATTATATATTTGTGTTCTCATTTAATTCTATAGTTTCTGTCAATTACAGGAAACTGACTAGTAGTAATACAAATGATTTCTGTCCATAGAGATGCAAGTGAATTTTGTCTGACGGGTATTCAATTGGCTCCCTGGTCTTTTCCTCCAAAGACACCAGTTTTAGAACCATTCTGCAAATTCCTTTCATTCCAGATTTCTGGGGAGCTGCATATGTAACTGCACTTTTGATACTCCTATGAACTGGTTCTAATGTCTTCAGTGTTCCCTCATTAATTAATGAGTTAAGGACCATTTTTGACAAATGTTCATTTTAGGTTTGCGTTAAGAGTGGTGATTTTGTCCTTTAACGCCCAGGAAAGGAGAGAGAGCACTAGAGGACGCGTGCTGAGCACCTTTCCCGCATCCCTTTGGGATAGTTTTGGCCACTTACCCCTAGCTCCAGTCTCCTCTGTTTTCTGCAGGTAGCGGAAGATAAGGCCTGGCCTCAGGCCTGCCCTGCACAGCCTTCTCTTCCTGCCCTGGGGCTTCTCTGATATAATGGCCGTGAATTCATTGTGCTTATCTTGGAATACTGGAGAGTTGATACCGGTGGGGTCACACTTGGCCAATGGGTGATGAGAGACAATTGATAGATGCTTCCTATTTTCCTCAGTTTCCCCCACCCCCAGCTCCGAGATGCATTTCATAAAGGTCCGTGGTCTGTCCTCACAGGAGGCACATCTTTGTCCTTCACGGGGGCCAACTTGATGAACCGCAGCTGTATAGGCATTTCCTCCTTCTGTTGCTCTCTTGTTCTCCAGCTCTCTGGCTCCCTGGCATCATGACGGTCCATGAACTACCCGTATGCCAGCCTCTGGGTCCGGCCCTACTTTTGCGGAACCTAGGCTAAGACAGGGAGGGACTTGTATTTCCATTGTTTGCTAGACAAGCATCCAGAGTTTCCCGGAGGCCACGTTGACTCAGAGCAGGATAGCCAGGAGTGAACCCTGTTGGAAGGATACCGTCCTGGAGGACAGTCCGCTGGGGTGAAGCAGCCCTGACAGAAAGAGATCGCATGAGGTGTACCGACAGAGGCTGGAATAGAGCTGGAGCAAAGGAGGTCAGCTTGAAATTTCACTCCCCGCCCTGAGGATTGGTCCAATGGGAGGCCTCTGAGAAGGACCTGGAAAAACTGACGGTGAACCCCATAGAAGGGCCAGAATTTGATGACTGCTTTGCAAAGACCATTAGACATAAAAGACAACCGTAAAAAGCACCAATTTAAAAAAAAAAAAAAAAAAAGAAGAAGCTTTTAGTCCCTTACCACTTATTCTAGTTAGTTCTCTTGACCTTGGAGGAGGTGAGGTGACCATGAATAAGTGAGGAGCTGGATTAAAGAGAGGAAAAGAGAGCATGCTGTCTTCCCTCTTCACTCATGTCTGTAAAATCGTGGGTTAGGATTAGTGGGGCAGGAGACGAGAAGTTCTTAAATGTCTCCAATACCTCTCCGCTTCATGCCTGCATTTGCTCCAAAAGTTTGCCAAACAGTTCAGTCTTTCCCAACTCCCTACAATGGCCAGGTTTCTTTCACTTAGAATTTTCACTTAAAATGCATGAAAAGTAAAATGACCATTGCTGTGATCTCTGTGGGGCGGGGGTGGGGGGATGGGGGAGGGACATTTTGAGAGATTGAAAGTTGAGATATTGACCTTTTTATTTTTTTTTTAAGTTTACTTATTTTTGAGAGAGAGAGGGCACACAAGAAGTGGGGGGGGGGGGGCAGGGAGCAGAGAGAGAGGAGGACGAAGGATCTGAAGCAGGCTCTGCTCTGACACCAGAGACCCTGATGTGGGGCTCGAACTCACAACCGTGAGATCATGACCTGAGCCCAAGTCGGACGCTTAACCCTCTGAGCCACCCAGGAGCCTGAGTATTGACCTTTTGATTTGGACCGGGTTGGACTTCTTAACACCTGAAATCGAAACTCTTTTAATGCCTAAAAATGACTGGAAAGCTATGGAATCTGCCTCAGATATTGTCAAGGGTCAGGGAAGGAGAAGTTGGTAGTATTTAAGGGCTCTTTCTTAAATTTGTCCCATTCAATAACTTATTTAACTTCTCTGGTTTTATTCTCCTCATTTTGCAAGTGGGGATACGAAACCTGGCTCATAGGTTCGTTTGTAAGGATTAAATGGAACGCTTGGCATAGGGTATGTTGACTGACTGATCGATTGACCAAAACAGAAACGCAGGCACCAGGCTAAGATCCCGTTGGCCAGATAGTTTTACTTGAATCATCTCAGTTCAAAAGATCAAATGGTATCTGCTCCCAACCCCTCCAGTCAGTCTTTAAATAACTGCTCTCATCATCAGAGTGTCTTTTTCTCGGGAAACTCAATTGGAAAGGCAGGATTTTTTTTTTTTTTTTTTTTTTTGATTACTGCTTGGACGACATTGTTCTAATTTCTACTTGATATCCATCAGAGTAGGCCAACACTTTTCCTGATGCACCTCAGTGTAATTTCCCCTTCATCACTGAAGAACATTAAGGCACACTGATGTCAAACTTAGCAACGTAATTAATAAGGAGCACGGGGCTGAGATGCAATTTTTTTAATTCTCAAATGCTCTATCCTGAGTGATTTAATCCTGGGAACATATACATAAATTTCTGCTCTAAGTCATAAGATGTTATTTGTCACTCATCAAAATAAGGATGTCATTTTCAGGATGGATTTACAGAATTGCCAGAACTTAATTTTTTTCTTTCTTTCTTTTTTTTTTTTTTTTTTTTTTTTTTTGAGTGAAGGAGGGTGCCTCCCTCTTTGCTCCACATATTTCTGACTTAGGTTTTGTTCTTGTTATTTTATGTTGCTGAGAAATACGCAAAACATGTTGTCTCGGGACTGTGGCCAGGTCTGACTCAACATTTTCCAAAAACTCAACTAACAGTAGGAGAGGTTCTCTGATTGCCCCTGTCCCCTGATTGTCTCCCCCCAGCTGAATTTGCTTTGTAAAATTTTTCTGAAGAAGGGAATTGCGACATCTGGGGAAATATTTAAAAAATTCCTTCTATGATATTAAAAAAAAAATTCCTTCTAGGATATTGGTGGTTTTACCAACAGCCCGTAAAATATTCCCAGAAGAACTGTAGACATCTTGACTTGAGTCCATGCAGGTGCAGGGTCTCTTGAAGATAAGCAGTAGCATGGGGGCGCCTGGGTGGCTCAGTCGGTTCAGCGTCTGACTCTTGATTTAGACTCAGGTCATGATCTCATGGTTCATGAGATTGGTCTCTGTGTCGGGTTCTGTGCTGACAGTGCAGAGACGCTTGGGATTCTCTCTCTCCCTTTCTCTGCCACTCCCCCACTCTTTCTCTCTCTTTCTCTCTCTCTCTCTCACACACACACACACACGCACATACACTCTCTCTCAAAAATAAATAAATAAACAGTAAAAAAGTTAAAAAAAAGATAACAAGTAGCACATGTTCCACTGGGTTTGGTCCAAAAGTATGCCTGTCTCCTCTGAGGAAGGGAGAAAGTCTAGGAAATGTCACGTCATTTGGGTGGCCACGTGGCTAGTCTCCAGAAGAGCTGGCCCTTAGTAAAATGTCAAAATCACAAAAGTTTGACACAGTTATGGTTTGGTTATTATTTTAGCTCTTTTCTTCCTTTTCCCGCCCCTTCCATCGGCCCCCAGCCACTCACAGTACCTGACTGTCCTGTGGATCCTACCACCTTCAGGTGCACTGTGCTGGGACACATAGTAGGTTCACAATGAATATTTGATAAATGAGTAAGTGACATGACATACACTGCTTTCATCATACGCACTTTTATCCCTACCCATTGCTAAGGGGCTTGTTTTTCCCTGCAAGGTTGTAGTTTCCAACGCGTGGCCGTAGAAATCACAGAGCAGAGGGATCGCCATGATTCCTGTGTCCCCACACATTCACATCCATCAGGAGGCCCAATTAAAAACATCTCCATGATGTATATTGATATCATTTTTTCATGTGCATAGATGAAATTGGGATTCATAAAATGCAATGATGCTTATAGGCCTTACTGGACAGGGTTTCACATAATGATGAGAACCTGTAAATCTGTACTTAGTGCCACGAGAGGACGTTGGTGTGTTATTTTGTGAGAGAATGAGTTTTAAAACAGTATAGAGGAGCGCCTGGGTGGCTCAGTCGGTTGAGCGTCTGACTTCAGCTCAGGTCACGGTCTCGCGGTCCATGAGTTCGAGCCCTGCGTCGGGCTCTGTGCTGACCGCTCAGAGCCTGGAGCCTGTTTCAGATTCTGTGTCTCCCTCTTTCTCTGACCCTCCCCCATTCATGCTCTGTCTCTCTCTGTCTCAAAAATAAACGTTAAAAAAAAAAAAAACAAACAGAAAGTATAACATCATTCCCACAAGATAGTATGTAAAATAAGATGATAGAAGATAGAGGGATATATAGATAGATGGATAGATAGATAGATACATGTAAATCAGGACAAAGATGGATGATCTGACAGGTATTTCTCATTTTTAGTTTATTTCTTCATTTTGGTGGAATACATCATCTGCTTGATTTCTGAATAAATGAGCACAGGAGGTTAATTTTTTTAGATCATTCATTTTTTTTCCTGTCATGTTTTTAATTTGTAACATTAAAAAAGTTCTCTCCATGTCCTTTTTAAAAAGCATCTTCTGTTTTTGTTCTATGTTTATGAATTTTTCTAATGTCCTGAAAATTTATTATAATTATTTAAGGGTTCTTTACCTTTTGGCAGAAAAAAAATTTTTTTTTTCTTATTTGTTTATTGATCTTGGGTTTTCACATTTGTTCTTGGTGAACCCTGGTGATCTCTGGCTGAACTGTCATATTTGAGAACAAGGCACTCAAGGTCAATGGCAGCTTCGCAGGTGTGGTGGGGCTTAGTCAATGGTGGCCCTCGCAGCGGGGCGGGGCCGGGGGTGGGGGTTGTTCTCCAACTCTTTTCGCTGGGTCATCTAAATTTCTCCAATGTTTTGCTAACATGGGGGCAGGTTACGAGTCTGCCTGCCAGCGTTCTGAAAGGCAACCAGAAGATCACTGTTTTGTCTGTACATTTTCACTGTCATCTCCGTCTTTTCAATTTCCTGCATGATCCCAGTGATCAGCTCAGCCTGGGACTTCTAAGTCCAGAGCTTCTGGTGTACATGAGCTGGATAAACCTATCCATTCTTTCTCAGATGGAGCAGGTGGGAATCGAACGTCTAGAACGGACATCTGGAAATCTGACGACTGCCTATTCAGACTACAACCGTAAAAGGTCCTAAAACATAACATGCAAGGTATATAAAATATATATTTGACTTAAAAACATACATTTTAGGGGTGCTAGGTCGCTCAGTTCGTTGAGCATTCGACTTTGGCTCAGGTCATGATCTCACGGTTGGTGGGTCTGAGCCTTGAGTCCCGCTTTGAGCTGATGGTGCAGAGTCTGTTTCAGATTCCCTGCCCGCCTCTGCTTGCACTCTCTCAAAAATAAATAAATTAAAAAAAAAAAAAACCTCACAAACCCATACATTTTAATATATTATTTTAAGTATACTTTACATATTACAAATGTAAATTTAATATATTTTAAATATATTATAGCTGTATTTAATTCACAGAAACAAATTGTACTTTAACCATAACTTCAGAATATATTGTGTTTGCTGGAAATAGCTAATTATATAGGCAATTAATTCATGCGTTTTTACAGTAGTTCACTTAAATAGGTGATTTTTTAATTTTTTTTTTTTGAGAGAGAGAGAGAGAGTGTGTGTGTGTGTGCGTGCGCATGTGCAAGCAGGGGAGGGACAGAGGGAGAGGGAGACAGAATCTTAAGCAGGCTCCACACTGAGCATGGCTGATCTCACTACTGTGAGCTCATGACCTGAGCTGAACTCAAGAGTCGGATACTTAACTGACTGAGCCGCCCAGGCGCCCCTCCAGCAGGTGCTTAATTTTCATATGATTCCTTCTTTTTCTTTGTATTATTTTAATCTATTGAAAGTACATGCTTTGCCCTAAAATATTAAGGTGGTACACAAGGGGATACATAGAACTGGAGTGCCCCTTCAACTTTTTTCTCCCCCAATCAGCATGCGTGCCTTTCAAGAAGTAATCACTTTTAAGAATTGGTGTCAGTTTTCTGTATTGCTCTTTTGGCTGTTGTTGCTAACCCTTTGCCTTCAATTAATTTAATGTGTATTATCATGCCTGCTGAAAATAGATGGGAAAGTTTGGGATATCTCCTCTCAAATGCATATAATTTGGAGCAGGTTTGGTGAACAGCTGTGCCTTCCATGAATTCTGGCTCCTTTCAAGGGCCTTCAATTAATTATAACAGGCCAACATTTCCCCAGTTACCATGGCCAACTGAAGGCTGACTATCATTCAAATTGGTTTTACAGATCATAACATTGGATATCAGATTGTAAGAATGATTATTTTAAAGAGTTTCCTTGTATTCTGTGCTGGGAGAAAGATCCAGTTGGGAGAATAAGAATTAAATGAGGAATTTAAACTGACACCCAAATGAAAGGCTGTGTGCTGTGAGAAGCATTCAAATAATTTTTTAATGAACTGGTTCCTTTGACTTATTTTAAGATCTATATGTAGGGGGAAATAAAAACATGACAGGAATAGAACAGATGAAAAAAAAAATTAAACAAGATTCTGCCCCATTAGTTATGACTGACAAGGAAAAGATAATAGCCAAAAAGCAAATGGAGTTTGTTGGCAGAGGGAGATAATGATAATGGGACTTTCACAAATATATCAGAGAAGAAGTAGATAAAAGTTTTTAAAAAGTTCAGTCATCAGTAGAGATAGGCATCCTATGAATGACTCTATAATGGTTGAAATATTGGTGTTTAAACTGTCATTACTAGGAGACATAAAGAAGGGAATTTCAGATCGCTAATAAATAATAAAGTTGCAAACATGGCTACTAAAAATGCAGGTAAGTGACTGTACTTGGAAAATTTGAAGTTATATATATCAGCACATCTGGTTGACATGCCTCCTCTTGAGTATGTGAGGATCAGCTAATGTGCTTACCAAACCACTTATGCGTAATTTTTATAAGATAATTGTGCGGATTTAACGTGAACTAAATCTCTAAATGCACTGAACTCTAGAATTGCCACTTTTCAAAGAAGGAAAGCAGGGAAACTGGAATCACAAGAATTTAAGGTTTCTATGATTTTATTCTTCAGATTGGCCATCCTTCTCCTATAGCTCAGAAGGCCAGTAGTCACAAAAAACTGTGTACAATCCCTTATCTGATGTAAATTTAAGATAACAAAATGTAAGCACACATACCACCTCATTTCCTCCTCACCTTTATTCCCCTCCAAATAATTCCAGAAAAGAGAAAAATAATTGTTCATTTGTTGATCAAACTCTGTGAAATAATATAGTAGAATGTCTAGTTTATAAAGCGTGTCTCCACAGAAGTATCTATTCAGATGTGGGAGGAAAATATTAGAAATTCTATTTATTTATTAATTTTCTAATTCTACAAACATATTATCTAAAGTGAGAAATAAATTAGCCTTATGAATATTTAATTTATTGATTGACCCTGCATCCTTATTTTGGAGTGTTCCACTCCAAAAAGATTGGATGTTGGTAGATGGTTGACCATTGCTTGTTTTTGAGCTTCCTGCAAACTTTTTATAGCCTATATGGGTCTGTTTGTGTGGTTTTATAGAAGGTAGTATCTTGCTTGAATCTCGATCTTTCAAAGGAAAGTGAACTAAAGAGATTCCTGGAAAGACACTACAGATAAAATAGTATCTATGATTAAGCAGAGACAAACATCAAGAACATGGCAGAGAGACCTACTCCTAATGTGAGTGTGTGGTTAGCCATTCAAGAGGTAAAACCAGTAGCAATCTACTCAAGTGACTAGTGGATATAAGGCTTGAAACTTACCAATTTTCACATATGAATTCGCCACATAGGGATTAGCTACTGACAGTGTGAAGTCATGATTTCCAGAAGTTTTTAAAAATTTTATTTGAGAGAGAGAGAACACATACATGAACAAGGCAGGGGAAGAGAGAGAGAGGGAGAGAGAAAATCCTAAGCAGGCTCTGCGCTGACAGTGCAGAGGCTTGAACTCACGAACTGTGAGATCATGACCTAAGCTGAAATCAAGAGTTGGACGCTTAACCGACTGAACCACCCAGGCACCCCTTGCAGAATGTTTAAAAGTAGTTTTATTTCACTTGATATCATCCTTCAAATTGTCTAAATTTTCTACATGTATAAAATGCACAAATAGGTATCTATATTTTGGGAATGCTTGCAAACATTTATTAATGGTGTACAGAATTAAGAATGCTTGGAGATCACTGTGTGTGAGCGGGTATATTAGGAAAAAAATGCCATGGAGGTTCTCAAAGGGGGTGCTCTCTAATGCTTGACTGCTTATTGCCATGCATGTCATATTTAGGTATAAATTCCACGATACACACTTTGCAGTAACTAACTTGCTTTGCTTTTTTATGAATTCTTCTGCAAGTTGGTCACGGCATTTTCCCTGTTCTTTCATGGTGTGGAAATTAATGAAGACCAATCAGATGAGAAGAGCTGAGGCTATTTATTTAGGGCATGTTTTAGCAAGGAAGTCAACCACCATCACTTGTGTTTGGCAGAGACTCAAAGGCAGGCAGAGGAGTGGGAACACTTTAGAGCAGAAAAAAGAAAAGGCTTTGGGTGTGCCCTGCTTGGAGGCTGCTGGCGTGGGGGAGCCAGAGGCAGGATAATCAGAAGGTGGGCATCCTATGTGACCGGTTAGGGGTGCATATTTGACTTTCTCTGGTTGTTCCTAAATTGGAAGCAGGGACAGCAATTAGGGAAGCTGTCAGTTATTAATCAGTATCTGGCCATTTGGGGCTGATTGTTACAGAAGTTATTGTTTAGCTTCCTGGATTGTTACTAGTGGTAGCAGTCCGACTTCCGGCAAGTCTCATAGTAGGCTGGTTTCCTGGGCTGTTTTCTGAAGATGAGGGCTCGGTTTCCTGGGCAGGGTTTCTGAAGGTTGTAGGTCAGAGTTCAGAGTACCATTTTTACATGTGATCTGGCCACTTTCCATTTGTACATTTAGTCTCGTACTGGCTATTTAGAGTGTTCCTTTTACCACTCCTCTTAAAAATGCATTCTGAGCTATTGCACTTTTCTGATAATTTATCGAAAATTCTACGACATGACTTAAGATAATTGGAGGATCCTTCCATTCTGCCTCCTGAATGTTGCAAAATAAAGACAATAGTGCCGAAATCACTGCTCTGGATACTTCTGGGAGTATGCTAGTCTTTCCAGCCTTTGGGATTGTGGATCTACATCTAAAAAGGGAGAGACTGTGCTCCAGGGGGTCTCTGGGATCTTTCTAAAAAAATTATATTTTCTCTCTCTCACTAAAAAAACATATCCTTGGCTTTATTGAATTCCCTTAACACCTCTGAGAATTAAAATTACACGAAGAAGAACAAAAAAGAAACTTAAGGCAAAGCCAATATACAATCTTGGAGCCACACAGTATTAAATTAGTATTCCAGAGATTGGGTATTTAATATGCTGCCTATAACAAACTGTGAAAAAGCATTTGCTCCCATGAACAGTGACACTTGAGAAACATATAGGTCAGGACTCCTGGTGGTTGCACTCTTAAGAACATTCTATGGCTAGGACTTCTGGGTGGCTCAGTTGGTTAAGCATCTGACTCTTGATTTTGGCTCAGATTGTGATCTCCCGGTTTATGAGTTGTGGAATCTGCTTAAGATTCTCTCTCTCCATCTCTCTCTGCCCCTCTGCCCCCCCTCAAAAAAAAAAAAAAAAAAGAACATTCTATGGTGAAGCTGTGGCGTTTCATGAATAGTTCACTGCCACTATTGGTCTATAAGGCCATTAGAATCCCACTTACACTTTTATTCTCAGAAAGGACACTTTCTCATGTAATCCCAGCAACTCTTTCACTATATTGTACACATATATACAAGATAGAACAAGGTTGCTAAAAAAAATTTCAGTATTTTTCATTAGAAATGCCCAGTTTAAATTGCAAAGGTGTTCATTCCAAGAGGCAGAATTCTTCTCAGAGTACATGTATGAAATTGTGATGAAAATGAGATTGCTTATTAATAAAGAAAAACATTTTTTTTGAGAGGTGAGGCAGAGGGTGAGAGGGAATCCCAAGCAGGCGCTGTGCTCAGTGCAGAGCCCCACATGGAGCTTGATCTCATGGACCATGAGATCATGACATGAGCCAAAACCAAGAGTTGGATGCTTAACCAACTGAGCCACCCAGTCACCTGAAAGAAAAACAGTCTTAAAAATACCAATTTTAAAAGACTGTAGAGGTGCCTAGGTGGTTCAGCTGGTTGAGTGTCTGACTTCTGATTTCAGCTTAGGTCATGATACCAGTGTCATGGGATCGAGCTCTCCATTGGGCTCCACACTCAGTATGGAACCTGCTTAAGATTCTCTCTCCCTCTCCATCTGCCCCTCTCCCCTGCTCACACATGTTCTCTCTCTCTCTCAAAAAAAAAAAAAAAAAGATTAAAAAAACTGGAAAGCACCACATAGGCTAGTTTCTAAACAAGTGTTTATTACATTTTATTAAAAATATTAAATGCTTTCAGTAAGACTTATTCATCATAGGGAATTTAGGACAAACAGAACAATGAAAAGAAGACATAAAGGTCATCCAGAGTCCTAAAACACAAAGAAAACCCCAAAGAAAACCAATATTATCTGGTTGTATTTCCTTCCAGTCTTTTTTTCTTTCTAGGTACAGAATTTTAAAATAATATGTAGGTAGAGCCATATTGTTCTTCTGAGATTTGTTTTTTGTCTTCTTGCTCATGTCTTGTTCACACTTAAACAGAGTGGTTTGTTTAAAAAGTAAAAAAGGGGCACCTGGGTGGTTCAGTGAGTTAAGTGCCTACTTCAGCTCAGGTCATGATCTCGCGGTTCATGAGTTCAAGCCCCGCATCAGGCTCTGTGCTAATGGCTCAGAGCCTGGAGCCTGCTTTGGATTCTGTGCCTCCCTCTTTCACTGCCCCTCTCCAGCTCACACTCTGTCTCTCTTTCTCTCAAAAATGAACAAACTTTAAAAAAGATTTTTTTAAGTAAAAAAAAAAATTTTTGAGGAAAAATTGTAGGAGCTCCCTGCAATTCTGCTGTATTTATTTTATGTTCCTAATCTGTCTCCAGTACTAAAATAAAGGGAGAAGGTGGCAATTCACCTACTGGAAAATCACATTCAATTCTGCTGCGGTGCTTCTTAAAATTTTTTTTTAATGTTTATTTGTTTTTGAGAGAGAGAAAGATAGAATGCTAGTGGGGGAGGGACTGAGAGAGAGAGACACACACACACAGAATTTGAAGCAGGCTCCAGGCTCTGAGCCCAAAGTGGGGCTTGAACCCACAAACTGTGAGATCATGACCTGAGCCAAAGTTGGATGCCCAACCGACTGAGTCACCCAGGAGCCCTGCTGCTGTACTCCTATTCCCCAACCTTTAGACTCAGAAGAAATTGAGGGGAAATGGCATAACTAACCAACTAACCATTTAGTTATATAGGTCAACAAAGATATATACACATTCTATTAGGCCTCTGGGTCCTATCTTCTCCCCCAGCATCTCCTCAGTGGCACTGACCGTGAAGCTGAGTAGCCTGATATTACACAAAAGAGAGTGAGTTGTGCACTGATACAGGAAGGGTGTACCTGAAAATACTTTTCTTATGTGGGAAGACATACCATGCTTATAAATAAACATATTGTGCTATTTGATTGAACCTGATGTCTTTGAACAGTATGAATTTTGTTTTGTTGGCATTTGTAATTCATTTAGTCCCCTGCCCCCTTTTGTCCCTCAGGGTTATTTCTAGCTATTGAGTTATGAAGATGTGATAAGTAGGAGTTCAGAAATGTTGCATTTACTGTATTTGCCGTGGGTTTGTCAACCGATCATGGATAGAGACTTCTCAACACCCAGAGGACCATAGGTCTTCACAGAAATGAATGCCTCTCCACAGGTGTGGTTAACATCTATCTGTTACCATGGAGAAAGGGGACCATTCTTCTCCATGGGCCAGATATTTCCTCCATCAGCATTTCCCCAAAAGCAGTGATTTAGTTAGTAATTACTGAAACCCTGTAGAGATTGAGTGGGGCAGGATGAAGGTGGATGGTAAGTCAAGTATTACACCCTAATCTAGTTACCCTGTATGACACAAGAACCTCTAGAACTAAAGCACTAGATGGGAAGACTGGATTGGAGAGAGAGAGTGAAAATTCCTTGAGTGAATTGATCTTTTGTTATGCATAGATCCAGAAGGACCTTCTGACATGTTTGTCACCTGAGTCAATACATAGCTGGCTTCTATTCAATCTGGGTCATCAGTCTTAATACCAAAAGGCAAGTGTCACCTCAAGGCAGCACCTAATAAAAGATTCCACAGTTCCCTGTACTTTTCTTCTCTGAGTTTGCCCCTTCTCTCCTTTGCTTTCCCCAACCCATAGCTGGTTCATCTGTGGTGCCCTCAAGGATTCTCTCTCCCCATCTCCTGTGTTTTCCAGAACAGACTACTCCTTGATATAGAAATAGTGAAGTTCAGAGAACTCTCTTGGACTTTGCCAATTTTACAAGCTTTACTTGCCAATGAATGTCAAAAATTCTCCACCTCGACTGATTGCTGCTTGCTCTGCAGAGGGCTCAAGGAGGACAGAGATGAGAAGGAAGATGAGCTTTTGACTCTTTGGACTACAGTCCAAATTTATTTAATTTGCAAAACTTCCCTAGGGTCTACTTGACAAATTTTCTTTCTTCTTTTTCAATATTTTTACTTATTTCAATGTGAACTAATAATCCTGACCTTGATCGTATTATGGTAAGAGAGCATTTGTACTCTCCCTGCTCTGAGAATTTATAGAGCAAAGCTTTCCTACATGGACAGACTGCAAAGAATGCCCGGTCTAAACCAGTTTCTCATTTTCCCAAGTCATGGAAGGTTCTAGAGTGCTGCTTTAGCCTGGTAATTCTGAAAAGAGGTTCCGGGAGTTTTAGGAAGGTTATCCCACAAATATAGCACTGATTGTATTTTGTAGGTTAGAATATAATTAAGATGTTTTTTTCTCATTAAATTCCATTCCATCCATGTTAAGTAATTTGCTAAATGTTTCAAGCCACAGCTAATATTTAGGTTGTAGTCAAATTATTATAAATAAGACTGATGTGAACATCTTGGTGCATAGTTTTTCTGAATTTAAGAGGAAGAGTTTTCTACAAATAGAGGCTTTGTCAACACATAGTCCTTTTATCATTTCCTTTTTGTTAATTAAAAAAAACTACATAAATCTTTTTTTGGTGTTATGATATTAAAAACAATCCAACTAATATTTGCTTCATTATAACACTTAAGGTTAATGAATACTTACTCCTTTCATCTTGTTGTTTTGTTTGTGTATAGTGTTACTATTTAATAGAGCACATTGGTGAAACTGAATTTCTTGTTTACTCAATTAAAAATGCATTCTTTTAATTGAAGAGTAGTCAGTTAGGTAATATGGGACTTTAATGGCAAATTGCCTTAATTTGAAGAAATAAATGGAATTATGTGATCACTGATCATTTTATTGAATATAATTTCTGAACTTTTAAGTAATAGATATTGGATTAATTTTTTTCCCAAAGATCACCATATCTATCAGTAATTTCAAATATAAACTGATTTGTATAAAAATAAAAATAAGGATTGTATTTTGAATCATCTATAAAATAAAGAGTTATTATTTCAGTATTTCAGAACTTGTTGATATCCATGAATATTTTAAGTAAAAATGCTTTAATCCCCATATATTACTTTAAAAAATTAGTTAAGTTTTTGATAAATCTTTCAAGCCATAAATAACTCTAGGGTATAGTAATTCACTGAGAAAGTAAATCCTTTTTAGGTTTTAATTTGACATCTCATATATTATTGAATGATCATCTGTGTCGTATGGGATACAAAGAAATACAAAATAAGTTCACAGCATTCAAAGAAAAATTTAAATGAAAAGTGCAGGGCATAAACACAAAAAAGTTGAATCTTTTATATGAACCTGATTGATTTTTTTTAAGTGACTATTTTCTTTTTTTTTTTAATTTTTTTTTTTAACATTTATTTATTTTTGAGACAGAGAGGGACAGAGCATGAACGGGGGAGGGGCAGAGAGAGAGGGAGACACAGAATCAGAAGCAGGCTCCAGGCTCTGAGCCGTCAGCCCAGAGCCCGACACGGGGCTCGAACTCATGGACCGAGAGATCGTGACCTGAGCTGAAGTCAGACGCTTAACCAACTGAGCCACCCAGGCGCCCCTCCTTTTTTTTTTTTTTTTTTATGTTTATTTACTTTTGAGAGAGAGGAGAGAGAGAGAGGGAGGGAGAGAGAGAGAGAGAGAGAGAGAGATGGAGAGAGAGCACGCACGCACTTCAGTCAGGGAGGGGCAGAGAGAGGGGACAGAGAAGCCTAAGCAGACTTTGTGCAGATGGCAGTGAGCCCAACGCAGGGCTCTGAACTCACAAACTGTGAGATCATGACCTGAGCCAAAGTGAGTCACTCAGTTGACTGAGCCACTCAGGTGTGCCTTGATTGATTTATTTTTTTTGAACCTTGATTTAATTGTGGGATGGTGGACTACTTGAGTGTCATAAGTAACACTACCTCAATTCCAAATTTTTAATCAAATTTCTGTGATGAGGCATAACTTGATAAAGAAATAATGTATGCAGAGAAATTTTTCCAGAGGTTATTTGTGAGAGAAACACCCTAACTACTTTGAGAGTAAGTCAGAGAAAATTCCTGAAAGCAAAGAGATTTTTATCCTATCGAAATTTCCCTAAGCACTGGCTGTGTGGAGAATTTCTGGGAGGAATGTATAGAACACAACTCTTCTATGTGGACGGACCATGAATGGTGTTCTGCCCGAATGACTTTTCATTTTACTGGGCCATAGATGGTTCTAGAACATTCCTGTAGTCTGGTAATTGTGAAATGAGGTTGACAAGTATTCAGGAAGATTATCCCACAGATATCATACCAGTCACAAGTCTTTTAGGATCTCCGGTTTCTTCAGATCAGAGTTTGAAGTGTGGTGGTCTAGTTAGTGGGTAATAACAATGGTAGACCACCTTCACAGAGAGACAGAAACTTCAAAGAGCCTGTTGCAATTTAGGCAAAAGTACCATGAACTTTATGAGACAAAGATATGCAAAAATATGGTAAAGGCAGACTTCATCTTTACTGAGAGTGCTGGTTTGACTCTGAGAAGCAGACCCTAAGGCAGAATTGAATGTACTGGAGACCTGTTGGGGGAGATGTTGTGAATGTGAAAGGATAGGAAGCAGATTAGGTGGAGAAGCCTTCAGACCATTATAAGGGTTTGACACTTAAGATGGAGAAAAGGAGGGAAGGAACACTGGTCTGGAAGAGAGTCCCAGACCCCAGTGCACCTCTGAGAAGATCCAGCTCCAACCACAGTGAGATTGATAGTAAATTACGTGTGAAAGGGTGCTTGAATTTGCAGTAACAAAAGATTATAAAGATTATAAACAGAGAGAGAGAGAGAGAGAATTCCAAGCAAGCTTGAACTCAGGTCATGAGATCATGACCTGAGACGAAGTCAAGAGTTAGGCGCTTAATTGACTGAGCCACCCAGGCACCCCAGGTATATTATATATTAAGGAGAGGTGACTGAGATTTCAATTTCTGGAAATATATGGAGCCTGATATAAAACAACAAAATCTTGACTGAAACAAAACAGCTGAATCGGCTTAGTAAAATATAACAGACACATTTCTAAATGGAGAGCCGAACCTTCAGAATAGTTAAAGAAATCCTAGGGGCCGAAGATGGAGAGGAAACTGAGAACTTCAGCTGAACGTGGGAGTTAACTTGTATCTGCCTTGTGATGGAGGTGGGTGCTGGGTCTGAAGACCGTGGGCAAACACTTTAATGGTCATCAGGCAGAAAATAGAAATGGAATCTCTGGTCTAGGTGATGAGAAGACTTAGAAAAGAAACTGACTCTACCCCACCCCCCATATATAGGATCCTAAAAGAAATTACCCTGACATTAGTATGGGAGGTATGGATGCAAACAAATGAACATCGTACCAAAAGTCACTTACTAGCAAGGTGGGGAGGGCGAGGGGGTGGGTGGCGGATCTTATCTGTCTCTTTGACTTGGGTTCCCGGTCGGAGGAAAAGTCTTCCTGCTGATACGATAATTATGAATCTGAGCCCACATGGGTTTGTTATACTACTTGTATGATTTGGTAATCTGTAAACCAAGAATTTTATAAGGTAGCATCCCCTCCAAAATTTTGTTTGTTTCTGGTAATTTCTTTGGGTGGCCTGACAGAAGCAACAGAGACTATTTCCAGAGGGATATAGCATCAATCTGTGTCCTCAGCAGTCCCACCTATCAAGTCTAAGTGAACATGAATTTATGACTCAAAATTATGAAACATGAAAAGGAAAAACCACCCCCCCCAATAAGAATCAGCAGATTCAACCAACAGCTGAATTAAACTTTGAAGAATTTGAGGGAATGGAATCAGCAAAAGGAGATTTTAAAATAAGTGACTTTAGAATGACTAAAATGTAACCCACACCAGGATACTTCATAATGAAACACCGTAAGACACAGAAAACATGAACTTCAAAGGAAAGATCTTAAAAGCAGCCAGAAAGAAAAAAACATATTACTTAAAAAGTAGTGATGCAAGGTCAGCAAACTTTTTGAAAAGCACCAGTAGAAGACATTCAGGAAAAGCATTACAGATAGAAAGCATAAGTAAATACATAAATACAAAGTAAATAAATAAAAAAATATACCAATAAATGAACGTAAGTGGTGTGAATTTAATTGAAAGTCAGCTTTTTGATTGCACTAGAAATATCAAACTAGGTATGAGCTGTTTACAAATGATCTTTAAAACTTAAGATGAATGGACAGACGGGAGGTGTGAAATAGATGATGAGGATTAAGGAGTACATTTGTAATGAGCACCCGGTGATGTATGGAAGTGTCGAATCAGTATATTGCACACCTGAAACTAACATTACACTGAAATTTAAATAAAAAGCTTAAAAAAAATAAGGTGAATGGAAACAACGGGAGAAGTTACATCACAGAAATACTAACCTAATGTAGGTCAGCATTCCTATATTTAATCCGGACAAAATAAATTTAAGGGCAAGAGCATCTTTAGGGTTAAAGAGATTTCTACATAACCATTACCATTTTAACTCACCAGGAAGTCTGTGATTCGATACCGTATTCTCTTAGAGTTCTCAAAATTTCACTCATTCATTTATTTAATATTAACTGAAAGCCATCCTATGCCAGACTCTGTTCTAGGTGCTGGGGAACACACTGGTGAACAAAACAGACAAAAATTTCTGCTGTCATGAAACTTACAGTCTAATTTCTTTGGGAGCAGAGGTTAGATAATTAGGCACTAAGCAAAGAAACACATTTGGAGAGGTAATATGAGCTATGAAAAATAGTAAAATATTGTAAGGGGAGAAAGAGAAACAATATGGGAATATTATTTTTGATAGGGGGTAAGGGGAAATTAAAAAAAAAAATAACGTTTGAGTTCAGACCCAAAGGAAGTGAAGGAATAATAAATATGGGTTTATAGGGGAAGAGCTTTCAAAGTAGGGGAATTAGCACAAACAAAGACCTTGAGCAAGACCATGCTTAATGTGTCTGTGGAAAGCAAGGGGGCCAGTGTGATAGGAGTGGAGTGAGCAATGGAGAAAGTGGCAGGAGATGATGTCAGAAAGGTAATAATTTGTCAGGTTGTGTGGACCTTGATGGCCACTGCAGTGACTTTGGATTTTTTTTTCAGGGTGAGACGGGATATCCTTGAGCAGAGGTGTGACATGATATACTTTTGTTTTAAAACAATCACTCTGGGGTCACCTGGATGGCTCACTGAGTTAAGTGTCTGGCTCTTGATTTTGGCTCAGGTCATGATCTCATGGTTCCTGGATCAAGCCCAGTGACAGGCTCTGCGCTGATAGCTTGGAGCCTGCTTGGGATTAGCTCTCTCTCTCTGTCTCTCTCTCTCTGCCCCACCCCTCCCTCAAAATAAAGAAATAAGCTTAAAAAATGAAAGGATCACTCGGGCTGTGGTGCAGAGTTTAGACTGTAGGAGAGCAAGGAAATAAACAGGAAGACCAGTTTGTATGCTGTTGCAATAATCCACATGCAGGGTGACTATGCTTTGGACCACTAGAGAGGATGAGAATGAGTCAGAGTTTGGTGTAATTTCAAAAACAGAGCCCATGGGTCTGATGCAGGAGAAAATGAAGAGTCAAAAATGGTCCCATGTTTTCCAGTTTGAGAAATGGAAAAATAAATGTTGTCGGTCGCTGAGATGGGGAAGATCACAGTAGAAGCAGGAAATTGGAAGTTGGACATGAAAACCTAAGAGAGAAGACATGAAATAATTTCAAGGAGCAGGGGATAATTTAGTAGGCATTGTGTGGATGGTAGTACGTTTCCCCCGATAAATCAATGGATTGACTGAGTAGCCAAAAAAAAGGGTATAAAAGATTTAAACAATGCAGTTTAAAAGTTTTATTTCATAGAAACATACAGACTCCTGCATGTAATGCAAATTACTTAAGGGTGACTCTTTCCTGGGAATGTCTAAATCTCAAGATATTCTTTTCTTCCTTTAGTCGTCTTAAAATCGCTGTCATTTCAGCATCCCGAAAGTAGCTATGACTGTTGGGCCCACCATGTTTGTTCTGGTCACACCTGAATCTGGTGGTGGGGGGCTCCTTGGGAGGCTAGATCTGCCCTGAATTTAATGTTATTGCAGGGAACAGGGCGGTCCTTGGGTTATCCTGATCTCGTACTTCCCTCTTGCGGGGTGGCTCACATGGCTGTGTTCGGGAAGCAGAACTGAGCAGAGTCTGCAATGCTTGTCCTCTTTCTGAACTTATTTTCACTCTGCTTCAGCTCTCTTCTTCCGTTTCTGTTCTTCCAGGCTTCAGGCTTTGCTCCATGTATCCCACGAGGTAGATACTATTGGGTTCCCACATATGATTCCACATGTGATTGACGTCACATCCATCAATTGACTTCATTTGTTTTTGTGGCTCTTTTGGCAATGACTTCCATGTTGCTTTATATCATGTGTTTCCTCAGTTATATAGGCTTTATTTCAATCCAGTTTGAGAACTGGTCTCCAGTCTGCTGTGACCTGGGCTGTGGATGCTGGAGATGGGGATCGGTGTAGATGGGACAGTTAGTTATCCCATAGTTTTCTAATAACGGCTATTTTATTATTTGTGACTATAAACATATATTGAATTGTATCAAGTTTAAAAAATAGAGTATAAAGGAAAAAAATACCACTCAGAATCCTACCCTTGAGGGGTACCCTTTGTTAATATTTTCGTACATTTACTACCTGAAATTTATATGCATATAAATGACTAAAAGAATAAATTAAAAAAAAAAGAATTGTATTGTACTTTACACTCAGATTTTATACTGCTTTATCCCTTGACATAAATAAACATTATTCTAGGCCCATAAAAATACAATTTTAAATGATTGCATAATATTTCACCATATGTGTGGTCTTTAAACTTAATATTTTATTCTGTTTTTAATTTGTGTTGTTTTCCCCCTAAGACCTTGTGTTCTTCCTGATAAAATAATGACATTTACTAGAATGGTTTATCTCTTGACATCATTTCATCTTCTAAAGACAACATCTTGTGTTTCTAATTATTATTTTTTTAAGAGAAGAATTACAAATGCTGGGATTCTTAAAGGCAATATAATTTTATATTCATGAAAGAATTCAATTTAAAAATTTTTCCTTTTATAAGTGAATTAGCTTTGGGTATTTTTGAAGATTTAGGGTTTTATTAAACTAATGAAGTAACAACTAAATCTCCAAATTCTTTAGGATTATAACCTATAATGTCTGAGGAAGGCCAGCAAACCAGAATTTGAGGGTCATGTTCTGTTTCTACGAAAAGGAAAGATTATACTTCTAAAAATGTCCCCATGCTTCCAGACCAATGAGCATCTACTTTTATAAACTATTAGAAACCAGAGAAACAGAATTCTTTTCTTTTTTTTTTGAAAAAAATTTAATGTTTATTTATTTTTGAGGGAGAGAGAGAGAGTGTAGGAGAGGGGCAGAGAGAGAGGGAGACACAGAATCTGAAACAGGCTCCCGGCTCTGAGCTGTCAGCACAGAGCCTGACGTGGGGCTCGAACTCATTAGATCATGACCTGAGCTGAAGTCAGACGCTTAACCAACTGAGCCACTCAGGCCCCTGAAAACAAAATTATATTCTATGTCATCTCTTCACCTCCACAATATCTAGCTCAAGCTCCACCACTGGCTGGTTCTGTGAGTTTTTGGACAAATGATTAAATCTTCCTAATCCTCAGTTTTCTCATGTGTAAAATGGGGATGACAATTGGACCCTTCTCATTGGCTTATAGTAAGGATTAAATATAACATGCACAGTGTTTAGTGTGGCTCATTAAATTTTGTGGGTTATTCATACTGTTATGTTGCCGGTAGAGACAGTACAATGTGGTGGTTAACATCGCGGACTCTGGATTAAGGCTGACTAGATTCAACCCTGCACTGTCACTAGGTCTGTGGTCTTGAGAAATCACTTATGCCCTTGCACCTCAGTTTTCTCACCTATAAAAAAGTAATGATAGTATCTACCTGATGGGATTTTTATGAGGATGAAATACTTTAATGTCTATGAAAGTACTGAGAACCATGTCTATTACATACTAAATGCTATGTAAGTGATTCTTTGAATTAAACAAAGTATTTAATCCATATTTTAAGTAACAGGTGGCTGGAATGGTCATAGAATAAAACTAAACATGTCACTTTTGTTTCCTCACATTTGGCAATATTTTGTTTTCTCTGAAGTGTTCAGTATCCAGAAGAATCACATGTTCTGAGATTGTTGGTCCAAAGTGTGCTCAATTTGACTAATCCCCAAAGAGGTACTTGCCAGATTGCTAGGATGGAATGTTCGTGCTTCAGAATCATCAACATCTGAGAATGAGTCAGGTAATGCCTACTCTTCAATCCTTAAGTGGGGTCCAAGAACATGAGAGAGTATTATGAATAGATAACCTTCTCTATATATGTTTATGGGACCATTGCCATCCTTTTGAATGCTGAGAAGTAGTTGTGGACTAAAGAGACTAATTTGCTTTTAGAGATTAAATGTCTTGACTGTCCCTGGGCAAAAAGGAGTTCACATAGAATGAAAAAAATATAAAGAGTGTTACCCTGTTCTTTCTTCCATAAAGACTCTTCATAAAGAGTCGCCAGATTGCCTAGAAGACTTTCAAGAAAATCAAAATTATTTTCCACAAGGCAAATGAGAATGTTGATTGCCTCCCCATGTTTTAGAAATACTAAGAGTTTTTCAAATGAGGTCCAAAGTGCAGCAAAACATAATCATCCAACTTGGAGGGCAGCCATGGAATGGGATGATTGAATAAATATTACCATCTAGTATCATTTATCTCCAACTCTAGTGGGAATGGGAGAGAGGTTGGGGAGGAATTTCCTGCCAAAATCCAAGGTTAAACCTGAAGAGAAGTTAGTACCCTCCAGGGGCCATTGTTTCCCCATTATGAGCCTTGAACATGATTTCATTTCAATGATTATTTTTAACAATTGTATTCTGAAGGGGGGTACGCAAGGCTGGTTTTGAATGTCTGTAACTTGAAAATTCACCAGGAAATATGATGGTCACTTTGCGTGGATACAAATACACCTTTGCTGCTGGCCTTTTCTTCAACATGTATACTTTTTTCTACTGACAAATTAGGGCCATTAAAAATTCCTTGCAGTCCGGGCATTTGATTATTAAAAGTGAGATTGTGGACACCTCCATCAGCCTTTGATGGGGAACACAATCCATAAGCTGGAAACTATAATGTAAACCTTGAGACAATGGAGTAGCTTAACAGACCTGAATCAAGCATAAACAATGAAGTGGTTTGAAAGGGTTGGTCTCCCCAAAATGTCACGTTCCACGGAAGAATGCTTTCTCTATTTGATCTGTCACTAGAGCTCTCAAAACATGACACTCCTTGAACATAATATACTTTGATGATAAACTAGATTAACTTTCCCAGTACAAGTGAAAGGCCACCTGTTGCCAGAATGGCCATATTCCTCGTTGGCTGTCTTGTAGCTGTCATCACTTCAATGCAATCTGCAGCCGACATGCTGGAATATAATGAATATGTCAGAAGTTGGAGGTCAGCCATCCAAGTACATGAAAACTTGGCTCGCCTACAGTGTCAGCATGGAGGCCTTCCCTATCATCTTGTGCAAAGGATTTCTGCACCACTTGATTTGTTTGCACAGGGTTTGTTGCTGTTGGATGGGGCGTATTTCTGTCTTTTTGACAGCCCATTCAAATATTTTCAGTGTGGAAAAATAGGGCTCCTGGTTTCAAGCTCTAATAATGATAGGTGGTGTGAAATGCCGTGGTAGCTGATGGTGGTGGGGATCTGTTGTTCGTTGTTAGTGGAGAAATATCCACAGAGACTGTTAGAAGTGTTTTGATTGGAGTGGAGAGGAGGGTTGGTTGGAAGATGAGAGCTACTGAAGAAATCTTGCAGGGCCTCAATTGCTACCTTCTCCTACCCACCCTTAACATACAACAGTGTTGGGTCGGTTGGTCCACAAACTCTTGGTTAGGGAAGTATAAGATGGTCCATGCTAATTATTTCTCTCACATATATTTATGACATATACAATATAATATGTATCAGTTTTTCTAGGTCACAATAATGATGAACAATATGACAGTTTTGCTTATTTGTGGCATATCTATTCTTTTCTTCTTTCTTCTCAAGAAGTAAAGTCTGCTTTAATTAACAGCATCAGGAAGAGGCCTTCTGAAATCTTGGTCAGTAGGATTAAAGAGTCATGAGGATTTCTATTGGCTGAAAGTAAGAGCACTTAAAAGCCATCTTAGCTATTGTTAAATATGTGCTCCAAACCTTTAAAGGCCAACTAAAAGGACAGTTCTGTTCTTGGCTTTAGCTAGGGTAGAGTTTCTCAACCTTGGCACCTTTGACATTTTGGATTGGATAATTCTTTGTGGTGGTGGTGGAGATGGGGCTGTCCTGTGCATTGTAGGATTTTCAGTAGCATCCCTGGTCTCTACCCACTGGAGGCTGGCAACACCTTCCCACTCATGACAATAAAAAATGTCTTCAGACGTCCCAAATTGCCAGTTGTCCCATGGGACCCACTAGGGGGCACAATTGCCCCCAGCTGAAAACCACTGAATTAGGGGTATACTATGATCCTAGAAGTATCTTATATTGTAATAACATAAGGAAGCAAATTATATGCATAAACCCATCCTCCTAACTTCCTTCCACCAAATTTTAACATCAAAATATCAACTGAAAAGGAGTAGGAGGTTTATTGCACTCTGTACCATAATTCACACTCACACGTCCTAAGACTATGAGTTTGGGTGGCCGAGGGTCTAAGATTGTCTTCTGTTGGTTTTGGTAATAATAGCAATAATAGCTCTCATTTATTGAGGGACAATTATGGTGTCACACCCTGGGCTGTGTCACTTAACATGCACAATTTCATTTGATCCTTATAACAAATAGAGAAGTTAACTACATTATCATACTGATAATACCATACCATCTGATAAGATGGGTACATTAAAACTTAGAGCATTTACAGCACCTGCCCATGCTTATATCCTTAGCTAGTAACAGAGCTTGTATTTAAATCCAGGTGGCCCCACCAAGAATTTGTATGTTGAACTACTTACAGTTTCTCCCTATAGGGACTGGATCACAACAGAAGAGAATCGGCACCCAAGGACTAAACTGTTACTCGTCCCCTGCTGATGCTCAGCAGATTTCTTTCTAGCACATTCACATAATTTAGGCCTCAGTGAGTCACATCCTATAATCATTTTATGAGAACAAAGTGGCAAATAGCTAATTCAAAATTATCCCTGTCAAAAGAAGATAAGAAAATTGCGCGTGGGTTTGATAAAAAACATTTTATATCTCTTCTAAAACACTTGTTAAATTTTATCGAGATGTGACCTTATAAACTTAAGACGAATGTATCGGCAAGCTGCATGATCAGTAGGAATTCAAATCCCCACTCCATATTTAATTTGTGTTAATTAACTTAATGTTTAAGCTTTGCTATTTGTTTCCATCACCTCTAACATTTTCTACATGTGTTGACAAGGGGAATATTGAATGCTGCATTACATTTTTTTTCCCTTTTGCCCTGCTGGTAGAGATTTAAGAACTAATGTAATAGTCTAAAGTCAGGCAGATTGAACAAAACAAAACAAAACAAAAGCAGAGACACCAATTAATGCACAGCCTGGAAAATGAACTAACAAATTTGCCTTCATCTTAGTTTTCTTAGTCCCATGCCAGAGCGCCTTCCTCCCCCCTCCCTGCCCCCTTCTTTATTTACGTATCCTTTTAATCATCACTTACCTTCATTTATGCTGTTGTCATTTTCCAAAGTGATCACAAATAGAAGAAGAGTCTTTTAGTTTTTTTTTTTTTTTTTTTTTTTTTTTTTTTTCTTTTTAAACTGGTGCGTGAGGTCTTTTCTTCATTAGCACTTAGCAGACCCTAACTATTTACTGTCTTATGGAGCCCGGTAGACAAATCAGAGTAGGAAACGTATCATAACAGAAGATATAGACAAAACCTAGCCATATGGAAAATATCTGTACTGCCATTAAGTGGTGGAAGACAGGAAAGGCAATGAATTGGTATTACCATATCTCACTCATTGCTTTTGAAGTACTCACTGTTATGGAGAATCTCAAACATATACAAGAATAGAAAAAATAAAAAGTGAACCTCCGTACACTTTTCACCCCCAAAGTCATCAGACCACGGTCAGTCTTGTAGCATACTATATTTATCCATGGGGGTAAAATGAATTACCCTAAATGTAGTGGCCTAAAACACTGCATATTTATTATCTCACAGTTTCTATGGATTAGGTCTCTGGATAGGGCTTATTTGGATCCTCTGGCTTATCTCACAATGCTGCAGTCACCTCAAATCCCACGTGGGAGGGACCCATTTCCTAGCTTACTCAAGTGGTTGTTGACAGGAGTCATTGGCTCACGAGCTGTTGAAGGGATGCCTCTCTCTGTTCCTTTCCACATAGACATCTCTGTAGAGCATCTCACAACATGACAGCTTGTGAGCTAAAAGGGAAGTCACAGTGTTTTGTAACCTAATCATAAAAGAGGCATCCTACCATCCTTGCCAAATTCTGTTCTTTGGGAATAAGTCATTAGGTCCAGCCCACACTCAAGGGGAGGGAATTACATAAGGGTGTAACTACCAAGGTGAGGATCGTTGGGAACTATTTTAGAAGTCTGCCTATTACACATACATACCCCCCTTCACGTCTACCCTCCCACATTATTTTGAAGCAAATCCCAGATTTCATATTATCTTTTCTGTAAATATTTCAACATGTAACCCTAAAAGATAAGGGCTTTTTTTTTTTTTTAAATGTCGTCATGGTATTAATATTACACCTAAAATTCTAACTGATAAGAAGGTACTTTTATCAGTTTAATTGGTAGGTTTTTTTTTTTCTTAGTGGCTTTTAAAATAATGGTGTTTTTCAACTAAATTATTCGATTTGATGACATATACTACCAACAATGACACTGGGGAAAATAAACTCAAAAAACTATCCTCTAGAGCTAAGTTCGGGAGATACAGGGATTTGTCTCTTTCTTCTCTCCTCGTACAGCTCTTCTCATACAGTTAATTCAGGTGTCCCCTGGTTTTCGGAAGTTGGCTACACGCACTTCATTTGTATGAAAAGACCTACCTTAGTACCTCCTTTTCACTGAGTGAAAGAAATTCGAAGCGGATTTTTGATTTAAGGAAAAAAGCCATTACTGTGCTGATGCAAGTCTTTTGGGTCAGCCAAGTGGCAAACCGTGGAAAGGGGAAGGATGCTCTTTTTATGCCGTTTCAGCTTACCAAAGGTTTCAGAGAGATGCTTTCTTTTTGGATGATGGGCGAAACAGGTAATCCCACACTTCCTTTACACCAGACACCATAGGTTGTTGGATACCCCGTGAATTTTATCATAGCTTTTCAGGAAAAAGAGGCGCCCATAAATTTACCCAGCCCTTTCTCTTTTTTAAATGTTTGTTTGTTTGTTTGTTTGTTTGTTTGTTTATTGAGAGAGAATGTGAGCAGGGGAGGGGCAGAGAGAGAAGGAAAGAGAGAATCCCATGCAGGCTCCGTGCTTTAGTGCAGAGCCTGCCACAGGGACTTGAACCGTCCCACAGTGAGATCATGACCTGAACCAAAGTCGAACACTTAATTACCTGAGCCATCCAGCTGCCCCTTTCTTTTTCTGATAGACGTATGTTCTTCAATATATGTAGATCTATTTTTAACGTTTATTTATTTTTGGGAGAGAGAGAGAGAGAGAGAGAGAGAGAGAGAGAGAGAGAGAGAATGAGTGGGGGAGGGGCAGAAAGCGAGGGAGACAGAGGATCCAAGGCGGGCTGTGTGCTGACAGCAGAGAACCCGATGTGGGGCTCGAACTCACCAACTGTGATATCATGACCTAAGCTGAAGTCAGATGCTTAACCAACCGAGCCCCCCAGGTGCCCCAGACATATTCCTCAATTCGTAAGTTTGATTTGAACCTATGCTTTTTCACATTCAAAATCCAAATGTTCTCCTAGGTCTATTTTGAAGACCACCCATAGTGTCATGGTGACCTCTCCACTGTACCTCAGGCCCTTCTTCTATCATCTGGTTCTCTTTAGCATATTTCAGAACAAAAGGCGTATCACAGTATTCCAGGCCGGATTAACAGTTCCTATGTGGTTAAAATCATGATTATATGTTCCCCCTTCACCGAATTATATATTGGACATTAAACAGTTCTTAAGAATCAACTGGGGATTTCTTTTTTTTTTTTTTAACATTTATTTATTTTTGAGACAGAGAGAGACAGAGCATGAATGGAGGAGGTTCAGAGAGAGAGGGAGACACAGAATCTGAAACAGGCTCCAGGCTCTGAGCGGTCAGCACAGAGCCCGACGCGGGGCTCGAACCCACGGACTGCAAGATCATGACCTGAGCCGAAGTCGGACGCCTAACCGACTGAGCCACGCAGGCGCCCCTCAACTGGGGATTTCTGATAGATGGGTGCTGGTATCAGAGTGGTAGCTGTTTGGGATTCAAGAGCAGACATCACTGAATTTTTATAGTTTTGAGAAAGCCATGCCGAGACATTTGGCAATTTTTATTGCCTTTAATTGTATTGTGTAGAGCATGACTCTATTCTGCAAAGATAATTATTATTTGTTTCCCTGTTAAATTTTAATAGGTTCTTTTAAAAGACATTTTAAATGACAGTTAGGGCCCAGATTTAAACTGAGGTTCAACTACATGTCATGCTAACAAGGCTCATATCTCAGCTTAGGTGAGACTCAGATGAATCTATAACCTCCCATCCACATGCTAATTTGCACATGTGCAGGCATTGACATCTATGTCACAACTCACTCCTCTGCCAAATTTGTTTTGGCACCGACTATAAATTACATACGAATTTGAGATATGTTAAAATGTGAAAAGTTCTGCATCTCAGACTCGCTGAAATACAGTAACAAATAACATTTGTAGAGCGTGTGTAATATGCTAGATACTTTACCTGTATTATTTCCCTTAATTTTCAGTTACTCTATCAAACCGTACTATTATTGTCCCCATTTTACAGATGGAGAAACCTGGGTCTTGGGGGACGGTTTAAGCCATTTGGTCAAGAAAAGGCAGAGTTGAGTCAAAGCTTGAACTTGAAAGCACAGGCTATCTTTACTTTTCCACTTCCCTTCAAGTAAAGCCTTTCATTTTTTATGCTGTAATAGCACTGTCCAGTAGAACTTTCTGTGATGCAAATGTTCTCTATATGTGCTAACCAACACTGTAGCCACTAGCCAGCCACCTGGGGCTATTGAGCACTTAAAATGCAGTTAGTATGACTGAGCAATTGAAGATTTAATGTTATTTAATTTTAATGAATTTCCATTTAAAGTAGGCGCATGTGGCTGGTGGCTCCCATACGGGAGACTGCAACACTGGGCTGAAGGTCACTATATTTTCAGGAAAATACCAAAGAGTTAAGGGACTCAGAATTCACTTTTGCTCTTGCAAAAGTCTTGTCTATAACAAGTGCAAGTATTCTGAAGTAATTAACTTCTCTGAGACAATCTGACTATTCTCGTGGTCGTTTGGAAGCTGGTCAGCAAATTCCCGCTTAACTAAAAAAGGGTAGCTGGGAAACTATCTTCACTGCTGGTGGGGTGTTTACTCATGATGTAGAAAGGTCCCTTATGGGATTCTTCTTAGGTTCATTGTGACGTGTTTTTGTTGATGTTGGTATTAATGCTTTACATTTGTAAAATGCTTTACATTTTACCTATCAGTTTCCAATTGTCCTATGAAACTTTCCCAAATAGTCTCTAAGGTAAATGGAATTGCTATTACTAGCCTTATTTTACAGATAAGGACATTGAGACTCAGAGAGGTTATGTGACTTGCCTAGGGTCACACAGGGGAGGAATGACTTACCTGTGGCTGGTGTCCAGACCTTTGGACTTCCGGTCAGTTGTGCTTTCCATGACAAGGAACTATGTCTCCACTTTTGTATTTAGGCATATTTTATTCGAAAACAAACAGACACAGAATAAACTCTGCCAGTAGAAACTCTGGCCTCGGGTGGAGATGACTTCATGCCAGCTGATGGAACAAGGTGTCACATGGCGGAACATTTGGCCCTCCTAAAAGGAGCCTTTAACAATGCTTTGAATGATGTCACTGTTTGCAGGCTGACTGGCTTCAAGCCAAGTGGCTGTGATGGGAAAGCCAATGCCCGGGCACTGATTCGGCCGCTCTTCAAAGTGGCCGCATGAGCAAGTGTTAGATTGGCGCTTTGCGGAGAAAATGAATACGTCATAATCTCAATTCCTCTCCGGGTATTTTAGTTGGCTTCGAGTACCATTCCTGTTGTAATTAAGTGAGAAAGGGAAAACAGATGGTCACCTTGTCAAATCTTGTTTTCAAGTTAAATACACACAGCCCTCTCTCCTTCGTAGGATAATTCCCTTTTAATGGTAACGCTTTCGGACAGGGAAGCGCTGGTGATTTTGCACAGGATCCGGCGAATGTGCATGTCAAGCCCACCTGCTTAGACAGTGCACTTGGAAAAAAAAATCCTTAACTTTTATGGAAGCACCACCTGTAATCTTCTGTGTTGTCTAGAACAATGATCATTTAACTTCTCTGTACGTTAGAGTTACACCTCCGAGCCGCAACATTTATCTGGCCATTATCAGGTGTCCTTCAATGGAAGATTAAAGGAACAGTGCAGAGTTCTCCAGATGGCCCCACTGTCACCCCGCTTTGTTTACTTTTTGGATATTAAGGAGGATCGGGAGAGGGGAAGGAACTGATAATTACTCAAAATTGGATGCCATGTCTTTCTTCCCTCACCTACTTCCTAGAACAATGAGGACCAATTGATGAGGGAGCTCGGAGGCCACCCCCAGATTTATTCTCCATGTCGTGGAGAAAGGACACAAAAAACCTTCACTTTCAAAAAACCTTAATTAATTAATTAATTAATTGAGACAGTAGGGAAGTGAGAAGCTGGTGTTCTTGTCTTTGCCAACATAGTCTCTTCCCTGCTTACTTCCTCGCCCCTTTAACGATACCTTCTGTGGGTCCCCTGCATTATGCAGGATAAAGTGGACTTCCAGACAGAGAGAAAACCTTGATCCATTCTCTGTTTCTAGAAAAACACGAGATTTTTGTCATTGCTTTTCTATCAATCAACAGTGATATACTGAGTGCCTACTGTGTACTTAGAACTGTGTTGCAATTCTTTCTCTTGCCCTGAAGCAGAGCACATTGATTTTTAGAACCACTTTTAGTTAAGACTTTAATTTAAAATCAAATACTATTTTTAAAATGTCATTCCTCTTGGGTTTCTGAAGTCTTTTGCTTTTTGCCTAGGTGTTGGCTTGGAGGACCTCCCTTTTTCTTGGTTTATTGCCTTTAGCCAGGAGTAAAGGAGACAACTTATTTTCATGACGTTTCTTTCAAAGTGTTTCGACATTGTGGCCGATGGTCTGGTTCATTCATGAAATATTTGTAGTTGTTATACATGCTTACTGTCTAAAAACATACAGTTCGGGAGATCATCTAACACTGTGCGCACACCTTAAAAATATGAATACAGGGGCACCTGGGTGGCTCAGTCGGTTAAGCATCCGGCTTCGGCTCAGGTCATGATCTCGCGGTTCCTGAGTTCGAGCCCCACATCGGGCTCTGTGCTGACGACTCAGAGCCTGGAGCCTGCTTCGGATTCTGTGTCTCCATCTCTCTGACCCTCCCTCACTTGAGCTCTGCTCTGGCTTTCTCTCAAAAATAAATAAAGACATGAAAAAACTATGACTACATGTAGCATGAGTAGTTTGAGACTCAGTTTACAGAACTGTCCTTTTACCTAGAACATAAACCCCCCATATCTTATGGTTTTACACACGTCTCCCAACTCTTATGCTTAGACGTTAGTGAACAGAGGGAGCAATAAAAGATATATATGTAAATATCTATTTGGTAATCATTTTGTATTCTTGTAAACATACTGTAGAAGCTACGTAAATCTAAACTAACAACAACAAAAAAACCCCTGAATTTTACTATTACTGAACAAACATGGTTACTAGCTCAGAAGTGGGAACTTAACACTAATTCATTGATGTTTAATATGATTTATTATTAATGAATTAATTGGGCAATGGTTACTAGCTGAGAAGTGGAAATCTGAATGCCAATTCGTTGATGTTTAATACAATTTACTATTAATGAATTAATCGGCCAAAAGACAAAGGTGGACCATGTGAGTTCTTGCTGTAAATGGGGCTGTGCTGCGAAACAACTAACTTTTTCACTGGATTTTGTCTTCCTCTGTGGTTCTTAAGGAGGGTCCTCTTTGCCTTATTCAATGTTTTTGACTTATTTATAATTCTCAGAGGAAATGTTGCACAAAACCACAAATATTTCAAATGTCACTGTTATCTTTGAACTACTCGTTCAGACTGCAAATGAAACCAGGGATGTTTTTGCCATTTAAAACTCCCAGAGCAAGAGTGAACATAACGGTGAGTCTCCAAGGTTAAGCAGTTGTGGTAAAAAGCACATTCACTTTGTGTTTTGTTGTTTGTTTGTTTGTTTTGCTGATAAGTGAAAGCATAATATATGTTACAGATTTCTTTATCTTTTCCTTTTGTTAAATTGTTAGTTGGTTATCATAGTTTTTTTTTTTTTTAAGTTTATTTATTTACTTTGAGAGAGAGAGAGAGAGCGAGCACGTGACTGAGTGTGTGTGTTGGGGGGAGAGAATCCCAAGCAGGTTCAACACTGTCATTGTGGAGCCTGACACGGGGCTTGAACTCACGAACTGTGAGATCATGACCTGAGCTAAAGTCAAGAGTCAGGTGTTCAACCGACTGAGCCACTCAGGCACCACAGTTACCGTGTTTAAAAAGGAAATTATGAGAATATACTCTTCTTGAGCAGCTAGGCTTGAATAGGTGAGATGTAGCTTTTATTTTTTTAATTAATACATTTGTCTCTGTGGTGTTTGAATTTAGAAGTAATATTTTTATTGGAAATCATTTTTAATAGTCTTAACTAATTTGCTAATCTCAGACAGCTTAATGAGCTCAACTTTATATGTAAGAAAACCACATTCAAGTTTCTCAGAACTGATTTTAAGACTTGTCTTGTATCTTAACTTCTTACTTTCTTGGTGTGTACATGTGGGGGGACTTGGGGTTGGTCGCAAGTATCCATTTTTCCTCCTTTTTGCATTTCTAAGATGCAAAGGAAATTATCTGTGCCTAGTTTAAGCTCCTAGATTATTACTTAGGGTAATAATAACAGTATGTGCTATTTACCTGAAAAGATGTTTTAAATTAAGAAAAAAAATGAATGCTGATGCCTTAATGGTATTGATTTTGGGTTCAGAAAAATGTCTGTGAACGTCCTCTGTGGATGGTGGACTTCATGCTGTAGTTGTCCACTGATTTCCAGCATTGACAACTCAATTTGCTTTCTGTTTCCCCCTTTTTGCCTTTCTTTTATTGTCAGAGGCTGCCATCCTGTAGTTGCTTCCCTGCTCTCCCTCCCCAGACAGGAATACATATTAGTTCACACTCAGTCCTGAATAAGTACAGTCTGCTATTAGTTCAAATTCTCATGAAATATGAATGATGACTATCCATCTGAAAGTTAAAACATGCTATGAGAGCTGTCTTTCCCCACTCCAGGGTTACAGCTTGAAATCAACGTTTGTATCCCTTTAGGAAAAATTATTGTGGACATTTCTAGGATATCCCTTGATATCCCTATTTGAATTTAAAGGACAATATAATCAATCCAGGAAAGGAAATCACCCTAAGATTTCATATTATAATTAGAAGTGTAAACTTGCTGAAGGAGAAAGTTTCTTTTTATTTATTTATTTATTTATTTATTTATTTATTTGAGAGAGTGGAAGAGAGTGTATAAGAGAGGGGTAGAGGGAGAAAGAGAGAGAGAGAGAGAGAGAGGGAGAGAGAATCCTAAGTAGTCTCCACAATCAGTGTGGAACACAACATGGGGCTCGATCCCACGTCTCTGGGATCATGACCTGAACCCAAATCAAGAATCCGACGGACGCTCAACTGACTGAGCCACCCAGACGTCCCTGAAGGAGGAAATGTCTAATTATTAGGTTAGAAGAGTCACATCTCTCCAAGGGAAGATTCAGAGCCCTGCATCCTTGGATTAAATGGCTATTTGGGGTGGAAAAGTACACTGGATACTGTGTTTGCCGCGTGGCAAATAGTCAAGAAACATTTGTTACCTAAAATTTACAAGTTGTCCCCCTCCTAAAACCATAGAAAGCGTTTCTAACTGTTCTTTTGCCATTTTCAAATAGCACCCTGATTTCTTTCTATTATGGAAAGAAAATTTTCCTTCTAAGCCTAGCTAAAAAATTTAATTATAATGAGAGAGCATGAGAAGAGGAAAGACTGGAAAAAAAAAGCGTAAAAAGAAGAGAAAGAGGAAGAAAAGTGAAGGAAGGAAGGAAATGAAGAGTGTCTGTGTTCACATTTGGTTGCTGTCCTGAGATTCAGCCCGACCACACAAAAACCCAAAGGAAGCAGGCATCATTTCACATTCAACTTGCAATTCATTTTGTGACTCTATCATTATGCCAGCTCATTTGTCTGCAGTTTAAAATGTGTTATAAAGTCAAAACTTAGAAGTAAAATTCTTTCACTTCCTGATACTAGAGTGAGTGTGGTACATCTGCCTGTTTTGGATCGTTTCTAAGCATTTCTCAAAGGTTAGTTGCACTGTGCCTGAAAGATGCTGTTTTGAACCATCGAAAACCGTTCCCTCAAAACTTTATCAGAGCACAATTTCTTTTTTTAAAACTCTCTGTTGGCAGATATCACTATTCGAAGAGTTTAATGTTAGTCACCTTGCCCTATTAATTTTATTTCTGAAATGTCTCTTGAATATGTCCCCTTTTATCCAGGCTCCTGAGACTGTCTTATGTCACGAACACCTCTCTGCCAGTCCTGTTACCGGGCCCTGGGTTGACTTCTGTTCCAATCTTTCCTAATTTAATTATCTCTTCAGGTTCTTCTCAGGGTTAGTTACCAAGAAATAGGATAGATCATAGAGGTTTTTTCCCTTTGTCTTCTAAAGCCTTCGAGGGCTTTTATTTGCTTATGTGATATGGTCTGAACTACTTCAAGATCGTTAACATCTAGCTTCCAAATGCCTCCCAGTGTCAACTTCCCCTTCATCCCTCTACATATATTAGATTTAGGAACCGGCGGGTTCCACAAATACACCCGATGCTTTCACGTTTCTTTGTCTTTGTTCACTCTAATTCCTCATCCCGAATGTCCTTACTCCGCTTTTCTAGTTATGGAAACCCTAGCTCAACTCAAATATCACCCCTTCACGAAGCCTTGGGTACACCTGAAAGTACCTGTTCTTTCCTCTCTCCCCCCCCCCACCCCCCCAGAGCACCCTGGAGTAAATTAGTATACTGACGATGGAGAAAGGCTTACAGTTGAATCAAAGTCTATTCAGGGACCCTCTTGGTGTTAGAGAGATGATTTAGTCTTCAAGGAAAGAAATACCAAACATGTTGGGATGAATAAGAGACCTGCTTATTGGTTCATGTACCCAAAAATCTAGCAGTTGAGCTGGCTGACTGTGGTGCCCAGCTAATGGTTTCAGGGTCTGTCCTTCATTGTATTTCCTGGTTCTAGATTCCTTCATGTTCATGCCTTCCTCTCAGTCTTCAGCAGACCCTTCACTCATGCATGGGAGGAAAGTAGTTCTAACAAGCCCCAGATGTAGAGGCTGTTTTCAGCTCTTAATCTCAAAAGGAGAGAAATCCTCGTCCGTAATATCTGTATCAACAGCCACAGCCCCACCCCACCCCACCCCGGCCACCAGAGGACACCGAGTGTCCCTATTTGGGTCACACGTCCACCTTGGCTCTATCACTTTCCCCTAACTGGGAAGTTGAGGTTCTCTGATTGGCCAGCATAGGTCATATGCTGGTTCCCGTGGTGAAGGAAGTGGGGCCACATGATGGACAGGAGCGCCAGAGTATTGTAGAGTGAGGAAGGAACCATCTCCAAGAGTAAGGTGATTTTCTTCATTATATTTTCTTTCGGGTTCTTTCATTTTGCTCTCCATTACAGCTCACTTTTCATGTATATCTTCTCCTTTGAATTCTAAGCTTCTTGAGGACATGTATGTACCTCCATTCCATAAATGTTAGCAGGATTCAATAAATATTAGTTGAGTGACGGACTTACCAAGCAGATGGCAAATGAAAGAGCACCCCAAGTTAACATTTTAATGGGTTAAGGATCTTTTTGACCTTTCCAGAGCCTCATTAGTGAGACTTGATATTTTGGGAATTAAGGAAGATGCGCATTCACAGAAAATGGGGGAGGGCTTACTATTTAAGATAACAATCCTTTTTTGTACAATGTCAGACCCTGAACACTTCCATCTACGATTTGGCTAGCAAAAACCATTTACATCAAACATTTTTTACTTGGAAAAATGCTTACTTTTAGTAGAGAAAATATTGATATAATCACTAAAACAATGATACTTGAAAGCTGCATTTTTAATTTCTCACCATTTGGCAGTCAATTTTGTTTTATCCTCTTAGAAAGTAAGAGGTCTTGCCAACTAGAGTTTTAAAGTCTTCAAAATGGAAAATTAAACAGTAGTTCCTCATTTCTTTCCTTTTCTTAGTAACTTTAAATAAATCTAAGAAAATGACCCTGCTTTGCATACTTTTGCTCTAAATGCTCTTAAAGAGCTTCATTTAAACTAGCTATTTCATTAGTATGATGCTACACAACACAATTAACCACTCTTGGCCGTGACATGAACAGTACTATATCGTGAATACTTAATTCGTATTGTTTCTTTCAATGAGCTTTTTAAAGGAATTTCTAAGCTTGTTTTCATCAAATCTGTGTTTAGAGGTTGCTTAGGGTGGAGGTTAAGCATTCTGAATTTAGAAACAGATTAGCCTGATATGAAATCTAACTCTGCCACTAATTAGTTCTGGGTGTCCTTGGATCTTCAATTTCAGTTTCCTCATCTGTAAAATGGGACCAATGATATCTGGCTCAGAGAATTGGGAAGATTAAAGGGATAATGTGAGATTGTGTATGGAGTATATGGAACGTTGTTAAAGCCTCAATATAAGGGCTATTATGATAACAGCTATTATTTATTGTACTGCTTTAGACAGGAAGCAAAGCAGGAATCACCAGGAAAGGGATCTTTGAGCCATTGTATTAAAAGTGCTCCTGCATAGGGGCGCCTGGGTGGCTCAGTGGGTTAAGCGTCTGACTTCGGCTCAGGTCATGATCTCACGGCTCGTGAGTTTGAGCCCCGCGTTGGGCTCTGTGCTGACAGCTCGGAGCCTGAAGCTTGCTTCATGTTCTATGTCTCCCTCTCTCTGCCCCTCCCCCTGCTCATGCTGTCTCTCTCTGTCTCTCAAAAATAAATAAACATTAAAAAAAAAAAAGTGCTCCCGCACAGAATGGAAAACATGGCATTTAAAAGACGGAACAATGCCCTTATTTCATCTTCAGTAAGATGTCCTACTTTCAACCCTTGATGGACTGATGGCTTCACTGCTTTGTTCTCGCATGCCTTCCCTAACTGCAACTGCCAGTATTTTGGGCAAAAGACCCCTCCTCCCTAGATGGACTATGAGGACCACAAGGCCAGTCCCACAAGATAGAGATATCTTACTCCATTTGAACTACATTTAATCTTTTTGGAAAATGTAAAGCTGTTATATTCCAGTTTCTTTTTTTTCTTTATTATTATTTTTTTAATGTTTGCTTATTGTTGAGAGAGAGAAAGAGAGGGAGAGAGAGAGAGAGAGAGAGAGAGCAAGTGGGGGAGGGGCAGACAGAGAGGGACGCACAGAATCCAAAGCAGGCTCCAGGCTCCAAGCTGTCAGCACAGAGCCCGATGCGGGGCTCGAACTCATGAACTGTGGAATCATGACCTGAGTTGCCGTCGGACACGTAACCGACTGAGCCACTCAGGTGCCCCTATTCCAGTTTCTTAAATATAAAAGATGTGATATGAAGTAAGGAATAGCATACAGGGAGATCTAGGTAGACATGTCAGGGTTGTAATGAGACCACAAATCACAGAGCTTTGCTATGATTAGTCATGGTGGTCTAGACGATGATGGCTTGCCCAACTTGACAGCTGCCATGATTCTGGATTGAGCATACTGTCTCCTGCAAAGAGCATTCCTGTTTAATATGTACATACAGAAGGTGTTCCTTCTTATACACTCCTTGCCTATTGTCATTGGCTGTGTATGGTAATTTTAGAAACTTTATTTTGCAAGAATTTCAAACGTGCGGAAATGTTGCAAGGTTGGTTAAGAAAATTGTATAGCTTTAGGGGTGCCTGGCTGGCTCAGTCGGTGGACCGTGTGACTCTTGATCCCAAGGTTGTGAGTTTGAGCCCCGTGGGAGGTGTAGAGATTACTTAAAGAAATAAAAATCTTAAAAAAAAAGAGGGAGAGAAAATTGTATAGCTTTTATCCAGATGCACAAATTTTGTTGTGAATGAACACATGGTAAAGATTTTAACTTACTATTAATGAAAGAAACAGGCAAACGTTATGACCGGTTCAAAGGTTCAATTCCAGATCAAGAGCATGGAAGTGAATTTGCAAATGGTTGCAATGCTGGCTTCTCACAGTGGGGGAGGGAGCCAGGTGAAATGCCGCTTGACAGGATTTCTTTACTTGCCTTTAGACAAGAAGCATTTCGCCTTGCCATGACGATTCGCTAATTTTAATTTTTTTTAATGTTTATTTATTTTTGAGAGACAGAGACAGAGCACAAGTGGGGGAGGGACAGAGAGAGAGGGAGACACAGAATCCGAAGCAGGCTCCAGGCTCCCAGCTGTCAGCACAGAGTCAGAAGGGGGCTCGAACTCAAGAACTGTGAGATGGTGACCTGAAATGAAGTGGGATGCCTAACTGACTGAGCCACCTAGGCGCCCCCCATGGGCTCATTTTATACATTTTGCCACATATCCTTTATCATTCCCGCTTTCTCTAATTAAATTTTTCTAAAGCCCTTTGAGAATAATTTGCATGCCTCCTGCCATCCTACCCATTAATACCTTGAATTCGCTATGAATCGTGGAAGAAAACACATTCTCTTACTTCACCGCGGCAGGTTATTAAATCCAGAAAATGCGACTTTGCCACAGTCCTTCCCTGTAATCCACGGTGCATGTTTTGTCAGTTGTTCTAATAATATTCTCGATGGCATTTTTCATTATCCAGTATTGAATTCAGTCCAGGGTCACATATTTCAGAGAGTTATCATGTCCCTGCTGTGTCCTCGTGCTTTTTAGAAAAGTTTGAAGTTTGCCTACGTTGGAAATCTACAAAGATTGTGGCGTTTCCCTGCGTGCCTGTTGGTGTTGGTGTTACGTCATCTACGAAAATATTCTCAGCTGTTACGTCAAAAGCTGACTTTAAAAAGAACAAAACAAGGGGGTTTCTACTCTGAAGTCCGACTGGGGGGTGGTGGCGGGGGCGGAGGGGCGGGGAGCAAGCATTAATCAGAACATCGAAGTGAGCCCCACCATGGCTACGTGTACAAATAGCTGTTGATGGCTTTGCCATGCTTACTGAACTGAGTAAGTCTAAAAGCCTTCCGTGTGCATTCCTATTTTCGGGCGCAATACAGTACGTTAACCTCAGAATATCAAATTGAACCAGGGGTTCTGAGAAGAGCCGCCTGCAAAGCGGTTAGAATGACACTCCTCATTACACCGTCCAGATTCAGGTTTCAGACAACCATAACCAGCCTTTGCCGGCTTCTCACCTACAGGCAGACCCAGGCAGCCCCAAATCAGAGCCTGCCCTCCGGCAAGGGCTCCCGGACCTCTTCACAGGTGAAGTCCACGGAGACCCGGAAAGGTGAGCCTGAAAGGGGGAGGAAGCACCCTTTCCTGATGACATTTTTTGCTTGCTTGTTGGTTGGTTGGTTGGTTGGTTTCCTCCGGAGGCCCAAATAAACAGCCCAGGCAAGGCTGCTCACCACACAGTATGTCAGCACATATTATGCAGTCTGGGGCTGAGTGGATGTGTCAGCTGCCCATTAGACCACACTAAAATAGAATTGCTGGACGCCTGAAGCATGAAGCATGATATTAGATAAAGTGATGAAATCTCACTCGATTAAAGAGCCAGGTCAAGGACAGTTACCTCGGGAAATTCCTTTTTTCCTCGAATATTCTCGCAACTTTGATGAATTTATCGTTTTCTTGCTTATTTTTCATTATCGTCCGGGGCTTTATGAACAATAAAATGTGCCTTCAGCAGGCACTGACATATGGGAGCGATCGGAATCATAGGTTATATCGATTCAAAGAAAGAAAGGAGGAAAAAAAAAGATGGGATTGACATTGCCACAGGTCAAAAGCCTTTGGAAATGTTGGATTGATTGGTTTAGACAGTTGTTTGATTTTTCTCTCTTTCTCTAGCTCTTTTATTTTTATTTTTTATTTTTATTTATTTTTCCCCCTAGTAAAGGGATAAGAGAAAGAACAGAGAGGGTAATCTTTTTTTATTTTAGGCCCACTGAAGGATAGGAACAGAGGCATGCGGCCTGGCAGAAATTTTTATTTTTCTTTATTTGATTTATAAGGACAGGAGAGAAATGCTTCTTGCAAAGGGCTCCTTTTTGCAAAAGGGCTTGCAGCCGGAATGGAAATGGCTGCACACCTGCCTTGCTTCTTAAAACCTGGGTGCTTCTTAAAACCACAGCTCGCCTGTCTGGCACTTCCGAACCGGAGACAAAAAAAAAAAGAAAAGAAAGGATTTGGGTCCATGCGTACTGCACTCTGGCTTAATTTCACCTACAATAACGTTTGAGAAGCAAAAGGAGGGAAGGTGAATATTCGGAGCACTTGGGTTTTCCCCTTAGTGCTTAAGGGTTCTCTCCATCTCTCCCTGTCCCCACCTCCCCGGCGGGTCCAAGGGACATCCCGGGATGTCCCCGTGGGAGCAGCGCTGAGGCCAGCTAATCAGAACACGTAGACGCTAATTCATTTGGTTCAGCTGCTCCTTGTTTGGGTCAGAAAGCGGCAGTTGCAAATGTGCTCATCTGGAGGGTTGAGAGCATTTTGCAGGTATATGTGCCAGCACCACTTGAAGGTTCTTTGCAAACTCTCAAATGTAATAAATGATGGAGGTGTTTTAGTTCAGTGAGTTTCCCATGCAGCATTTTAACTTTGGGCTCCAATTCCAACCTATACACGGAGGCTGCTTGAGTTTTTTAGATTCCTTTTTTTCCCTTCATAAAACAGGGATCATATTAGCATACTATGCCTTTTCTAGCTTCCAAGACTATAAGGAAGGTGAAGTAAGGTCACCTATTTACAGGGATGTTGAGTTCTTAAGATGCAAAGTATTATCTAGATGCCAAATAGTGTCGTGATTATATTTTCATATGATAGTAATTTTTTTTTATTAAAAAAATTTTTTTAAACATTTATTTATTTTTGAGAGAGAGAAAGAGAGAGAGAGCACAGGCAGGGGAGGGGAACAGAGAGGGAGACACAGAATCCAAAGCAGGCTCCAGGCTCTGAGCTGTCAGCACAGAGCCCGACGTGGGGCGCGAACTCTCAAACTGTGACATGATGACCTGAGCTGAAGTCGGATGCTTAACCGATGAGCCAGCCAGGTGCCCCATATGATATTAATTTTTAATGCTGGTGGACACAGAATTTGTATGACCCAGGCAGCTGCACTCACTTGGAATGTGAACCATAGATACACTTAAAATTTCTTTTCCAGCAAATTGCTTAGGCATTACATGATGTTTCTATAAATCTAGCTTCTTCTTTATAACAGCATTTCCCAGGTGGGAGCTGATGTCCAAGGCAGAAACACGTTAAAGAGCAGGTGGTGGGACAGGCAGGAAATGCGGAAGTTTTTTAAGTATAATGTTGATGCCTCAGTTTCTCCAAAAATAATAGGACAAAAGTGAGAGGGCAATAGTTTTCTTCTTTTAATTACAGAAAGAAAAAGCATGATTACTCGCTACATACAAATGTTAGACAATTGTTTGCAGGTCTGATCAACTACAATCTTTCTCTTCCCTCTGGAGCCAAGGTTTTTTCTTTTTCTTTTTTTTTTTCCTCTTCAAAATATTGTAGTGGTTTGAAAGATCAGAAGGCAATTGTGCTAAATTTGCTATTATTAGCATGGAAGTGATAACAGCTTTCTTATCCCTTGGGAGAAGAAGAGGCAGGTGGGGGCCCAGCGATTCTCAGTGCGGTATCGGCAGGCTTCTCACCAAAACAAAAGGACTGAGAATATCTGCCTATGAGAAAATGAGGAGTCTGATACTTTTTCTCTGGGTGAGCTGCATGTTGAAGACACACGAAGAGGTAAAAGTGAGGGTCACGAAATGGGTGGAGTTTAAACTTTTTTTTTTGATGTGTATTTATTCTTGAGAGACAGAGAGAGATTGAGTGTGAGCAGGGGAGGGACAGAGAGAGAGGGAGGGAGGCACAGAATCCCAAGCAGTCTCCAGGCTCTGAGCTGTCAGCACAGAGCCCGACCCGGGGCTTGGGGCTTGAACCCATGAACCGTGAGATCATGACCTGAGCCGAAGTCAGATGTTTATCTGACTGAGCCACCCAGGCGCCCCAAAGTGGGTGGGGTTTTAAAGCCTTCTTTAAATGGGGCTTTAATGGGGAATGGGGAAGACCCACACCAAGTATTGGTGGCAAGGTCAGGGGGCATGCCCCATGTTTTTCTTCCTCCCCACCGAACACCTGGGCAGCACCAGGCAGGAATCGTGTGTCTCCTGATGGTCATCTTGCTCATGATAAAAGTTCTATGTCTCATCCCGAGCAACGATAAAACAAAACAACAACAAAAAAAAATGACTTTGAAACCTCTCATCGGCACCTCTAATGAACACAATAGATAAAAGAATATGCTTATCAGAAATGGTCCTCCTTTGCTCCATGACGAACTCAGCAAATACTCCATTAGAAGGGTTTGGTTTCCCACGTGGGTGGTGAAGTCTCCTGAGTTATATTAAGGCTATAAATGCATTTGGAAGTAGCTCAGAGCCTCACTCGAGGGGATGGGTACTCTTTATTCGTCATTCCTCCCCAGGAGGCCCTGATTAGCCCAACACTCATTTGGTACAATAATGGAACAGGAAATTTCTTCTAGGCGCCTGCAACAGAAACTCAGTGGAATGTTTGCTACCTTGGGAGTATCAGGTCATTTTCATATCTGCCGGGGAAACACGTGATCCCGGAAAAGGAGGGGCCGGGAAAACAGTGGCCTTGGACAAAGACACAGCTTCCATGGCAGAATATTTCCAAGCAGGGCCAGGGGTGGGATTTTTGTCTTCCCCATCAAATCACCTTCACATATTTTTCATCCTCTCCTTTAAAATGTATGCTTCTGTTTGGTTTGTTTTATTTTAACGTAAGAGAACCGACTGAAAGGGCAACTTCTGTGAACCTGCAGGCTTCTAACCGGAAGGGTTCGTCACTTCAGTCCTGAATACGGATTTATGTCCCCTCGGCCAGCACGAGGGGAGGGGCACATTTCTTTTTCTCCCCATGATGCCTTCCATGACATGACACATGAATGATGGAGTATATAATGATTTAACCAAGCCTGATCTTTCCACCTGGGGACACACACAGCACTTAAAGTGTCCGCACATCCTATTTATTTATTTATTTGATCTCTTAAGTAGAGAAACCAGGGTATTTAAAATCCACTGGCTTTTTAATCCTTTACACAGAGAATTCCTTTTTTCTTTTTACAGGGAAACTATCCCCACAAGCCAAAGCGGTCGAGTTTGAGTTATAGGGAAATTCCGCAAACGTTTACATTGTGATTCTTTCATTCTTTAATTGCTGCGGCTTTTGTATGACCTCCCCTTTATTTGGGCCCTGTGCAGAGGAGAAATTGCCATGTCCTTCATTCCTAAAGTTAATCCATCAGTCATGTCACTTTGACTGATTAGTTTCTTTCCCAGGGACCACACGGCATATGGATTCAGCTAGATTCATTCCTGTCTGATTCACTGTGTTGCAGGTGATGTGATGTGCCAGTGAGCTTCCTTGCAGCCAGTGCCGGGTTTCTTAAGAGCACTGGAGTACCTCTTGAATGATGTGGGAATTCCTCTAACGCCACTGATGTGGTGGTCCCTTTAGGGTAGGATATGCCACAGTCTTTTTTTTTTTTTTCCTTCTTGTTGTCTAGCTTAGCCAAATACGATTCAACATAGGGAAAAGTGAGTGAACAGAAAGGAAGATGAGGCAGGTCTCATATATCTGGGTTTTAGATTAACATAGCCACATGGACCAGTACGAATTAAGCTACATTTGAAGTGGCCTCCGGGGAAGCCTACTAGTCCCCATAATCCAACGGCACTTAAATATTCAGGACAAAGTTATAAAGTGGCCAGTTGGTATTAAAACTGATCACACAGAGTAGAAATTGAGAGCGAAGGAAAAGCAGAAATGTATTTTATTTAGGAAGGCCTTGACAATTTAGATGCAGTCAAAGAGAGCTCAGTGTTCCTGTGTGAAAGAGGTTAGTTTTGCCTAATGTCCGTTATTACCCGAATCCAACCAAGATGGAATTTCAGATCCCAAGCAATACAGGAGAGAAGAAGGGTAAGGACAACTGGTCAGTGAGGGACAGAGGAGTGGGGCTTGGGGGAGAGAAAATACTGGGAGGATGACATTTGACCAAGACCATGAAGGAGATGGTCAAGTGGGTCTTGTAGAATCTTCCAGGTAGAGACAACAGCAAGTCAAAGGCTGTGTGGTAGGTAGGTACTGTGCCTGGTGAGTCTGAGGAAAACTGAAGACACCAGGTTTTCATGGAATGTTGTTGTAAAAGGGTGATAGAAGGAAATGTGGGGTCATGAGGGGGTTCTCTTCAAGTGCTTGACACTAGTGGGCATGGGAGGCAAGGGAGAAGTTCATGACACAGGGAGAAGGTTAGGAGAAGTGGTCGTTGCACAAGTTAGGATGGAGTAAGAGGGGAGATAGAGTCCATTATACATGTGGAGGGCTGGCTATAGAGAGAAGCCTAATAGTTCATCTATCATAGCAGGAGGGAGCAAAGAACGGATGGGCACTGCTCAGGGTCACAAGGAGATTGGGTTCTGGGAGCCTTGGAAGTTGTTTTTAGATTGTGTGTGTGTGTGTGTGTGTGTGTGTGTGTGTGTGTGGTGTATGTTAAGTAAAGCCATCAAATGAGAGTAAGGATGGGCAATATGTATTGGAGGTTTGAGGAGAAAGAAAAAGTCATGAAAAAGTCATCCAGGGCACGTTGTTCTCTACGTGTGGTCCAGACCAGCAACATCAGCACCACCTGAGAGATACAGTTACTCAAGCCCTGCCCCAAACCGACTGATTCAGAAATCTGGGGAGGGAGGCCCAGCAATCTGAGTTTTCATGTATTTCTAGGTGATTCTGTGGTAATCTCAAACTCGGGAGCAAGTTAAGGGTAAACAGGAGACTGATGGATTTCTAGAAATGTATGTTGATGGGAAGAACAAAGAACCTCCTTGAAGACACTGTTCAGGAGTTGACAATGAGATCAGTCAGGGAGTCAGGTGTCTCTCTCCAGCCCTGACCATGTCTGTAGGTGCACAGAGATGAATGATTAGATTTAACCTCGCTTGGGGGTTTTTTCCAGGTGAGAACAGTGAAACAAGATTGTGAAGAATATTTGCCAAGGTGTAATATAATGGTGGAGTCTCACAACCTAGGCTAAGCGGAAAACCAAGCGACCATGAAAATATATGATCAATTGCTAATAAGTCCCAGTGGAGCTAAAGCTTCTTAGAGTTGGGATATCAGAGTGAGCTGGAAAGAGAGAATGCTTGAAATTACAATTATAGAGGAGTTCTATTTGCTGGCAGTAAGTCTAGGTATGACCTTTGAAGTGACTGCTTGAGGCAGAGTGGAGGATGTAAGAGTTGGAGGAGAGGGCATCAGGAAACTGAGAGTCTAGGACATTGGCAAGATTTTATATATATGCGTACTGAAGTCATCATGTATGCTGGAGAAGTAGCAGTAAGCCAAGAGCTAAAATCTGCAAAGGATTGGGGGGGGGGGTCTGTTAGTGACTGTAACAGATTGGAATATAGAGTGATAAAGACTAATGACATGACATTCAAAGATGTTGTTGTTCTTGTGTTGGGAGGGAGGCTGTATGAAACAGGAAGGATACCCACCCCCCACCCCCAGGCCTGGTGTTGCAAGAGTCTTGAAGGACACAGCGGCCTTCACCTCAGAGGGCTGAGTGAAAAGCAAGTCGTTTCCCGAGAGGAGAGTCCAGAATTTGGTGGTTAAACCCGAATTCCAGAAGGCAGTGTGGAAGGGTTTTGGGAATTTGAGCGGGGTCATAGAGTGAAAGAGAAGATGGGAAAATGCAGAGATGGTTGAGGACAAGAGTCCACGGAGATGAAAGGTGACTGAGAGTTCTAAGCATCTTGTGGGGCCTGGCACCCACCAGAGAACAGGGCTAAGTGAGGTTTGCCTGTGTGTCCTCAACAAGGCTGGGAGCATTGCGGGGCAGTGAACTGTGGTGGACTTGCCGGGAGTGTTCTGAGGCCTTCTTCACTCTTGCCGACGGCCGTGTGAGGCCAGAGATGGGCAGGCTCACCCTTGGTGTCTGGAAATCGGGGAGAGGTGGGAGGCCAGGGAAGCATGATCTTCTTTGGCTGACTGTGTGGACGGCTCTCCCATCGGAGTAGATTTGGAAATAGCTATTGGAAAATGGTGGAGAGTAGATGAGTCAAGGCTACTACTGTAAGTTCAACGCCCTAACACATGCCCAATTCAGAAGTCTCGGGTTGGTAAAAGTTCTACGTATTTATTCTTGTCTTCTTTAAATCTTGGAAGTGGAAAAGGAAAAGATAAAAATAATCGGAAATTAAAAAAAAATCAAGTTTATTTATTTATTTTGAGTGAGAGAGACAGAGAGAGTGAGCAGGGGAGGGGCAGAGAGAGAGGGAGAGAGAATCCCAAGCAGGCTCCATGCTGTCAGCGTGGAGCCTGATGCAGGGCTCGAGCTCACGAGCCAGGAGATCGTGACCTGAACTGAAACCAAGAGATAGATGCTTAACAGATTGAACCACCCTGGAGCCCCCCAAATAATCTGAATTTTTATGCTTTTATCCCTCCAGTTTTGTGAGGCCCAGGAAGTACCCCTCAAGTGTATTCGTTGCTATTATTTCCAGCAAGAATTGCCACTTCATTTCATGTCAGTGCCCCATCCGTTCTTCCTGACATGGCTCACATACAAGGAGACATTTTTTGCATACCGGTGAGTAGATGCTCTTAGGAACCAGTGTGGATTGGTGGCTTGAGCATAGGTCCTGGGTGTGAGCCACGTGCCTAGGATGAAATAACGTATACTTTTCTGGGGATAAACACCTGGAACGCAGACATGGGAACTACCGAAAAAGCAGTTGTTTCAGATGCCAAATACTTTCAGAACAGCTAGCTCCAGTGGAAACCTCTTCAAGTCTGGCAAGAATTCCAGGGTCTCTGGGCTGTACATGCTCTGTTTTCACACTGTAAGCCATTGCTCTGCGTAGAAATGCTCGAATGCGGTTGGAATTCTTGTAACGTCCCTTTAAGTGGCATAATATCGTATGCAGAGTGACAAGCCCCATTAGAAAATGCAGTCTCCCCTCACAGCTAGGCTTAATGTGCAGCAGGGGAAGGGACTGATGCAGGAATAATTCCTCTTGATGACTCAAGATTGATTCTAGAAGAATTTAAAGAAGAATGTGGGCTTTTCAAGGAAGTGGATAATGCAGGAAATCTCTGGACAGCTGCCGGCGACATTGAGTATCTGGGGAGAGCTGCAGGGTCAAGAGAAAGATTTGCTTCTCCAAGGCCTGAACTAAGAAATAAAACAAAGCAAAACGAAAGCAAACATATGATGACAACCGGAAAACCCTTGAACCTGTGAGGAGGACTTACGTTTGTCTATCTATCTATCTATGAATGAAGGAGTGGGGGGAGGGGCAGAGAGAGAGAGGGAGATAGAGGATCTGAACCGGGCTCTGTGCTCAGAGTGGGGAGCCCCATGCAGAGCTCGAACCCACGCATGGTGAGATCATGACCTGAGCCGAAGTTGGAGCTGGACGCTTAATCCACTGAGCCAGCCAGGGGCCCCCAGGACTTGCCTTTAAAGTGGAATGTCAATCCCTTTCTTACCCACTTCCCTTTGTGTTACTATTACTACTAACTGCTGTTAACCATTTCTTCTCCAGGCTTAGAAAACATTGTTTCAAAAGACACAAATGGAATCAGCCTATAAATACTGTTTTGCCAGTTTGCTTCAAATTGAATGGATTTTGGACCTGAAGATGTACTATAGTCTTTCGTTCAGCTGTTCAGTGTTCTGTGTATCCTTATGGAATAATTTATATAACCTATCCCTATTAACATTTAAATGGCTTTCATTTGAGACTATTACAACAAAAGTGCCGTTAATGTCCTTGAGCATTATTTTTGTGCGGTAAGGCAAATCTGTTTATGGGTGAAATTCCTAGAAGCGTAATTCCTGGGTCAAAGAATACATGCATTTCTTTAAGCTCGGTAAATAACATGTTTTATTTTAAGCTCAGAGTATTCTTATGAATCCATAAGTAAAAGGTGAATAAAAAATCTAAAACTAATAACGGAACACATGTCAGACAGAAAAAGAAATACAATTGGTTAGTGAGCAAATGAACAGTTACTCAGTCTCACCCCTTCACTAACTGGAAATTAAAACCAGATAGCATTTTCCCTGTAAAGTTGATAAATACTCCTACATTTGATCCCACAGGTCATTTGTGAGAGGGCGGGGAGCCAGCACGGGCACACACTTTTGATGATGGTGTGAGCGATCATCACCTGTTTTGGCAAGAGCGTTAGCGACAGCTTTGCTGGTGTTTTTACTCTCGATGCCCTGTCACTTGGCCTTGAGTTATGCTCTGCTCATTTGATTAGAGGAAGATCTTTAGGCACTAATTATAGTTTATTTTTCAGTGTGGAAAGCTGTCCGACTTACCTTATACTGGACTGATTTACTGGTTTAACAGTATGGGCATTCTGTTGCATTCATTCAATAAATGTTTATTAGGCATCTATTATGTGCCACTGGGAACACAGTGGGGGACACAGGGTGACTAGCAGTGGACGTGACAGGCAAGGCCTCTACTCTCACAGAGTTTTTATTCTAATGGGCAAAGGCGACAACAAGATGTATGATGTATAGCAGGAGGTGACAAGGCCTGGGGCAGAACCAAAATGGGTAAAGGGATAGCGAGTGACTGAAGGGCCATTTAGATAAGATGCCAGAGAGTCTTTCTGAAGAAAAGACATTTTAGCTGAACACTGGATGACAAAAAAAAAAAAAAGAGGTGGCTAATCAAAGAACTGGCAAGGGCCCTCCAAACCGAGAGCACAGCATGGGCAAAGGTCCTGGGGCAGGCAGGAGGACCAGTGTTATAGCACGAACTGCGTCCTCCCAAAATTCAAATGTGGAAGCCCTGACCTCCAATGTGACTGTGTTTGGAGACAGGGCCGTGAAAGAAGTAATTAGCATCAATGAGGGCATCACTTACACCAAACATATCCCAAAGCTGCTTACCTCTCTCAACCCCCATCTCTACTCTCTAGCTGACACCATCCATTCTGGGGGCCTGGGAAGCCTTCCTCATGTCCTTCTTGCTTCCTATCTGCCCCTTTGATTCCATTCTCCTCAAAACAGCTGGAGCAAGATGTTAAAAGGCAAGGCTATGGGAGGATATGCAGACACAGCCAGAAGGCAGCTGTCTATCAACCAAAGAGAGAAGCCTTAGAAGAAACCTTCTGCCACTGTGATCTTGGTCTTCCAGCCCCCAGAACTGTGAGAAAATAAATGTCTGTTGTCTAAGCCACCCAGTCTGTGGTGTTTTGTGACATCTGCCTGAGCACACCAAGACAGCCAGTGTGGCTGAAGCTTCGTGACTGGGAGGCAGTAAGGAGGACGTAGGGTTCGAGAACCAGGCAAGGGCCAGGAGGACAGGGCTTTGAGGGCTGGGGGTAAGAGGCTGGGTTTAATTCTAAGTCTGATGAGAAATTATGGGAGGCGGTAGTGCCTTTTAACATCTTGCTCCAGCCGTTTTGAGGAAAATGGGGTCGAAGGAGCAGATAAGAAGCAGGTAGGATATGAGGAAGCCCTTCCCGGATACGCAGGAGGGATGGTGTCAGCTAGAAAGTAGCTAGCTCTCTGGTTTGGTGTAAGTGAGGGAAGCCCAGGGGACCCTTCCCTGATAGTCTATAAAGATAGGGTGCTGGGAGTGATCCACGTTGGCGATCCATCCAATTAGTGGTGCATTCTCTGTAGACAATATCAAGACCGACCAACCCAAAGCCCTCTGCTTTTTACTATCATCACATGCTGACGGTTGTAGACAGTGTCAGTGAAACGACATTCCTCCTGGGAGCACGGGACTCTCCTAGCCTTTCCCACCACCCACCACGCTGGTGTCGCTGGAAGACGTAGGGTGAGCCCAGTAACTGCACCTGCTAGGGCAGTGAGGCTGAGGATCTCAAGTTCCCCTCGTGAGACTGGCCGCATCCCCTCCCTCTCTGAAGGGCCAGTGGATAAAGACAGGAGTGGAGAAGGCAACAGAGTCTCCTTTGCCAGCGCTCTCCCACCTGGAGAGACAGAGCACCTCCCTCCTCTTTGCCTGAGGCATGAACAGAGGAAGAGGTGGCAAGGAATTCCTGAATTCTCCTCAGCTTTCTGTTCCTTCTCAAACCTTTGGGCAAAGGATGAGGCTGTCCCTGGAGAGAAGGGGCCAGAAGAGTGTCAAAGCAGCCATCTCCCTTTTGTGCCACTCCCAATACCCCACAGGACACGGAGAACCCATTCTTGCCACGAGGGAGCTGGGCAGTTCAGCTTTTACGCCAGGAGGATACAGGACGGTCCTATAAGGACATCATTTCAAAGGCCGAGTTGAATTTTAGACTCAGTTCTTATCTCAAACTATACCAAGCCCGTTAGCCAGAATAGCTCACCAGGGATTCTGGACTAGATTCAAATTAGCACAATACTGATTCCCTAAATATGAACAATGGATCACTTCTTTCACAGCTAAAGTCCTGGAAGAAATGAGAATTTAGAAGTGAAATAAAAGTGCAAATTCCTTTTTTCTTGTAAACCAAAGACACTTAACTCTAAAATACCTTCTTCCCACGTTTCCCATTCTGCTCAGACTTGGAGAGTCTCACCCTACTGCTGCAGGTGGGGCCGTCTTCCTGGGCTGCCACGGTGATTACCCGATGCTAAGAGTGGATTCCTCCAACCTCAGAACTCTTATGCGTCCCACGTCTCCAAAGACTCAAGTCAACCCGATTCTCAAGATGATTGATCAGCGCACCGGGCCCATACAGAGATGAATGGTGTCTGATCCCCAGTGAGAGCATTTCACAAATAGAAGCTATGTTCTCCTCTGTCTTGAGCCAGCAATGGATTGAAGCTGAGAGTTGGTGGAGGAAGTAACACAGAGAAAAAGTAGGAAGGAAAAGATTCATCTTGCCTCTAGATTTGCCAGAACGCCAGTTACTCTATGCCAGCTGTCTGGAGTGTACAACATGTTCACTTAAACTCAATTGGGAAAATGTTCATCATGAGCTTCAACATACTGCCATATGCCTTGCATAAGGCCAAAGCTTCTCGTCTGAGCTACTACTGTTGGAACTTTCTTCCTCAGAATCCTGAGGAGAAGCAAAGACCTCTGTCTGCTGTGTGCTTCACCCCCAAAACCTGCGGTAGCTCTGGGTTCCTTCAGCTCTGTGTGGGGCTGTCAGAATCCCCCAAACCCGTGCCTGAGTGGTCCCTGAGATACAATGACCCCAAATCTTTCCCTTTTCTCATGTTCTCCCCCTTAATTCCCCACGCCTTGAATAAATTTAACTGCTTAAGAGGCGGCACAAGATCCCCTGTTAAGCACCCACTTCCTGGTGTATCAAGTTCACAGCTGCAGGCCAATGGGAGAAACCAAGTAAATATCTTTTGTGGCTCCTATGCCCAGCCCTCCCAAACTGCCGTGCATTCAAACCTCCGCACATATTCCCAGACCCTTTTGAAGACATCCTCCTAAGATCAGTGAAAAGCCCTACTCTTTCTAGGACCTTGGGTCTGTCAAAGACTCTGTGAGCCCCTGGACTCCTGGAGAAGTGAAAAGATCTTACTGATGCCAGATGAGAAATCTCCATCTTGGCTCTTGACCACATCCCTACTCATTCATTCTGAGGTTCCAAATCAACAGGGAGTCTCCCTTAGTGCTGATTCCTCATGTGGCTGCCTGGCTGAGGATAGCTGGCAGATTCAGATGATATTCAACTGCTAGGTCCTGTGATTACCAAGTCCAGACTCCTTGGCCTTGCCTTCCCAGACCCGCCTTAGCTCTCCACCCGGTAAGGAAGCAGAGGAGGTGGATGGAGGGAGGGGGGTGTGGCTTGCATCTCGTTCGCCATAACAGATGGAACAAGAAAGAAGTGAGCGCTTCTCCAGAGCCTGTGAGAAATGAAATAGGAAATTGATGGCCTGCCTTCTGCTTCAGAGGCATGGTGTCTTAGCCCACTGGGACTATGGCAACTTGTGAGAGATGGACTGAGTGGCTTGTAAACAGTAAACATTCCTTTCTTGCAGTTCACAGAATTACCCTTAACAGCAGTGTAGGCTTTCTGTAGCATGCACCCCAAAATCCTCCAGGCTCTACCCCTTGCCTAGCTCCAAAGTCACTTCCGCACTTTTAGGTATTTGTTACAGCAGCATCTCACTCTTGGTACCAACTTCTGTCTGAGTTTGCAGGGGCTGCTACGGTGAATTACCTTTGGCAAGCTTATAAACGACAGACATTGGTTTCTGATGATTCCGGAGGCTGGGAAGTCCAAGATCAAGGTACTGGAAGACTGGGTGTCTGGTGAGAGCCTGCTTCCTCACTGACAGCTGTTTTCTTGCTGTCCCCTCACATGGCGGAAGGGATGAGCTAGTTCTCTTGGGTCTCTTTTCTAGGGGCCCTAATCCCAATCATAAGGGCTCTCTCGTCGTGACCTAATCAGCTCCCAAAGACCCCACCTCCTGATACCATCCCCTTCGGGGTTGGGATTTCAACATATGGATTTTGTGGGGTCAAACATTCAGACTACAGAACATGGCAATTCTGGTTACGACTTAATGTGGGGAAATGAATATTTGACCCTCTGACCCAAATAGCTCCATAGGCAAGGACTAGAAGCTTGCTGTAAAAGACAGGTTGTGGGACCACAAGGCATGGGGCCAAGGCATGGGGTTTGAAAGAGGGTGTGGTCTTTTTTTCAAATAACAAGACAGAGTGATTCCACTATTGGTAAAACATGAGCCATTGAATACCAGGCTCTATTTGGGTTGGACACTACTTCTCCTACGGGGAAGAGGAAGTTAGAGAAAGAAGACAGAGGGGAGGCAGAAGAGGGGGGCACTAAGTGTTTCCTGTAAGACTTCCTCCTTTGTGCAGAATGCCAGGTTGACAGGCATGGCTAGCACATCAGTCAGACTTCCAACAGAGGACCCGAACCAGTAGGATGTATGTGTGTGAGGGTGTGCATACAATGGTGTTTATTGCAAGGAGCTGCCTTGTGTGATTGCGGGGACTGGCCAAGCAAGCCTGAAATCCATAGTGCGGGCCATCAGGAAGGACCGGTTGGAAAATCCGGGCAAGAACTGATGCTGTAGTTCCAGGGCGAATATTTTTCTTCCTCAGGTAAACCTCACTTCTGCTCTTAAGGCCTTCCAACTGCTTGGATGAGGATCACTATGATTTTTCTAGGATAATCTTTACTTAAATTTAACTGATCCACTTCGAGCATGTTAATGACATCTACAAAATATTTTCATGGCAATACCTAGATTAGTGTTTGAAAAACTAGGTACTACCGGTCTGATCAATTTAACGCCTAAAAATGATCATCACAAATAGTAAGGAGGAATGTCTACCCTTCTCCAACAGCCAGGTGAATGTGAGGGGAACATCATTTCAGACAGTGGGAACAGCATGTGCAAGGAGGAATTGGAAGAAGACACTTAGAGCAAAGAAGGAAAAGGTTACCAAGGCGGACTGAAAAATAGGCAGAGGCAACATCATAAATCCCCTTGCATTTTAGAGCAAGAAAGTTTGAATTTTATCCAGAGAGAGAAGTCTCGGGATTTAACACAGAAAGGGATATGACAAGAGATGCGTTATAGAAACATCAAGCAGGTGCCTATATAAAAAGACTAGAAGAGGTAAAAACTATAGACAAGAAGGCTGACTAAGCGATAGCAAAAAATATCCAGGTCTGAAGTGTGTTTCTAGGAGTAAAGTTGGAGAGCAGGGTGTAAATTCACCATCTATTGAGTATACTCAAGAAGTGGAATTCACAGCTCCTGGCTGAGAGCCAGAGAGAAGTCCAGCTGCCTGATCTGAGTAACAGGGTTTTCAGTTATTCATTTGCTGAAATAGCAGATTGGGAAGGAGATGGAATTTGGGTGCCCTCTGCTCATATATGGTGTGGGGGGGGGCAAGTTTGGTGTGGGGAAGGTGTCTGTTAGCATCCAGACGTTAGTAGGCAATTCCGGAGGCCTGGCGATACGTCTGAGCTGAAAACAAAATTCTGTGGTCTTTTAACATATAATTAGGAGAGAGTTGTGCAAATGTAAGAGATTATTTAGGAAATCTACGAGCAAGAGAAGACCCCAAAGACAATAGGACGAGAGAAAATGGCCAAGGAGAGAATCCTCAGGGACATGAACAGGTAATGGATTGGATGGGAGAAGCAACTTGTGAACGACAAAACTCAGATGAAGAAGTGGATGCTCTTTCCCCCACTCCCCAAATGGTGATATTCATTAGAGAATGCCTTTGCTGTTCTTCCATTCTTTTACCAAGGATTTATCAGACACTATTCTGGAGATATGATGCTGAATAAGCCATGATTTCTGCCCTCAAGTGATTTAGATCAAGGTTGAGCAACCTGGGCACTAGTGACATTTTGGCTCAGATAATCCATTGTGATTGGGGGGCTGTCCTGTACATCATAGGATGTTTAGCAGCATCCTTGACCCTTATCCTGTGGCTATCCGTAACAATTCTCCCACCCCAGTGGTAACAATCCCAAGTATCTGTAAGACATTGTCATATGTCCCCTTGAAGGAGGAGCAAAGCCATCCCCACTTGAGAATCAGCACTCTCAAGTCTAAAAGCTGACAAATACATAAACAGGATAAAATTACATCATAATATGTGTTATAAGATAATAAGTATTCCTAGACTATTTAGGAGATTAGGTAGTTTATAGATTCTATGGGAGACTACCAGGAGCGACACAGCCAGAAACATTGCAGCCAGACAAAATGCCCAAGGGCACCTCCATATTGGTCCGGGAGAAGAATGCCACTACCGCTGGCTGTCCCGACTTAGCACCAAAGGTGCTAGAGCCTGGGTGCCAGGAGCCCCCGACAGTTACCACAGGAAGACCTGCCCCTACTCCTGCCCCCGCGAGTGCCAGATGATCTTCTATTTGACACGCACTCCCTTCCAGATTTTCCCTGGTTGTATCTGATTGGTAAAACCAAGACCTCTAGGTATCTTCATCTTAACATCCCAACCTCTATCTTAAGTTCATGTCCTTTAATAATCACTCCATTCTGCCAGGTGTCTTGTCAGGAAAACTTGGTGACAATGTTGACTGTCCCTTCACTCCATGTCTAACCTGCCTTTGCGTTTGGCTGATTCAACCAATCTATTCCCTTGGATCTCACTTTGGGTTTGGAACATTTCTCCCAACTTATGTGAGTTAAGACGTTTGCCCCATCCAATCATCCTGGCTTCTTGAGTACAGAGAGAAGGAACTAACATTTATTGAAATTCTGATGTGTCAGATGCTGTGGCAGGGACTTTACATAGAGGATCTCATTTAGAAATAGCAGGATAGCGTGAGAGGAAGGACTGTAAAGTCTGATGATTCTGAAAAGCACAAGAAACCAAAGAAAAAAATAGTTCAGTTGGACCATGACAAAATTAAAGTCTTTGTGTATCCAATGACACTATTAAGAAAGGGGCAAATACAACCCCTAAAATGGGAGAAAGTATTTGCAGATCATATGTCTGATAAGGGACGAGTAGACAGAACATTTTTTTAAGTTTATTTATTTATTTTGAGAGAGAGAGAGAGAACATGAGTGGGGTAGAGGCAGAGAGAGAGGGAGAGAAAATTCCACGTAGGCTCAACATTCTCAGCGCGGAGACTGACGTGGAGCTCAAACCCCCAAACCATGAGATCATGACCTGAGCCAAAATCAAGAGTCGGTCACTTAACTGACTGAGCCACCCAGGTGCCCCTAGTAGTCAGAACATTTAAAGAATTCCTACAACTCAACAGTAAAAAGACAAAACTCAATTTAAAAATGGGCAAAGGATCTGAATAGATATTTCTCTAGAGAAGATATACAAAGGGTCAATAAGTGCATGAAAAGATATTCATCACCAATTCTTTTTTTTTAATGTTTTTTTTTATTTTTGAGACAGAGACAGAGCATGAGCAGTCGAGGGGCAGAGAGAGAGGGAGACACAGAATCCGAAGCAGGCTCCAGGCTCTGAGCTGTCAGCACAGAGCCCAACGCGGGGCCCGAACTCACGAACCGCGAGATCATGACCTGAGGTGAAGTCGGATGCTCAACCGACTGAGCCACCCAGGCACCCCGATTCATCACCAAATTCTTAGGGAAACGTAAGTTAAAGCCACAATGACATACCACTCCACACCCACTAGGACTGTTATAAAAATAAAATAAAATAAAATAAAGTGTTGATGAGAACGTGGGGCAATTGGAATCCTTACCCGTTGCTAGTATGAATGTGAAATGGTGTAGCTTTTCATAAACCTGTCTGTTATGCACTCACTCTGTTAAGCACTCTCTCTGTGCCAGGCTCAGTGACATGCACTTACGTGCATTATCTCATCTAATTCTTATAATAACTCCAGAAAGTCCATTCAATCCATCCTTTCCCAAAGTGAGATTTGCTCAGACTCTCAAGATGCTCTGGGTTAAAGTAAAACAAACAGGGAAACACTACATCTTCAAAGCGCTTTTGCAGACTCACAATACTCACGAGCCCATTAAAGACTCTGACAAATCCTGCAATGAAAATAGTTTAACTTTGATACTCCAGTGTTTCTCGCATCATTTGGCCACTTACCACTTATTAACAGCAAATTGTGTGGAACATACTTTGGGGGACATTGGCTTAGCATTATGGGCTGGCCCATTGTTCATTTCTGCAGGAGGCCAGGAATGGTCTTTTCGAGTTTTCGCTAACTGCCCATGTGAGCATGCCTCTATCTGATGGAGTTACTTTAAGAAAAGGTAACTAAACAATTAATTATTTGATGTAATAGAAGGTAATAATTTGGGCGTGTGTTTGTGCATGCATGTGCTGAGGTGTTTTCATAGACGATAAAGAGATATTTTTCAAAGTTTGTCCTATGCTTTGCATAATTCTTGACTATTTCCTCCCAAGATCAATATGTTATCAAATGAGTGACCTAAAGTGAACAAAATGGAAGACAATATGCGGTGTATTCACCTTTAAGGCTCATGTTGGAATTGGGAAAGATGGGAGTGGCCACTGATGTTTTGATCTTTAGTTAAACAAGATTTAAAGCTGATACAAAGCAAATGGTTGAGGCAATAGAAGATCATATCAGAGCTGTTAAGGGGCCACATACCAGCACTCCAGGCAGTTAAATGGCAGACCAAAAATATGGTTCCAACTAAGATATCCAAGCTCAATTTAGAAACATCCTTGAAATTTTACTAAAAGTCAAGCTGTAGGAGCACCTGAATGGCTCAGTCAGAAGAGCGTGGGATTCTTGATCTCGGGGTCGTGAGTTCGAGCCCCACGTTGGATGCAGAGATTACTAAAAAAATAAATAAGCTTGGGGGGAAAAAGTTAAGCTTTATATGAATACAGCAGAGGCATTTTATAAGAAATATGGATGAATAATTATTTGCTAAGTGATAATAAGTGACTCTAATTGGTCCTGTTTGGAAGGGGGTCATAATTTGTAAGCCAATGAACATGGTTTGTCAAAGGATTATTTTCTGCTTTGTGAATATGTTTATGTAAGAAGTCTTACAAATGTATAAAACAAATCACATCTGATGAATCTTCTTCATTAAAAAACTAAAATTACATGAGTTTAGGGTTCTTTTAAAAAAAAATAAAAGCTGGTCTCTAGAATTGTCCTATATTCCACCTACCTATTAACTGCTGGGGACAGGGGTGACTGGCTGGCTCAGTTGGAAGAGCGTATATTTTAAAAAATATATATTTTTTTTTTGAAGAGCGCAAATAAATGGTATTTTATTTATATTGGGGGGGAGCAGAGAGAGAGAGAGAGAGAGAGAGAGAGAGGCAGAGGATCTGAAGCAGGCTCACTGCTGTCAGCCTCATGTGGGGCCTGAACTCACCAATCGTGAGATCATGACCTGAGTCAAAGTCGGAGGCTCAACCGACTGAGCCACCCAAGTGCTCAGAACATATGACTTTTGATCATGGTGTCATGGGTGGGGACATAAGAATACTTAAAAATTCATTTGGAATTTTGTTTTGATTTAACATCACGGATTTTAGTACAGCAAAGAGAAAGAAGAAAACACCCTCCTAAAAGAATATTACTAAGTCAATTTAATGTGCAGGGCAAAAAATTTTTAGCATAGACTTTATTGAGTTGCATTTTGTGTTTTCATTGCTGACAACAGAGATGTTTAGATTGAAATATAATCACAATGAAACCTTTTTAATTCCTGCTTATAAAATTACCAAATTTGTAGGTCCTCTTTCCTTCTAAAAAGGTTGTAACCAGTAAGAAGCTGTAGTAAAAGTCTCGGGTTAATATATAATGCCTTTTTAACAAAAATGCTGATTTTGCAAAATGCAAGAAACTTGTAAAGATTTAAATAATGCTTATGAATTTTTAAAAATATAATAAATTGAATTTTTGTGTATCCAATTTTACTGTTAAAGAGAAAAGGGGAACGTTAATATGTTAGAATTTTGCTCACTATAAAAATATACTGAAACATTTGTAAGTGAAATTGTGAGGGTTAATGATTCATTTTAGAAATTTGTTTATACACAATTACTTTGATTTTGAAGTATTTCATTTTCGTATAAACTTTATTTTACCCTGATATTTAAAACTTTCTTAAGAGGAAGAAGGAATAATATTGGATAATGAATAATAATTCATTGGAAAATGAATACATACCTGTACCATAGCATCATTACGCTCATGTGGCTATATACCCCAATAATCAATGTAGCTTATAAATACTTACATTTTATGGCACTTGTGTTGCCCAGTTTCAACGCCATTCTTGGGAGTGAGCATAACAGAGTATTCTTTTAATACTTGACTCAATTCACAAAACTGCTAGCATCCCAGCATTCTGAAACATTCTCCTGTGCCCCTATGAACTTAATCACTACCAGGAAGGTGTTTTTATGGCCCTAGGTAAAAAAATTATGTGCACGAGGGAGTTTTAGCTGAATTTGGAACTGAGGTTATAGGTCACCAGCATCCACTCTAAATTTCCTCCATATGATTGGGCAAAGAGTACCATTACTTCTAATTAAAAAGCCACACTTGTTGATTTTTGGGAGTCCAGAACACTCAAGAAGGAGAACCTGGACATCATCATTATTGGGATTTAGACAGAGGAGCAGACTGGAAAGATCATCATGGAAGTCAGATTTCAGAGAGTCACAAAAATACTCTCTACTTTAGGTATAGTGTCAGGCTGTGTCTGAATATACTCTGTATTCTTTCCTCCCAGACTGCCTAAACACTTTGCTAAAAAGAGGGCTTTGTGGGGAGAAATGAAAGAACTGTGGTGTTGAGGGACCAAACCTTTCTACTGGGGTTGGCTTTCTTTCCAGAGGATTCTGGATGGAACAAATAGGAGAATTCAATGGGGGGGCCTTAACCATTCTACTATAGGACATTCTACTTGACCAGAAAATGAAAGGGAACTAAATGCTAGAGACAATGAGACAGATGATGAGGGCTTTTGGGGGTTAAGACGCTGAAACGAGGTGCTACAGGAGCTTTGGCATCAGAGCCTCCACAGGCATTGGCCCCAGTGGCACATTCAGTAGTAATGTTCATGGACTGAAGACATAGAATGTTGTCAGGCTTCAAATTCAAGTATGGTGAGACAAGTACCCTCAAGGGCCTTCCTGCTGGAAATCAACAGCATGCTGCATCACATATTCTTTCGGGTTCAGTGCTGGACTTCCAAGAAAGAAAAGACATCCTGAAGCCCCTCTAAATAAACAGAGGCAAAAATTCATGTGCTGAAACCAGAGCAGTGAGGGGCCAGCAAAGGAAAGACAGATCTTCCAAAGGGCAAATATGCATGTCAACATCAGATCAGGTGAATGAAACGTCAGGCTAACCCAGGCAACCCATAGTTGCCTAAAACCAGCATCGGTGAAAGTGTGAGTAGAAAGTGCCCCCTTAGTAGAAACAAAGGTGAAACGAAGGTTGATCAGTGTCAACCAAGCAAATATAAACTCACAACCAACAGTCATGCAATCTACACCAACATGAGCCACAAGAGTGAAAATCTGCAGAAACAGATCCCCCAAGGACTTCTGTTAAAAAAATATTTCAGATGTAAAGTATTGCAGTAACTCTGATTAAAAAAATAAATAAAAGAAGTAAGCACAAATTTAAACAAGCAAGGAGACATAATAAACACAGGTAAGCAGATGTTAAAAGAAACCATGTAGTATTCTAGAAATGAAAAATGTATTTGTCAAAACATTCTCAAGGTCTTGTTTAAACAACAGATTAGCACAAATGGAGAAAGAAAATAGTGAACTGGAATGTTGATAAATTAAAATCATATTATAATCTGTAAAGCAGTCCATAAAAAAAAACCCCACGGAGGCATAACTAGAAAGTCATTATAGGCACTCAAAGCAAAGCCCCCAAATACAGAAGGCAAAAATTGATAGAACTAAAGAAAATTATAAAGAAATCCACAATCATAGTTGGAGGTTCAGTAATTGAACTCCCAGATAAAAAGCTGTAAGGATACAGAAATTTGACAAATGTTTTAGCCAATTTGATTTAATTTAAATGTATAGAATAGCATATCCAACAAAAAGAGAAAACACATTCTTCTCCGACGCACATGAAACATCGAATAAGACAGACCAAAAGCTGGGTCATAAACCAAGCTCCAGCAAGTTTCAAGTGATTAAAATTCTACAGAGTATGTTTTCTGACTAAAATGGTATTAAACTAGAACTAATAAAAACAAGATACCTCAGAAATCGCCAAATATTTGGAAATGAAGTAATGCAGTAACTTATAATTCCTGGGAGAAAGAAGAAGTAACAAAAGAAACTGGAAAACATTCAAAACTGAATGACGACCAAAACACAATTTATCAAAATTCCCAGATGCTGCTGAAGCTTTCTTTAAAAGATAATTTATAACTTTCAATTCATGTATCAGAAAAGAACAGGGTAAGTCAGTGGCCCCGTATCTACCGTAAGAAGCAAGCCACCAAATAAATAAATAAATAAATGCAAATGCAAATACAACTAAAAGCAGAAGAAAGCCTAGGATAGAAATGAGTGGGAATCAATGAAATAGAAAAGAGACAAAGAATAGAGAAAATCGGTGAAGCCAAAAGTTAGTTCTGTGAAAAGTTTAGTCTTTGCAAAGAATAAAATTGATAAACCCTGCTTGATAAGAAAATGAAAGAAAACCTGTTGCAACATCACAGATGAAAGAGGGACCGATATCCTGATTTGTCACACAGACATTAAGAAGAAAATTTGGAGATACTGTGAAGAACTTTCTGCCAATAGTGTAAGTGAAGTGGACAAATTCTTCTTCAACTGAAGACTCAAGTTACTGAACTAACAAATAAATAGAAGAACTTGAGAGTCGTATATTTCTTTCTTTAAAGTTTGTTTTTGAGACAGGAAAAAGGGGGCGGGGGAAGAAGCAGGAATAAGCAGACAGAGAGGGAGACGGAGAATCACAAGCAGGCCCTGCGCTGTGCGGAGCCGGAGGCCGGGGCTTGAACTCACGAACCTTGAGATCGTGACCTGAGCTGAAATCAAGAGACAGCACTCAACCAACTGAGCCACCCAGGCGCCCCATTAGAGAGATTATGCCATCCCCAGGTGTCCCTTGGAGATATTGTGGGTTCCATTCTAGACCACTGCAATAGAGCCAATATGGCAACAAAGCGAGCCACCCCACTTTATTTCCCGTGCATACGAAAGTTTTGTTTACACTCTACGGTAATAGGAAAATCTAATCAACGATGGCAGAAATCATTTCAGTGGTTGTTTCTGAGGGGGTAGGGGCTGACTAGGAAGAAGGACAGTTTCGGGAGTTAAGGAAAAGTTATATATACATTGGTTCTTTGGCCAATCCCCCTGGAAGCAACTATCTTCCATTGTTGCCTCTGCCCCACCCTGTCACTCCCTCTCACTCCCTCTCAGGGGGCTTTGACTCCTGCGGCAGTTGTCACAGCAGTAAAATCCATCATGTCACCGTCTCAGGGCTTGCAGACAGAATGGACACCAACGAGGTGGGGAATCTCGGGGGCCATCTTAGAAGTCTGCTGGCCACACTGGTCATCTGTCCCAGGTCTTCTTCGGCAACAGTGGAATAAGTGACCCCTTTCTAGTGCTGCCCTTAACAGGGGGCCGTAGTAAATTGCCGCCTATTCCGAGATGGAAAATTTTAAATATTAAAAGACACCACAGAGACATAATATTTAAATGCAGTGGGTGATACCGTGCCAGATCCGGTAGTCCGGCAGTCTGGGCAAATTGACAGAATTGAAATACAGAGAGCAGATAAATACAATTTTTGTATTCATGTTACATTTACTGAAGTCAATAACTTTAGTCCGTAAAGAAGTGGTTATGTAAAAAAATCTTTCTTTTGGGAATATACTCTGAAGTACTAAGAGGTAAAGTACCACGTTGTAGGCAACTTATTCTCAAATGTTAAAGAAAACATGATAATTATATATGTATATATGTTATATATAAGTATATATGCATGTATGTAAGCACATACAGAGTACGCAAACCTGACAGAATGTTAAAAAGACGAAAATTTAAGTGAGGAGTTTGGGCCATTCGTTATTATTCTGGTAATGTTGCTGTACCTTTGCAATTATTTCCGAACAAGATGATTTTTAAAAATTTCCCATAGAACCCCAGCAGACTCAGGACTTGACAGATGCCAAGTAAGAACGGAGGCAAGTGCAAAAATACTCAAGTCAAGAAATTTGTTGAGGGGCTTTGAATGTCTGTTGTGGTGATTCACCGCACCAAGAGCTTTTGCGCTTAATCAAATCGGTCCCAAGGATATATGAGAAATCGGCTAACGACAGAGATCTCTGTGGCTGAAACCATCAAATCGCTGCTTCAGCTCCCTGCCTATTACGGTGACCGCAGTCGGCTTCTTCTTTCCCACCCTGGATTCCAGCATCTGCATTGAATTCAGGGAGCCTCATTCCGAAGCAGCGGTTACCACAGGCATCACTGGCTCGCAGAGAGTAGCCACTGGAGAGTTTCCCAGGATGCTACCACTCCCTTTACAATGGTATTTCTCTCTGCTTTGGTGAAGGGTCTTCTGGATCCTCTTTGGGTATAGATAGGGGGTGGGTGAGCAATTCTTAGATGATAAATCTGCTCTGGCATTCCAATTTCCCTGGGCCTTAGATACTGTCTTTTACGACGTACCAAGGAGGTCTTGACATTTAGTCTTCATTTAGCGTAGGCTACTGAGTTCCGGTTAAGTAACCAAGAAAATTCTTAGAGCCACTCAAGCTGGCACATCGAATTCAGAATCTCAGCTCCGAGCTCCCGTATCCATGATTTCAATTTCGTCCAACATTATAGTTCTTCCAACACCTTTACAATCCATTTCCATACACGTACGTCGGGTTTCTGTCTGTATAAGCTGACAGAATCCTGTAAGATTTTGGTGTGGCTCTCGTCTTCTCATGGTTCACACTTTGTAACTCATGCTCTGGGGTCTGGTGGCATTCGGGTCTGGTTGCAAGTCTAGAAGCAAGGACAGGCAGGGTGTGTGGGTCTTCAGAAATAACAGCGACTCCTTGCAAGGCAAACACCTCAGAGGAAGCCATTGTGGCCCGTTTAGGCAGATGAATACTAACACCAGTCAGGGAGGAAGGGCCTCTCCCTGCAAAGGCACCTCAGTGGAATTTGGGGGTTCGGAGTCTCCAGCTTCACGGGATGTGTCCAATTTTTAGGATGCTGCTTTTTCTTAACCGACACTGGAACTTTAACATCAGAAACGCTTCAGGGATGTGAATTCAATTTGACTTGTAATTCAGCTACCAGAAAGATTTGATATAGAATTTGTTTTTCAGAACTTCTGGCCCTGTGTCTGTAGGAAAAAAAAAAAAAACAGATTACTTGTAGGGAAGTCACAGAAGCATTCTGGTCCCGTATCAAGACGTTGACCTAGAAATTCAAAGCCCTGAGTTTATCATTTTTACTCCCTAAATTCTCTAGTTTCCTTAAAAACCACTAACCGATCCATGATACTCCTTATTTCCACCAAAATGACATCAACTCCTTGGTCACCCGAAGGTCCTGCCTGTCCCAGGCAGCTGATGCCAGACATCTGCAGGTGATCATCTAACGATCTCTTTTGCCACCACACAGTATGCACACATCTGCTATTCTTTCAAAAAACGTTATCCACCGTCTACCGCATGCCAGAGACTTTTCTCGACCCAGAGATACAGCAATCACAAGTCAGAGGCAGTCCCTGCTCTCATTCAGCTTGGTTGTAATGGACGAGACAGATGCATGAAAACTAAATTTTTAGTAGACTTTCAAGCATTTCAGTGCTTTGCTGGAAAATAAAAGCAGCAAGAAGACAGATATTGATAGGAAGGACACGTTCAAGTCTGGTGACAATAAGCAGACATGAGCTCCTATTGGTAAAAGAGCGTTTAAGAATAGAAATAAGTATAATCAGTGCCCCTAACTTTGGAGACAAACTGAAGTACTGAATGTACTTCTATTTTTGACTTTTTCCTTAGCATGGTGAGTTGTTTGGGAAATGATTCAATAGTTATTTGTAGTTCCTAAATTCTCAACAGCAGTTGCCTCCTGATATGTGTCACTATATATTCTGAGTTGACATCTGCTGTCTGAATCACCAAAATAGTGCCTTGTTTTAAAATTTATCCACTATTGGCTTATGTTTTATCTTACTCGAGGCCATGTTATCACTACATGTGACATCTCTGTATATGTGTTTGTGAAACTGGGATGAAGTTGGCAAAACTTGAGATGGAGGAAACTCTGAAACATGTTTTTGCATTAGGAGAACAGGAGGCATAAGCATGTTTGGAATAGAGAGAACAGAGAAGGCGAAGCGATGTTGGAGAAGGGAAAGTAAAATGCAAGTCGGGAGCTGAAATGTCACTGAGGCAACAACCTTGGGCGTTCAGACGGCCATCGACTTTTATCATGGCTTTTGGTCTCCAGCAAATAGATTAAAGTCTCCCTCAGGAGTAAAGCTTTCCCTTGGTAGAGGAGATCAGTTTGTTGATGGTGATTTTGATGACAATATTCGTGATGACATTTTATGTGAAGAATGTTTCTCCAAATGGGACTTGACTGGACCGACTTTTATGCCAATAGAGAGATCAACACGCTGACCGACACTTTAGATATTGACATGTCTAAGAGAGAAATAATTGGCATAACTAAGTAATTGTGAAGTGTAACATATTAATCTCCGGAGTTTTGCAGAACCAAAAATTGTGTAGATGAAGAAAGAAAATCACAGAGTAGATGGTCACGATGATGAAACAATATAGCTAGCGTACATTTAATGTTGCACAACTGCCGTCTTATTTTTAAGAACTCAAATAAATGTTAAGCCTTTTGATAATTCTCCATCTTACGAGTTCTCCATTTCCTCTGTGGCCAGATCAACCAGTCCCAGGAGATCCTCAGCAGATAAAGACAGGATTTTTTTTTTTTCTTTGCAGCCCTCTATCCCCACATTTTCAGTTTATTCTGGGCTTCCCAGATCCTTGTTGATATTTCATAATAGAAAATCCTATTGATCATTCAGATGTCTTTGCTAAAGAGCTGATATAGTTCAGATGAGTCAGTAATTGACCCACGTTACTGAAAACGTAAGCCAAAGAGCTGAGACTCATCCTGACTCATCGGAACCAGAGACAGGTATTCTTTTTACCCTACAACACCATTCCATGGTGCAAAGAGGAAGCCGGAGGGATGTTCCAGCCTGGTCACCCTTGGCTGGGCTGTGCAGGGAGGCGGGAGGACACGGGTCTGGGAGTCAGGCAGCCCGGGCATCCAGTGCTGGCATTGCCTTGGCTTTGTGAATCTGGTAAAGATTCTCACACTACTGGGCATCTGTTCTCTCCAGACGACCTTAGAGGCTCTTTCAAAAGTTCACATCCCTATGTGGCGCTCAATTCCTCTGTGTGACACTAGAGGCCAAAGCAAATAATTTGACTCTTTCTTGACCTCATCGCCAAAGAGTCTTGTCATAATAAAGTGGAATGCTTTGATTGTCTGACTTTGGGATCTGATAATGAAATTGTAGGGGAACGTGTTACTGTTTTCCAACCCTCATACACGGATCTGTTGCTTTTTATATCCCCTGCCTTCTCTATGTGTGCCTGTTCTGGTCCTCTCTTGATTTGGGGGCATATATATGTGGGAATAGGGTGAGCATTTCTGCAGAAGCAAAATAGGCCCTCTGTGTTTCAGCAGATTTTTGTCTTGATGGTTTCCTGAGGGTTTGTAAAGACTGGGGATTTTCCTCCCATCAGCATGTACTGAAGAATGCCTACTATGTACTGGCTCTGTGTTAGTCTCTAGGAACCGCGAGAAATCTGGACATAGAGAGCCACTCCTATCCACACATGAAAATGATCATACTTTGGAGAGTCTCAAGGTTTGTTACCCTCTACCTGTTTTCTTTTGGGATTGAACAAGTTGATGCAAACCAACGTTAGGAACGAACTTGATTACCTTTAGGGAGAAAATGCCTCACGTCTTGGGTTTTCGCTACAAATTTTAAGACTGAATAGCTGTTTTCAGAACGACAAGTTTGGCAGCCCACTTATAAGATGCAAAAGGAAGAAACACTAGAGATACCTCTATCATTTTGAAGAATGCGGAGCTATTTTTCCAAAGTCGGCTTCGCTGGCAGAGCAAGTCTGTTAATAACCTTGCAGTACTCCCTGTGTTGAAATAACACAAATTAGCATTTAACCCGGGAGGAAGAACGCACAAAGTTATTTAACATTTACATAAAATTATGGAGTAAACTCCAAAACAGGTCGCCTCTGAAATGTATAATTACACTCAGCAGTCCCGTCAGCATACATAGAAACAATTTTATTTCCAATCATCTTCGGCTTTTATTCACTCAGGAATGTATCATTAAAATTTCCACAGAACAATGAACCTTAATAGGTGCTAATGCAATTGTGAATTATGGTAATTGTTACCTAAATTAATCTCTGTACTTTCCATTCCTTATTGCCCTATGCATAAGGAGTGTGAAAAAGATAATGTTGAAACTGACATTTGTATAAACGGTGTAAAAGGGTTATCTTATTTGATAAAAAGTTTCACACGAACTCGCTACTTTGTAAAGTGGTTGACTCCACCGGGGGTGGGGGTGCGGTGGCTCCAGATATGGTTTACTTGTGAAATTTGTGATGGAACAAGGTCATTGACCATCAAGTCACCTTGGATGCCGACACACTCAGTAAGGTGTCCAGAAGGCACACATACGGCCCCCCTGTGCATATCTTGGCAGATCTGTGCACGTGGTCACTTTCTGTGGGTTTACCTTCACTTGTTTATATAAACTACATCCAGCATGCTTGGTGTAATGAAACCCACCACTATGGGCTGAACTGTGCTTCTTCCCCTAAATTTATATGTTGAAGTCCTAACCCCCAGGACCTCAGAATGTGACTGTATTTGGAGATAGGGTCTTTAAATAGGTAACTAAATTAGAATGAAGTCATTACCTTCGGCCCTAATCTAAGTGGTATCCTTATAAGAGGAGATTAGGATGCAGACAGACACGGAGAGGAGACCGTATGAGGACACAGACGATGGCTACTATAAGCCAAGGAGAGAGACCTCAGCAGAAACCAGCCTTATCAACCTAGGTCTTGGACTTCCAGGCTCCAGAGCCATGCGGAACAACATTTCTATTGTTTCAGACACCCAGTCTGTGCTACTTTGTTCCGGCCCCGCTAGCAAATGAACGTCTACCCAGACTGGAGGTAACGAAACACACATTTTCATACTCCCTGTCACTCTTGACTTCCATTTGACCTTGGGCATCTTGCTTAATTTTTTTCCATTTGCAAATGTAGTTTTTGTACGTTTGTTTATTTTAAATAGCCCAGCATCGTATTCTTTTCTTTTGTTGACAGCACTTGGAGTTTCCTCTGAGGACATGCTAACTCCTCAGTCTCAGGCCCCACAGTTCCAGGGAGGCTCTTCTAGACTGCTAGCTTTAGATGAGGGCGTGTCACTCAGGTCTGCTCAATCAGTATGTTCTATGCCCTCTGCCCACAATGATTGGTATAAGCATGGACATGTATCAGAGACCTGGACAATGAGGTTCAGTTGCAGGACTTAACTTGGAAGTATTGAACAATTAAATTATGTTTTTCTTTTGTAGCTGCTGAGGTACAGGGGTGTGCCCAAGACTCCCTGTAACTGGCAGCCACAGTGAAGTCAACACGGAGAGAGCTGGACCACAGGTAGACATCCAGTACCGGGGACCTGTGTGAGCGCCTGATCCAGCCTTACCTGAAGCCAATGATCCCTGGAACCCTGTTGATCAATAAACCAGTAAATGCCTCCACCTCTCTTCCACTTTAAGGCAGTTCAACTTGCACTTCTAGCATGACAGCTGAGTCTTTAGTCATATAACGGCTTAACGCTTTGGCTCTTCTCCTGCGAAATGAGTACACGTTTGTAATGCTAACTATATTTTCCCCCAAATTAGGTATTATGCAGAACGCTGATATTTCTCTGGTGTGTATGTGGGAGGAGGTAAAGAAAGGTAAAGAAAAGACTATCAGAGGTCACATGCAGACCTTCTTTTTCCACCAGGGGCTGATGAAGTTGCCGCAGGGCCAGAGACAGGGGCTGTTGTTGGGACACTTGATATGATTTTTCTTTCCATCTCTGGCAGGTCTCTAGGCTGTCAAGCAAGCTGAGCAAACGGACTTTCTTAGGGCACTTAATGGACAGAGGTATACTTGGGCCTGGTAGTAATAATGGAATTTAAAGAGCAGTATCATCAGCTTTACTAAAACAAACAAAGCAAACCAAAACAAAACAAAACAAAAAAACAACCCTGGGTTGATGAAAATCTCACTGGGCTCAAGTGGAATGCATCATAATTAGTGGTATTTTATAGGAACTGTTTCAGTGGGCCAAGACCAGGATGAGCTTTGCCATTTTTAACAGTCTTTGGAGGAGTGATTATCAACCAGAGGTGAAGAAGACTTTTAAAGATGCACGAGTCTTTTACCTCCCAATACCAAACCTGCTCCTACAGTTTGCAGTCAATTTCAAGGGCTCTGTACTTTCACAGCCCACTTCCCTCCTGGACCTTGGCTCAAGAGCTCCTGCTCTAGCCACATCTGCGTGTTGGCTGATTTAGTTTCTAAGCTCTTCATGTTTTCTGGATCCAGAATCTCAAAATTGCAATTTAGGCAGCCCTGCTAATTCATTTCTTCAACTGCTGTTAGCTTTTTCTTTTACTTTGGAGGTTGTTTTGTCTCTGCTTTTATTTACCTCTGTGTATAATCTAAGGAGGACTTCCTTGTTTATTTCGCAAGTGTTTCTTGGCTGCGTGCTGTGTATCAGGAGCTGTGGGAGATGCTGGTGATATAATGAGAATAAAAGGAGAGGGGCCCAGTGCCCCTGGAATTTATGGGCTTGGAGTTTATGGCCACTGGACTTGGGTGATGTTCAATCAGCACAAATATTGGCTGTTCTTTCTCTGGAATGAGGTCACTAGATCTGTGGGGCTCAACTCAGCCAGGGACCAGAGTCTGGAGGGGACTCTGATACCAGAGGGTGTATAAAGACTGCCTCGTTAGCTGGTCCAGCTTTGCAGAAATGCTCGGGGGTATCACAGGGCGAGAGTTAGGAGGACTAAGGATGGCCTATCCTTTTGTCGGTGATTTCACACCAGAGTCAGAAGTAGAATGAGGCAAAAGTGAATGAGACACCTGCCTTCAGATGGAAAATTTATGAAAGTTCATGAAACAAACAAACAAACAAACACCCTCTCTGTTATCTATATCCAACAGGACCATGAGGGAGTGAGGGTGAGCCCTGCAAGGTCAAGGTGGGTTCTTGTCTTCACTTAAAATTTTGATATTTCGTTCATCATGGAATAATTCACTTTGGGAGTTTAAAAATGTTACATTAAAATATAATTTCCCTTGATCGCTAAAATTTTTGGCACCCCCTTAAACTCTGTGCCCAAAGTCAAGGCTGAACTCTCCCCACCTTGCCCCAGCCCTGCCTCATGATGTAGGGATAAGTCACAGAGCTTTCTTAAGAAATGTTTGCAATGTATTTTGAGTGTATATAGGATGTGTGCTCTATTAATAAACATTTTGCTTGATGTGATATATATTTTTGGTATATATAATTGGGGATATATATATAACTCAAATTAATTTTTTAATTTAAAATTAATCTGAATTCATGGATTCCTTAAAACTGTAAAGTAGGTGTAATTTAGAGTCAGCAGGTAGAGACACACAGAGCATATAGACGCATCAGTTTTTGAATCAACGTCTCTTAACTTAGCTGAGAAATCCCGCCGCATGGCATCGTGTTTGGTTCTGAGGTTTAGCTGCGGTCTCCATGTCTATTGGCCACAAAGAGCTGGTGAAGGAGTTCATTGCATGAGCTGCGGCCTTGACCGCCATGCTGTGAGTGGAGACCGCCGAGCGTTTTCCCTTTTCCTGTTCCTCTGTGCGGTCTCTCAGCCCTTACCTCTGGCTTCATGTTGGCCTCATCTCTCGCTGCTCCACGTCCCACATCTCTGTTCCTTCTCTCCCTAATCTCCTACTTGTTCCTGGATCTCCCTGACACCAGACTTTACGTTTCATCCCTGACTCCTCTCTTGCTGGCATATATCTGTCTCACACTCTATTTCTCCACCATCTGGAACAAGTTCTAGAAGCCTAATTAACTTGTAAAGTGTGTTCAGTTTGGAAGGCAAAACCCATCTTTCTTCCCTGTGACTCGTACCTCCTGACCTTTCCTCATAAAACACTCATGTCCTATTTGCTACCCTGTGCTCAGTTGTCATTACTTTGTGTTGACAGTTTTATTGTTTCCTGGTGACCCCTGTCCATCCACAATTACTATGGTATGTAGCAACCTGCTTATTTCAAAGTTAAATGTGTGGAACAAAAATAAAACCAAAAAGTTCTACATTCTAGGGAGAAAAATCCAAGTTTTTAAAATATAACATATATTCATTCATACATAGAAAAATTCTATTATAATTTATTTTGCTAAATGAGTGAGTAGGTCTCTTAAACATGTCCAGATAACAGTTAGTAATGCTTGGTTCTTTAGATCTCCGAGGCTCTTAAAGTCACGCATATAAACAAGCAAATTTTTCATAGAAGCCAAAATCAACTACAAAATAATATATTGCATCAAGAAGCAAACAAAAAAATGGCTTTAAAGTATGGACTATAAATGAAGATGATTCAGTCTTTCAAAATGCCCTGGATTTTACATAAAGTAAATATATATTTAGGAAACTGTATGACCAGATCGTAATTTGGGAATGAAAATAACAAAGAAAAGTAGCTTAGTTACGTAGCAGAATAGAGTGAGGGTAAGAGACCAAAGTCTTTCCCTTCGTCACTGCCACTTGATTGCACAATAAGCCTGGGCAGGATGTGCACCATGTGAGTGCCTCATGTTGGTGAGTGGAAGATGGGGGCTAAGAAAAATGGCTTCCACCCAGTAATCACTAAAGCTGATATAAATTAGCATCACAGAGCTTAGTACAGACTTGTATTTAAGGAAATCATTTATCTCTGGTTGCATTCCTGTTATGAACTTAAATAGAAAGGGACTATCGTTTGCTTTTAAAAGTTGAAAGGCCAACACAAAGATATGGAAAGAAAAAACAAGTCTGGTAGGTTCCACAGGAGCCCAAGAAGTTTGGCAACTTTCTCTCAGATACGAGTACTTCTTCTTCTATGTCCTTGTGTGCCCTTTATTTGGAGTGAATTTTTATTAATTTCCAAATCCCTCTTGTAGTCTGTGGGATTCATGTGTTATCAGAGAATGAATGAAGAAGATGTCTATTTGAGGAAGCAGGCCCTTAACAGTTTATCTTTGGATTAACTGATAATTTTTAGGAGTCAACTTGTCCAGGACTTTATTCTGAGTTTCTTGAGAGAAGTGAAGGGAGGCAAAAGTAACACTTCTCCGGTGCTTTGGGATCCTTGGGAAGAAGCTATGTGAGAAGCACAAAGTATCGCTCTCATTTGGCAATCGTGATTCTAAGGCATATTGAAGCAGACACTTGAATGCTCCAAATGACAAGATAATCCAGATAAAGTTTACGCGTCTTGCAGCTTTTGAAGTTCTTAAAGCCAAATAGAGTGGAAGGATCAAAGACAAACCAAGTTCCCAAGTTAGCTCGTATCGTACACTCAGTGGCTCTGCTTCCTATGAATCTCAGCTGCCAGCAGCAAATACCGCAGCCAAGCACCTAGAGTCAACTACTCTGCGTGTGGACAGTTCTATCACACATATGTGCTGTGGATTACAAAAATGAGGCTCTCTTCTTTTGTAACTTGCTTTCTTTCAAGTACCACAGTACTGAGCAATTAAATATGTTGCTCTATAATATCAGTGGTAAAAGCAAAATAGTTCTCCATTATACAGATGAATCAAAATGGGTTTAACCAATCCTTGTGACTGGATATTTTACATTGTATGTTAGAAGACTCCACCATCCCATCAACATGGAAACAGGTTCGAGCTGACCTCTTTAAAGTTCCTAACACTGTTGGTAAAAATGAAGACTGTGGAAAGCCCAAGTGGGCAGGGTCAGAAGTCTTCTGGGTATCACACAGTGGGTCAGAAGGAAGTGGGTCCTACAGATCTTGAAGGAGGACTGGATGCTTAAGTAATAACTCACATGAATTCATTGTGTAAACTATATCAAGTGTGCAAAATATGAAGTGTTTCAGCTAAGAAATGACTATCTTTCTTTTTTTTTTTAATGCTTATTTACTTGAGAGAGAGAGACAGAGTGTGAGCGGGGGAAGGGCAGACAGAGGGAAACACAGAATCTGAAGCAGGCTCCAGCTCTGAGTTGTCAGTGCAGAGACCCGTGTAGGGCTCTAACTCACAGACTGCAAGATCATGACCTGAGCTGAAGTCAGACACTCAGTGGTTAGAGTACAGTTTTTCCTGTAGATCATCCGAGGCACCAGTGCCTCAGAATGCCTGTATTTGGAGATAAGGTCATTGAAGAGGTAGTCAAGGTAAAATAAGGTCATCTGGGTGGGTCCTCATCCACTATAACTCGTCCTTCTAAGAGGAAGAGATTAGGACACAGCTGCACAGCGAGAAGGCCACGTGAAGACACAGGGCACAGTGGGCCTTCTAGGGCAAGCTAAGGAGAGAGCCCTCAGTAAAAACCAATCCCACTGAGTCCCTGATCTTGGACTTCTAGCCTCCAAGACTGTGAGAAAATGAATTTCTGACCTTTATGCCACACCGTCTGTGGTACTTTGTTATGACAGACCTAAAAACTAAAACTTCATTGTGAGTTCTTATTAAATGACTCAATTTCTATAAAAGGATATCAGAACAATCTCTCTTGCCTGCTTAGATATATGTCTCTATTTAATAAGTGACATAAGCTAGTCCCACAATAAGCATACTCTTGAACTTGGGACCCACCCACCATTTAGCAAAAACCAAGCTGAAATAATATTTATGAAGGGAAGTTTGTTCAAAGGCCATTTATTTCATGAATTCCACCAGATATTCTAAAGCTTACCTCTGGAGCAAACTCAATCCTATGCTGTGTAATTTGGGTTCAATACTAACACTTTGTTTTAAAGCTTATTTACTTAGAGAGAGGGAGAGAAAGACGGAGTGCACTAGCAGGGGAGGGGCAGAGAGAGAGGGAGACAGAGAATCCCAAGCAGGCCTCGAGCTGTACTGTGAGATCTTGACCCGAGCCGAAATCAAGAGTCAGACGCTTAACTGACTGAGCCACCCAGGCGCCCCATGTTGGTTCAACATTAGATTGTTTAATAAATGACTTTTTGTTGAGCAAAAAATAGAGCAAAGAATATTCTAGAAAGGGTTTCAAGAAGTGCATTTGTGTGTCTACTGAAAGGTTGCTACTGAAAACATTTGCATGGGATTTTTTGCTAAGTGGTCCTTGGGAAGAAATTCTAACTAATGTAAGTACCAAGAATATCTACTCTTCTCATGATCAATGAATCCAAAGGTTAACTTAGCTTTTATTTTTTGCAAGGATGGCCAGAAAGTTGGACGATGGTTCTTTTTTTTTTTTTATGAATATAATTTATTGTCAAATTGGCTTACATACAACACCCAGTGTTCATCCCAACAGGTGCCCTCCTCAATGCCCATCACCCATTTTCCCCTCTCCCCCCCTCACCCCCCATCCACCCTTAGTTCGTTCTCTGTATTTAATAGTCTCTTGCGGTTTGCCTCCCTCCCTCTCTGTTTGTATCTATTTTTTTTTTTTCAAAAATATGGAACGCTTCACGAATTTATGTGTCATCCTTGTGCAGGGGCCATGCTAATCTTCTCTGTATCATTCCAATTTAGTGTATGAGCTACTGAAGCGAGCACTGGACAAGGGTTCTTAAGCTTAATATGCAAAAAGATCGCCTGAGGAGCTAATTCTAAAACTCTTCTTGAGAGTGAGGAAGGAGATGTGACAAAATATCCAATTTAGAATAAAGTTTAGTCTGATCAAAAAAAAAAAATTAAACTGTTCCTTTAGGTAGTGTTCAGTGTAGATAAAATTGCTTGGGTCTGCTCTCCCCTTATTTTCCTTCCTCGGATGGCATATGGGTATATGAGGGGGCTGAGGTGTCTCTGTGGTAGCAGGTGCAGGGGCCTCTGTGCTTTTCTGCTTGTGGAGTGTCCACTGCTTTCAGACCCTTGTTCTCTACCATGCCTTTCACCCAGGCCTGTGGCCAGGACACCCAGTTCTACCTCCTACTGTTATGTCACTATGTCCCAACACGGCAGGTGCCTATCAGTCTGGCTCGCTCTCAACTCAGATGCCCACATGCCATGGAGACTGAAGGGGATCAGAGGTGTCAACCCAGATCACCCTCTCTCTAGCCACATGGTGTGCTTTCTTAATTAAGCCGAGTGGCTGTATGTTGGTGTGGGGTTCTCTGCACAGTCACCTCCTTCTTGACTCCCAAGTGGAGAAAAAGAGGCAAGAGTCCCTTCTCTTCAAGGTTTCTTTCCTTATATAGGGCAATCGCCCTCGCTGAGTAAAAGTCTGGGAGGGGGACATCAAGAGACACAGGACCGAACACTTGAATCTGGTTTCTTTCTTCCTCTTTTGCTCCCTATAAATCCTGAAGCTGGAAATAGGGAAGTTTTTGTTTTTCTTTGCCTACATTTTGATCTCCTTCTACAATTAAGCAAGAGATTCTCCACCATTGCATTCCCGGGTGGAAGTGGAATTTTCTCAACAGTAACAAGAACTCAACAGGCGTGGGTCCTCCCGGATTGGTTGTTGATATACCAAAGGAGGAAATAAAAGCGTTTGGGAAATCCTTTCTCTCTAAAAAATGCATGGCTCTTAAGCTTATTGACTTTCTGCTAAATCCTATTTCGGATGTCAGATGCTGAATATTACATCAGTATTTATTTTTATTTTTCTCTCTCTAACACATCTCTCCAAGCAGATGGGTTCTCTAAGACATGGACGTGGAGTTGCAAAACAAATAAAGCACATTAATAATTTAAAAATTGTCTCTAATATATACTGCTATATTATAAATGATAATAAAAGATAGGTATCAGAAAATACAAAGAAAAAAAAAAAAAGAAAATGGCCTTGAAGGAGGGGAGGAAAAGCAAAAAATAAACTCCGAGCCCTCAAAACTGGTTTCTTCAGCCTTGGTTGCAAAGCCAAGGGGCAATCCTAAAAGCATATATACACTGAGAAAGAATATCTATGCCTTATTTTAGTGCCCTAATTTGAATTGTACACCTATTGGTAGACATAAACTTTGAAAATTAGATGTAGATTACACTATGAGCTGGTTGTCTTTGACCTGGTAAGAGACTCCAGGGTTGAGTTCAAGTATTTCTAGGAGTCTTAGGATGCTGGCAAGTAATCCCATTTCTTTGCTTCAATTTTTCTTCACGTTTACAAAGTTTGGTAAATCACTCTCTTATCTTTCTTGCTGACCTAAAAGGAATGCGGTGGAGGGGGAAAAAAAATGAAGACTAGAGATCCCTTTAGAAAAAGATTGAGATATTTGATTAATTGCATCATTTATTGTCACACATCAGGCAGTCTTCTCATTCCGTATCGTAGTAAAGGAACCCTTGCAAACCGGTGGGCAGTTAAAGACTTTGAAAAGAAGCAAGTCTCCCTTTTCCAGTTTTTCCCCCTTCTAGTTGTGATGGGGGTTGAGATAAAAGGAGGTCTTAGAAACGCACAGTCATCGGAGGGGTGGACGGAGCAGGAGGAAACCGCTGGCATGTGACATTAGGTGGCAGATGATTCCAAATGGTAGCCAACCCTCAGCAAGGAAAAGCAGGACACTCTACAGCTAAAGAGTAACAGGAAAGATTTCAGAGCAGGGTGATTTCCATTTGGAGGGTTTATTATTTAGCCTTGTTCGTCAAGCCCATGTGGCTACAAAATCCTTGAAGATACTGGAAACTCTACAATTGGTTTAAATATGGGCCCTCTCATTGCTCTGCTCTTCCAAATAGAATCCCTGTTTTGATCCAAGGTGGTCACCAGCTTTAAATGCCATCTTCACCATGACCGTGAGATGTGGTTTTTGTTCCTTTTGCGGTCTGCACGCTGATGTCTACATCAGCTTTACCCTGGTCTCCATTTTCTCTCTCCAAAATCCCTGCCTTGTCCTCTTCAGATCCAAACCTTTTCTCCCCCAAGTGTTTTTGTAGCCATAGGACATGCCATCCTCCCTCCCCCACTTTTTTTTTTTTTTTTTGGTTGAAAAATACTGTCACAAAGCGAGGCCATGGATATACTCTGGTGTCATGGTTTGTAAACGAGAATTTTTTTTTAAAAAGATGCCTTTCCTGATGAATCCATTATTGTAGTCTTGGTTTAAAAGAAAAAAATTGATGACAGGGTGGAGTCTCCTTTTCTCCCAAGCACCTCTGATCCCAGTGTACAAATAATGTTTATATTCCAGTTCACAGGGGAAAAAAAAAGAACGTGAAAATATTTCATTGAAAGCTGACAGCTTTAATGAACTTTAAAGGTTAACCCTGGTGCTAGTTAACATATCTATTCATGTCTCCATCAGTCTATTGAATTACTCAGCTGAACACGCACACAAAAGCAAAACTTAAAAAAAAATACCCAGAAAGCCAACATTAATAATTCATAAATACTGGAGGCTGGTGACTGACAATTTTCCCCCTACTGTGTTGAAGTCTGTTAAGAACTGAATCCTGATAGCTCCTAAGTTACTTTAGAAACTCAGTGAGCAACCCTGTCCAAGAATGTTAATGTTTCTGTAAGTGGTTAGCTACCGAAACAGTGGATTTTTATCCCCTCAAGCACTTGTTCATGTCCGTTTGGATTAGTATAAGGTACAGCTTTTCATGAGATGTTTAACTGACAGTTTTTATATTTGAATTTCTCAAGCATCTGCAGACCATAAAGAACTCCAAATTCAGCCATAATCCTCTGTTACAAAGGAAATCGGCATATTTGAACAGATTCCAGATACCAATTATAGCATTAATGAGGATATACAATCGCGTTGTCTGCTTCAGCAGGGTTAGAAGCAATGTTGTTCCTGACAGAGCTGGCCTGGCTCAGAATTCACTGCTCTCCTTCCGCCATGTGCATAAAAATGTGCTTTCCAAACCTTCCCATTAAGGAGAGGAGCTATCAGGATGACTGGGTGGCTCCGGTGGTTAAGAGTCCTACTCTTGATTCTAGCTCAGGTCATGATCTCGTGGCTCATGAATTTGAGCCCTGCCTTGGGCTTTGAGCTGACAGCGCAGATCCTGTTTAGAATTCTCTCTCTCTCTCTCTCTGTCTCTGCTGCTCCCTTGGTCATGCATAAATGCTCTCTCTCTCTCTCTCTCTCAAGAATAAATAAACTAATTAAAAAAAATAAAAACAATAGGAGCTATTAACATCTTTAGGGTTTAACCATTTTCCTGGGGACACAAGGGACAAATACTATCACTGTCTGTTGCCTGACAACGAGTTGATTTCAAGCTCTTGTATCAGAATAAACATTCAGGCTTGATGTTGTTAGAAAGATTTAGCAAAGAGTTCCCATGGAGGACTGAGATGGGGGCTCTGCATGTTCTCCTGCTGGTGCCAGCTGGCTTTCTCACCTGGCTTTGCTTCAAAAGGGCTCCAAGGCTGTTATTTCTACCACTCGTGGCTGATATTTCTACCACTCGGCAATGATTAAACTCTCTTTTATGTTTTCCATTCAGAGTTTTTAATTGTCTGCCACGCCTGCCCTTTAGGAAGGCAAGGGGAGGCGAAGGGGTCTTCTCAGACCTGGGGATGGTTGGCATGAGGTTTTCTACGAGTCCTCACAAGGCAGCTTCTAAATAGGAAACTATGGTGGGAGCTCAATGTTAAAACTCTTCCTTGGCTTCCTAAACTTCAAGGTTAAAAATCGTTTTGTATGAGGGGTAGTTGGAGAAATAACCCAATATCTGCCTTGATTGGTAACAAGCTTGTTTCTGTTTCCTTACACTGTAGTCATGGCAACAACCAGAAACTGTTACATTAACTGAAGTCCTTCCTCCTTAAAATCTTAGTCTGGTGAACAGCCACTAAAGGACGTGAGTTTCAAGATTTGTCTGTTGCACAGTAGAAACTCATAAATAACTGATTAACTCAAGGCATTGGCTTCTGTATTAAGCAATAAATAAGGCCCCAAACATCTACTGAGCACTTTCCTCTATGGAGGGCTTCGCCAGGTATGATGACTATGTTAGTCGTTTGTTATGGACGAGGTTTGAAATCCTGCACTGCTGATTAATGACCATGTGAGTGTGGACAAGCGTCGAAGCCTCCTGAGCTTCTGTTTTCTTGCCTGCAAATTGGGGATAATAGTATTTATCTGATAGGGTTGCAGAGCAGTTTTAAATAAGATAATGTAGAGGAAACATCTAGCAGAATTAACAGTAAGTTCTGTTTTCCTTTCCTTAGAGAATTGGTACAGTCTTTTCAAAGGTAATGTGTGTGTGTGTGTGTGTGTGTGTGACTTTACTGTAATCTTGTGAAGGAGAAAAATCAGACTTTGATTACTGCTATTTGGCAGATGAAAAAAATCTAGGCACAATCAAGTTACATGAGTTGTCCACATCTGCAGCTAATTCAGAATTGGCAATTGTGTACAAATTGTCTTCTTTATAGTATTTCCTTGAGTATGTATTGACTTTTTGTACCCCCTTATAAGGAAGCCCACATTAAATAATAAATACCTCACTCCTAAGTATTTCAATCAAACTTTGTCGTTAGGGTAAAGGTTATAGGTTAATTTAGAAGAAGGAGGAAAAATGTTTCAAAGAACGCTGGTGTGATATTTAGTGATTTCTACTTTTTGATGGAAAGATTTTAGTAGTTTAATAACTAATAATTCTCTTGGGCCTGCTAAGTTTCAGGAGCTGTGTTAAGTGCTATGCAAATATTAACTTTTCAACTTCTTGCAGCAATCCTATGATGCTGATACTTGCCAGCACCCCTGTTTTACAGGTGAGGAAACAGAAATGTGGAAAGACTGAGTAAACAGCACCAAATTCCCCATGTAGTGGGTGGCAAAGCCGTCTTTCAAACCCAGGAATTGTAATCAGGATTCACAGTACTTAATGCACAAATGTTGCTTCCCAATTGTTTATATGAAATATGAAATTAGTGATGGTAAAGGAGACAATAATGCCTCAATGTGTTTGTGACTTTGACTTTCCTTGAGGTTTAATTTCAAAGTTTATTAGAAAAAAGGAAAAATTTCAAGTAGTTCAACTAATGCTCATTCTGGTCTATACAGATTTTTATTTTTATAATTTGCCTTTGATCTTTTATTTAATGAATAGAAATCTTAACCAAAATTGAATGACAGGTCAGACAAATGCAATGGTACAGATGATCTACCTTTTGTATCTAAGACTATGTTCACTTTCTTATAAAAAGAGGATATTAATTATAATTTTGTTTCTAAACCCAAATTTAATTAATATAGATTTTGTCATAGCGTTTCCTCACCTATCCAGAATTCTTACCTACATGGAATTGTATCTTTTATTTATTAAAGCTTTATCAATACTTTTTTCTTGAATTTTCTGTTCACTCTCTGTAACCCACAGAGACTCATAGGACAAGTGGTTCAATCATTATTTCTCAGCCTGATAATATTTTAGCAGGTTTAACTTTGAAATCCAGAATGCTCTTCTGCATTTAAAACAATCTATTTGCTTCTCTTTTTCCTTTGAAGACTCAAGGCAGCTTGTAACACAGCAAACCAAAAAGAAATAAAATACCGGGATCAGATAAAAAGAAAAGCATAATTATACACATCATAAGACTCAAACCTTGTTGCCATAGCTGGTGTGTGAGTTTGGCTCTAAGCCATTATATAATTCCTTGAGGGCAGTGAATGATGTAATAAACACTGACCTCAATTACATTTTTATAACTTATAAAACACTAAGTTTCATATGGCTTGACTATATGATGGGATTTGATAAAAGCTGAAGGTAAACATTGCTGTCTTAGGGATGCCCTAACGTGTACCAAAATGTCCCTTTCCAGTAGCTCAGCTTACGTCAAGGGATGCAAGTACCTAGAAAAGTCAGTAAGTTGGATAAATACTTTCAAAAACTTTTTTTCTCTATATTACAGATACTTTGCAAAAACCTCATGAACGTTCTCTCCCAAATTTATAAAACACATAGAAAAAAAATACAAAGTAACATAAACACTTAGTAATCTCTCTCCCTACTCTCCTTTTCTTCCCTTTCCTTAATAACTGGTATTAATAGTTGGTGTGCTTTAGTCCATTCCACAGTAGACAATGCAAAAAAATGCTATTTCCACTGGTTTAAAATTTTTTCTTTTTTCTTAAAGACGTATGACTGAGCTGGGGTTCAAGTATGTGAAATAACTAGAGTTAAGGGTCAGTGAGAAGGAAGAGAAACAAGGGCCAACTGGAGCTGATTTTTTTTGTCCTGAGGTTATCTGCTGAAGTCTGGAGGCTAGGCCCTAGGTTCTGAAGTTCCATATGTGGGGAACAGGAGACAGGCTTGTAATCCAAGGAGAATGGGATGGAAGATCAGCACCTTGGACATAAACCTGAAGTCAAAACTCTCACCTGGTACCTTGAGGAAGTGTATGTCCTTCATAAGGAGACTTGGCCTGTTTTGTCTTTGATGAGAAAAATAGTCTTCTCAGAGAACTTGGGCGGGGGGGCGGAAAAAAGGCACACTCACCATTATAGATGGAAAAACTCATCAGTTAGAAAAATCCCAGGTTGTTAGTACTGCCAGGCTCATCTAGAAAACAAACAAACATGAATTCTATCTGGAGGGATGCATAAAGCATAAACTCAAACAGAAGAGGCACAGAGCTTTTGACAGTTTCATGGTGCTCGGATGGCAAGAATTGGAATTCATTGCTCTTCAAAATGAGGAACTCTGAAAAGTGCCCCAGGCTTTAAATTGAGTCTCTTGAGGGCTAAACTCTCAGAATAAAGATAAACTGAAAATAGACTCCATCTTCCAAAAACTGACACCAAATTCCAAATCATCTTCATCTCTGATTGGACAAAGATGATCAACCCCTCATTCAACTGCTTGTCTGAAAAATAGTAAATTATCTCTAAAGGAAGAAAACATCATTTAAAACTTACACATTTTAAAGATACATTATGTCAGACATTCAAAAGAATTTACCTGATATGCCAAGAGGACTACTTACTGAAAACCAAGAGGAAAAACAGAAAAGATATAGACTCACAGGTAATCCAGGTACTGGAATTAATATCTTTAGAAATAGGTGGATAGAGAATTTCACCAGAGAATTACAACCTATAAAAAATAATGCAGAGGGAATTCTATCACTGCAAAATTTATGAACTGAAATTAAGTACTCAATAGATTGATTTAACAGGAGATTAGATAAAGCAGGAGAGAAAATGAGGGTAATCATTAAAAGAATCGTAAAAGGAGGCATAACTAAAAGCTAACAAAGGGGAAAAATTGAATAATAAAAGCTACTTGATAAATCCAAAAGAAAGCAAGAAGAGAAGATGGAATAAAGGACAGGAAACAAATAAGAGAGGTTTAAGCCGACATATTTCAATAATTACCTTTAATAGAGATGGAGCAAACACTCCAATTAAAAGACTGTCATAGTCAGACTGGGTCAAAAATGAATCAAATATGTTTTATATGATTTTAATATATGACACACAAAGAATGGAAGTGTAGAGGAACTGACCAGAAGGAGCTGGTGGGCTGTATTCACGTTAGTACAGCTAGTAACAGGTAAAGTGTGCTTCAAAGAATAAGGATCGTTAGAAAGCAAAAAGAGGAACACACGGTGATAAAAAAAAGTCAAACCGCCAGAAATATATAATAATTCCAATTTGGTATAACTCAGATAGCAACACCTGAAAATGTATGAAGCAAAATTGACAAAATTAGAGTGAAAAAGAGACAAAAGCACTATCATGCTAGAAGTTTTCACTGACACGATATAGACACAAAAATTCAGTAAGAACAGAGACAACATGCACAACATGATTTTCTAATTTGGCCCAATTAGCAATCATAGAACGCGACACTTTTCAGGTGTTGGAACATTATCCAAAATTGACTATGTAAAACCATATGGGCCATAAAGTAAGTCTCAGTAACAAATGATTGAAATAAGGAGTGTGTTCTCTGGTTATAAGAGAATTATGATAAAAATTGATAGTAAATAGGTATCTTGAAAATCCTCAAATATTTGAAATTAAGCAGTTCTCTTTTAAAATAAACCAAAGGTGAAAAAGTTATGACAATGGAAATTAGAAATATTTTAAGCTGATCATTAATAAAAGCATCATAGATTAAAACATGAGGGATACAACTAAAGCCATGCTTATAAGGGAAATGAGAGTTTTCAATGTGTACATTAGACAGGAAGAGAGGCTGGAAAGTCAAAGATCTAAGCATCTGTATGAAGCAAATTAAAACCAGAGATAGTGGAAAGGAGAAAGTCTAAAACAGAGAGTAAATTAATAAAATAAACTATATATGTATAATAGAAAATATCAACAAAATATTTGACCCTTTAAAAAGATAAAAAAAATTTCCATAATCCTATGACAGAACTACCTGATAAAGAAAAAAGAGACAAATACAAATTACCAATATTAGAAGTGAAAAAAGGGACATTATTACAGATCATACAGTCATTAAAAACTCATAACAGAGTATTATAAACAAGTTTATCCCCATATATGTAAAAATTCAGGTTAAATAGATAAATTTGTAAAAAACTACAGTATACCACATGGAGTCTGGAAAAGATATAATATTTGAAAAGTTTTATATCAATTAAGGAAACTGAATCCACAGATAAACACTTTTCACAAATAACTCTCTGGGCCTAGATGCTATCACTTCCAATTTTTTCCAAATATTTAAGGAAGAAATAAATAATCAAGTTTTAGACAATTTTTTCCAAAAATTGGAAAACAGGAAACACCTCCCCATACTTTTTATGTGTCCAACATATAATATTGATACTTAATTGGACAAAGACAACAAAACATATAAAAATTATAAGTCAATGTCTTGAACATAGATGCAAAACCACTAAACAAAAAATATTTAAATATCAAGTCTAGTGAAAAAGCTAGGGAAAACTAATACATCACAACCAAGTTATTTATTCAAAAAACAAAAGATTAAAACATTTGAAATAATTGAAATTAAAAGTTAACCAAAGAAAGAAGGAAATCATACAGTTAATACAGGCAGAAAAAACATTTGATAAATTAAAAACGGCTCATGTTAGAAGCATTTAATAGCAACTAGGAAACTAATAATAAAGGAAAACATTCTCAACCTGATGAAGAGTATTGCTATGTACTGAATGTTGGCTCCCAAATTCATATGTTGAAATCTTAATGCCTCATATGATGGCATTAGGAAATGGGGCATTTCAGAAATGATTAAAGTCTTTATAGGAAAGGCCCAAGGGAGTTTCTTTGTGCCTCCCACCATGTAAGAACACAATAAGAAGTTGTCAGTCTATAACCCACAAGAGGGCTTTTATCAGAACCTGACCATGCTGACACCCTGAATTTGGACTTCCAGCCCCTAGAATCATAGGAAATAATTTTCTGTTGTTTATAAGCTACCCAGTCTTTGGTATTTTTGTATAGCAGCTCAAATAGACTGAGACAAATATTCTCCAAAATACCTATATCCAACCTCATACTTAATGTTGAGATGTTGAAGGCATTCCCTATTATATCAGGAACAACACAGGGTCCTAGCTCCTGAAAGCAGACAAGGGAAAAAAAAATTTATATATGTGTATACACACACACACACACACACACACACATATATATATATAAAATGAAATAAAATTTCACTGTTCCTTGATGACATGTGAACATAGAACATCCAAAAGAATTTAAAAGTGAACTTAGCGAAACACTGAATAAAATGCCAAGATACAGGGTGCCTGGGTGGCTCAGTTGGTTGAATATCCAACTCTTAATTTTGGCTTGTGTCATGATCCCAGGGTCATGGGGTCAAGACCCGTGTTGGAAAGTGGCCTGCTGATCTAAAATGTATACAAAAACATAAAGGGGTAAAATTAGCTAAGGTGATGTTGAAGAACAGGAACAAAACTGCAGGACTATACTACAAGATATCAAGATTTATCATAAAGTTGTTATAACTAAGATAGTATGATATCGATATAAAGATAATCAGTGAAACAACAGAATCCAAAAGTGACCCACCTATATAAGGTCACTTGATTTATGATAAAGATTATACTTCAGATCTGTGGGGGAAAGAATGGTCTTTTCAATAAATGGTGCAGAGTCAATCAGATATACAGATTTAGAAAAAGAATATTACACCTACCCTACACTGTATTGTAGACAAAAAAAAAAAAAAAGTGAAGGCAAAACAATTCTAGATTAATGATAAGTCTAAACAGGGAGGGTGAAACAATAAAAGTTCTGAGGATTGTAGAGACTAGAATTTCTTAGTTGTGTTTAAAGCACACCAGAGAGATGCAACCGCTTCAGAGATTCTGTCCAAAGTGACAGGGTGGAGAGGTGGGGGAGAAGGGAGGAGACAGGAGGGGAGGGGAGGAAGAGAGGAACCCTACTCGGCTTCTGTCATCTTTAGTCTCCCACCGGAGCTTACCTTGCTAGACGAAGGTAAAAGTCAGTTGTCAAGGAAGCTTGGAAATAGAGCCGACCAGGGGAACCAAGAGAAACAGATCTGAGAGTAGACCAAAAACCAAAACAAAACAGAACAAAACCTGAAAGCAAATTAAACAAACAAACAAACAAACAAAAACCGCCTGACATGATCAAGTTCAAAAGACAAACATCAGTCAGGAAATAGGAGATGAAGCCCAAGTCAGAAGATGGGAAGATGTAGAAATGAGACAGACAGAAGGGAACAGAAATCATCTGTGAAATAAGAGTCCATGCTAATTACAGCAAATGAAGTAATGGGATCAAATGGGCTATTTTATGTATGTTTCACACACAGACTGATCAGGTATGTGAATTCTACCTTGGGTGTCATAGGGGCTTCTCTCCACTGTGAGTTTTCCTACCTGCTTCGTTTCTTGAGTTGGATTTGTTAAAGTGAACAAATACTAAGAGGGAATAGTAGTTCACGATGTTTTAAAATGTCAGTCATCTTCATTATTGGTTTGGATGAATCTGTTCCATATAAGATGAATCAGAAAGCTGATGGATGGAATAGGATAATTACTAAAAATAAATTTATTTTTTAAATCCTCCTACTATTATTATCTTTTGTTCTAACTTTTAAAAATTCCATTTGATTTTATTTTTAAAAGAACCACCTATTGGAAATTTTAAATCCATCTATATCTATATATTTCTGTATCTGAATATGCTGTATATATACTCTGAAGGGTAACAAGAAGTTGAATAGTTTGGGGCGCCTGGGTGGCTCAGTCGGTTGAGCGTCCGACTTCGGCTCAGGTCATGATCTCACAGTCCTTGAGTTCAAGTCCTGCGTCGGGCTCTGTGCTAACAGCTCAGAGCCTGGAGCCTGCTTTGGATTCTGTGTCTCCCTCTCTCTCTGCCCCTCCCCCGTTCATGCTCTGTCTCTCTCAGTCTTAAAAATGAATAAATGTTTAAAAAATTAAAAAAAAATAAAAGAAAAAGAAGTCGAATAGTTAGTGTTGACAATGAACTGAGTATAATCCTTGACTCTTATTCAGCCTTTAAATCGTTAGTATGAGCTGAGGGGAAGGAAAAAACCAACAAAACTCCAAACTGGTTCCAAGAATGGCTTTCCTTTTTAGCCAGTGTTACATTTTTCACAGGATGGGGGAAAAAGCTTTAGTGGCGGCATGCTGGTCTCGGGTAATACTTTTTAGTAATGCAAGAGCTTAGTTGGCTGGGTAACTTGATTACTCTGGAGGGCATGCTATTAGCAGAATGGGAAGGAATCAAAAGAAAAAAAATTTACATTAAGGCCACAGACATGCCATACAATGCAATTACTTCAGGTTTTATATCCAAAAAGCTATTATACCTCCCCCCTCCCCACTCTTTTAGCACTGTGGTATTCTGGTAAGGGGCTTTGTAAGAGGCAAGAAATGGATGCTAGCCCAGAAAAACCCAAGAGATTATTTTGTGAATGAAAAAGGCCTGAAGCTGGGAATAAGTCCATATGGATTTTTCTTTTTAGCTCTTTCCAATGAATTGCGGTTATCCATGGCTAATCAATTCACTTCTTTTTGCCTTAGTTTTCACATGGAAATGATCATTCTAGTTTTTTAGCGCAGAAATGCTATACGCATCAAAGAGACAATCGGTACAAAATGCTTTTGTATACCTGACAGGAAAGTGCAGGAAAGCGTCCTTCCAAACCATTACCTGGAATCTCACGGTTACTTCTCAGCAGACATTGTTATGAGGGAAGAGCATTTTGGAGTTGGTAGCAGTCAGGACAGGTTAGGTTATGCTGTGGTAACAGATCAGTCCCCACATCTTAGTAGCTTGACAAGCAAAGGATTTAATTTTCATCCATTCAGTGCATCCCACATGGGTGTCCTACATGGGTCTACAGTGGAAAGCTTTGCTCCAGTTACTCAGATCCCGGCTGAAGAAGCCCACCATCTTGTGCGGCTGCGACCTCAGAAACGTGGTTTCCAGGGTCTCTGTGAGAGGGAAAAAGAGAGCACAGAGCACTCACACCTGCTCTTCAGAGCCTTGGCCAAAAATGGCACAAATCTCTCTCACTCGTGAGCCCATCACGTGACTCGATTTACCTGCAAGGGCCAGAAAATGTCCCATGTGCCTAGGAAGGAGCAGAAAACCACAGAGGGGTGAGCACTGAGCTCTTACCCACAGTCGATTAGAACTCATGATGGAAATATGCAGAGGCGCTCATCAGAAGGGAGCTTTTTACAAATGAGTTGGACCTTTATCACTTCACTCATGTACATCATCACAGCACATTTCACTCCTGTTTTGGTGGGTGGCCAACCAAAAATTCCCGGGGTTTTAAGGTGAGGCATCTGCACAGATTCAAATTCTCACCTTAAGTGTTAGACTCTGAGCTGTGACCTCTGCTTCCACCAGGAAATCTTAACGAGTAATTTGTCCTTCTAGGAGCCTGTTCTTGTGTTCTGGCTGGGGACAACAGGACCAAAGCCAAGTCAAGATCTTGAAATTTAAAACAGAGACACAGCTAGTCTTGAGTTTGCTGAGCAGCTTTGAATCCTACATTAATCTAGGTACGTGTACTGCGGGAACTGTTTTATAAGCAAGTAACAGAGCTACTTAATGTAAAAAGTGCCTAGCACAGTTCCTGGCATGTCCATAGTAGGTGCTCAATAAATGGCACTGGTACTCCCTTTACAAAGGAAGTAAGACTCATCCTGGTTTCTATATATGAATATATATGAATATATTTATTGAGATTCTCAGGTAATGATATGCCTCTTACTCCTTTACTTCTGTCTTACCATTTTTATAATTATGAAGCTATTAAAGCTTCTATTGAAAGGTAGGATTTTATTATAAGCCATGCCCTGGAGGTACGGCAGTGGACAAAACTGCCAAAGTTCCCATTTGTGCCTTGTGGTCAAGGGGTTTGGCAGCAATGAGGACAGAGAGCAAACAAATAAACGAGCAGGTAAAAATATCAACGAGATATGTTAGGGAGAGAATCAAGGGCAGGGGTGACATACAGAATGACTTCAGAGAGGTGATGGATCAGCCTGGTTTCCTATGGAAAACAGAGGCAATACGAGCATCGTGGAAATAAGAAGTTAAGTGAATGTGGAAGGACCTGGACAGCGGAGGTCTGGAAAGTTTCAGACTGGGAGTCAGAGAAGCAATCGCTGGCCCATGCGGAAAAGGCTGAGATCAAAGGAAAGCTCAAGAAGTTGCACAAGACTGACTCTTGAAGCTGGTCTTCTAGGGCTGTGAAGTGAGGCTGACTCTCTCAGCCTCCCCCAAATAATGACCTCTGTTTTCTAAATCTTGCTCAAATTCCTTGCTGTGGGGAAGCCTAAGGCAGAAATATACAGAAAAGGGGATTCTGGGAAATGTAGTTCTTAGCCTTAGGTGGGCGTGGGGGTTTGGTGGTGAGCAGATGGCAGACAATTTAGCATCAATGATAAGGATGACTTTTAAGCTGGGATCTGATGACCGGGAGTCCACTTTCTGGGATGTTAGGGAAACACATTCCAGACAGAGGGAACAGCAAGCACAAAGGCGCTAAAGCTAGAGAGAGTTTCCTGTGTTTTCTGGAAACATCCAGGAGGCCAACGTGGCTGGAGATGAGTGAGAGAAGAATGGAAGGAGAGGGACTGGGGGACGAGCAGAGGAAAGGAGTCATGCGGGGGTCCTATCAGCTATAGTGGGCCCACTAGGGGGTCTATGTGTCTGGCTGGCTTGTGCCTGAGTCTTGTGGACAAAGTGTTGGTGGTAGGAGCTGAAGGAGCTGCTTAGAAGGGGCCACTCTGTGAGACCTGAGGGTGCATGCCTTTCTGCTTTGGCATCAGGCAGTGCAGACAGACACGGAGCAGAGGGGAAGGGCGTTCCCCGCAGCGTCGCCAGAATACAACAGGGTTTCATGTGCCGAGAATGCAGTTCTGTGCCGGAGGCTGGAGACAAGACTTGGGAGCACCTGGAGACGGTTCCTTTGGAAGAGACATCGATGTTTTTACAGTTGAAAAGAACCATGGTGTCAGAAGGGAGGTGCTGCGTAGCGGGTTTGAATCGTCAGCTGACAGATTCAGAAACAAATGTGAGAACTCTCATCCAGAAATAAGCGGATGAAAAAATAGGACAAAACTTTGAGAGGGGAGGTGAAGGTCCAGTGAAATATGGGGTATTGAATGTTAGGGTGGCTCCGTTGTCCTCAAAGCCTGGGCAAAAGCCACGGGGAAACTCAGGTTACATTGACTAAGCCCTTGTCTGAATATTTTAGAAAGCTAAAGGATATTCATTTCCCTTTGGGAATTCAGGGATTTCCTTCCCATTAGATTTACATGCTTCATTGAACCAAGTAGGTCGCTTGGAGTCTTTATTCATCATAATTTCAAATGCAAAAGCTATAGTTTTAGACAGTTCTGTTCTCCTAAAAACATGCTGGCCAGAGTTAAACAAAGGCAGGTTGGTCTGTGCCCCACTGTCATGACAGTTCTTGGGTAACAAGATGGCTCCAGTGTGCCCATACGTCTCTCCTTCCCATTGTCTGAAATGCAATTGGCCTGTTGTTACAATCGAACCACAGTTGCCCACGGTGATAATTGCTCATTAAGACTCCCCGTATTGGCTTCCTTACCTTTTCTATCTCACTTCTGCAGTCCCCTACTAGTGCTCACTGCGATCACCTCCCAAATAAACCACTTGTATGCAAATCTGAGTCTCATTGCCGTTCTGGGTGGAAAACCTAGCCAAAGCCAACAATCACAGCTGAATGTACGGAGGGTATGCTAGGTGCCAGGTGCTACACAATTCTCATCTAATTGCTAAAACAACCCTCGGAGGTAAGTATTTTATTATTATCATCCCCATTATACACATGAGGAAAACGAGGGGCAGAGCGGTAATGTAATTTACTTATGGTCACCTAGCCGGAAGATGATAGAACCTGGAATGCACGGGACCCTGATTTTATTGCCATCCCTCCTTCACAAATTTCTGATCAATTTTGTTCCTTTTGGCATCCCATAGGAAAATATTTAATCTCTTTGTCATCCTACTTTCTAAAAATTGCTCCCCACACACTTCCTTCCTCATTATAATATATAATAATATGGTGCTGTTTTTATAAAATCCCCCTAATCTGAGCACTTCTGTGGAAGCATATATTACTGCTGATGGTAATAACAGGCCACCAGCCTCACCAACAGCTTAATGTTCCTCACACTTACCAAAGAATGCCTTGATTGATGTATTTCCCCCTAAAGCTCTTGAGACTTGTCTGCTTCTGTGTGAGAGGCTGAGGCTTTGAGCCCAAGGCTTCTCTTTGGAAGGTGATGATTGTGAGGAGAGGAATATGTGTGATGCATTTAGATTGCAATGCCTGTGGGTCTTTGCTGAGGTTCCTCTCTTTGCTTTTTGGGTGCAGTCCCAAAATAGCCCACTTTCCTTCACCCAATTTGATTTCTTCTCTCACGGCCCCTCCGGCAACACTGATACGTTTATCGGTTGTGGCAAAGTGATACCAGTCCGCCCCAGCGTGGAGGCCAAAATATGAGAGGTTGAATCTATGTTTATAGGGCTGTGGATACATCTCTGTCTCTCTCTCTCTCTCTCTGTCTCTCTCTCCCCCTGTGTGTGTGACTCAAACTTGGTTTCAGTGTCTATCTTGGGGTTTGTTTGATTGCAGTGGAAACTCTCTTTAAAGAAGCTTAATGTAGAATCTATATAATCTTTATATAGACTCAGGTCATAGAGCTGGGTTCCATGACTTCTCCGCTCTTCACATATAGCATTCACTTCTGCTTCTCTTTGTTTCTGTTTTGATCTCCTCTCTTTCTAGCTGCTGCTTTTTTTGCTAACTCATCTGTTTATCCATGACAGCGACCTTAGTCCCCGTATTTTTATGACCATTCACCTCAGCTTCCTAGAGCTACATGAATTGGTTTCTGCCCTCTGCTTCTCAGTCCCTGGGAGGCAGAATATGATTTGCCATATGATTTGCCCCATGGGAGCCAAGAGACGGATTGGTGGGGATGATGTTGTTCACCCAACAAGAGTTGCCAGTTTAAGAAGATCTTCTCAGTGGCCCCAAACTGACCTTCATGTTGACTAAAATGTTTTTATTTTAGATACATATCCACTGTTTCTATATATTAAAGGCCAGCACATTTCCCAAACGACACTATAAACATTATCTCACTTAATCCTCACAATTACCCTGAGATGTAGCTGTAACTATCTCCAGTTTACAGATGAAGAGTCTGCGTGTCTGTGTCTTTCCCAAGGTGAAAGGGCTAGTATTGGATTTGTAATGGAGCTCAGGATTCTGTCTCCAGTCCTGGAGCCCTTCCTTCATGGGCGAAGCTGAGTGGAAGGACTAGTTAGAAAACCATTTTAAACGCAAGAAGCCTGCTTAGCAGATGTCACTGCTGTCCCATGAAGAGAGGAGTGAAGCGCATGGAGAACATTGTTATTTTTTCTTGGGATCAGGTCAGCCCACCAGAGGCGAAGCCTGCCCCCTGATACGTAACAATGTTTCAAGATGATGAGCAAGAAAGCCCTGCTGGCCAGGAGCAGAGTTCCCTGGGGACAAGGCTCAAAGAGCAAGGAGAAGAGAAGAGGTGAAATCAAGAAGGCTCCAGAGCAACGATAAGCACTTAGAGCCAGGCATTTGGAGAGCAGCAGAGTGGCCTGGACAGGACTCAGGGACCATTCGAGAGATGATTGCATGCAGCCTCGACTGAGACTCAAGAGCAAGAGTAGCCCTTCCCTCCAAGGATCTGCGGAAGTTCCAGCTTTATTGAGATATAATTGAAATGTCTGATGTCTCCTTTGCCACTTAAGTTTTGGTGTGAGCTGCCCCCTCCCCTCAGGCTTTCCCTCTTGCCCTTTGTCTTAGTCGGAGCTGCTTGTATATACCCTGGAGTTATACTTTGTTACTTCTTTTCCCAACATACTTATGATACCTTGTATCCTTGAAACTTCTTGGTCCTATTCCCAGGACACTAGGGAAGAGGCCTTAGGGAAAAAGCACTAGTGTAGGAAAAATACACTAATTCATACTAAATGTTAATGTTCAACAATGGTTTTATCTGCTGGCCAGCCAGCAGTGTCTGCAAATTCTCAGGTTTCCTCTTGACCTAGTGTCTTAACCAAAATGAATGATGCTTTGAAGGAGAACAGCGCTGGCTGTCATTACCAAAACTTGCGCATTCCCAATTTTCACACGAGGGAGGTTGACTTCTGACCTAAGTAGCTTCAGGCTCAATAAGAAGTAAATGAGTAGTAGAGAGAAAGTTCTCTGGAAAGCGTATGAAGCATCATGCAGGAAAATACTGATGGAGACTGGGGGATACTAACTTACTAAGTATCCACCATGAGCCAGATACTCTATTGATTACTTTTCTGTACACATTCCCTATTCTTATCATTTTGTGTTTTGGACTTTTGCCTCCCTTACTAAAGATATGTGTGCAAGGGAGAATATTGGTCTCGGGACTCTTGCGACATGCCTGAGGGTTCTGGAAAGTGGAAGACTTCAAGATTTCTCTCCCGAGGTGAGAAGTCATGGCTGAGGGAGATAGGTAACAAAGCTTCCCTATAATGTTTGCAATTATAAATTTTTTTTCTTGAACATAGCCCCTGGATTAACAACAGCGACAACATAGCCCATTCATGACAAGCACTGTTCTAGGTCCTCTACTTATATAAGCTAACTTGACCCTCATAGCATCCCTGTGAGATACATAGTATTATTTTATAAATGAGGACATTGACATAGAGAGGTGAAGTGACCATCTCCAGTCTGCATAACTAGTAAGTGATGAACCCAGGATTCACGCCTAAGGAAGTCTTACAGAATCCAAATTCTTTTTTTTTTTTTTTTAATTTTTTTTTTCAACGTTTATTTATTTTTGGGACAGAGAGAGACAGAGCATGAACGGGGGAGGGGCAGAGAGAGAGGGAGACACAGAATCGGAAACAGGCTCCAGGCTCTGAGCCATCAGCCCAGAGCCTGATGCGGGGCTCGAACTCACGGACCGCGAGATCGTGACCTGGCTGAAGTCGGACGCTCAACCGACTGCGCCACCCAGGCGCCCCACAGAATCCAAATTCTTAACCACTACACAGTCATCAAAGGTCGGAAGCAAGTTATAGGCATGTCGTGAAAAGCGTGGGAAGGTTCACCTTGACCCACAATACACGTATTGAACATCACATCAACAGAGTTCAGTTATAGTTCAAGTCTATGTCTTGGAAGTACATTAGGGACTCTGAGTAGTATACCCTATAGTGCAGCATAAAATCTGGAAAACAAAAATTGAAAGCATGGAATATTTTCAAATGGAATAAGGTATGGTTTCTAGTCATCATACTAATCTGCCTTTATTGCTATTGGAGTAATTAGAGAGGGATTGCACACACTCAAAGTAAAATACAAGACCATGAGAAGCTGGACAGCTTTCACATGGGTCAGGAGACCAAACTCAGTAAGGAACTATTTTGGTGCATGTACCCATGAATCCAAGGAAGGAGGGGCTTCTAGGATGTACTCTGTAGAATATCTTTGCTTAGGCCACGTCTGGCCACACCGGGTCTTAAGATGGAGAGGGCCACATCTGAGAGTTTCAGGTGGGGCTGGCCCCACTAGAAAGACCAACCATGTGACCTAGATTGGACACTTTGAGTAACCAGATGTCAATTGATTTAGAGATTACATTTAACCACATAGTCATGCCTATGTAACAAAATCCAACCCCCCCCCCCCCAAAATCTAAACATTGGTGCTCAGGGACACTTCCTTGTCTGGCAATACTCCATGCATATTGTCATGCATCAATACTGGGAGTGGGATGTGTCCTGAGGAGTAAGGCCCAATCACTTGCATTTCTCTCCTCCAACCAAAGCTGAATCACAGGCACCCCCACTCCCAACTGATAGACTTGTGGGTCCTGGGGAGGTAGAATAGGATCAAAGAAAATGCTTGAGTTTTGGAAACCAGCATTTGTAATGGAACACTGACCCTGTCACTTATTAACAGAATGTATCTGGAAAGTCATGTAATCTCTGAAAAGTAGAAAAGAGAATCTATTGCACGGTTATTCCAAAGATTTGGGATAATAAATATAACACGTCTAGCAGAAAGTAAGCCTTATTTTAATTAATATATTTTTGTCATTATTATTACGATATGGATATTTGAGGCCTTGAAATGAGGTCAGGGTTCGTGGGAACTTGGTGCCCAGAAAAACTCAAAATAGCTGAACTACTACTAGATTTAGTCTACTGAAATTATGAATCGAATAGGCTTATTTTAATTCGTCTATTGGCAGCTAGAATCTGTTTTTGAGTAATTTTTTCATTAACAATACATAGTGATATATTGTCTGATCTCCTGCATACTTACGACCTCTCCTTTTGTTTCTTTAGATTTGACCAAAAACTTGTCTTGAGTTAAAGTCATTACTTTTCAAAATGTGGTAGTCATTGTGGTCATTTTTTCACTTAGTATTACAAAGAAAGCAAATGCCTGTCTGATTTTTGTTCCTTTGTGTGTGTATGAATGTCCGTGTGTTGTGGCTATTTCTATGTATATGCACACACACCTGTCAAAACATTTGAGGGATATTTTATCTACTTAATTTAATTTAATTTAATTTTGTTTTTATCACAAATATGCAGTCTTTAACACCTAACATTTCACATTCTGGTAAGTTTTCTCCTCCCCCCCCCCCCATAGTTTTATTGGGATAGAATTAACATACGATGCTATAGAGGTTCAGCATAATGATTTGCCTTACATCAATTGTGAAAGTGATGACCACAAGTTTAGTTAACAGAGGGGTATTTTAAATGGAAAAAAAAATTGTTGGTATTTGTCTGGGTGCTGGTTTCTTTTCATTACATTTTTTTTTTTTTGCAAAATATTTCAATCTTCAAAATCAATTTTTTCAGGTAAAAAAGTTTCTGTTGTTCCTTTCATCGTTGCTTCAGTGATGTCTATCTTATTCTTTTTAGATTCACTTTGTAACTTTATCAAGTCTCTATACATTTGTCTTCCATATCTCTTAGCTTTCTCTAATCACTTAAAACTTTTTATCTGCTTCCCCTGAGTTTGGGGGTACTTTCTAGTTGGCTTACTACTTTACAAATTAGAATTTCTTAAAAAAATTGTTTAAATGTTAATTTAGTTTTGGGAGACAGAGCATGAGTGGGGGAGGGGCATAGAGAGGGAGACACAGAATCTGAAGCAGGCTCCAGGCTCCAAGCTGTCAACACAGAGCCGGACGTGGGGCTCAAACCCACAAACCGTGAGCTCATGACCTGAGCCGAAGTCGGACGCTTACCCAACTGAGCCACCCAGGCGCCCCCACAAATTAGAATTTATTAAATAATTAACTTGTTTGACAGCCTCCATTAATTTTATTAAATTTTTTTATCTGTGCTTTTTACCTCCGTGTCTGATATGGTTTGATAAAAACAGATTCCCCTATTGTAAACACATAATATAGATGCTCTAAAGCCCTTCTTTGTTCCTTGTGGCAAATTTATGATTTTATAGGAACGCATTTGGTCTGAATGCTCATGGTGATCCCTTTCTTTTAAACTATTATATCCTTTTGATATGTCTTGTGCCTCTTTTCTTCGTTGTTCCCTTTCACAAAGGAATAGTTAGGCTTGTCAGGGATTGGGAAATGAGAACCGCTCTATTGGCCATGGGCATGGAGCACTGTTTGAAATTTTTATGCCCAGATGAAGGGTAAAGGAGAGTATTTGGTTTCATTTTGCCACTTCAAAGATCCTTCAGCCTGTGGGGAATGGGGCTAGAGGAGAAGCCAGAGCCAGAGCTGGAGAAGAGAGTCAGAGCCAGTTATATTTGGGAACTCTGCCCAGAGTTTCTATTTTGTGTTTGGCATGCAGTCAGGATTTTTCTGGGGCAGGGCCCTTGCTATTGTCTCACATTCTTTAACATCGAATGGTGTCATTGACCCTACTCTTTACCAAGTGTGACCATCAGGACCAAGGTCAATTTCGGGGAGCCTGGATGACTCAGCCGGTTAAGTGTCTGACTCAATTTCGGCTCAGGTCATGATCTCACAGTTTGAGCCTCTGCACTGTCAGCACAGAGCTTGCTTAGGATTCTCTCTCTCCCTCTCTCTCTCTCTCTCTCTCTCTCTGCCTCTCCCCATTTTGTGCTCGCTCTCTTTCTTTCTCAAAATAAGTAAATAACCTTTTAAAAAAAGGATCAAGGTCAATTTTAACCAGGCTGAGTGCCACTGCAGGGTCCCCGTGCAGCATGGCCTCCCATAGGAGGGTACTTTTGCTGTCACTGATGGGATATAGATTTCTCCTTCTTGCTCCCCTCTCTGATTCCCCTACCACTTATTAACTACCCTGACTTCGCTTTCTTTTCCAGCCCTCAGAGCCTTCGCTCCTCTGAGTTAGGCTTCCAGTCAGCATCTCCTTACATAAAGCAGAAAGGATAAATCAGCTGAGAAAGGCAGCTGAGCCCACAGTTCAGGTACATGGGGAGTTTGCTTGACTGGGAGTTGGTTTTCTTTTAGGTATTTTTCCTGGGTCTCCTCTTAGATGTTCGGGATTAGAGTCTCTAGAGGACAAGGTTGACATCTATATTTCTAAAACTTAGTTTCCCGACTGGGAATGCGGCTGGCCCTTGGATCCCTGCCGGCTATTTGCAAGTGTCGAGTCTGAGAGCAAGAACGGAAAAAAATGCGCTAAGGTGCCTTTCTAGCACTTTCTGAGCACCTACTTTATGCAAAGTGCTGTGCTCTGACTGTGCTGCTGCGTAGGACGCAGAGAAGTACGAGGGAGGAATGTACAACCTAATTAGGCAGAAACAGTTCGCGTCTATCCAGCGCTTACCACACCCCAGGCACTTCCCTGGGCACTTTACACACATTAGTTGGAATGATCCTCACGGTAACCTCAGGATTTGGAAACCACTATTTTCCTCCCTCCACCACTAGGGAAACAGACGCTTAAAGGGGGGTAAGGAGCTTGGCAGTGCGTCACGCAGGTGGCGGGTGGCAGGTCTGAAATCTGAACATGCAAAGTCCGTCTCCAGGCTGCATTTTGTCTAAGGTCTGTTGCCTCCCCCAGAAGGAGATAATCGACAGCGTCGTTTGTCTGTGGTGAGGCCGAGGGGGAGTTCAGGCTCTGAATACTATGCGTGTTCAGTGGGGCGATGTGTCGCCGAGCAGGCGACGGGACTGGGAGGGGCGGGGCCCGGAGCCTCCGAGGAGTCAGGCTCTTGGAGCAGCTGCGTTCAGGCTGCACGCGTGTGCTCTGCCGCGCATGCGCCCTGGACCCCGCTTCCCTCCTTCTCCCCAGTTTCCCATTTGCAGCCATCGTTGATGGAGGCTCTACCCACCTGCGTTTGCGAGAAGCCTGAATGCTCCCTTGTCTGTTTTTAAGCCGTTTGCCTATGACAGAGTATGAATAACAAGATCGGAAACATCTCTATTATAACTTTAGAGGCCCTGTGTGCCATTTCAGCGTCATTTTGTTGTTTTTCCTTTTCTCCCTTGGATAGTAAAGATCGGCTACCGGCTCTGGTCTTTTCAAAGAAGCAGAAGAGGGTCATTTACAAGCTTTTGGGATAATTTATCCAAGCGGACTTTCAAATGTTTTGTACACACCTAATATAAACAGCTTGTAAAAATGCAGCGTAAATGCAACAGTCACATTCAGGCTAGCTTCAGAAGGAACAGAGGTTTTCAGTGTTGGTTTCTTTTCTGTGATGTCGGTGGGATTGGGTAATATATTATGTCATTGTTATTACTAAGAATTTAGTAAGTGATTAGCTAACTGCACAAGGTGTTTCGGTCAGCTTCACGCAGAGAAAAGGAGAGAAACCGTCTCTGCTACCAACGGATGCACTATTTAAGATGAATTTAAGGCAACTGTCACTGATATAAATATTAAATAAAACCAGAAAAGATGAAGCCCCTGTGACAGAGGCGGCACATCCTAGCATTCGGTGTTCAGTGTAGAGCACGCTATAGTGTAGTATTTGACAACACGGATTTTGAAGCCAGACTTCCTGATTTCAATTGTCCACATTCCACACATATCTCCAACCTTAGGTAAGTCACTTACGTGGTCAACCTTGTGGAGCCATAGAGAACATCTTCCTTACAACCTGAAAGTGGAACCAGTGAAGAGAGCAGAATCAGACCAAAATGCCAGCTTTTCAACTGGATGGAGGTGCATGGCTCCCATGGAGCCTCCAGCAGGATTCCTAATACTTTACCCCCAGTCATACCTGGCCACCAGCAGGAAGAGCACAGGGGCAGCTGAGGACAGAGACTGGCATGTAGGCAGACCTGGAGGGAAAAGGGCTTGAGCTGGACACGCTCAGTGCCATCACCAAATTCGTCAAGTGGCTGTAACATGGGGATGCTAAGCATATCTATCTCACAAGGCTATTTTGCTTATGAAATAGGTGTTCATATAGCACACATTACAGAAAACTTTCCATATTATTTATATGTGTCACATATTCATGTATATAATATATATAATCATGGAAAAGAAAAAAATAGCAGTAAAATTACAATAAATTTATTGCCTGGATGTTCATTACAAAGGCCCTGTGCTTAATCAGAGACATTACCACAAGATAGTGTTGGCTAAGCTTTGTTTCCCTATGGTTAAAAGCAAAGTAGAGAAATGGAAACATTTCTTATATATTGGTGGATTTTATTTAACCAAGGGTGTATGTAGTGCTTACCATGGGCCAGGCTCTGGTCAGAGGACTTATATTTGTTCACCTAAATGGGGTCTTCTATTCTCATTCGTCTAAAGAGACTGAGATAATGTAAAGACCCCAAGTCACACAGTATGCTAGTGTCAGGCCTGAATTCAGACGGTCTGTCGGGTGTCTTGGCCGGTGCTGGTATGTGTTACAACACTATGCTACCTTTCTCAGTACGTACATGTTGGAGTCACGGAGCAGAATATTTTCCCTCCATACACACACAGCCTTGAGAACAGAAGAGTAAAAGGTACAACTTAAACGTGTTTCTTTACTTGCTTATCCCAGCTGACTCGGCCACTCCTGGATCCTTAACCCTGAGGAGAATATCAGATAAAAGGCCTGATGGCAATCCCAGGGGTGAGGGCCAAGAGAGCAGTGACATATATGCTAATTTTTCTGCAAAGGCCAATGTCCGGCCCCCCATTCGTTACCTTGTTACCTTCCCTTACCAACTCATGGACCCGTAAGCTGGAACGGGCCTTCAAACAAAGCTTTTCAAACCCGAAACTGCATGCGATTTGTTCTGGGATCTGGGTAAAGATCCTGATTCTGTAGGTCTGGGTGAGATGACAGTCCCTGCTAACAAGCTCCCAGGGGGATGCTTCAGGTTCCTGGATCACAAGGAAGTTCTTTGTGTCAACTTCTTTATTTTACAAATGCAAACCACGAGGCCTAAGAAGGTCCGGAAGTTACCTCTGGCCCCGTGCTTAGAGTGAGGTCTGTCAAAAAACATATCAAAGACAAACATGTCACCTTTGCATCACTCAAAAGGGGCCTTCTCATTGATCCTTACAACGTCTTCGTGAGGTTATACTCTTCTGCTTATAATCAAGTGACATGAGGCATAGGCTTGAAGAAAAATGACCTAATCTGAGCCCGTTCAATAAGCTGTGCTACACCTGGAGTGTAAAGTCAGTTTAGTCTCAACTCCCGAAGTGTCATGTAGATCAGACAACTAGGGAAATCCACACTCTCAGCATTAACATGTGTTATGGACACGATTCAGGACTATCGGTCTGGACCCTGTTAAACTTGCCCTCTTCCTCCATTTTAGTCACTCAGCTTACCAACCATTAAGTGGAGTTTCAGCCTGGAAGGTCATATGATCTTCTCCATGGATGCTATTTATGCCACTCGCATGTCTCCCAGACGTTTGACGAAAACGCCACTGACAGAAACCCCATGACGTTTTTGTGTTTTTTATACCTGACGCCTGCCCGGGGATAGGTTCTTTCCCCTATTGACTTATTTATACCTCCTCTGATTCCACAGAGGATAGAAGGCCATTGAAAATGATTTTAGAAGAGGTCTTAGTCGGTTGCCCTGGAATCTGTCTCATCACCGCGACAGAAGCTGTGGCAGCTGGTGAGCCACTGCTATGGGCCGGGGTCTCGGCACATCTCATTGAATCCGTACACTGATCTGCTTCACTTGGTATTGAGACTATAACTATAAACATGAGAAAACCAGTGGGGCGCCCGGGTGGCTCAGTCGGTTGAGCGACCGACTTCAGCTCAGGTCATGATCTCCAGGTTGGTAGGTTCCAGCCCCAGGTCGGGCTCTGTGCTGACAGCTCGGAGTCTGGAGCTGCTTCGGATCCTGTGTCTCCCTCTCTCTCTGCCCCTCCCCCACTCATGCTCTGTCTGGACCTCTGAGCCTTTTCCTTACTCCTTCCTCCCTTCCATCTTTGGTATCTCATTTTCTCTCTGCTAGCTCTCACATTAAAAGCGATATCTGCTTCCATTTATTCGCAGAGAGAATTTTATTTTAGGTATAGTTTTTTGAAGATGATGGAGTATAAGCCCTAAGATTCTTTAGTTGTGGAATTTTGGGCATTCGTTGAAGAAGACTGAGTTAAAGACCTTCCTGTCCCTTTAAATCATACCTCGTGGTTGTCTAACTACTTTCTCTGCATCAGGGTTTCCCAACCTCAGCACTATTGATAACTTTGGCCAGACGATGCTCCATGGTGGGGGGATCTGTCTCTAGACATTGCCAGATGTCCCCTGGGAGGCCCCAAATCAACCCTAGTTGAAGACCACTGGTCTTCACTAAAGTTAAGTTCTGCTAAAAGTGATGATATAGGAACAGAACCCAATTCTAACAGACTTTAGACTCTACATCTATAGTTCATTAAGCCTATGACTGCCTGAAACACAGACAATGCAAAGTAAATAAAATTTTTTTCTAGGTGTTAAGAAGCTTGACTTCTTGCTCCTACTTCCCTATAAATATTATTTCTGCCTTTAAAAATATAACACACTCTAGTGGATAATAGCACAGTCAGTGCCGAAAACAGATCAGAGATTAAATTTCAACTCTATTTCCTGCCTGTCTAAGCTTGGGCAAAATGAACTTTTGTGGATCTCAGTTTTTACATTTGTCAAATGGGACTTTTTTTTTTTTTAATGGGACAACACCTTCTCTACTTCTCCTGATTCTACAAAAGAGAGGGGGAAATTGTCAGCTTGTGGAAGGAACCCTTTTCACTTCCCCCTGACCCTCACTCCTGCCTCCCCAGGAGCGAAAGAGCCACTTGATGAATTTGGTGATGGCACTGAGCGTGTCCAGCTCAAGCCCTTTTCCCTCCAGGTCTGCCTACATGCCAGTCTCTGTCCTCAGCTGCCCCTGTGCTCTTCCTGCTGGTGGCCAGGTATGACTGGGGGTAAAGTATTAGGAATCCTGCTGGAGGCTCTGTGGGGGCCATGCTCCTCCATCCAGTTGAAAAGCTGGCATTTTGGTCTGATTCTGCTCTCTTCACTGGTTCCACTTTCAGGTTGTAAGGAAGATGTTCTCTATGGCTCCACAAGTCTCAGCAGACCTACTTAGAACTACTGGGAAGAAGGGTGGTGGGGAGGAAATAAATAGATAAATGCAAATCCCCCAATCTGGTTCCTGTTGCATGCAGACATCCGTTAGTTAATTCCCATTAAAAAATAAAAATAAAAAAAATTTATGATGTATTGCTTTCTTTGAACAAATTAAATTTTTCTTAAGCTAAACACCCCCTTTAAAAAATATTCATTTATTTTTGAGAGACAGAGAGGAAGAGAAATAGGGTGCGTGAGACAGTGTGGGGGAGGGGCAGAGAGAGGGAGAGAGAATCCCCAGCAGGCTCCTTGTTGTCAGTGCAGAGCCCGATGTGGGGCTTGAACTCATGAACCACAAGATCATGACCTGAGCTGAAATCAAGAGACGCCTAACTGACTGAGCCACCCAGGTGCCCCAGTTAGGGCTAAGTACCCTTTTAGGTTTGTCTCGTTCATAAGCCATGCCAGGGGAGGAACGAGGTCTATGGGAGGAAAGAACTCAGATCCTCACTGCAGTGTGGAAGTAAGGAGCCTCATTATTTCATTTAGAAAGTAGTGGCCTGAACAGATTTCATAGTTTATCCTTACAGTGGGGTTTGTTTGGCTTTTATCTTAAAATACAACTTCCTATTTCTCAGAACCAGCGGTTTCTCTGAGAGAATTTTCTCAAGATTGTTTTTCTGTATTTCTTTCCCTCCCATTTGTCTCTGTTTTCTTATTAATTCTCTCTCTTGTTCTCTCTCTTGCTTACTGTCCTTCCCTTCCCTTCTCTCTTACTTTTTTTTTTAAAGAGCTGTGGATATTTTATTTTATTTATTGATTTTTAAAAGTTTATTTATTTATTCTGATAGAGAAAGCATGAGTCAGGGAGGGGAGAGAGAGGGGGAGAGAGAGAGAATCCCAAGCAGTCTTTGCACTGTCAACACAGAGCCTGACATGGGGCTCGAACCTACGAACCAGGAGATCATGACCTGAGCAGCAGTCAGACGCTTCATGGTCTGAGCCACCGGGGCACTCCCCTTCTCTTATGTCTTTATTTCCTTCCCTCCTCTCTTTTGATTTTTGTAAGTTGAGAGGCACATAGCATCAGAGTGCCTTACTGTTGGTTCACAAGAACTTTGGGCAAGTGGTTCATAATTTCTTCACCCTGAGGAACAGTCTCCGCAAAAATGGGAAGGGAGGGGCTGGTGCACGATTTACAGCAGACTTCCCTGAGTGTGGGGGTCACTGCTTGCTTATCACCGGCAGTGCCCTCCAGTGACACACAGCAAGGTCCTTGCACAGAGAATGTGGGAGGCCAGGGTTCCGGGCCAGAGGATACCGGCAGCAAGATGCGTAGGGTAACACGTGAATGCTACCCATTCTCCTCTCCCCTCCTCATCCAACTATTTCTGGAGAATGAAGCCAGGGTGGCCTGAATTCAAGAAACCCATACTGAACCCCTAAAATGCTTGCCACCGATCAGCAAACACCTTCTCCCTGCTCCCCCCACCCACTTGGAGCTTGGATCCTCCTGTGGGTCATTTGCCACATCTTTTTGTAATAACGAGGGAGTCGTTAAGGTGTTTATCCCATCTATTGCTTTTGGAAGCAGCATGTTCATTTAAATAATTACCTAGTCATTTAGTTAATGCATTCTTTTTTAAACTTGACTAACTACAGCGTATGTGGTTCTGATGGGGGAAAAAAAAAGCCCCCTTTATGTAATAGCGCTGTTTTTCTCCCCTTGCAAAATAAATGCAACACAATTATTTTACCGCGGAGAAATTAGCTCATTTGCAAATGCCACCTCAGAACGCAAGAAGAATGGCATTTATTGAAGCACTAATAAAGGCACCATGTTAGAATAATTCTATGCTGACGGGCCCACAATCACTCAATATTTTAAGAGCTGTCATCACGCCAGCGTGAGCTGCTTGCAAAAGTACAAATTTATGCTGTGACATCATGGCACTAAGAGTATAATTGGAATAAAATTACCCAGCTTCTCTCTGGCATTTGCTGGTATTTCGGAGCCCTCCGCTGCCCACCCAGAGTGGATCTTTGGTTTCGCACCAGCAGCCACACTCTCCGCGAATGGAGGATGTACCAGGGCTCACGCTGGTGAGTCCTTCAGGTTTTTCTGGAGGACACTTTTCAGTAGGTGCTCAATGGCCTGTGCTGTTGCTAGAAAGCTGAAAGAATCACAAATCAGCCAGAGCCACTCTTTAGATATGGATAATTAAGCAAACAGCCACCACACAATGGCTGAAGACCTCCTCGTATCAGTTTTAGCGAGTTAATAAATTCCAGTCATGGCCTGTGGTTAACTGCGACGCTTGAACAAATGAGAGCGTCTGCATGAAAATCGGGGCTTTTAGGATTCACCCTTATGACTTTCCGGCGCCTCTTTATTCTTCCTGGAGCTGGGGGTGGGGGCGGGGGCGGTGAGAAACAACAACCCGACGGGAGACGGTGGGGGTGGGGGTGGGGAAAGGGCACAGGCTCACCTGTCATGTTCAGACATAACACCCCGCTTGAAATCTCGCATCTCCTCATCGCCCCTTGGGCATCATCAGACGGGTTCCACTCCTCGGAAGGAAGCGTTACTGTGCCCCCGCAGATCAGGGTTGAACTTCGGGAGAGGGTGAGTGTGTTTGGGCACGCACAGGTGTGCCTGTCTGTCGCGGGGTTTGCCAGGGAGGGGCGGTGGGAATACCGCCCTTTGGGGCGCACACCGCGCCCCTCGCCTCGGTGGTTCTCCAAGGGTGCCGCTGGGCGAGGTTGCCTGCAGCCTCTGCGACTGCCGAATGAATGTCTTCAGTGAGCTTGATGAGATGGTTAATTTGGATGTAAGAGAGGAAATGTTGTAATTAACGGCCCGGTAATTGGCAAACATAACACATTCATGGGAGTGGATGACAGAATATAGCGGCTGGTTAACTGGGGAATACAGATGATGTGTGCACTTAGGCCATAGCTGTGTGATAGACTTTGTGGGGGGCAGAATAATGCTCCCCCCCAGATGTCCACATTCTAACCCCCAGAATCTGTCAATACGTCTCTTACGTGGCAAAAGAAACTTTGTGCGTGTGATTTACTTAAGAGACTTGAGATGGGGAGAATATTCTGGATTATCCACGTGGAGCCAATATAATCACAACAGTACTGGTAAGTGAAAGAGGGAGGCAGGGGGGCCAAGAGTCAGAGAAGGAGATGTGATGGCAGAAGCAGGGTTGAAGTGACATGATCGCTGGCTTTGAAGTTGCAGGGAGAGGCCTTGAGCCAAGCAATGGGTGTAGGCCCAGGAGCTGGCAAAAAACAAAAAGAAAAAAAGAAAAAAAAAAAAAAAAAAGGAAACAGATACTCCCCAGAGCTTCTAGAAGGAATTCAGGTTTCTGACACCCTGATGGTCCGAGGATTCGGTCCTCCAAAACTCTAAAATAACAAAGCTGTGTTGTTGTAAGATGCTAAATTTGTGCTCATTTGTTACAGAAGTAATAGGAAATGAATAGTCTTTTATTTAAAAGTAGCTTAAATGCATTGAAATTATTTAGTTTTGGGTGTTTGATGAAGTTTTGGTTGTCCCATGAACTAAAGCATGATAGCTAAAACACTATATCGCTTTTCTAAGTTTTTTTTTTTTTAACATTTATTTATTTTTGAGAGAGAGAGAGAGAGAGCATGTGCACGTGAGCAGGGGAAGGGCAGAGAGACAGGGGACACAGAATCTGAAGCAGGCTCCAGGCTCTGAGCTGTCAGCATAGAGCCCTATACGGGGCTCGCACTCAGGAACGAGAAGATCATGACCTGAATTGAAGACGCTCAACAAACTGAGCCACCCTGGTGCCCCCTAAACAATACTTTCCGTACAAATTAGTATTAAAAAAAAAAGACGCTTTTTATTAAAAATAAATAAATAAACACAGTGTGATAGTAATGAATAGTGAGAAAGCACCAGGCTTTGGAATGGAATGGATCAGGGTTTTTGTACAATGCTGTGTGTTTGGGTAAGTTTCACAACCCCTGAGCTTTAGATGCCTCACGTTTCAAATGGAGAGGGTAGTAATTTCTTCGTAGAGCTGTTGTAAAGGGTAAATAAGATTACATACTTAAGTTCCTAATATGTGTGGTACATATTAGGCTGTTAGCTAAATATTGGTTTCTTCTCTTGTTTTGTCTACATTTAAGAGTGTGTAGGTGTGGCGATTTTAAAACATGGCTGCAAATTCTTTGACAGCTCTTGTCCACAAGTGGTGTCTATGTCTACTCTTCTTGAACGTAGGTAGGCTTGTGATGCTTCGGCCAATGGACTACTAAAGAAATGACACCTAAGTCCAGATCATGAAAGGCCTTGTCTGCTGAAACATTCACTCTTGGTGCCCTGGCTACCAGGTGAAAAGCAGCCACCATGATGCTTCCATGCAGTGAAGAAGGCCACGCCTCTGACATGGAGACACTTCAGTTAACAGTCGCATCTGAATCCAGACTTTGCTCAGGCACCAGATGTGGGAGTGAGGAGGCCTCCGAATGATTCCAGCTCCAGCTGTGTCCGTCACTCGAAGCCACTTGTCTTGCCAGATGAAACCCCAGACGTCACGGAGCGGAGGAATTATCCTTCGGTGCCCTGTCCCCATTGCTGACCCGCAGAATCCAGGAGCAGAAAAAATGGTTGTTGCCTCATGCCAAGTTGGGACGATTTCTTGTGCTACGATAGAATGCTGGAGCAACGGATTAGTAACCACTGTTAGTGACAAATGCGAGGCAGAACGGTGTGGTGCTAAATCGATAGCCCATTGCAGATCACCAAGTCAGAAATAAAACACAGACAAACGTACTGCTCTAGTTATTACAGTCTTTTTGTAAAAAGTGAAGACAACTATGTATGCTCTAATTTATATGTCTTCTAAATGCAGTGTAGTTAAGACAGTCTCTTCCTTCTCATCTACCAGAAGAAAGGAACCGTGTCTTGAAAAACATCAGAGGGGTTGCCCTCTGGATCCTCTGTGTATATATCCCTCCCTTGTCAGCAGATAATTGTTTGAAAATACATATCTGCATGGCAAAACCAGCTCCATTGTAAGGAGACACCGTCCTGTTTGTCCAGATGATTAATGAACAAATCTTGGATTCCCTACTCCTCTTTGTAATGGCTTCTTTATTTGTGTATTACTGTTATCTCCCTCCTGTTTCAGATTTGGAAATACAGTATTAATTGTATGCTAGACATACAAACAAAAGGATTGCAGCTAGATGAATATGATAGGATCACGGTGTTTGTGTTACACAGAACCTAATCTCATCCCTTCATTTTTGGATGAGTTGGCATTGTCTCACGAATCAGCTTCTTGCAGGATTTCCAGCGGGCACAGAAATGGGAAGCTTGCCCAGACTTCAAAGTTTGGCAAATGTAATGAAATAGACCTTACAATGACTGCATGTATTTCATGGATGCCCCCCACATTCCGTTTTAATTTAAACACATATGTTCATTATTTTTAAAGTACATGCATATGCTTGACTATTTATTTGGAAATAAACAACATCATTTTCATCACAATTATTTTTTAAAAGCTAGGGCTGAAGTAACACAAAGAAGTCAACATTGCAGAATATGCACGCAGAATAAATGACTAACTGAAAGTTTTGACAGGTTTACAATATTTTCCAAAATGAATGGTTGCCTTTATTTAATGTGTATCTGAAATAATGGAGTGGAGCAGGAAAATGAGTTACATTTCTCACCTTATTTGTTGGGTCTTCAGGAATATGCTTTGCCTCAGATTCATTTGTGAAATTGGAAGGTATAAAATGCCGTTGACTTTCAGCACTATCGTGATCTGAATGCGATGAAAAGCAAATCATAAATGGAGAAGTATATTCTTGGGAATATTTGGATATTTTTGGGAACTAGCATGACAAGTTATATTTTGCTCAAAGCGTATTTAGGCTGCCCACAGGAGGCATTATCTTCCTTTATTTTTTATTTTTATAATTTTATTTTTTAATTAAACTAAATTAAATTATTATTATTATTATTATTTTATTTTTTTTAGAGAGAGAGAGAAAGCACTAGCTGGGGAGAGGGGGAGAGGGAGAGAGAGACAATCTTAAGTAGTCTGCATGCTCAGCATGGAGCCCTACTCAGGGTTTGATCCCATGACCCTGGGATCATGACCTGAACTGAAATCAAGAGTTGGACACCCCTGGGTGGCTCAGCTCGTTAAGTGTCTGATTCTTGGTTTCAGCTCAGGTCATGATCTCACAGTTCAAGCCCTGCATCGGGCTCTGTGCTGACAGTGCAGAGCCTACTTGGGATTCTCTCTCTACCTCTCTCTCTCTCTGCCCTTCCCCTCCCCCTTGCTTGCTCTCTCTCTAAAAATAAATAAATAAACTTAAAAAAATAATGTTTTCAATACAAGAGGGAGTTATATTTATTTAGCCTTAATATCTTCTCTTTTCATGGCCATTGCATTTTGCCTGCCACCTCTTCTGGGACTTCTCACGCTCCCTGTGGCTTCAGTTAATGTTCCTCTTACTACCAACACAGTTTTCTGAAAAGTTGAAGCCTTCTGAGTCATGTGTCTTTTGCTGTCAAATGTGTTTTCTTTGTTGGATGTTGATAGTGTCTTTAAGTCATTACTTCTTGGCAGCCAAACTCTTCCCATGCTCATACGATAATTTGTAAGACCTAAATTTCTGGACCAGGTTATGTTTGGGAAACATGATCTGGGCAATCCCCAATCTGAAACTTATATAATTTGATGGGCTTTCCATAAGGAACATAATACAAAATTCTAGATAAAAGTAGGTAAGGAAACGAATGCGTATTTAGAGTGAGAAAAGAAATCACGACAAATTATTAGAGCCCAAGAGATTCAGGTTCTTTTCCTTTGATGTCCTTTAAAGCAGTTGGCCAGAAACGACTTCATATAATGCTTCCTTTTACAGCCTGGCTTCCTCTGCCACCCAGAACACTCTGCAACTCCCAGTGGCTCTTGACATTCTCAGATTTGAGTGTAAGAGACGCCCCGAAGATAAAACTTAGCGACCTCAGGGTAAATTTGCCTCTGGTCCAGTGACTGAATGGATTTTGCCAACAGAAACCGATCGTAACTGACACTATTGAACACTAAGCTGGCACAAGACACTGTGGAACCACTTCACACACAGTGACTCGTTCTCAGCAGCCATTTTGATCGTCCGGACCCAGCAGCCAGACAGATGGAAAGGGGCTGTTTCCCTGTGTATAATTGAATAATTTCATTTATACAATTTGTAAAATATAAATACAATATTATTTATAGGCTAATGATAGCTTATACTCCTACATGAGGAAAAATTCCACAAATCCTTGCAGGCAAATTCATGTCAGTGCTACAGGCTTCATTAAAATACCCTGAGAGGGGCGCCTGGGTGTCTCAGTCGGTTAAGCGTCCAACTTCAGCTCAGGTCACAATCCCGCGGTCCGTGAGTTCGAGCCCCGAGTCGGGCTCTGGGCTGATGGCTCAGAGCCTGGAGCCTGCTTCCGATTCTGTGTCTCCCTCTCTCTCTGCCCCTCCCCCGTTCATGCTCTGTCTCTCTCTGTCTCAAAAATAAATAAACATTAAAAAAAAAATTAGAAAAAAAATTTAAAATACTCTGAGAAATATTAATATCCCAAAGAATGACATTCTCATCAAGTGATAAATTCTGACTCAAAAGTAAATAGGCTACTGAAAATTACTATTATTATTACTTTATTTTAAGAGTTCACAGTCAATTCTACCTTGTTGAATTGAAGAAAGGGTTTCTTGTTTGGGGTTTTTGCACTCGCTAGGTTACTTAATACTGTGAGATCAATAATATCAGAAAAGGAAAACATTTTCAAGGATAGTTAGTCAACATTTTTTTAGAAGGTCAATTATAAATATGAAGTATTTTTAAATTAAGTTTCATAATTTTTAAATCTTTTTTCTAATTTATTTTTTAAAGAGAGAGAGAGCGTGAGTGAGGAAGGGAAAGAGAGAGAGGGAGACACAGAATCTGAAGCAGGCTACAGGCTCTGAGCTGGGCACTCAGCACAGAGCCCAATGTGTGGCTCAAACTCATGGATGGTGAGATCATGACCTGAGCCAAAGTCGGATGCTTAACAGACTGAGCTATCCAGGTGCCCCAAGTTTCATAAGTATTAAATATTTCTCCTCCCACATATGATAGGAGATGATCAGGGTGTTTAATATATCCATTAAGCCTGGCACAATAGCATTCAAATTGGAAGACATCTATTAGATTAACATATATATTAAAACTTCCTAAAATAAATCTTTTCAATATTTTTTAAAGAGTAAAATTAAATGAGGGACAAATGTAGATTTAACATGGCCAGATTTCAGCCCACAGTGAATGTTCACAATTAAGCTCCAAGCATAATGAAAACACAGTTGGATCTACGACATTCCAAGTGTGGAATGTCAGCTCTGAAATGAAACAGGTAGTGAGTGAGCTCACAAACAATACTCTGTTGTGACAGATGTTTGCTTAGTACTTTGTGAGCCTGACTCATGGGGGTTGTTAATTATTTTAACCATTCCTTTACATTTTGTATTTGTTTAAACTTTTTCAAAGAAATGTATCATATATGATGTATCAGTCGGGTCGCAGCAGGAAACAGACTCCACTCAGATGGCTTAAACAAGGAAACTTGAAAAATGAAATTAGTTTGAGAGGTTCAGGAAGGGGTTGGCACGCACACTGAATAATGGATGTTGAGACACCCAGAAAGTAGCAGCAGCTAGAAGCCAAAGCTTTTACCTCTAATTCTTGAAGGGCAAAGGGTGGGAAGAATATTACCAGAATCCAATGACACTTGGCATCATAAAGAGGGGCCCACCCAGGAGTAATCATCGTAAAACAACATTGCTGATAGACAGAAGCAGGAAGATAGACAGAAGCCCAGAAGCAGAAAGAGCAGGGGAGAAATACCCCAGCCTCTCTCTTCTCTCTTTCTCCCATTTCTTGCCAATGCCTTCTATTGACCTAAAACAACCAGAAGGCTGCTGAAAAAAGAACCACGGTGATGCAAAACCCCAGAGCACACAGTATGAAAGAGAAAGGTAGAGAAGTGTGGGTAGGGAAAACGGAGAAGAATAAAAACCATGACTTCAAATGATCCTCAGTTTGAAATGGTGAGCTATTAGGGCAAATAGTATTCTTTTCATTTCACCAAGGAAGAAGTAGCTTACGTAGAGTATGACATTTCAGGAGTAAGGAGTAGAAGCTCACCATGATTTTAAATAATGTTTTACTGCCTGAGCCCTAGTAGAATGCTCACATGTTGTAGGCGCTTGATAAATATTTGTTGAATGAATTGTGTATTGATTGATTACTGTATTTTGTGCAGGCATTGTGACTGGATTTTACACTCTTAGATGATTTATACTTAAGCTAAGCCAGTTCAAGTAACCAATTTGGCCCATCTCTCCTTTAAAAAATTTCATAATAGATGGGAAAAATTTCAAACTAGACAATTAAAACTAATTTCAAACTAAAAAATCATTTTTCACATACACCTTCAATTAAGAAATTTGTAATACTCAACTAGTTATTTCTGTATCAATTAACAGACTCGTAGGTATGCTTTGCTATATAATAAATGACATCGATACACTGGGACAAAATCAATGCATGTAAATTGAATCAAAGTTTAAATGCTCTAATAGGAACCAGATATCCAAAGAATGGTATTTCATATTGTTTTGTAAAAAGCAAATGATGTCTGAAAATTATTATGTTTGTAAACCTGAATGTTCAACTCTTGGTTTGGTTAATAATAGGTGTGTCTACAGCTTGGGGTTGGATCTAAGCCTTGAGGGACCTGAAATTTATAAGTGGCGGTGGGGAGCAGGGTGGGGAAGCTCCTCTTTAAAAAAACATTACAGAATCACAACTCAAAATTGCTAGGTTTTCTTTCAGACTGTGGGTAGGAGCCCATGCAAGTGAGTGAGTTGCTCTAAAAATTCTAAAGTTTCACTCATTTACAGCAAATGTGTCTGTATTCTTTTAAAAACATTTTTTAAAATGTTTATTTTTCAGAGACAGAGAGAGAGACAGAGAGAGAGAGAGAGTGGGGGAGGGGCAGAGAGAGGGGGAGACACAGAGTCTGAAGCAGGCTCCAAGCTCTGCTGAGCTGTCAGCACAGAGTCCAGTGTGGGACTTGAACTCATGAACCATGAGGTCATGACCTGAGCTGAAGTTGGACCCTTAACTGACTGAGCCACCCAGGTGTCCCTGCATCTGTATTCTTTATGCATACTTGCTTGCTATCTGCTGGCAAGGTAGGTAGACTGTGTTGACCTAAGCTAATATGTCATGCAAAATTTCATGGTTGTTTTGGTTAGATAGGAGTAGATAAGGTTAGATGGGGTCAAACGAGCCACGTGAAAATTTTGTGGTGCATGGGTTTCACTATTCCCCCACAATGTCACTACCTGGTACAATGAAAGCAAATTTCAGTCAATATTCAGTCACATATATTTATTAAACATTAAATTTATTAAACATTTCCTGGCGAAGGAGGAACCAAAAGCCAGAGCAGGACTAATATGAGGCAAGTGACACCCTCATCTAGGGCATACAATTGAAGAGGGTGCCAGAAACTCAGTAGTCGAGATAAATAAGATTTGAATGTATTGTTTTCCAAAATCAAAATTAATACAACATAGCCATAACGAAAAAAAGCAAACATTTTAAATAAATATGGGATCAATATTACTGGGTTTTCCTTTATGTTTGGCTCCAGTATGATTCTGCACAGCACTGCAGAGCGTTTCATGCAACCTCTTCCATGAGCCTGAAGCACGAGCTTTCCATTCTTCAAGATGATCGTGCATTCCTTGCACAAAAGGTCCTCTCTGGGCTGACTCAGCGTTCCAGAGGCAGGACTCTACCTTCTAGATGGTGTCAGACCAACAACAATTCTCCTGGGTACTGGAGAGACCAGGTTGCAACTTGGATGTCGTTCTCTAGGATCATGCAAGGTTAGGAAGTGTTTAGAATGTATTTTTAGCTGCTCTACATATCTTGAATACCTTGAGAACTTATTTCTCATGTTCGCTATGCTGACTTCACAATTAACACCTATTCCTGGCGTTCGCTCCGAATAAACAGCAAAACCTTGGTTGGTTGGGGGTGGTGATAAGTTCCAGTGGGACTTGACGGGGTCCTTTTCAGAACGTGGCTTTTGCTCCTCACAGTGCTGTCTGACTGCTCCCTGCATCCCTGATTAGCTCTCAGGCTTTGGCTAACCCTGTGACGCACCGTCTCACTCCATAGGCTCGAGTATCTTAAAGTAACTTAGAGGCACTGGGACCCTAGAATAGAGCGGGGGCACATGGCCAAGCCCCTGCCCCCACAGACAGAGCGTTCAGGGGGAAAGAGAGACAGACAATAAATAAGCAAACGTAAATATATAATATCAGACTATCAAGCATTGATAAATGCCAGAAAGAAAAATGAGGCAGTGTGAAAGGCTAGAGACTGATGAAAGGGCATTATTTCATTTAGAGTGGCCAGGCAGTCTTCTAAGACAAATGACATTTGAACAGGGACCCGAGTGCAGTAAAGCAGGAGAAGCATGTGAATATCTGGAGTGGGACAGCATCTCCTGCAAACGAAATAGCAAGTGCATAGGAAACATGTTAGGAAAATTACTGCACTCGTGTTCTAGAAGATCGAAATAAGAAAATATAAAGCACAAAAGGAAAAGCGTGACCCGAGCCGAAGTCAAGAGTCGGCCGCTTACCCGACTAAGCCACCCACGTGCACCACCCTCTCTCTCTCTAAAAATAACCAGGCCATACACACTTCCTGGCAAGGTTTTACCAATTTCTCATTGGTATTTCTCTAGTGTCTCCCGTGTTAGCTCACTGGCAGAGTGACCTCCTTCTTTTTACGGTACGGTACATGTTTCGGAGAATGGATAGACCAAGATTAATTCTACCAGTCTTTGAGTCTTTTGTAAATTTACTTCGTGTGAGTTTCCTTTTGTTGATTGATTGATTGATTGATTGCTGTTAAAATAATGCTGTGGTGAACATCCTTGGATATATTTTATGTGTATGTGTGTGAGTATACCAGTGCAAGTATTTCTTGCTAATCTCAAGTCTGAGGTATAGGTCAAATGGCATGCACTTTTCTGATTATAATATACATTGCTGAAGTGCCCTACAAAAAGGTTATGCTAATTTACATTCACTACTCTTTCTGAGAGTTCCTGTTTTCTGATACTCTCACTAGCATTAAAGTATTAACAATCATCCTCACCGGTTGATAAATAGAAATTATATCCTTATTATTATAATTTGCACTTCTTGTCTTTTTAGTGAGGATGAATATTTCTGTCTATAGTTATTGGCCATTGACCAAGGCAAAGGTGCTAACAATAACTGAGGATAGAAACCCTTATCTATTACCTGTCCTAATTTCAAGGGCTACCACAAGCACATACTAAGTCTTAAGGAAAGAGGTGTCCTTTCTTTATGACACTTTACTGCCATCTACTAGAAAAGTCCCATTATCAATAAACAAATAAGTCCATGATGACTCTTGTGGGAATGGTTAATGATGACCAGCAGAGTTGTGCAGTGCTCAACCTGCACATCTGTATGGGACAGCGCTGCTAATATTCCGGCTTAGCCTCTGAGTCCTGGCGTCTCAATCCAAGCTTTCATTCACTGTGAGTTAGCTCTCTGAATGAATCTAGGACATGGCCCCATTTCTCTTTCAGAGAGAGAACATATTCCTTGGGCTGTCTTAGTCCTCTCTTTCTGGTTCATTTAATCTGTCTGCAAACTTGACTCTTTCTGTGATCTGGTTGGTGCCCTTTTGTCACCTTCTTGACAGAAAGAAGTAATTCACATTTTCCTATAGAAGCCCATGATTTGAGGTCATAACCCTATCAGCTTTCCTAAATGCCAAAGAGACATGCTGTGATCATGTAGCCTATTTCTCTTTAAAATCACGCACCGTTTTCTTCCTTTTTAGAATATAGGTGCCCCTCTAGGCTTGTGGCACAATATATAGAATAGTTAACATTGACTGAGTACTTACTAAAAGGACACTTTTCTCAGCTCTTTGCATGTGTGAGTTTATTTTATCATTTAACCACTAAGTGAATTAGATGTTAATTACTAATAGTATCACTATTATCTCATTACTATTACAACTGCTGCTAGTATTTTTGGAGGCAGGTGGATAAGGCAGCAATGGTCCAAAAAAGGAAGCGAAAACCAGCAAATGTAAACTTAGGATTTAGGGCAAACATCCCATCCTCGTCTTTTCAATAAGGGAGGGCACTGAGTTTACCTACTCGGAAATATAATAGAGGAGTTTAATGCCATTGGGCAAACTCTACAACAACTCAACCCGCAAGAGGCTTGAGATAATTCAAGCCCTTTAGCTTTAGAATAAACTGATGAGGCTCACAAAAGGCTGTATCCTCGGGAAGTCGGTCCCTGTCGACCTCCCTTTAAAAGTGTACAAAGTTCATGGTTCCCCATGATCCGCTGAGCAAATGTCACATGCCTCTGATGCAGCTCCTGGTCCGATGAAAAAGCAAGCAGGGGACTCTATTTGGAAATACCCAGATGAAAGTGTTGTGCATATGTGTGGCATGGCCCGGAGAAAACTTGAGGAGCACAGTAAACCCAGTTAGACGTAGTAGAGTTGGGGGACTACAAGCAGCCTTGGAAACCATAGCTGAAGACTCGGGTTGTTAAGGCCTGGAGACTGAAACGCGTTGGTGGGAGTGGTGGTCACCGATTTAGTGGTCAGACAGCTTCGAGTGGCCCACCACGATGCCCAGAACTGTGCCCTTTTCCAAAGCACATTGCTCCGTCACATTTAGAGACAAGGGCCTTAGTTTTAACATCAGGCCTGTTAATGGTTGATTATGCAGCACTGGACAACTCACTTTATCCGGTTGCATAGAGATTAGATTTCTAAATGTTCTCTGCTCCTTCACGTTCAATCGCCCAGCTGTAAGTTTCCTTCCAAACCCGGCTGTTTCTTTCCCGTCCCCACGTCCACCGAGCGTCCTCGCGGGGCCTAAGAACGGCCTTCCTTTGTGAGATGTCTCAGCCTGGGTAGGCAGCGTCTGGGGGCCCACCCAAGCAGATTTATAGTGTGGAGCTTTCTCTTAGCTGTGCTTTGACAAGGAAAATGGCAGGCAGCCAGCATCCCAAACCAAACAATTGTCAGATGGCTGGGGAAAGGAAAATAAATGTTGAGCAGAGTCAAGAACTCAATAGCTATTTCAAGGCAGTAGAAGGCATCAGTGTGTGCCTGACCCAGAGGCTCTCCCCGCTCCTGACCCCAGAGGCCTGGGGAACAGTGGCCTGGGTGCGTTCGGTCAGCCATCTGCTCAGGCCTGTGGGACCACCACCAGTGAGGGTGGGGTTTCGGCTGCTACTGAGGGATCTCTGCACGTCTCTCGGGCCAGCAAGGATGCTTTCTGAAACTCTTATTATCCGCATTGTCAGGGCACAGAGTGCTTCTCTTATTAATCTTGGGATGCAGAACTATGTCCCTCAAGCTCACAGGGTCTTTTTGATGACATATGTTTGTTTCCTTGACCAATTACTCCCTGCATCCATCTACCACACTGTGGGGTTGACATTTTTTTTCTTTCTCCTAGATTGAAAATCAGAGATAAATGACTTATTTTCACTCTATTCCTCAATCTGGGAGACAGGATTGCTTTCCACCCCCACCTCTCTCTTTATTTATGCTCATACTTACATCAAGTTTTATATGTTTTATAGGGATCTTGTGATCCGAATATTGTGTATTTGGGACTCTCTTTGCTCCATTTGTGTGGAGAGTCTATCTTGGCAGATGCAGTCTAGCCAATTTAGATTCTTCAGGTACTGAACTTAATTTCCGATTTCTTCCTTCGTTTATTTGTCCATCTTTCTTCCCCCCTCTCGCCCATTTCCTCCTCCCACGTCTTTTTCTTTTTCTTCCATCGGAATGTTTTTGCTCTGTATCATACTCTGTGATAGCAGAGCACAGTAAATACATCAACAGAGATAAATTTTACAGATGTGTGTTTCCTGATTGCTATGATCTCATACTTACTAAGCTTTCTTATGAAGAAGACATTGTGAATTTTTGGAATCTGTGGCAGATGAAAAGAAACCACATTTTGTTTCTAGAAAAACTTGAAAATAACCAGAGGATAAAACAGGAAATGGCCATTTTGAGACGTCCTCTCAAACAAAATGCCTTCAGGGCTCATCAGGTAAATGCATTTACCTGTTCAAAGCAAGGCAGTTGGGAATGGTGGAGTCTGTGGCTGACCTAGAATTCTGTGCCTAAGTTCATTCAAATTTAGTTTTAATTTATTTATATATATATATATATATATATATATATATATATATATATATATTTTTTTTTTTTTTTTTTTTAACCAGGACTTCAGCTACTCAAAGTAAATTTGTAGACCCAGGGCAGTAAGTTTGCAATTACTTCTTTGGGTAAACATGACTTCTATTTTACGATATTTCTCCAGGGAAACTGGTCCTTGTCCTGGAATAAGATTATGGTGTCTCTCACCATAGAGCTAGTCAAGCCACACTCCTCTTCTGGATCTCATTGCTTTTAAAATAAACCAAAAATTCTTCTGGCATTTAATGTTCTCCTTAATCTGACCCAACATGGTTTTATGCCCATATCTTTTTCTGTATCTCCCTTTAAATTTTTGCCAATCTCACCTACTCATATTTTCTTTATATATATATGTATACACACATATATACATATACACATATACATATGTGTATATGTATACACATATACATATATATATATATATATAAATTTATTTTTGAGAAAGAGAGAGAACACGAGCAGGGGAGGGTCAGAGAGAGAGGGAGACACAGAATCTGAAGCAGGCTTCAGGCTCTGAGCGGTCGGCACAGAGCCCGACGCGGGGCTCAAACTCACGGACAATACGATCATGACCTGAGCTGAAGTCGGACGCCCAACTGACTGAGCCACCCAGGCGCCCCCCCTACTCATATTTTCTTAAACACGCCCTATTCTTTCATTCTTTCCTACCCACGTGCTTTTGTTGATATCTCATCTTTCCTCCATCTTTGTAGGCACTCCGCTTATTGTTCAAAACCTTGATTTAAACCACCTTTACTGAGTTCTAGAGTCTACATTTACAGCCCCTTGCTCTGTGCTCTCCTAACACTTTATGGAAATGTCTTGCAAGTTAGGGTGACACGTGTCTTGGTTTGCCCTGGATAGCCCCTGTTTATGCTTTGCTGTCCCAGCGTAATTATTACCTTATATTGGTCATGTTAATTGTAACACTTACTTACATTTCTGCCTTAAGTTTAAGTGCATTTTTATCTTCATTGGAACAAAGATCATCCTTGTATACCCAGTGGCCAGGCTAACCTATTTCTGTGACATTCATGGGAGCCATTTAAGGCAATTAGTGAATTTTATCTCATTTACCTATGAATAGGAAGAAAGAGTCAAAGATATAGTGTGTTTTATAAACAGCCCAGAGGTTAAGTGACTCTCATCTTTCGGCATTTGTCGTTCTTTGTTTGTTTGGAGAAATTGGACTCTGGTTCTTTCTTGCATTTAGATATTGGTAATGGAGAACAGATTATGGGACGATATGTCTTAGGAGCAGGGAAGGACCTTACGTGATTATCTGTTCAAGTTTCCTCCCTTCACTCATATAGATAATCTTGGAGGGGACATCTACCACATTTGACCTCTGTACCCTTTTTTCCCTTCTACACAGAGTGTAGTTTTCTTTAGTGCCACACCTACCTTTCAGTAGCAGGACTGCTTGAACTAGGGTGAGGTCAGTGAGGTACCTAGGGTGAGGTCAGTGAGGTACCTAGGGTGCAGAATTTAAGGAGGCACGCACTGTCAGAGTTATGCAAGAACAGCGTCAGCAATGACAGAGTGCCTTCTTAAACAGTATGCCTTCAATGCCTTGCTTGTCCCAAGACCCTTGTTCTGGCTTGGCTAGGAAACGGTGGGGCTGACCCGATTTCTGTCCCCAAGTATGGACATTTGACTCAAGCCTGGTCAGAGAGCTTTCTTCAGCCACAGTGATTGACTGAAAGAAAGTCATGTGGCATAGAGAACCAGTAAGATTGTCTTCTGGGATTCCTGGGAAAGCAGTGTCTCTCTCTGGCGTGGTCTGAATTGAGACGGAAGACTTGAAATGCTGGGCCATATGTGAAGCAGCCTGCAGGAGAATGGAGCCACAGCAGAAAGGAGCAGACCCGAGGGCAGAGAAGGGCTGCCTCTTAATGTATTGGTTAAGCACCTAATTTATCCTAGAATGTTTAGGTACATAGTCAATAAATAACTCTTCACACATACACACACACAACCTTGGTGTTCTCCTACATGCCCGTGCATAAGTTGGATTTCTGTTTATTTGCTACTGTCCATAAATATGAAAGGATGAAGACCCAGTTGAGTTGACACTTGCTCTTGGTCACACGACTGTAGTCAAGTGTAGAGAGTAAAGCTGGACCTATACTTATCAGTGCAGAATTTCTTCATTCCTTTCCATGGTCTCTGATGTTCACCCACACCACATTATAGTTAGAGCATTGGACCACTCATTCAAAGTGCATTTGACAGAAATAACAAGTTACGAGTATTTAGGAGGCAGGAACCTATAGTCGATTGAAAATATTTTTAGTGTTTATTTATTTTTGAGAGAGAGAGAGAGAGACAGAGCATGAGTGGGGGAGGGGCAGAGAGAGAGAGAGAGAGAGAGACAGAATCGGAAGCAGCTCCAGGCTCCAAGCTGTCAGCATAGAGCCCAATGTGGGGCTCAAACTCATGAACTTCGATATCATGAGTGAGCTGAAGTCAGACACTTGACCGACTGAGCCACCCAGGGGCCCAGTACACTTGATTTTTTAAAAAGAATTTGTATTTTCAGATTAATTTACTTCCCAGCTTATTATGTTAAGTAAATTAAAGTGCTAAAGCCAAAAGAAATAAGGCTAAAATGAGCCCAGGTCTCTGGACTTGTGTCCTGTGATATTTTCAGTATATTTCGCAGCCTCTCAAAACTCATAACTCCTCGTTTTTGTCTTCTAGCTAGATTTTGACGTGTGCTTTGGACTGGTTGGGTGTCTAGATTATAGTTTATTACAGTGCTTACTCAGCTTAAGACCAAGCAGTGGTGATTGATTTTTTTCCCTCCCAGTGGGGCACACAACTTGGTTTGCTAATGGTGACAAATGACATTAAGAGACAAATCAGTTTAAATTAATGACCCTACGCTTTGCAAAATACCTCAGGGAGGGCAAGTTCACTCTGATACTGGAGACAGAGTGGTACTCTTGCCACCTGTGATTAGTGAAGTTAATGAAAAATCCAAAGGCCATCACAACTTTGCACACTCTAGCGTGCATTCGAATCGTTTGGAGGGCTCCCTAAAACACAGACCTGTCCCCAGAGCTCTGAATTCAGCAGGCCTGGGGTGGGGCCCAAGAATTTGCATTCCTAACAATTTCCGAGATGATGCTGGTGTGGAAGGTCCAGTGACCACATTTTGAGAACTGCTATTCTGTATTAAGGATGGAATTTGATCGAAATAGGGAATTGGTGAGAGGTGGCAAAAGAGTTGCATTGAAAAGAGATGAACTTTCTGAAGCTGTGATAGAAAGGAGAAAGAAAATCATTCCCAATGGGCCCTCAGTCTCTCCCACACGTGTCCCATTTTCCCTTTTTAATGCTTCAAACCCAGGTATGCTAGTAGAGTCCCTTTAAATACTTGAAAGAATGCACCTGGTGGGCGATGTATATCATTCATGAGTAAGAAAACACTTAATCTTGATTAATTTAATTGTGGCTCTTAGTTCTCCAGGTCCAGAAACTTTATTGTTTCATCGAATGAGGATCAATCTTTCAGGGATGGTGTGCATTCACAAGAGACCATTAAATAAGCCTCGATGTGAATATATGAACGCACAATGAGAATCACGACAGGTAAGAGAACCATCACCTTATGTTAGCGAGTACTTTCTCTTACAGTGGACAAACAATTATGAAAACCAAAATACTGTCCAGTTGTATCTAAAGGTTGTTTGGGGGGGGGTGGCCCTGGAGCAAGAGGAGTCCACTGAAACTGAAGAATGTTGCTCACAGGCTGTCATCATACACTCTCCTCTTCAATCAGAGAGGCTTTCTGAGGAACGTGAGTGCTCCCACCCTTTCCATTGGGGCCCAGTCTGTTCTTCCAAGTAGTGCTGGAAATGCCCTGCTACCAAGTGCTTGCCTCACTTGCTTTTCTACATACCAAACTGGCCAGATGATTTCTAGAATATGTTACGATGTTTAGACAAGTTGAAAGCAAGACTGGGCATTGAGTCATTCTGTTGCCTGATTTCGTACACATCACTCTCCTGGTCTATTTCACTATAGCACAGAAATGTCTATCAAACTTACAAGTAAATGGAAGTGAACTTTCCTGTGGACATAAGAAGGCCTAAAGGAATATGTGGGAAGTTCAGAATTTTTTAAAATTTATTTATTTTTTATTCTTAATTCTAAAACCTTAGACTTTACTCCATAACATAATGCCATGATTCACATAATTCTTGTCCCTTTGTCCATTGAGATTGATATATATAAAAAAAGCGTTCATTTCCTTGGACTACACAGCAGTCTAAGGCCTCCTGAAGAATTGCATGATTCTCGGAGACTTACGTTTTTCAACTCAAGCGGTGGTTCTGATTGGGGTTCTTTCTGCTCCCCACTGACCTATATGTAGAACACAGGCACCTTTCTTAATTTCCAACAATATTGCCTACCCCAAATATTTCTTATAGTGCATTTTAACTGAAATTGTAAGATGACAACGTGAGGTAGGAGTGTTGGGGGGTGGTTGTGGGGGCAGATGGCATCGAGATTGACGGCATAGCATCATATAGCAAAGCACTCAGGATGGAATACTGGCCATCTGTGTTCTAAAAATGCTTCAGGATCCTATCATGTTGAATTGAATTCCTCACTGGACATTTTTTCCCCCCCAGATTCCAACCTTCTGCCACATCATGCTATTCCTTCTTGAACTTTTCTTAATGACTCATTTTTGAGTCAGTAGGAATGCTCTGAGTCTTGAAACAGTTTGGTTCTCTGCTGTTCCTCTTATCTGTCTCCATACCATTTCTCCAACACCCTGCCGTCAAAATCAGAGTGGTCCGGTATGGTATTTTCTAAAACAAAAACAGGTTTCTATAGACCACGACACTATCAATGTTTCAAAATAATGAGTAAACCTCATACTTCAAGAATGATACATCACATTTTCCTGCATAGTCTCTGGCAAGCTACTGTGATCTCCAATTTGAGAAAAATGGTATTGGTAGTGCAATTTGTAGTTTAAATGTCAGAAAACAGCTGCCTTTCCATGATCATGGCCATGGGGTACCTCCCCTAGTCAGGATCCCACCTACAGGATGTCCTTATGTACGGCTCCATATTATCCTGGTGTGACTAGACCAGAATGAGGAGACCCCAATTAACAACAAATGAGTGAAACATTTGCAACATCCAGTCTGGTTACACAAATCATTTTTGTATTTCCCAAGAAAACTGAATATTTTCTTGACATTGAAACTCTAAGTTTCTACTTAAGGTTTTCCCAAAATATTGTGTGTATGTGTTTTACTCAATATGTTATTGTCAATCTTCTGTCTTAAGACAATTGAGCTACATATATTATCTTATTTTCAATTGCATTGTGTTATTTTTTTAATGTTTATTTATTTTTGAGAGGGAGAGAGAGAGAGAGAGAGACAGAGGGTGAGTGGGGAAGGGGCAGAGAGACAGGGAGACACAGTATCAGAAGCAGTCTCCAGGCTCTGAACTGTTAGCACATGCCCGACCCATGAACCTTGAGATCATGATATGAGCCAAAGTCAGATGCTTAACCGATTGAGCCACCAGGCACCCCTGCTTTGTATTATTTTTTATTGTACTTACTAATTCTAAGAGTTGCATAGTGTATTTTCCTGGGCTTTCTGAATAAATAAATGTATTTTCCTTCATCAAGGATATTTTAAAATATTTCATTCCAATAGTCATCTCTTTCCATTTTTTTTTTTTTTTTTTTTTTTTGAGAGAGAGAGTGAAAGAGGGCATAAGTGAGCCAGGGGAAGAGAGAGAGCGAGCCAGGAGGGGTAGAAGGAGAGAGGGGAGGGGGGAAGAGAGAGAGAGAGAGAGAGAGAGAAGCCGAGTTCACCGGAAGTGAGGCTCAAGCTCAAGCATCCTGAGAGAATGACCTGAACCAAAGTCAGACGCGTAAGGACTGAGCCACCCAGGGTCCCTGTCAGCTCTTTTTGCCTGCTTCTTGTATTGAATTGTCTATCCAAGTTTATCACGTTGAAAAATATTCTTCCATTTTTAAATTGAAAAAAAGAAAAAACGAATGGGTAGTGAATGCTGCTGAATGCCTTTGAAACATCTGAATGATTAAATTAAGTGATATATCTTTTGTTGCTTATTAGGCCTATTTTTTGAATAATTATATTAAGAGATTTCCCAATACTATGCCTGCATTCTTGGGATAAATCCTACTTAGTCATGGTGCCTAATTCTTTTGTACTAATGGATTCAGTCTAAAGTATCTATATTAATAAGTAAGGTTTGTGTTTTCAAATTTCTTTTTGGTGCTTTTGTGTCTAGTTTTGGCCTTAGCTTCTAGAAAAACTGAGTAGCTTCTGAGATGATCTGGTTTTTGAAAATCTATATAATTTGTAGATAAACTGCTTTTGAAAATAGTTTTCAGATAAACTTTTAAATAATTTTCCTATGATAGTCTTTTTGTATTTTTAAAATCTTTAATTGAATCCTTTTAAGTAATACACTATTTCCCATAAACTCAAGTATTCTATCGAGATGTTCTTATTTTTCGAATCACAGAGTATTTTCTATTTGTTTAATCTCTGTATTAATATTTATTATACAAATATGTACTTCATTATTTATTATATTCATTATTCATTGCTTCATCAGCATTTTAAAACATTTTTATGTTTTTTTCCCATAGAACTAATGCTTGGATTTATTTAGCTATTTTGCAATGTTATAATCCTTTAAAAAATTATTCATTTTACCCTGATTTTTGTAATAAGATTTTAAAAATCAATTAATATCTTCTTAAATTCTATGCTTTTTCAACTATATGCTTTCTTTTTTAAGTTTATTTATTTTGAGAGAGAGAGCGTGCGCGTGCCATGCTGAGGAGCAGGGAAGGGCCAGAGAGAGAGAGGGAGAGAGAAGAATCCCAAGAAGGCTCTGTGAGGGGCTCATTCTCACGAACTGTGAGATTGTGACCTGAGCTGAAATCAAGAGTTGGGACGCTTAACCGACTGAGCCACCTAGGCACCTCTCGAGTGTATTCTTACCTATAATGAAAGCATTAAGGATTATGAATTTGCTTTTTACTATAACTTCGATAGGAGTTTTGATAGGATTAAGTATATAAATTTATATACAGTTCTCCTGATGTCAATCTTCTAATAGTCTGTCATTGTACTTGTGATTTTTTATTAACTCAAGTTGCTTTCATTTTGCAATTTAATTACTATTCTAATTTTATAAATAAGCATCTCATAGAAATTGGAAAAGTGTGTCTTTTATAAGCTTGAAATATATGTAGATGTTGTATATATATGTATAGATATGCAAATACATACATGCTTCCATACATATTTTATGTTATATGCACATATATCAGTCACTTTAAAAACCTGTTATTCAAATTATATCTTCATTCATTTTAAAATATTTACTTCAGGTTTTAAAAAGAACTACATAAAAACGTCTCACAATTCTATTCCTCTCCCTTTCCTAGAACTTCTATTTTGTTTACTGGAGTATTTTGATGCTTTGTTAGTTAATTAGGTCTTTGGGGCTAACTACCTTATTTTCTCTGGATGTTTATAGGGCTTTATTTTTATCCTTTTAATGAAATAAAAATTTTCCTGAACTTCTGCACATGTGGGGTTCTTTTCCATAATTTTTTCAGGAACACAAACAATTCCTTTGATTTGACTGTTAGATTATTTAAAAAAAATTTAATGTTTATTTATTTTTGAGAGAGGGAGAGACAGAGGCAGAGCATGAGCAGGGGAAGGACAGAGAGAGAGGGAGACACAGAATCTGAAGTAGGCTCCAGGCTCCAAGAGGTCAGCACAGAGCTCGACAGAGGGCTCGAACCCATGAACTTCGAGATCATGACCTAAGTCAAAGTCAAATGCTTAACCAACTGAGCTACCTACGTGTCCCTGTTTGATATTTTTAAAGAATCTTTTTACTTTGAAATAATTTTAGATTTAGCAAGAGTTGCAAAGATAGCACCCAAGATTCTCACATACTCCCAGATTTACCTAGTGGTAACATCTTCTACAAGATGGTGTATTTATCAAAGAAATTATGATTAGTGCAATATTATCAACTGAGCTACAGACTTTATTTTGTGTTCATTAGTTTTTCCACTATTGTGCTTTTTCTCTTTCAGGATTCAATGCATTTAATTGTCATGCCTCCTTAGAATCCTCCAATCTGTGACAGTGTTTCATAACCTTGACACTTTTGATAAGTATATTCAATCATTTTGTAAAACCAGCAATGGAATACATCCTTCATCTGTGATTTCTGCTTCTATTCCAGTCATTCTTCACATTTTGCCCCTGGGGAACATCTATAATTAATAGGTTTGATCTCCATTGTCTTATTTCCTTATCTGTCATCTTCTTTCGACGATGTTCTTCTCCCCTCCCCAATAAATTTGTAGAGTGTTTCTCGTGTTTGTCTTCCACTTTGATTATTTCATTATCTGCAATATCGGTGTTGTCACCAACATTAAAAATATGGCTTGTCTCAGCTTGATTTTTGTGCCACACTTTCTAGTGTAACATTTTATCTTAGCTTGTAATCTATGCCATGCATCTACTATAATTACTTATTATATTAATTATAAATCATCTTAGCCCATTGTCTCCCTTTCATTATGTGCTCCTGTTTCATAGAACAGAAAGCCACAAGGGAAAAAAGAGAGTGAAGTAGACATAAGGAGACATGCAAAATGAAGGCCATGCAGCTGCAAACGAGAGGCTGCAGGGTTGGCTGCTTTGGTTTTGAAAATTCCAACTCAAATATCTTCGGGGAATGTCAAAAATCCTTGTAGCATTTTCTTCTGCTTCCTTCGGAAATTTGTTTCCTATATGAAATTATACTAACCTTATTCTTCAGTACTTTTTTTTTCCAATAGGCATAATTTTGTTTTTATCTCTCTATACACCTGCAGATGGGGAGTGCTCTCTGCAGTTCACTGACCATCAGGGCATTCCTTACGTTTCCTTACCCACTCTAAGTGCACTCCTTTTATTTTTTTATTAAAAAATTTTTTTTAAGTGTATTTATTTATTTTGAGAGAGGTAGAGACAGTGTGAATGGGGGAGGGGCACAGAGAAAGAGAGTGAGGGAGGGAATCTCAAGCAAGCTCCGTGCTGCCAGTGCTGAGTCTGATGCGGGGCTCGAACCCACAAACCAAGAGCCAAAACCGAGAGTTGTATGCTTAACCGACTGAGCCACCCAGGCGCCCCTGCAGTGCATTCCTTGAGACCCCTTCTTGCACGAACTGAGATATCTGTAGATAGAGTTCCAGCTACTTTCCAGAGCTGAGCAAGTTTCCAGCTAGTGTTGCTCTGCGGAATGAAGTTAAATGCCCTCCTGTTCTGCATCACTGCTCAGTTGCTTGAGATTCAAAATAATATGGTATATAAAAAATAGACTTCTTTAATGTGAGCTGCATCCGGCTTCTTCCTATGTTTGTCTCCCATCCACAATAATTCACTTGGGGTGATTATGCCATAGAACGATATGCTATTGTTCTCTCCATGTTTCTGTTTGCTGGGAACAGTGGCCTCTGGGTGAATATAAAAAGATGAGGCAAGGAGGAAAAGCTAAGTCCTAACAGCACAGAGATCACACCCTCAATTCTTTTGATAGCTAGTAAAGATGGCCAGTCAATTGTGGGGAAGTGAAAATCGGTCCTCTATATTTGGAGGAGCCGCTTAGTCATGATGCAAAGGATGGATAGATCACATTTTTAAAATTAGTTCATTGATTCAAGAAATATGTATATTGGGTCATGGTTATGTGTAAGGCACTGTGCTTAGCTCTGGTACCATACATCTAAATAAGAAAGACATGGTCCCAGCCTTCATTACATTTTTTTCCTAGTTGCTGGGAATGAGTTAACACTTTTGAATGTCAGCATTTACTGAATGTATGCTATTCCATGGAATTGTTATCAGAACAAAACATGATAGTATATATCTGGTATCTCCGCATGGTGTGCACTCAGCCAAGGTTCACTATTGCTACTTTTATTCTGATTATTAAGACTACTGCTACTTTTTTTTTTTTTTTTTTTGCCACGATTGATCAGGAATTAAGATGAACACCTTGCATGCCTCAAAACATTCAGTCTTCAACAGCAATCTTTGGGGGCACCAGTCTTCTTTTTCCTTGTGTTTTCATCTTTTTTTTGGGGGGAGGCATTTTGGTGACTAGAATGATACTAGATATAAAAGTGCTTGCAAAAGCAAAGAATGCCTTTATACCATTTCTGACCTTTCCCAGATGTTCATGGGTTCCATGATTACGATATAATTCTCAAAATCCACAGACGAACATAGCCATAATATATTTAACTAAGCTACAGATCTCTTTCAAATCTCTTCCCACACTAGTTGTTTGATGAATGTTTTTTTTTTTTTTCCTAGACCATCATCTGATGCAGGATCACCTGCCCCATTTAGTCACTACATCTCTTCAGTCTCTGCTAACTGGGACACTGCCTTTGTCTCATAGTCCCTTGTGACCTGGACGCTTTTGAAGAGTTCTGGCTTTATCTCATGTTTCTTCATGGTTAAACTCAAATTAAGAAATTTGGGCAAGAAAATCACCAGAGTGATATTGTGTCCTCCTCAGCACTCATAATCAGGAGGCACATGCTGTTGATATACGTCTCATCGTTGGAGATGATAACTTTGACCGCTTGGTTACCATGGTATCTTCCAGGTTTCTCTACTGTAATGTGACTACTTCTTCCCTTCGTAATTAGTGAGTGTCTTGAGGGGAGATACTTTGAGATTATGTAAATATCCTGTTTCTCATCTTTTGCTTGCTAATTTTAGCATTCGTTGATGATGGTGCTGAGGCCAGTTTTAATGCCTATTGATTTATTCTCGCCCACAACAATTATTACTGTGATGTTCGCTGATTTGTGATTTTCAGTTTCCATCATTCCATCTATATTTGTTAATTGGAATTCTACTGTAGTGAGAGCTTTACCTTCTTCTCCACTTATTTATTTATACAACTCTTTATTTCTACAGGAGACATTCATTGCAATCATTATTTATTTTGTGACCCAGATCAAAGTGACCCAGATTTGACCATTGGGAGCCTGCAGTTGTGTCCTGTTTTGGGTAATATTTTAAATTTGAAATCTCACCCTACCCCCCATTTTATTACTGAAGCTTTCAAACCTATAAAAAGTTAATCAATCAATTATAGGTTAGAATAAATGGCCTTGTCCGAAAATTTCTTATGAACAGGTTTTTAATGGCGGTAAGGAGGAAAGAATATCCAAATATTGGGGAAGTTGAGCATTTTATGTGAAAAAGGGGTGACTCAATGAAATGTAGGAAAGGAAGAATCTGGGACAAGAAATTACACAAAATGAACAAGGGCTCTTATAACATCTAAATGGTTCAAGCACCAATTTTTGGATGCAAACTTTAACCTCCTCCACCCTTTTGTTTAGGATTGAGGCAGAGAAATGGGGTAATCAAATGTAGGGAAGCAGGTACTTGGCTGTCTTTTCCTTCTGGAAAGGCTTTATCTGACTTTCTCCACACTGGAAAGTTAGCCAGACACAGTCAGCACTCAAATAACGTGGCCGCCTGTGTTTCCATCATCCCCGTCCACATTGGAAATGTGTCTATTTTCTGAGAAATCACTGATCTCAATCTACATTTCTCATTACCATTTAGTAAAAGAGCGACTGCAGTTGACTGTAACAGATAAAGGGCAATTGCTTATTTTTTAATCAATTCTTATTGATTTGAGAGACACGGGATTCTTAATTGTATGTGTGCTTCATCTTCCCATTGGAGATTTCTACTTCATCTGATAGATAGATTCTGGTTTAAACTACAAGGCAGTATCCTTGTGTGCACTGTAGGAAGAGGCTTTAGGTCTTTCAAATACTTGAGAGAGGATTCTAGAACAGAGGCACCTTTCTTTCGCTGATATTAGCTGTCTTGACTGGCGAGGCAGGTTCTGAAGCCAGACTGCTTGGGTTTGAAGCCCACCTCAGTCACTTACTTCTACCTTTGTAAGTGGGCGGACTACTTGGGCAGGCTATTTCACCTCCTGATGTCTCAGTGTCTTCATCTGTGAAATGGGTATCACAGTAGTACCATCAACCTTAGGAGGTTGTTGCCAGGATCAAATGAGGAAAATTCATGTAAAGCATTTGGTTTGGGGCTGGCTTCTTTTTCTTCTTCTTCTTCTTCTTCTTCTTCTTCTTCTTCTTCTTCTTTTTTTTTTCTCTCCCCTGGGACAAAGTGCAAGTTAACACCTCTTTGTGGCTGAGCCGTAAGCCTCATTTTCCTTGGATTCTTCCTTTGTCAGTTTGTTGAAACATATTTTTATATGCCTGCCTTTCGACATTTTTAATAATCTTATGGCCAAAAAATTGTGCGCTGCTTTTATTCACATATTGCTTATTTCTCTTTTCACTGTGATATCCTTGCAAGTGATGGTAGGTTGATTTTATATTTGTGCTGTATATATTTCTCGTGAATATGTTTTCATAAGTATATATAAAATGTTTGCTTGCAATTGATTCATAACAATAAGAACCCTGAGATCAAAGGCATGAATTGTTTTTAGGATTATGATACAGCTTTTAGTAGTTTGGTAGATGTTTATAACTAGTAATTATCTCTAATTCCTTCTTTTAAAAATCTGACCTTATTTTAACATTTTTTTTGCCAAATATGTGTTTCTAAATTATTTCATTCATAAATACCTCATTATTTATCTGTAAAAGTTAAAGATTTTCAGCATAACCAAAATAGCATTATCACATCTAAATTTTTTAAATGTTTAATTAGAGAGAATTATAAATTCATCTGTGATTGTGAAAAATACTACATAGAAGTTCTGTATATCCCAGTTTTCCCCAGTAAGAATATCTTTTTTTTTTTTAACTTTTTAAATGTTTATTTATCTTTGAGAGACAGAGTGTGAGCGGGGGAGGAGCAGAGAGAGAGGGAGACGCAGAATCCAAAGCAGGCTGCAGGTTCTGAGCTGTCAGCACAGAGCCTGATGTGGGGCTCGAACTCATGAATCCCGACATCATGACCTGAGCCAAGGTCGGACACTCAACAGACTGAGGCACCCAGGTGCCCCAAGAACATCTTGTATAATTATGATGCAATATGACAACTACGAAAATTTGCATTGATACAATCCATCTGCCCATCTAAGAATTTTAACAATAATTCTTTAACATCATTCAATATGAAGTTAGTGTTCAAATGTCCGTATTGTCTCATAATACTTTCACAGTTGGTTTGTTATAATCAGGAGAATCTTCCCATTCTTTTTTTTTTTTTTTTTTTTTTTAGAGAGAGAGAGGGCGGTGGGGGGAGGGTGAGGAGAGGGAGAGAGAGAGAATCTTAAGCAGATTCCACAATCAGCAAAGAGCCCCACACAGGGCTTGATCTCATGACCCTGGGATCATGACCTGACCAAAACCAAGAGCCAGCTGCTTGACTGAGCCACCCAGGCTCCCCAGGATCTTCTCGTTCTTAACAGCAAAACAAACTTCTGTCTTACTATTTGCTGCCTTACACAACCCAGCACAGATCAGTATATTGCAAGCCTGCTCTGTACTAGGTGTGAGAAGGAAAATGACAAAGAGAGACCTAGTCACAATTATTATCCCCAATTGAAGGTAACAAAACCGAAGCGCATGAAAGATAGGTACTTAGGCAAGATCCAGGGGATGGCTAGTGGCACAACTGGAATTCTACTTTGAGGCTTTTTTGTGTTTTTTTGCGACAGCAGTAGAGTTCCATGGATGCTCTGGGGAAAAATTCTTATAAAAATTCTGGACAGTTTACAACCCTCAGGACTGGTGGGACTCAAATATTGCTGACACAGCGTTAGGCATTCCGGTCCGCTGACCTCGAGGGGTGGTTGGTAGGGTTAGAGAGGAAAGGACACGGGACCTGGCTTTAAGGACACAGGTTCCGCCTTGCTCGCATCATGTACTAGCGGTGAACTTTGGGCAGGTCATTTAATCTTTTTGAAATTCTATATTTCATCCATGCAGCAGAAATAGGAGTGCTTATTTTATAGTTTTATTGGCTGATGACACAAGATAATATTTGTGAAGCTGCCCAGCACATCGCAGGTGCTCAATAAATGCTAGTTCAACCAGGGTGCTTGGCAAACGGCAAGAAAACCAAACGCCACGGAAAACGCTATTCGATGTTAGCGATGAGGTTTGTTTTTTTTTTTACTCCCTGGGGTCGTTTGATTTTTCTCAAAGCAAGCTCAAGGGTTGACATGGGACACCTCTTTTGTAGAGGGGGTCATGGCCAGGAGCTGGCGTTGGTCTCCTGCCTGCTCCCCCTTTGGTCTCACTTCCTTTACAGATTGGGGCCTACGCACACTCAGGATCCCAGGGCTCATCATCTGCTCCTAACAAGCCACTTGTGATTTTAGCTAGACCCAGTTGAACATCAGTGGCCCCTTGGTGGACCATTTTGTTCTGTTTCTCTTAGGAACAAAATGCCAGCCTGGTGGAGATCTAGAAAGTTGCTGTTTCAGTGTAATCGGATATGCATTTAAACAGGAGCTATGCAAGTGGAAGGCTCCTTGGGCTTGCATGGCTTGGGCAAGCCGGGGGGAAAATCGCCCGACTCCTGGAATCACTGAGCCTGAAGGCCTTTGAGGCTGGCAACAGGGCCGGCTAAGAACAGCACACTCTTAATGTAGATATTCTGTTTCTGCACCACCACTGGCAGGAAAACATTGCAAATAAATCCTATTATTTGTTCCTTTCCTTTCTAACGTGTTATTTCCGCACTTATGGTTTTAGAAAGATGTTATTTCCAAACTTGGGGTATAAAGCGAACATTCCTTCAACAACACCTGCCACGATGTTGTGTTTTTATTCCCGCATAAAGGAAGAGTTTGTTATGGCGTTCACAACTTAAAAACGCCAATTGTGTCATTGTGTGATTCAGTTCCTAACTGCGTCTTTTCTTTTTTAGCCTCTAATATCAGGATGTATGAAGTGAGCAAAAAAGCACGACATTGGGTTAAGACTCGGGAACTGCACTGAGGGTTTGGGAAAGGTTTTAGGATGCTTTTATTTAAGATGTTAAAATCTTTTGGTAATATTCGGAGGAGTCTCTGAAGGTTTTTCTAATTTAACTATTTCAATAAGTGCTAAAGATTTTCTGTGGAAAGAGCACAAAAACTCTTTAAACAAAGGCCCATTTCACATTTTAATGCAAATTAGTATAATTTGGAGAGGCCGCCTATATTTCTAAATATAACGCTGCATAAAATTAGTGGCATATTTTATATTATCCGTTCACTTAAACTAATCTCACTTCTGAAAAGCCCTATAGGGATGAATAGATTGCCTGTAGAAAGTAGGCTCATAAGCTTTCAAATATTTAAAGAAAAGATGAGACTATAAAAGCATGGAGGAGAAAAGATACAGAATTCTCGAGAAAACATTACTTGAGCTTCCATGGCAATAGTGCTGAAAGAATAAGGCCCCTAAGTAGTTCCCACCTCCTGTGGTTCGCTAAGATTATGCGGCTGGGAACAGTGGCCACTGCAGGCGTTTGGACCACAGCAAGGGATAGCGCTAGGACCATTTCTGGAAATGCTGGTAATTGCCTCATTTACAATAAATGCCTGATAGTGTATCGCTCCCTCTCTTCATGCATATATTCTGTACCTCGTTTATGAATTGCCTGCCCTTAAGTGAGTCGAGTGTAACCATCGTTTGGTGTTTCTCCGCTCTGCTCATGGTATTGGAAGGTCCTAGAAGACTCTCGGTGCTGCTTCCTTTCCCCTTCTGCTTCCTCCAGTACCTGCGGTGGAGAAGGTGGAAAGCAACTCTTTTCTTCTCCAGGCCAGGAATCCTGCGTGGGAATGACTGTGCACACAGTCGCTAACTCAAATCCCTCAGAGACAGAGTCCAGGCCCCGAGGTACCTGTCTCTTCTGCCCAGGTGGTAGGTTCTCCTCCACTGACTTAGTGAACAAACAATCCACATTTTAAGAGCGTGGCACGGCCTTGGCTATGATACTGAACCTCTGATAAAAGCAGGCATTTGCTAACAACCCGAGGAATATAGACTAGAGTATGAAAACGAAGGCATTTGGAAAAGATGCGGCTGTTTTTGATGTTGAGAAATAGATATCTGGAAGGGAAAAGCAGGGAGGTGGGGTTAGAAGGGGACCTGTCAGTCACCAGAAGCCAATGCAGAAGAGTGACTCTCAGCCGTGCACCCGCGTGGAGGATCCCAGGCTGCAGGGGTGGGCTTGAGGAAGGCAGGCCAGTAAAACAAATGCAGCAAAAGAAACTAAGGCTGGCTCAGAAAGGTTACAAAGTATATCCATAAACTCCAGACAAAATGCATTTCCAAGTGTCAGGATGCCCTGAATGGGAGCAAGCAATGTACTTACTGCTTTATTTTTGGAGGCCCGGGCACGTTAGAAGAGATTGTTAAAAAAAATCTAGAGTGTACATCTCTGTGTCCTTTGACTGCTGCACGAAAGTCCAAGCAAGGCTGAACCCAGGAATGAGAGTGGGTCCATTTCCAAACTATACGTTCCGCTGTCTTGGGCGTTCTTAGCCAATAGAAAGTTTTAATATGATTAAGATAATTTAGTGATGATGGTTTCCAAAAGCTAAGTGGTAGAGTAAGGGTGCAGACCTTCTGAATCCTGGTGCCTCTGTGTGTGTGTGTGTGTGTGTGTGTGTGTTTAAAGAGCAGGAGTTTCCTCGGTTTCCTGTGGAAAACTTTAGTCCTGAAGATGATTCTGACTGTGGGAGAAGGGTTTTCATCACAGAGGCTGGCTTTTCCCGAGTGGTTTGGGGGCAGTTGGTTCAAGTACCATTTGATGCTCAGTTCCACCTCTTTAAACATCCCAGCCACATGGCACCTGGGTTGGGGGAAAGATTTAGAAAACCGGACAGAATAGGGAATTTGAAGCCACAGGATTCTAAAAGGGCAGGGTTGGTGACCTCTCTCCATTTGAAGAGCTCTAAATCCCAGTCTCCCACTTCGTTCTTCTTCTTCCTTTTTTTTCTTTTTTAAATTGAAGTATGGTTGACATAACATTATAATAGTTTCAGGTGTACATTGTAATGACTCAATATTTGTATACGTTTCAAGATGATCCCCACGGTAAGTCCAGTGAACATCCTTCATGATACATTTTTTTTTCCTCCAAATTCTAATATGAATGAGCAATAGACTGTGAGGCAGAGGGGATCACCCATGAGGGTGGTCTCTTGTGGGACCTGATGCTGGCAGTGTATACCCTGTGTTGGTCCTTGGTCCTCTGTAGGGCACACTTGAAGTCCTCTCCATGGGGTATCAGGGTGCTGCCCATCACACCATTTTAGGCATCTACTGAAGTATCTGGAGGGTGGAAAAAATTCCTAGGATAATTCTATGGCTCCTAACTCTCGGTTCTCAAATTTCATAAAATAGTTTTTCTGTTGCAACTGACATATTAAATTCGAATGTCAAGTGGAGACATTTTAAATATGGGAGATAACCTATCCCCCATATTTAGAATAGTAATAAACTGCCAGAAGAAGTGGTGTTCTTGACCTTTTGTAAACGGAGCTTTGGGTATGCTTTGAGATCTGAGTAGGCAGATAGGGAATGAGTCATTGTTGTATCCAATGAATCTTAGAATGGTTGGCCATCTTCGATTAAACAGAAGTCCTTATACCGCAGAAGAGGTAATGCCTTGCTCAGTGTCATGTGGAACATTTGGCTAAATCTTTACGTGGGTGTGCAAGGCTGTCAGACATTTATGGTGCTAGCAATCTTGGACCAACTTGCACCCAAGAAAGCTTGGTAGGTGGAGAGGTACTTCCCCCACTCTTGGCTTCCCCCTTACCACCAAGGACAGACTCTCCAGGGGATTTGAGCATAGCACCACCGAATGGAAGCTTAGGACTAAAGATGAATTCCTTCTTGAGTAGTTCTGCAGCAGATGGTAGCAACAGAGCACGCTAGGTTCTGAGTTCAAGTCACATCCCTATCTTCTAGTTCTGGTTTCTAATAAGGCACAGACTATACTTTTATATTGAGAGGAAGTAACATGAGGATGGTTCTGGAACTCCAAAGCAACCACTATACATAGTCAAGTGCTTCTGAAGGGCCCTGGGTATAGCTGGGTACTAATCTCAGACAGTTTTAAACAAGAGTTCAAGATGCTTTAGAAGATAAGAGCGAAGGTGAATGGATGTCTGAAGACAGATATTCTTGGGAACAGGGAGAGGGGAGGCAAAAAGACCCAAGTGTTTTTTAAAAGAATATTTTTTAATGTTTATTTATTTATTTTGAGATGGGGGAGAGGGGCAGAGAGAGAGGAGGAGACAGAATCTCAAGCAGGCTCCATTCTGTCAGCACAGAGCCCAACGCAGGGCTCGATCTCATGAACCATGAGATCGTGACCTGAGCTGAAATTAAGAGTTGACACTTAACCAACTGAGTTACCCAGGTACCCAAAAGATCCAAGAGTTATAAGGCATAGGTAAGTCTGAATGAGAGAGTGAATGAGAACAACCCTTATTAACATTACTAGAAGAGGAAGCGAGGAGGCATCTTTCATAGAATACTTTCAGTCAGGGCCATTTTAGTCTGCTTAAGCTTAAAAAAAATCACATTTTTGGAATTTCTACACCGAAGAACATCAAACATTTACATAAGCCCATATCCAAAATGAAATATAGATTCTTCTGTAAATAAAGCGACAAGATTTTTATAACTTTCTTTCAAAATTATTTGATATCAAATAACTCATTTACTTTATGATTGACTGATTTCTTCGAAATCACTGCGGATTCAAAATTCTCACAAAGTGAGAAAATATATGCTACTGATTATTTTCAAGTTATAGTGACATTTTGCAAATGTTGAATTTAATGATTGGTAAATCTGAGGAGTGTCATATTTTATAGGCATTAAATTAAACATTTATTAATTTTGAATCTCATTCTTCCTTTCAGGTCAATAACTTTTTTTTTTTTTTCAGGTCTCAAACATTTTCATGGGTCCCTGAATAGCTCACAGGATCTTGTTGCTGTGCCGATAGTGACTGTTGGGTAAGACAGCTGGTTCCAGCTGAGCCACCTTAGCCACCGGCTAAGGCCAGTTTAGACAGTTGGGGACAATTTGCAAGGAAAGTTCTTAGAAGATGTAGACAAATGACCTATTGTCTTAGCTTCAGTTTTACAGTAGCGTGTTGTTTCTATGTTGATTCTATGGTTTACTTAATTGCATTCCCAACAGAAGGGAAAGGAATGGGTTGAATATCTTCCGATTCCTGGACAGACAGGTTTCTGCCCTAAGAGGCACTTGGGAATTGTGGGCACTGTCTTGTCAAGGCAAGAAGGTATTTATTTACTTCTACTCCGTCTTGTGTCACAAAAATTTGGGGTTGTGTATCACAAATACACATGTAACACTAATGAGAAAATGTTACTCTCTTATGTGTCATTAGAGGAAGGGAAGGTCTTTGTTTGGAAAATTCTTTGAAAAGCCAGTGAGACTCCAGGATCTGAGTGCCCACTGCTGGAGGGGGTGCTCTTTTCCTAACAGAAGGGAGAGAAATTGGGAATTCATCCCAATTTCATCCTTCATCCAAGGAAGACGGAATGGGTACCAGGAGGGCTGGACCTGGCAGGGTGGCCTCGCATGGTGGAGTGTTTGAAAGCAGATGGGTTTAAATAGAACTGTCAATAGCCTGTGGTGGGTTCTTCCGGGTGAGCTTTGAAGAGAAAGACAAAAGAAATTGACATCTAAGTTGCACAGGTAGGAGGTATAATATAGATCAGAACAGATATTGCAAAAAGAGGACACATGGAATACAGAGGAATATCCCTAAAGTTAAACTATGAATTGCCCTGGAACAAATTACGTAAGATCCAGAAAGGATTAACTATGAGCTCTTTAATAAGATGAATGTTGTGAGTTGTTGGCATAGCATTAGGCATAGAGCAAGATTCAGGTCTTTAGTCCCTTTTCCTTCCCTTCTTTAGGACCTCGGTCATCCTCATGCTGAAGGACTGATGTAGGGTTCTCCAAGGTTCTGTTCTAAAGTCTCTTTTTTCTTTCCTTTGAATATCATTCTTTCTCATCATACTCTCCTCTGCCAAATTTGTCTTTTTTTAATGGCTAATTAATTTTATCAATGATTTGACTAAGCCATTATGAGCTTTTTAGTCTTCTCATTTGACAGACGCAATTAGCTGGTAAATAATGTCAGTCCTACCTGGGAGCTGTGTCTCACATTGTATTAGCTTTCCATTGCCACCATAACAAATGACTACAAATGCTGTGGCTGAAAAACAACACAGATTTGTTACCCTATAGTTCTAGAGTCCAGAGGTCCAAAATAATCTTTTGGGCTAAAATCAAGCCATCGGCAAGTACATTTTCTAGGGGGAGAATCTGCCTCTTTGCTTTTTCTAGCATTTAGGGGACCCTGCATTGCTTGGTTCATGGTTCCTTACTCTACCTGCAGAGCTAGATGGATAGCATCTTCTCTCCTGTCTGATCTCTGCATCCATCCTTACATGTTCTCTCTCTGACTGATCCTTCTGTCTCAGTCACATAAGGGACTCTTGTGATTACATTGAACCTGCCCTGTAATCTCATCTTAGTTTTCTTAATCACATCTGCAAAGTCCCATTTGCCATGTAAGGTGACATATACACAAGTTCCGGGGATTTGGATGTGAACATCTCTCTGAAAGGCCATTATTTAGCCTACTACACACATCCTTGACCAATTCTCTCTCTCAGATTTGCCTTACCTCTTGTCTGGAATCCATAATACCCTTATAACCAGACTCTTTCTGGCACCTCACCCCTCCAGTCCAAAATACACACTGCTTCTCATCATCACCTTGCAGCTGAGATCTGGTCACGCATTTTGCTTCCCCAAAGCCATTCAGTGGCTCCTTACGTATGCATACAGAAGAAATCCCCAAATTCTCAGACTTGAAATCTGGCCATTCCTGCTATTCTCCATTTTCCAACCTCACATTCTAAAAATCAGTGCCCCGCACGACTCCTTCGACACGCCCTCAACTTTCTCAAATATTTCCATCTGCTTCTGGTGTCCTTTCCATCTACAATTTTCTTCCATCCGTACCTTGTTGGTTCAAGTTCAAATTATCAGTCAAGGCTCAAATCAAATCTTCCCTCTCCCATGACAGTTAGGTCCATTTAATCCTCACACATTTTTACCATCTCTTTTCCATCAACAACCTCTGTATGCATTTTTATAATTCTGTGGCAGTCTGTCTCCTCAGACTAATAGGAAGAGAAGCTTTGATGGGGAGAGACCCTTGCTTGTTGAGTTTTTGAGATTTCCTAGCACTTAACAAAAGGTATTGATCCTTGATCAAAGAATGTGAACAGATGTTTGCTTTATGAACTATTGGAGAGTTTTTCTTTAAGCAATAGCCAAGAGATTTATAGACTTGCTCTTAAAAATCACTTTTAAAAGAGCATTAAAGCCCAAACACAAAAGTTTTGCCTATTTTGATCCGGTAGTTTTCTGGCTGGAGGAAGTCTTCTCCTTCCGCTGGACTACGCTCTCTCTCAGGGAGGTTTAGCATTATGGGAAAGGTCCCTCAGCTCTTTCCCAATCCACTTGCCCCCAACGGTGTTTCACATCTGCTTTGTCATTCATGAGCCTCAGATATGGTGCCAAGGGGCCTTGTCTTCCAACAGATACTTCTGTTCAACTCTGTCTGCAGTGAATGACTCCTCTCAGTTCCTTATCCAGGATATAATTCCCCATTTCTTAGCAGTATTGAAGGTGAGGAAGGCCTATCTGATCTCCCAAGGGGCTGAGTGCCAGCAGAGTAATTAGCTAGGCTTCAGGCCAATTCAGAGCTTTGATCTGGAAACCCATAACCTTCAGTCTCATATGATGGCTGAAGAAAGTGCTGAGCTAAAGAAGAATGCTCTGGGCTCTTCTTTCAAAACCATACAGACATTACCCAGACGACTTGAGAACTGGACTATAGAAAGCATTGTTGAACCAAAGAAGAGATTTATTGGTTCATTTTACTAATCAAACTCCGACAGTGTGTCAGTGACCTCGCAGAAAATTTAAACTGAGGCATCCTCTATTCCAAAGCAATAAGGCAAATACAGTTATTGAATTGTGAATGGCATTTCTCTGGGCACAAGCAGCCTCAACGTGAACAGATACGCTTCTGTTAGGACATTTATGACCGTAGTGAAAGTGGCATCAGGAAAAGCCAACTGCATTTTTTCCATCTTACAAAAAAAAAAAAAAAAGAAAAAAAAAAGAAAAAAAGTGGGGAGGAAAAGAAGCGTGGTATGACATATAAAAGGCACATTTGACCAGAAGACACATTCTGGTTTTGTGGCCACTAGCTTAAATACAAAAGATTTCTGTTGGAGTGAGGTCTGAATGGCTGACAAGAAATAAAGCAGCCTCAGAAAGCTGCCTGTCCATGTGAAGCACTTTGTGGGCACCACACAGGATGTGGCAGCTGCATTTGGTATCCAACCGGGAGCTATAGATTTTTACTAATGCTCTTGGAGAAAGAGACTGGCAAATACCCTCTGTGAGGTACGCTCAGGAGGTTGGCTCGGCTGCCAGGGAGGCCTGCGGAACTCCGAAGGATGTCACCACACTTCCCTAATGCCTTTCTCGCCTCCTGGTTTGACTACAGCTTTTAAACTTGAGAGTGAATCATAATGGAATTGCAAAGCGGTCTCATTACGTTAGATGGATTGCAACAACAATGGGGGTGCGGGGGTAGGGGGGCTGGGGGGGGTTAGTGGTGGCTGGCAGCGGGTTTGGCCCATGCTCCGTTAATGAAGGCCGCGGTCTTTGTGGGTGACTGGCCGGGATGCTGGGACAGACACCCTGTCTTAAAAATAACTACCCTGCTGGCCTGTCATGATGCTTTTTATCTCATGATGCCTTTAAATACCCACTGGCTAAGGCTTAGAGGTCTTTAACAACCAATAAAATGCCAGGGCTGCTGGAATGAGCCATGCGTTCAACCATATTAGCTCCTTGAGAGAATTCCCTTCAAAGCAGTCTCTCTCCTGTGTTCCTAGTCTGTTCCTGCCGTGACCATGACCACTGTGACAGTTTCCCTGTTCGTCCATAATTTCTCGCACTTCCTCACCACACCCATCTGATTAGTGAGTATCAAGGCATCTACCTCCGGGTTGATTTCCTCCATCCCAAGGCGTGGCCTTTGTCCTCTCTTGCTTGTATCCATGCAGTAGCCTTGGGTCTCCTGGCAGGGCTACTGGACAAGCGTTCTCCACATGGCCTCCACTTGCCTTTCTAAAACACAGGTCTGATCTTGTCACCATTCCCCTTGAAACTTCTCCATAACCCCAGGTGGCCAAAGGACTGCCCAGATCTTTTTTTTTTTTTAATTAAAAAAAATTTTTTTTAATGTTTATTTATTTCTGAGACAGAACATGAGCGGGGGAGGGACAGAAAGAGAGGGAGACACAGAATCCAAAGCAGGCTCCAGGCTCCGAGCTGTCAGCACAGAGCCCGACGCGGGGCTCTAACTCACAAACCATGAGATCGTGATCTGAGCTGGAGTCTGTCGCTCAACCGACTGAGCCACCCAGGTGCCCCAGGACTGCCCAGATCTTATAGTTTGACAGCAGTGACACTTCACAGGTCCACCTCCCACTGTCTTTCTCTCTTACTTCCTGGCTTCCCACCATGTGGGAAACATCCGCTTTTCCCCTGATTATAAAATCAGCACATCTTACAATTTTACTTTATGGCACACGTTCTTGCCCCTCTACCTAGACTGAACTTTCCCTTCTTTTCTGCGTATAAAATGTCCTCTTATCTTTCCAAACCCAAAACATATGTTAATGCTGTTTCTGCAATTCTTCCAGGCAAGACTTAGCCAGTCCTTCTTCTGCTCAAAATAATTTGTACACAACTCCACCAAAGCGCTTTCCAGACTGTTAGCAACTTTCTCCCCACTTCCTCAAATGTATAAATAATGTAACATTCATCTCTAGGTTTTCAGTGCCTGACACAATGTCTAGAACAACAAATCTCAATTTGACTGACAAAATGAACGATTCTCAGGAATGTGTAGGTATGATCAGCTACCCATATAAATAGCTATGTTGACATGGTTCCATGGCGAACTATAAAGTAAAAGAGACAAATTTTCATTTGTACAACTTTTTCTTCTCTCTCTCTCTCTTTTTTTTTTTTATGCCATTCTTCTCATTTTCTCTCAGGAAAGGCTTATGCAATGTGTTACCTTAATCTTCAATGACAAAGCAAACATTAACGGGGTGCCTACTGTATCCCAGACTTTTTGGGAAATGCATGTGTCAGGAAATAAGACAGGCAAGATCCTGCTTTCATGGGACTTGAAATCAACGTTGGCCAAGATAAACATCAACTCTACAAATACTCAAATAAGATCTTTTCAGACAGTGATAATTGCTATGCCGAGAAATAAAAGAGGGAGATATTGGAGTAATTGACTAGAAGGCTCCTTTGGATCGGTGTTATCACATGTCCCTGAGAAGATGTCATTTAAGTGAAAAGCAAATGACAAGGAGAAAGATTCTAACCATCTGAAGACATGATGTGGGTGAAAATGGGGTAGGATGGAGAGCTCTGTGAGCAAAGAGAGCAGCAGCTCCCACAAAACCTCAAAGGAGGGAACAAGTGGTCACATTGAGGAAGAAAAGAAAGCCCCGGGGGCTGAAGAAAGACATGTAGGGGGAAGGGTAGCCATGCTCTGATATCTGGGCGAGGGCAGATGCTACAGAGAAGGCTGAGGTCACTTTTCTGATCACCACAGGAAGCCTTTGGAGGGCTTTCAGCAGGAGAGCAGTGTGGGGATAAGGCTGGAGATCCAGGCCCTGTGGAACCGGGATCTGGCACGGCCCCCAAGGGTTTCTTGGTATAGTTCTGGAGAGCGTATGTGTACCTCCCTGCTTCCCAGCTCACCTCTGTCTCTGTCTTGATTTCCCTTTCTGTTCCCATATTTCTCTCTCTTACTGCTCTTGGGGACACCGGGGCATAGTTCAAAGCAACCAACCACATGGTGTCTCGTTTTTCCTTATTATATTGACATTTTTTATGTTAATTTCATATTTCATTTTCTGCTCTATCCTCGTTTATCATCTAGTGGACTTTGCGTCTTCGGAAAATGCAGTGGATTTTTCTCTGCAGTTTTTCAAATTTCTTGTATATGGTACACATATCTTGATTTGAGAAACATGGGGATAGGAGATCGATTGATTCAATTTGAGTGAGATAGGTGGAGCCCAGCATGGCCCGGGCATGCTTGATGAGGATCTTCAGGGAGGACCAGGCAGCTGTGGGGAACCAAGGTAGAGAGAAGTTTTGCTAGTGAGCAGAGTAAAGGGAGAAACACAAGACAAAACAGCTGTTGGAAGAGGGATGTGAGGGGGCCCCAGTGGCAAATTACTTACTCCTTTCACTTAATTTACAATATATCCAGGATGTAATTCCCTAAGCAGGGACCTTGCCGAATGTGTTCACTGCTATATATTTAGCACCCAGAGCACTGCCATGCGCATAAGTGGAACGAACCAATAAATAAATAAGTGAAATATTCAATAAACATGGAAACTAGCAAGGCCCACAGCCACTCTGCAGATCTGGGACTCTGCCAGGAGAAGACCAGGAAAAATACATCAGGAAAAATAGGTAAATGAAGAGGTCACCTAGAGTTGATCCTGGGATATTATTGTAGATGTTTGAAGAAGAGGTGGGAAGGGGAAAAAAGGGGAAATTCATGATACTAAAGATGCATATGTAAAGAAAAAAAAGAAAAGAAAAAGAAAATTAGGGAAAGAGAAACAATGGGTGTAGTTTTAAAATAAGTATAAAATTGAACAGGGTTTGAACATATTTAATCAGACTATAAAAGTCTTTCATAATTACTAAGATGACAAAGAAACCCCTTGAAAGGAAGTTTATGAAGCACCACTCCAATCAGATTCAGAGCCTTTTGGGATCATTTGAGTGATAACCGTGTGGGTGTTACTCCCTGTAGATTATCATTTTCTTCCTGAATTCATTTCCTCCGGCAGAAATGAGAGCCTGCGTCACTCACAGGGCATACTTGGGTGATGTGTGGGTTTCCCAACCTGAGAGCTCATAGAATCACAGGGCTGGTAGTGAACAGGTCAATGGAGGCTCCCTTTCCCACAGGTGGGAAAGCTCAGTCATCCAGAAAGTCTTCATCCAGAAAGACAGGTCTGAAGATGCCCAAGCGAGAGGGTCCAGAGCGCTCTTTTCAACTGGTTGCATTGGTGTTTCATCATCGTGTCCAAACGATAGAACCTTGTTCCTTCCCATCCTTCAAGCCTCAGCTCAAATGTCCCCTTCCCTCTCTGATTCCCCCAAGACTTCCCTCCTCTTTGCTCCCACTGGGCTTACTATTTATCTGTAGCATTATATTTTATTATAACGTGGATAGCTCAATTACCAAGCATATATTATGTACCACACAGTTTATTCATATAGTCATTTATTTTATCATCCATTCATGAGTTACTGAACACGTTTTAAACTTAAGACACTGTGGTAGGTATATTCTTGGGACTCCAAGACATTAAACAATTGCAACTGTAGTTCTCTACCTCCCCCCTTCCCACCTACTTATTATAGTATAGTGTCTCTGGGTTAGGAAGCGTATTTCTTTATCACTAGTTTCCACCAGAGGGTCTAGGATATTGGAGGGGCTCAGTAATGATTTGTTGAAAGGATGCTCACATGCCTGAGTGAGGTAGGAGGCTCCCGACACTAAGTTTCAGATCCCATCCTTCACAAGGTGGTCTGGCCTCGGTCGACTCAGCCCTCTTTTCCAGCTCTGGATATCTAGTACCTTATCAGTCAGAGTCTGGCCACGTATTTGAAGCAGAGAGTATTTTGAAACAGTGAATTAGAGATCTGCACATCATTGACAGCCTTTGGGAGCCAAGGTTAGGAGGGAATTGTTGGTGCCCAAGAAACCCGAAAGTGCAAGAAAGCAGGGGGAAACCATGATAGCCAGCCACACAGTGATTTTTCAATAGGATTCAGAGACTTACAAACCACCAGACCTCAGTTGCTACTGGAGAAAGGTGAAGGGCTTCTCCCTGCTTTCCAAATGCTGAGTGGGACTTTTCCTTAGAAGCATCTGCCCCATAATCCTGGTGGCAGGGGATTCTGGGTAATGTAGTTCCCTAGGGGAGAGAGCAGAAGATATTGAGGATGATCCCGGGTTGACAGTCTGGCTTTTGTTGAACTCACATTCATTTTCTTTTTGCTTCTTAGATAAAATTACTCCCTGTGAGCTTCAGCACCCTTGCCTCAGTCAGGCAGCAACTTTATAAGTCAACTTGCATCTTGCTGCCATGCTAACATTGGTGACACCAGAACTTTACCAGTAGCGAAAGGAGATCTGTTTCTAACCAGAACAAGGGGATTCTTTTTTTTTTTTTTTTTCTCCGCTTTCCAACAGAGACTAAATTATGAGGTCTAAATCTGCATAAAGCTTTCAAATAGAGCCTTGACCAGTGCTGAATCGACTTGAAGAATGATGAAGGGTTGGCTTCTCTCTCTCGGCAGCTGCGACTTTGGTCAGCCCTTTGCAGAGTAAGAGGAAATTTAATGAACCCAAATAAGACATGATCCTTTGTGGCTATAAAAGTTACACTTTGAAAAAGCTCAGCTGGTCAAGAGCCACTTGAAAATGATGTTACTGCTGGGGAACTCTGTCAAAAGTCCACTCCTCTGGGTGAGTTTCCTTCTCTTTGAGGGAAAACAAAGAGAGGTTTTACAAGCTAGAGAAGGGTCATTTTGCTATTTGAAAGAGCACATTCAAAAATTGAGACCCAGTGCGGTTGGGAGACATCCATAGTCAGTACTTGTTTATTTGTCCAGCTTTACACCATGTAAGTGATGCAGAATCCTTTCCGACTCTAATAATAACACCACCGTGGCCCTGGGTTAATGGAAAGCTGGAATGGCCAAGTGAGAGCTGGTGCTCAGATTAACCACTGTGGGTCAGACGAGTCCACAGCCGCGGTTGGGGCGGGAGGCAAAGGAGTGGAGGGGAAGAAGAGCAGAGGGAGCCCGTCTTAAAATATTTTTGCCTTGTCAACAGATTTCGTGCATGATATTTTACCACCAAAGTCATCAACTGGAGGATTTTCGAAAAGATCCAAAGAAACAACCGCCTAATTCATATTCTATGGCTTCTAATTGTACAAGCAGCACATTTTAGAAATCTTTTGTGCTGAGGAACCTTCATTTGTAGAACACTTCGTTTGCTTATACAGGAGGCAACGGTGCTTAACTGGCGTAATTATTATGTGTTTCTAGTTTGCCTCAAATTCTGATTCAATCAGAATCCCTAAATCTGACAGCCTGTAATCAAACAAAGAGAGTGCTCTGGAAGCAAGGGATTAACAGAGGGGAATTAAATTGTCGTTTTCAAACAGCTTAGACCAATATGAAAGCCCATTTAGGAGTCTCTCCATAAATATCCCTTTTGTTTTGTCTAATTGCCGGTTTGAATGTATCAGACTCATCAATGGGATTAGGGTTAATAGATGTTTGGTCACGCAGAACATGCAGAGGAGGAATCTGATACACACACACAAAAATTGCACTTAATGAGCTTAGCAAATGTTTGCCATATTTTTAATGAACCCTGGGGCTGTCATTTAGAAATGCTTAGCAACTGCTTTTCCATCCTTGGAAATGGAGCAACTGAAGGACATTAACACTATGTACACCCGTAAATAAGAGGAGCTATTTAAAGACACCAGCCAGGAGGAGGGAATGATGACATTTTTCTGTCCCGCAGCCAGTGATACTTAACGCTCTGGGTGTGGGCTCAGTGTGTGACAACATAGTTGAGAGGCTGGAGTTTCCCGAAGGGCACCGTGGGGCGTGAGGTTTTTGCAAAGGGTCAAGTAACCGGTTTCTTTTTTTAAGTGAAACCTGTTTAGGATGGAATTTCCCAGCCTCCTACCCCAGCCCTGGCTTCTGTTTTCACACCTTCCCCGCTGCCCTCGCTGCCCTCGCCAAGTATCTGCGGGGAGGCTTTTGAAAGGGGAGGTTCTGTGTTGCAGCCGCTTTCCCAGCTTTCCCGGGGCCACGTCCACTCTGCCACGAAGCAGGCCACTCCCCAGCTCAGCCGAGGGGAGGCCAGATCGGCAAGCTCTCAGGATTGATTGCTCAGATGATTGAATGATCCATTTTACGAACCCTCGGGATCTGGCCCGAAACCAACGCAGTCGGTGGTAATGGGGACTTATTGAAGTAGGCCATGTGGCTTGCGCTCTCAAAGCACAGACTGGGCCTAAAAGAATCAGCTTTTCCTCAGGGAGGGTTTGATTTGATAGACAGAGCACGAAAATGCAAGTCCAATGGATTATGGTTAGAGCAAATGAAGAATGTCTTAGACCCTTTGTTTTCATAAAGCCAAATGATTTCAAGGACTTCCTGTTCCCTACCATCTCCTCCAGCCCTGCCTCTCAAGGAGGCAAAAATATGCACAGTGTCATAAAAAAAAAAAAAAAAAAATCGTGAACTAAACACAACCAGTTTTCCGCTTTGTTGAAAACGAACAACCGTCCTGTGATAGCAGCTGTATTTTTGTGTTGAGTGATGGGATCGTAACTCTTACTCGAACAGAGCTAAGAAAAGATCATTGCTGGTATTGTACAGGTATTGTACCGTATAATTCTCTTGTAGAGAATTATAAAATTTTCCTTGGAGGGGAGTAAAAAAAAAAAAAAAATCAGTGTCATGAGGGGAAAGGGCCTGTATTGTATATTTTGTTCCTACTGTGCTCACGGTAGTGGTGAGGTGGTGGTGAGGGTGGTGCCCGTGTCTGCGTGTTTATGTATTTTACTAGTCATTTGTCATCAAGTGCTCCTTGCCCTCAAGCGACTGTTAGAATATCTGGTTTGATGAATGAGGCTAGAGACATTACCAAAGGCTTTATGGCCTCGTGGTTAAAAAACATTGTCAGTAATAAGCTATTTTTCTTTTAGATAGGTCTAAATTCTTGGCACCCAAGTCAGTGGATCGGGTGAGTTCCAAAAAATCATCCGTTCAGTGGGTCCCTTAGGTCATAGGTCCAAAACCCAAGCACCTACAGAGTCTAGATTGGTATTATAATTGAATGAATCTAGGTAGATGAAGCATTGGGCGTGGTAGAAACTGCAGAAAACTGAAAACCACACATGCCCCATGTGAAGAGGGCAGTGACTACTGGGCCGAATGTCCTGACCCGTGAACTCTCAATCCAGCCCTACCTCGTGCCTCTTAACTTTACAGCCTTCTGGGTTTCTGGCATTTTCACTTGATTTTGACCTGGAGGCCAACGATTCACTGATTTGCTTATCTTTTGGTTTTAAGACAACAACTTGCATTTTCTTTTAACTCCTCTGAGCACCTTCCTAAACCCCAGTCTCTTGAGTGAATGAGAAGAATGAACGAGTGAGTGAATGAATGCATCGTCCACTTTTGTTCGGCACTAGGATTGTGATTATTTGCCTCCCTCCCTCCTTTCCTTTGCTTTTTTCTGCCTTCCTCCCTCGTTTCCTGGATATAAAGATAAGCAAGGAACAGACTCTCCCCTCTGTAGGCACTACATAATCTACATAATCTAGAGGGAGTGCAAAAACATGTACACAAACAGATGTAACATGAGGGGAGGTGTCTAGTGGGGAGATACACAGAAGCATTGGGAGATGAAGGAGAGATCCCCTGAGTCTCGCCGAGCAGTGTTACAGAAAACCTCACAGACCATTGAGTGTGTGTTAAATTGTGTGTTGTCATTTGCCAGGTGGCAATATTGAGAATCCTCTATGTGGCTAGCACAGCTTGCGCAAGGAGGTGGGGGCGTGAGATACGACCTGCTTGGAAAGTTAGCAAACATAGCTGTAGAGTGACATGCTCAAATGTGGCTTGACCCAAATGTCAAAAATTGTCTCCCATTGGCCAGGCGTCTGAGCCTAGACCAGGCTAAGCCCTTTGGCCATCTTTCTGGATAATTCATTTTTCAGAGGCAGCATTTGGCTATTTAACGGACACTGATTCGTCTAAAGACAATGTTTATGTTTTTGTCATCTCGCAAATATTTTTTCAAGAATGTTCAGTTGTTTTGCCAATTCAAATCATTCCAGCATGCCTTTCTCAACACCTACTAAGGACGTGGCAGTGTGCCATGAGAAGTGGAGTTACAGAGGCTGTATATCATCACCTCTCTTTGAAGATTTAACAATCTCTCAGGAACATTGATGAAGCTACTTTTAAAAAGGGTGGGTGGGGGGTGCCTAAGAGGCTCAGTCAGTTGAATGTCCAACTTCGTCTCAGGTCGTGATCTCAAGGATTGTAGGTTCGAACCCCCCATCAGGCTCTGGGCTGACACACGGGAGACTAGAGCCTCCTTTGGATTCTGTGTCTCCCTCTCTCTGCCCCTTCCCTACTCATGCTTTGTCTGTCTCTCTCTCTCCATCAAAAAATAATAATGATAATAATAATAAAGGACATTTAAAAAAGGGTAGGGGGAAGTTTTGGGGAAAACAATCCATGTTTTTTTTCAAAAAAAAAAAAAGGAAAATGCCTTTGTTTTTTGTAACTTTTCAAATTTTAAGTCAGAGATTTTCTTAGCTAAGAACAAGAGGTTCAATGAGTATTTCTCATAAAAAAAAAAAACAGTAAAAGATGCAAAATTTGGATCAAAATCCTCTTTGGGAATGGAGGGAAGAAGGACTGGCTAGAAATCCTAGGTTAGTCTATTTAGGCTTAGTTTAGCCTTTTCAATGTCTGGAATTGGCTATGTTTATAAATTCCATAAATTAAAGTATCACTGTGTAGCTTTGGGTGTCTCAGAAATTTAACGCACAATTCTAACATAAGGCCAGCATTACAGGGGAAAAATGCTGGTTTACCACTGTGCCTGTCTTCTGAGAACTTAGATGTAGCATAAATGATACAACCAAGAAAGGACTATATTTTAAAATCTGGCATTTTCCTTATTTTATCTATTCCTGAGTTTAAGACTGTATTTTTTTTTTATTATTTAAAAAATTGCTTTGTGGCTCAGTTAGCTCAGAATCAGACTCTTGGTTTCAGCTCAGGTCATGATCTGTGAGTTCAAGCCTCACGTTGGGCTCTGTGCTGGCCCTGGGGAGCCTGCTTGGGATTCTCTCTCTTTCTCTCTCTCTCTCTTTGTTCCTCCCCAGATTACGGTCTCTCTCTCTCTCTATCTCTCAAAAAAATGAACATTAAAAAAATTTTTAAAAATTGCTTTGAATTGTGGTAAGTTACACATAACATAAAATTTACTATTTTAACCATTTTTAAGTATGAGACCGATTTGATTTTAAAGAGGGAAAATCTTGGGGCGCCCGGGTGGCTCAGTCAGTTAAGCGGCCGACTTCGGCTCAGGTCATGATCTCGCGGTCTGTGGGTTCGAGCCCCGCGTCGGGCTCTGTGCTGACAGCTCAGAGCCTGGAGCCTGTTTCAGATTCTGTGTCTCCCTCTCTCTGACCCTCCCCCGTTCATGCTCTGTCTCTCTCTGTCTCAAAAAAATAAATAAACGTTAAAAAAAAATTAAAAAAAAAATAAAGAGGGAAAATCTTGTCCCAAATTATTCTTTGGCAGAGGTAATTTTTTAAATGTTTGTATTTAGTTTGGAAAATGGAAAAAGTCCTTTTTCTAATAAAATCAAAAGAGGGCAAGATTGGAACTTTACGGTAGTAAATAACACATTACCTTTGGACTTCTTACTAACAGGGTCAAAACAAAGGCGCGGTGGGGCGCCTAAGTGGCTCAGTCAGTTGAGTGTCTGACTTTGGGTCAGGTCAGTATCTCATGGTTCGTGAGTTCAAGCCCCATGTCAGGCTTTGTGCTGACAGCTCAGAGCCTAGAGCTTGTTTCAGATTCTGTCTCTTCCTCTCTCTCTGCCTCTCCCCCGCTCACACTCTGTCTCTCTCTCTCTTTCAAAAGTAAATAAACATTAAAAAAATAATAATAAATAAATAACCAACAAAGGCCCAGAAGCCAGCAGACCTTGGTTCTAGAATGTCAGCCCATTGCGGAAGGGGCCTGCCAATGCCCACAGAGGAAGCGGGAACCAAAGTTTGTAGCTGACTGGTTGGGTTTGTCTCTAGCTGAGATATGGCCACGGATCTGTTTGGGTCTTTTCATGGGTGGTGGGCAATATTGGGTTATTTATTCTGACAGGAGGCTAGATGCTATTTCCGTCTGCCTTGGAGTATTTGAGGAGATAAATGTCTGCCACATCCTGATAAATGGCCTCTATGGTTCACTGCCAGAGAAACTGAGTTATGGCTCCGATATTTCATTTCAGAGAAAACTTCAGCCATCCAAAGTGTGCAGTGCAGCCTTGCATTCGACCAGGGCAGCAGAGTGTTTCTCTGTTTAAAGGACACGGTTTTTACAGTAGCTCCATAGGGGGATTGGAGGGTAGGGGATAAATAGAAAGCACTCGGTAAGTCAGACCAGTAAATCGAGTGTAGTCAATTCAACATATGAAAAAGAATCCAGGGACTGAAATGTAATACTTCTACGTCCTGGCGGGGTTTAAAACCATCTTCACTTTTGCGCTCACATCCTCAGTCGGTTAACATCATTCTAGAGCACATTACCTAAAAGACTAACAAAGGAGGGGTGGTGCATATGCATTTAAAGGCTATCTGGAGTATCACAAGATATGTATTTTTATAAGAAATATAAAAAAACCCACAGTGTTTGCACATACACCAATTATATGTATCAGTGGATTGAATGAAAGTTTGTTCTAGATGCCAACTGATTTTCAGGTACCAAATGGCAAGGGGATTATAATTATGAATAGTTTTGTCATGATCTACCTGGTATTATGCATACATACAGCCTGCTTTTATCTCTTACCGATGTGTGGAGACCTACATATGTTGAATGGCTTGTGCTGATGGGGTGGGCTATCTGTTGTATGGAAGGAGGGGAAATGCTTCAGGATAATGGAGCACAATGGAATGTGTCGAGTCAATCCCTCTAGGGGAACATGTGGCAGTCGCCATGACCTTTGGGGAAATAGACAAAACATGGAGGGAAAACCCTTTTATGCATTCTTGTTAGCACAGAAGCGAGGCGAGCCAAGAACTCACTTGGGATTCGATCAAATTGAGCAGAGAGCCCATACGTGCCAAACTGTATCTCTTCTAGCTGCCTGGACACTGGGACCGTACTTTGTGAAACAGCCTTTATGAGGGGACAAAATCACACCACCCGAGCAAATGCTAATTGCAGGGGTAGCCCCGTGGGGTCTAGCTAGCTCCACAAGGGAGGATGGTGTGGAGAGGGGTTTTGGAAAGTTTTGTGCCTCTCACTTAGGCCTGGGGGAAAGAGATGGAGTTATGTGTGAAAGATTTGTCGCAGCATCTAAGAAAGCTCCTAGGTATGAAACTCACCTTTTCTTTCTCTGGCTGACTTTGGTCAGTGGTGAATTCATGTGGCCTCGCCTCATTCAAACATACTTGATTGTTCCTGGAGGAAAACTGGCAGGAAGTGGAAGCTTGTCCTCCCGGGGCACAACGTGAGTTTGGAGCAAGCGAAGCAGACAATTGCATCAGCCAGGAAGAGGTGGGCCCCCACGGGGGGCATGTGTAGGACGTTCCAGATAAGTCTCAAAGTTTCCCATCAATTTGACACTGCTGAAAAAAAAATACAACCTCAGAATACTTTTCCTTTCCCAAGACAACGGCACAAATTTTGCAAAACTTACACAAGAGACACACGCAGAATAAACCCTGAATCATGAACATGGTTCATGCAATAATTGGCCTAGGTGGAGAATGCCTAATTTTGAATTACATGTAACCTCCTCTAAGAAGCCTTCTCTGATTCCTTCCACCACCTCGCCTCATCTTCACATGTTGGAGTATCTGCCCCGTCCCCTGTTCTCAAAACATTCTGTTCATACCTCTATCGTTAACCTTGTGAACTAACTGAAAACGCTTGCATTCTGTAGCATTGAACATATTAAGCACATAGTAAGTGTTCAATTAATGTTGAATGGCTAGATGCCTATAAATAAATCCTAAAGCTTGAAATTAAAAAAAAAAAAATGTTGTTTCCTGTGCCCCTCCTCAAGTTGCTGTTTCCTAAATAAGTGTAAAAGGGTTATTCCAAAGCAGAGGCAGGATGAAAAAGGAATTGGATTTCTCAAGATGGGACATAGCTCTGGTTGGTGAGAGCCAGAAAATAGTGAGAATGTAGAAGAGAAGTCACTGACTGGAGTGTCCTGCTAATTCTAATCACTGACTGGAGAGTCCTTCTAATTCTGGACTTAGAATCCGGGCTCATTCGTGCATTTGACCCACTCAACACTCAAGGAAGGGCTTGGAATGACCACAGCTCTGGCAAAGCAGAACAGGCAGTCCGTGTGGTTTCAGAGCAAGCAGGAGTCGCGGAAGCAACAGGCATCTCTGAGTTCAAATCTTGATATCACCGCTTACTTACTCTGAGATCTTGAATAATGAAAATAAGAAGTCCAATCTTCCGTGGTATTGTAAATGTTCAAAAGGATAATTCATACACAGAGTATTAGTTCCCTCCTTCTGTGTCTCAGAATGTGGTTTGGATGCTGTCAGGTGTTCTGAGAACAGCAAAAATTCTCCTCCTGTTCCACCTAGCTCCTGTTCTATAAAGCAGACTCCGCATGACCTTGCAGAGGGAGACACAGCGATCCTTCCACACTAACCATGTTATTGCAAGTCAGGAATTTCTGTCCTTCAGTATAGAACACATGGGATCCTTCAGTGCCCACCCCCCACCCCCCACTTCCCAGTCAATATAAACTAACTCTACGCTGAAGGAAGCTCGCTTTGCAGAGAACTCAGATGCATATTCTCTTCCTCTGCTCAGCACCATGCTTTCAGACTTGCTGGCTAACCTCTCCAGAGCCATCCCTATTCCAGGGAGAGGGTAGATGGGTCTCACTGAAGCGGGAGAGTTGCGTCTTTGAATTGGATTCACACTGCCTGGATTGTGGCAATGATCCCTCAGGACTGAAAGATGCAGTTTGAATATTGTAACTCAAAGCCAGAATGCATTAGTGGTAATGTTGCTTTACCTCTATCCATTAGTACAGATTTAAAAAACAAACAAAAAACCTATGAGAATGGCTGGAGTAGGACAGAGGAGTTCACCATAACTTCTTCAATGGCTGCTAGTTCCAGGAGCCAATTTGCAATGCCTTTCCCTATTCTTGTGGGTCCTGGTTTTTTTGAGGCTCTTTTCTCATCGCTCGTGAGATCCCAAGTATAGACACTTACCTGTAATCACTTAGCTTTGCCTTCATTTTGCACATAGAAATAATCGCATGAAGTCAGATACAAACATATTCCATCATACCCCTTCAGAAGCATAAACTTAAAAAAATTTTTTTTTTCTTATTTTGCAGTGAGGTGAGCTTAGGAATATTCCTGCTCCATCTCCTGTAGGTTGTTTTTTTTTTTGTCTGTTAGTTTTTTTTTGCCTATCATGAGGCCAGTGATGCATCAAAAATTATAATAAGTATTTAAAAAAGGATCGTATAGGATCCATTAGATTTTATGCCACTGTTGTTTAAAAGTATAGAGTTTCTCTACATCCATTTGAATTAGACTCTGCTTTAATAACTCATCAAGGATTGGATAACATTTCAGTGGAGTAATGCTAATATAGAAGTTGGAGCCGGGCCAACATGATTTCAGTGTCAGGGAACCACACCTAATTATTGTGACCCAACCAGAGATGTGATGTCTTGTCTTTTTAAACCAGCTAAACTGAAAGGGAAGCGTGCCAAGGAGAGGGTATGTCAGTTTGGCCTCACATGCCCCAAACTTGCTGTCTAGGTTGATTCAGTGGAAAGAACGTGGGCTTTGTAGACAAACCTCAGATTGAATTCTGGCTGTTGCACTTATAACCTTGAGGCCTTGAGCATATTACTTAACCTCACTGAATCTCAGTTTCCTCTCCCATAAAACAGGGATTATATCTCCCCTGCAGTGCTGTTTGCAAAGATGAAATGAAATACAATAACTCATGTCTGGTCGCTGGGCTGGTACACTGTGGCTACTCCAGAACTATCCGTTTCTTCGCTCCCTGTTCTTTCTGAGTGATGTCAGATTAGTGGTGGGCAATGTTTCTGGCGAGGTTTTGAAAGTAGTTTCTTCTCTATAATGATGCTGACATTCCCTAGATCTTTAATGTTGAGAATTGAAATGTTCATGACAGTTCTAGGGGGAATGTATGAATTAGAGCGGGATCCTTTCTTAGATCCTTTTCTCCTTTTTTAGACAAGAGAAGGAAATATTAGCCCATGGGGTGGAAAATGTGTTCAGTTTTCCCTTCTTCTGTCTTATTGGTTTATGTGAATTTATTATATTATATTATATTATATTACATTATATTATATTATCAATTTATTTCAGTTCAGTTCCGTTTAGTTTCTGGTAAAATAGAGAACTCGAACCAGATCTTTAGAGAATACAGCAAATTCGCCACCATCACGCTTTCCCTTGGAGAAGATTCCAAGGTTCAGATAGACACGACTCCTTCTCTGGGACCATCTCCTGTAAACCAGGGAGAGGACGCAGTTGCACTGGTCAGCATGTAAAATGATGTGCCGTCCGTATAGGACGCGATGTGCAAAGTACCAGTGTAACTTGACATTCAGGGCACTTTAACTCCTGTTTCCATAGCTACGCTGTAATCCAGACGTTTGAGAGGCAGGCCTGCCTCTGCCAGGCCTGTCATTTCAGGGAAATAAATTAAGAGAGCTGATGACAAGGCCTGGATTATACAATTTCTTTAAAGTACAAAGCAGACCTGAAACCTAACCAGGAATGAACAGAGTTCAGACAGAATGGATAAAATCCATTTCCGGTAACCTTTGTAAGAAAGTTTGAACGCAGCCTTCTTTAGACATTTCGTTCCCCAGCTCCCAGAAGCCACATCATATGTTACACCTGGCAGTGATATTTGTGGCACCATATTTTTCTTAGTTTTAAGAGGTGCCACCATATTTTTTTAACTGGAAGTTTGGAAAAAATAAACAGATGGGAAGATACTGGTGATGGGGCGGCATGATGGAGAGAGAAAAAGAGAGAAAGATGAGTTAAGCACGTGCTAAAGGGCAAAGCTTCAGTACCAGACACAGATATTTGCATATTCACAATATGTTTCTGGCCCAGAGCACGTTTCTCGGGAGTTCTGTATGTATTTCTAGGTCTCTATATTTATCCATGTCTCTGGCTACATATGTAAGACTAAGTTTGGAGGTGTGTGTTTGCTGGGGGCTTTGCAGTGGTACTCGAAGAACTTCATGTTAAATACGCCCTGGCGGCAGGCCAGCTGCTGTCACATAAAAGGGGACGTGGGGGGGAGGTAGAGACAAGGGGCTCAGTCCTGCAGCGCAGCGGCCAGCGGTAAACGGCACCTTTCAACGTTATTTTCATCCAGGGTTTCTGAACCCAGTTCATTTATTTTTGGATTTCCCCTTAATGCCAAACAAAGGCAGTCTGATCATAAAATCAGACTGGGCCACATGGGGACAACCACCTTTCTCTGAAAGGTCCGGGCCAAGCTACTTTTACCTCAAGTGCTAGTGAAATTCAGGGTTGGGTAACTCCAGGGGGAAATCAGGTAACGCCTGCTTGCCCGAATGCCGTTCATTTCCTTAAAGATCTTGGTAAATCAGTAGGGGAGACGGTTGTTTTGGAAGGGAAGTAGTAAGGCGAACCTGAGTTAGAAGAGTGGATTATGTCGCTCAGAGTAGATCTGAAACGGTCTCACCACAAACGAGAAATGGTAATTATGTGATATGCTAACACCATGGTGGTAATCCTTTCACAATGTATAGGTGCATCAAATCAATGCGTTGTACACTTTAAACTTACACGTTGTTATATGTCAATCATATTTCAGTAAAGCTGGGGAAAAACAGAAAGGTATTATCACAGGGCTCTGAGCTGTCCCAGGGGCACGGCTGCTTCCCATCACGGGAATGTGCTGGTCCTTAATCAGTTGACTTTTGAGCCCTTTTTTTGGTGTTCATGCCTCCCGCGTCATTCAGACCCTCTGGACTAGGTAACACTGATGACTCAGCTTGTTGTCATTTCTAGCCTCCTCTAGAAAATTTACTTTTAGGACAATGTATTAAAAACATTTTTATTGGATTATGTACAACACTAAACATTCCCTTGTAGTGATGGTTTAAATCCAATATTTTATTTAGAGCTGCCTTACAAAGGAAAAACGGCCTGTGGGTTCCCTTCCAATTAGGTAAATTTATCTCTTCTCCAAAATTGAAAAACAAAAGATGAAGATTAGGAAGTAAAGTTATGAATACATGAAGAAATGTATATGCTATTATTGGCCTGAGGGGATGTGTATGGGGATCACACATACACACACACACACACACACACACACACACACAGACTTTGTAGTTTTTTGTTCACACTGAAGTGAGCTACAAAGTTTAACCTAATATAATGTGGATAACATTTTGAAAATTTATCATTGTGCCTTAGTCCTCTACCTTTGCCAGTGCAAGCTCTTAATCCTGTCCCACCCAAGGCATCCATCTGGCACAGGGACCTTAGAGAGGAGATGGATGGTGTTTCACATGCAAACTGAGAGTTAACAGTGAGACAAAAACCTGTAAGCCAGGCTGTTGAGCTGAAAGGGGATTTTCCAGTCCAGAGTAGAGAAGACCCTTCTTTAGCCCCTGACGGCCTGACCTGCTCAACGACAACTTTTGATCTAGTAGGCGTGTAAGTGATGTGTCCCCCCTTTTCAGATTGGGTGAATAGCAGGAGAAGAAAAGAGAGAGGGAGAAGGAAGAGAGGAGTGAAGGTAAGTGGGTCCTGATTTCCACCTTTTCCAGACTTCTTTCTAACTCATTTGGGGTCTGGGGAAAGCCTTCTTGCAGGGTGGCCTGTGCACTCTGATACTTGATATTCATGTATCAAAGTACATCATGGTAGCAGAGGATGTACCAGGGTCCCCAAGACCACCCCCAGGTTTGATAATTACTTAGGAGGGTTCATAGGACTCGGCATGTAGTCTTAGTCGTGGTCATGATTTATTTCAACGAATAGATACAAAACAATATCAGCAAAGGCAAAGGTGCCTGAGACGAAGTCTGGAGGAAACCAGATGCAAGCTTCCAAGAGGCCTCCCCTGTGGCATCACACAGGGCATGCTTGATTTACCCCAGCAATGATTGTGACAGCACGTGTAAAATGTTGTCTTCCGGGAAGTTCATTAGACCGTCAGTGCCTCGAGTTTTTATTGGGAACTGATCATGAAGGCACTCTTTTCCTGGCATATACCAAAATTCCAGACACTCAGAGGAAAGCAGGTGTTCAGTATAAACCCCACTGTTTGCACAAACCGTTTAGAGATACCAATTCATTCTTATCAGTCAGTATGGTGGGAACTCTCCCCAGATCCAAGTTCTCAGGTGCCAGCCAAGGGCCACCTCTGTGAGTGGGCCTTAGGGTAGGATAGCGTTCTCAAGGCTATTATAACTCTCTTTTGCAGAGGACGATCAGGCGGAGAGGATCTGAGCATAGAGTTTCTTGGCAGCCTTTAGTTTTCCAGTGGCATGAGCTGCTGAAAAGATCGTGGGGCGGCACGGGGTCCACTGTGCAAGGAGGGGCAACCCTCAGGAGGGGCTGGAGTTGGTGCAGTTCACTGGTCCAGATGCAGGGCTTGGCAGAGTCGGTATCTGTAGCCAGCAGGAGTAAGAGGAGGCCAGGTTGTTCGGGTAACCCTATCCAGGGCATTTCCCAAGGCAGAAGAACGGACCACAAGTGTATCAGCCCCAGACAACACCAGAGACCAATAGGAGGCATGACGACCAGGAAGAGAAGGGAGATCCTTCCAGCAGGCAAATATCTAAAGACCAGAACAAGCCCAGAGGCTCCTTTCCCTCAGTGCTGAGGGGAGCAGCTGGGGCATCCTCTCTCCCCTGCACTCGGGTGCTCTTTGGAAGATAAACAGAGGAGCGGGGGGAGCCTGAACATTGCCTAGTGGACTTCTTAGGTTATAGATCGTTGCTCTAAGCCAGAGAGCATATTGAATACATTTCTCCCCCCTGCTCACCAGTGGGTAGCTATTTGGAGATCAAGACAGATCAGTGACTGAATTTTAAAATTACAATTTCCCCTTTGTCTGCATTATAGTATAAGTTGAACTCTGTGTCTTTACTACACTAGTAATTTCAGTTTAATTTGTGAGAAAGGGTATCCTTTTATAGTGTAAAGATGTTTATCATTTCACTGCCCAAAAGATTTTCTTTGCCCTTTTAGTTACCTTCTAACTATGAGAATAAGTTGCCACTAGATGATGGTAGCTTCCAATGTGCTCAAGGTTCAAAATCCAAAATGCATCCCAAATATAAAGCTCTCACAGGCAGACGGAGTGAACAATATGTGATGGATAGTCTTCAAAGATCGCCACCGACAGTCCCTTGCCTCCCTCTTTGGGCAAGTTGATTCATCCATTAGGAGGAAGCGTCCCTCTCCTTAAATCTGGGCTGACCAGATTGACCCTGATAAATAGAATACAGCAAAAATCACTCATGCCAGTCCTCAGTCTGGCCTTTATGAAGCCTGACATCGTTCTCTTTTTCTCTAGGGAAGCCCACTGCCATGTAAGAAATGCAGTGCTGTGAGTATGTGCAGTTAGGTATGTGGTGAGGCCACAAGGGGGGAAACTGAGAAGCTTCACCAACTGTAAGAAGTGAGATCCAGACCTGTAAGCCCAACTGAACAGTCCAGCTCATTCCCAGCCAGTTAGATCATCCCAACTAAGACCCCGGATATCATGAAGCAAAGACACTCTTGCTGTCCAAATTCCTAATCTACAGATTCACGAGCAAATGAAATAGTTGCTATTATAAGTCACTAAATTTCAGGGTAGCTCTTTATGCAGTGATAGATAATTGGAACACACTGTTAAGTTACAAACAAAATTAAAAAGGTTAACTTTAAAAAAATAAACACACAATCTTTGTTACTTACATGAAGTAGCTTTAACTAAGACATTTGGAGTCAAATTATCCTCTGACTAGCCTATGATTACCAGATCCTTAAGTCATTTTGACATTAAAATTTTTTGTGGCTTTTGACAGTATAGATCAAGGAACGTGAAAATGTACTGTTTTTTTTCTTTTTTGATGTTTATTTATTTGTTTATTTATTTATTGTTGTTTTGATGTTTATTTTTGAGAGAGACAGAGACAGAAAGTGAGTGGGGGAAGGGCAGAGAGAGAGGGAAACACAGAATTCGAAGCAGGGTCCAGGCTCTGAGCTGTTAGCCCAGAGCCCGATGTGAGGCTTGAACTCACAGCTATGAGATCATGACTTGAGCTGAAGTCGTACGCATTTGTATTTGAGAGAGAGAGAGAGAGAGAGAGAGAGCATGAGCAGGGGAGGGGCAGACAGAGAGGGAGACATAGGATCCAATGTGGGCTCTGCGCCGACAGCAGAGAGCCCAATGCGGGGCTAAAACTCATGATGTGAGATCATGACCTGAGCTGAAACCAAGAGTTGGACGCTTAACTGACTGAGCCATCCAGGCTCCCTGTACTGTTTTTTTCAAGGAGAAATAGTAAACTTACCATTAGTTCTGTTGTTCAGATATCATTACCAGTATTAGCTGCTTTGGTGAACTGATTTTGTCCAATGGAATATAAAAACATATTTTTGTTACAGAGTTTCCTAAGACGATACAAAAGTAGGAAATTGGGATAATGCAGCCCCCAAGTATCTTTCAGCCAATTTCAACCTTTACCAACATTCCTTCCCCCCCCCGCCCCCACCACCCCCCACCCCCAAAGAATCAATGTTCTGACCACTTTCCCCACAAGCAGATTTCTTTCTGGGCACCTGTATCTGAACCTCATGGCAGAAATTGGAAGAGAACAAGAAAGAGAAGAGAGAGGTAGAAGAAAAAGACAAAAGGAAAACTTGAGAATCCCCCATATTCACATCCTGTTTCTGTTCTCTTTCATCAGGAGACTTATTCTCCATTTAGCACCCTAGTTAGTACATAGAGGAGTATTGACTCCAAACTGAGATAAAGTGATTAGCTGTACTGAATTCCCAGCAATGGCTGGGGTTTGGACTTTAATAAAAATGCCTCTGATATAAACACTTCCAGAACCCGTATTCTAAAAGGGCGTCCTCCTGCAGAAAGCTTTAAACAAAATTCAAACAAGATTTTGATCACAGATTTACAATAGTCTCATGACAAAAGCTTTGGCTTACAATGTTTTAGGAGTTGCTGTGGGTTTTTGACTGAGAACAGAGTGTGTGTTATACATTAGCTGTTTAATGTGTTCAGTTGTTGAATCCAACATTGCTCGGAAGGTTTAAACATTGGCGGTCCTGACAACAAACACTGGTTCACATTCCCAGGACCTAAAAGGAAATCAAAGCAAGCCTAATGGAAGGCAGGCTTAATCATTTTTCTTCCTATGACTAATAAAGATGTGAAAGACCAACCTTCAGTTTTACATTTAAGTGGTAATCTTCCTAATTACATCTGGGTTACAGAATGTAATGCTATGTTTCTTCGCCATAGTTGGAAAATGAAAACTGATCTTTTACATGTTCCTTCGTCTGGCTCATGTGACCATGGTGGGATTAATGAGAATCAGGCAGAGGGCCAAGAGGAAATTTAATAGAGAATCTCTCTTTCTTTCCTTTTTGGGAATCTGTGTCGGAGTTGTATTTGTCTTGGGGTCGGTGTTTTCTCTGTCACTTTTTGGATATGGACAGAATGGAAGAGAAGAGAATTAGGTGAGTGTAGATAGGTAAAGTAGGAATTTGCTGATAGAAGGCTGGTCAGCATATTGGCAGGCTTACTAATTTCAGAAAGCTTTTGGTAAGGCTGAGCAGATTTTGTTTGCTATTAAAACTGTTAGACCCTGAGCGGTGCCGGGGTGGCTCAGTCGGTTAAGCGTCTGACTTTGGCTCAGGTCACGATCTCGCCATTCCTGAGTTCAAGCCCACGTCAGGCTCTGGGTTGACAGCTCAGAGCCTGGAGCCTGCTTTTGATTCTGTATCTCCCTCTCTCCTTGCCTCTCCCAGCTCACACTCTGTCTGTCCCTTTCCCAAAAATAAATGAACATTAAAAAAACATTGAAAAAAAAACCTGTTAGATGCTGAGTGTTGAGACATAGATTATATCTGTTTTACACGTATTCCTCATTGAGGTAAAAGGCTTATATTTATCATATGTTGCTTTTCAAAGGTTGTTCTCTCAAGAATTTGATTCTCTTGGACACACAAAGAAGCCATGGGATGTCAGCACCTTTCGGTGCCCTGTTCCCTAACTAGGGTATGAAAAGGACAGTGTACTAAAAAGGGAAGATCTGGGTGAAGGTTTTGGCTGACTTTGTTCTAGCCTATTGTTAAGCAGCTAAATATATGTAGACTTACCGTAAGATGTCCAATGTCTTACTTGCTTTATATGCAAGATGAAAATAATAAAATCTGTACTTCCAAATGAGAAGAATGTTTTAAAACTTAAATGGCATCAGCTGGTGGCTTGAAAACATATTGAAAAAGTTCAAGTACAGTATGAAGGCCTGATTGTCGACATTAGTGTTATTTATAGAGTGCCCACCTCATGCAGAGCAGAGCCTTCGGAAAAGAAGTTTCAAAGAAACATGCCAGATACTATGACTAATATAAACAAGACTAATATAAACTAATATAAACAAATCCATAAGTAAAGGATTTGTCCGTGAGACTAGGAAGTTAGACAAAAGTGAAATAAACACATGGATTTTCTCATCATTTTTTCCTTGCAGTTGGCATTCACTGGTACGTCAACAGGTATTTGATCTTTATTCAAAGCATGTATATGTCTGATGCGGAAACCTACACACGTGCGTGCACACACACAGGCACGCGCGCACACACACACACAGACGGGCACGCGCACACACACACATATTGTATTTCTAGTAACTGCAGCAGTCTGATAACCCTAAACACAATCTAAACGGGCATCGTTGATTATAAAGAGAAATAGAGAGTTCTATAAAAGGCTGAGCTCCACCAGGGGGAATATATCACTACGAGAACTTACTAACACCTTCTGTTTCTGCTTTCTATTACTAAGTAATGAACCGCCCCAAAATTGAACAGCCTAAAACAATATACATTTTACTGCATGTGAATCTATGAATGAGGAACTACGGCAAAGTTCGGCAGAGGATGGCCCAATCCCGTGGCACATAGTTTCACTGGGGGCAAGCTCAGGCAAACTGGAAGACCTGAGATGGTCTCCTCTGCCGTCTGGGACCTGGTGCTGGCTGTTGGCTGAAGCTCTTTGGTCTCCTCCACACTGCTTCTCTCTCCATGTTGTTTCTCACCGGCCAGCGACTCTCATCATGTGGCCTTTTCTCCAACAGGAAACATACTTCTTTAGTTACACAACAGCTAGCTTCCAAAATGGAAGCTGCATGATCTCTTAACGCCCAGGCCCAGAACCAACAGCAGCAATTACCTTCCTCCTGACTTCTCGTCATGTGAGGAAAACGAACTCCTGAATGTGTCATTCTGGTGGGGTATTCTGTTCTGCAGCTGAATGACTCCTTTTGGTGACGACACTATTTTGCCATGCTGTTTGCTTTACTTGGGGGTTAACTCATTGCTAATAAGGAAATTCAACTAAACAGAGTATCTCTGGACAATTAAAATTCTTTCAGGTGAATTTGGTAAGAAGGGGATGCCCTGGGAGTTTCAAAAAGGATACTGCAGAGAGAAACGGTACAAGGATACAGAATTAAGTGGTAACAACAAGCATTAATATTCAAGAACAGCCCTCCAAAGAACCTTAAAGAAAGGGAAGGCAGTCAAAGTTAATGGATTATTTTCATAAACCTTTACTTCCATTAGCAGTTGTAGAGAATTAATCCGGCATCCGTACAATCCTAAAATTCTAATCACACAATCTTCCTCAAATGTCATAGCTGAGAATAGGAATAAAGCATAACTTCTTGCTTGAATACATGTCAGTTAATTCACATCTTAGTTGGGCTGCATGGAAGCTGATAGGTTGAGAGGTAGCAGATGTGTGTATTGAAAAATCAAAAGGCAGAAATCAGCCACTACTCAATGTAGCCTGACCTCCCTAGCCCTCCCCACAAGGCTTCTGAACTTTGACAGCAATGTTACTTCGTTATTAGAAAATGGATCCCAAAACATGAGAACTTAAGAGAAAAACAACACGACAACAACGGATCACATGAAAATGTTTGTCCACGGTTCTTCCTATGGCTTGCTGTGTCTGCAGTGGTCAGCTTAAGAGAAACCACAAAAGAAGACACAGTGGGGAAGGAGCCCAATGCCATTGAAAAGGACAGTCTAGGGAGGAGCTCTGTCCCTTTTTCTTTCTCCCTCCCTCCCTCTCTCCCCCTCACTTTGCAGAGGGCAGCTGCTTTTGGTGTTTGTCTTCAGGTAGGCATAAGGATGTTGTCCAAGGATGTGTCTCGTCTCATCTAGACTGGTCTGTGGATTTCCACTCATGACATCTTCTTTATTCTGGGCAGCGGAATATTCCGGCTTAATTCCACTATGATCTACTCTCAAGAGGACCTGGAAAACTGCAAAGATAAGACAGAAACCGCTGCTGTCAACACTGCTCAGGGAAAACCCACTTTCTGTTGACTGGTCACATTTTCCATTCACGACCACAGATGCGCGTACAAAGTTATTTTTCTTTTGCTTTCTGTATTGGCTTCTCCTCATCTTTGTGGCTGCTCCAATATTTTGGTGTCTATGGCTTGGAATGGAGCCCTCTTGCCTTTACCATTTCGTTGGGTGAATACTTTCAGGCCTATGGCTTTAAATATCTATCTCTATACTAATAACTTTCAAATTTGGATCTCCAAACCAGACATCCCTCCCAACTCCAGCATCCTACATCTAAGTGCCACTGGACATCTTCTTTCAAGTGTTGATAGGCAACTTCCATTTAACGTATTAAAAAAATCACTTAGTACACAATCTGTCCCCAGCCAAACACACGTACACACGCATGCACGCACACGTACACGCACGTATATGCACAATCACTCGTGTCTCTTCCACGCCATCCTGTATCTGTAAAGGCTCCCTCCCACCTTCATCCACTCAGTTGCTCAAGTATCTCGGAGTCCCTTCTTATTTTTCTCCTTAACTCACCCAAATTGATGCCATCGGTGTTCTAGGCAATTCGATCTCTAAAATACAACTGGAATCCATCTTCTTCTCCACACTTTTATTATTCACATCTTAGTCTAAGTCTCTAAACTATCATTTCCAATAAAGTATTCCATTAGCTTCCTAACTGTTTTTCCTGCTCCTCTTGCTGTCTGCAGTCCATTCCCCGTACAGGAGCCAAAGTGGTCTGTTTAAGAAGGTAAATCCGAGCATGCCATTCCTCTGCGTAAAATCATCCAATATCTTCTTGCCACACATAGAATAAAATCTTACTGCTTAAGCCCTGCATGATTTGGCCCGAACCATCACTCTCACTTCATCCAGCACCTCCCTCCCACCTGCTCATTATGCCTGTATCCTTCTTCCTGCACCTTGGATACCTCATGCTCCCGCCTTCGATCTTTTTCATCCGCCGTCCCCTTTGCCTGGAATATTTTCCCTCCAAATCCCTCTATGGGTGGATTCTTCTGTAATTTGGTTGTCATGTCATCAGATGACTCTTTTCCAACGACCTATCACCTCAGCCTCTTTTATTTTCTTCAGAGCACTCCTCACTGTCTGAGATTGGTTATGGAATATTTCTCCTGGTAGCACGTAAGCTTTTTTAGAATGGGGACCTTGCCTGCTTACTCTGTTGAATCTCCAACACCTAGAATATTGTCTGGTACAAACTGTTTCCTCAGTAAATATTTGTTTAGTATGAGCTCTTTAACTGGAACCACCTAGACATTTGATGTGTGTTTGTTAGATGAATGAATATGTAAGTGATGAAAGATATTTGCTAGTGCTGTTCTTGGAAATAATTCTCCTTGGTACCTCCCACTCCACTCCACTCTATTTGGATGAATCCATCTGACTTGTGTGTGTGTGTGTGTGTGTGTGTGTGTGTTGCCACTATATGTATTATGGTCTAGCCAGATTCTGAAGCAATAAATGGGTGTTTTCTTTTTCAATCAAATATTTGCTTGAACATATCTCACTGGACCTTGGTACTCTTAACTTATTGGAGAGTAGTATTATTGAAACATCAAATGTTCTTTCTACATTTTCTCCTAGGTCTAGGATTCCATGAGTCTCTCTTCCATATATACATGGAATATATAAAATATATATATATATGTATATATATATATATATATATTCTACATGTGTAGGAATTACCAGCAGTATCTGTGTAAACTCTCTTCCATATTCAGTGAACTCAAAGGCTAAAGGGGTATCTGACTTGATTCTCCTGCAAGATTTCTGTAGCCATGGAGGAACAGAATAGTTTTTGGGACCAAATTCTATGCCATTTCTCTTAAACTGTGCAAAAAGCTTTGCATACTTAATAGTATTGGCCTTTAAGCATTTTGTCATTGCAACAAGGAATTTAGTTTTATTTCTTTTTAAATTCTTGGCAATAAGCCATTGTGATTCCATTTTGTAAATATTCACATTTGGAAATTTGATACAAATTAAGTTTGAAGTAGTAAGATGCCTCAAGCCACATACCATGGTCGAATGCAGAGTTTGGTCTGATATTTTGCTTGTCTTCAAAGGATGATTTTTGAAACTGTAAGTTAATTGGTTTATCCTGCACAATGAAAAATGATAAACAAATATGTGCGAGATTAGAAAGTACCATAGAGTTCTTATTTGCTTCTATAATTGGTAATTTTAACTGATATATTTTATTTATTTAAAAATCAAGAATGTATAACTATTTAAAAGAATAGTAATGGGAAGAGCAAAAAGCTTCATCTATGTAGATGGTCACACATATATATGCACACACATTATTCACATGTATGTGCATGTGTGTGTATAGAATATTACTTAGAGTTATTTTATGGTGTTTTTTCCAATGCTGTGAGTCACTTGCCAGAAATCTTGAAGACTTTTTAATTGAGCATTTCTTTGGCTTTTTCAGGTAAGAGTAATGATACTAGAAATGAGTCCAAATTTTTATAATACTATATAGAAATGTTAGTTATTGAACATTTTGTGGGAGGGGTGTTGTGCTCTGCTCTGAAGTAGTATAAAATATTGGAGAGAAGTATAAATTGATATTAGAACCCATGATATCACAGGAAGCAGATAGAACAGGGCATCTAACTGTTCTGCGTTCTAAAACTGTCTATACTCCTAACTAACCATATGTGTTAATAGATAAGCTACAGTCTTCCTTAGAGAAGTTAATAGATAAGCTATAAGTCTTCCAACTTGTTCTTAAGGAAAATCTTCTGAAAGATATTAATGTGCGTTTCATTACAAAAATTTTCTATAACCAAAAAGTCAAGGAAATGTTTATAATTGTGTAGTCTTAGAAATTCACTAAAAATATTATCATATTAAAGGCAATGAGAAGTACCACAAGAACAACAAAGTTGATTTTTTAAAAACTTCTCATTTCTCAAGTATTTTTGCTCACAGACCTTTATTTTTAAATCATTTTATTTTTTTTTCTCAGAATATCTATCAAATCTTGTAAATGAATTGTTCTTCCATAACCCAGATTAGGTAGTGTCATCAGACGACAAGACCCTTGAGGGTTCTTTCACACCCTAAGATTCCATGGCTTTTTGTGTCAAAATTATAAAAATAATATCTCAGAATAAAACAAAAGACTGAACTTCCAGAATTTTTTTGTAAATCCTGCTTTTTTTTCTCATAATGTAATATAATCAGCCAACAAAATGTAGATCTTTCTCTCAACACTACCTCAACCAAAAGCTTAAAGACCTAGAAGTCACATTCAGTTAAGGTTTATTTTAAAATTCTGATTATATCAGAGCTGCCTGGATGGCTCAGTCGGTTGAGCATCTGACTCTTGATTCCAGCTCAGGTCATGATCCCGGGATTGTGGGATTGAGCCCTGCCTTGGGATCTGTGCTGAGCATACAGCCTGAGTAGGATCCTCTCTGTCTCTGTCTCTCTCTCCCTCTGCCCTTCTACCTGCTTATGTTCTCTCTCTCTTTAAAATAAAAATAAAAATAAAATTCTAATTATATCAAACACACAGAAAGATAGCAGTAAGTGACAAGTCTGAGAATATGTTACTATTTCTCCTGATTGTGTTGTATTATTAGTTCCCTTTGATAAGAAATGAGTGAACCATCTCTATGTTTCTGGTGGGAGGCCAGGCACTAGCAATGTGGATATGAGTAAGGTATGGTCCCTGCATCCTGTGACAAGTATTGTGATAGACAAATGTGTAGGATGTTATGAGGCCCCCAAACCCAATATGAGTTTACACAGTCTGGGAAGAGGAAATAGAAGGGAAATAGAATACTACAAGAAACAAAGTAAACTAAGGAAAAGCCCTAATATAGACACTGGAGAGAAGTTATTGGCACCAGAGCACCATGGGCCCAGAAGATATGGAACATGGCTGCTATGGAAAGAAAAGTCAGAAACACAAATCTCAGTAGTTAATGGATCCCATTTCAAGGAACTTTATCAGAGGATCCTACATTTTGAGAGACAAGGCGTCCTTGACGCTTACTAACCAGTCATTGTACAGATATTTACACTAAAGTCCAAAGTCGCAAACCTGATCTGTGGCAGAAACGAGACCCGAATCTAGGGCATCTGACTTTGAGCAAATCTTTTTCAAACACTGTGACATTATTTGGAGATTCTGTGGCTTTTACTTTTATTACTATTGTACCTGATTTGAGATAAGTAGACCATTGTTTGTGGCCATAAAATGGGTTTCAGCGGTGTTTACTTTAGCGGGATTCAAGTTATAACCTGTTCAACAGCAATGTAACAAATGTCTATATTAGAACAACAGAAGTTCCACTTGGATACAGAGACAATGGCAAGTAATTCCAGGCACAGGGGGAAGGAACAATTGACCTGGTCTCTGAGGATATATGAGGGTGGTTGGTGGAAAGGAAAGAAGATGTCCAAACTCATCCAATATTTCATTGTCAAGTGATCGGAACAATGTTGATGGCATGGCCAGCTGCAGGTGGCCTGTGGGGGTGGGGAAGCAACGATGCTGTGAGGGTGAGGAAGGAGAAGTGGACAGGAGAGATTCTCTGAAGAGAGAACCCATGTGCCCAATCACACAATGCATGAGGAATCAGGCAAAATGAATTTAAGGAGCACGGTGATGACGAGCAAAGGGCATTTAGCTGGTTATTGGGATGGAGGTAGGGAACAAACCTTAGACTTCATTATACATACAAACTGCTCTGAATAATCATAGAATTTTTTTCAAACATTTATGTATTTTCAAGAGACACAGAGCACGAGTGGGGGAGGGCAGAGAAAAAGGGAGACACAGAATCCAAAGAAGGCTCCAGGCTCTGAGGTGTCAGCACAGAGCCCGATGCAGGGCTCGAACTCACTGACTGCGAGATCATGACCTGAGCTGAAGTCAGACGCTCAACCACCTGAGCCACCCAAGTGCCCCCCCTACTTTAAAAAAAAAAACATTTTAAATAATCATAGAATTTTTTAAGTCTAGAAAGAATGTGGAGAGCTGATCAGATTTTGTTTTGTTTTGTTTTTGTTCTGCCTCTAAAAAAAATTCCCTTCAGTCTTTAACAAGGGATACATACAAGGTTTATGGTTTTGTCATGTTTTTTAATAACACCACCTGATAAAATATTTGTATATCTAATAATCATTTTGTTTGTAAATTGTTCCACGTACCTAATTCTGGACCCCCTTTTCTATTTGTTTCATTTCCTTTCATATAGATTGAAAATTGATCATCAGTAAGCCCCATTTCTCTCCCTAAAGGCAGCTGGGAGAGAACCCCTTTTAAACCTTTCCTTCTCAGATCTGAACTTTACGGTTCCATGAAGTTTTCCTTGTGGAAATTATATACCAGCTTCAGTATTATTTTGATGGTCCAGCTTTAATTTCTCCCCATTCTATTCTAACTGAAGAGGCAAATAACCAGATATAGTTCTCTTGCTGAAAAAAAAAAAAAAAAAGACCGTTCAAATAACGAACGTGTGGTTTGTATTTCCTATCAGTTCCAACCTTATTTATGTAAACAGAAAGAATCCTTTTGAACTTCTTAAAAGAGTACTATACATTTATCTTAGGTCAGTTTGATAGTCAATATATAAAACCTCCCATTAATCCCCTTCCCCCCCCCCCCAATTAAATAAAAATGCTTCTTTCTTCCTTTGCCAGACACAGGCAAATGCTTTGGAGAACATATAAATAACTTCTTGAAATACATTTTCAAACTCCTCCCCCAGCACTGTTATTTTTTTTCACTTTAAAGACTAACTCCAGCTCTGCAATTTCTTGGGACAAAGAAACACATTTCCCAGGTAGAACAGAAATGATAAATGGAGAAGTTTCCCGCAGCTTACAAAGCCTGCTACTTAATATTATTTTTCTGAATCTACTGTAAAGAAGTTGATCTATTGATAATTTTAACAGGTGTCTGAGAAAATAAAAACAGTGTATCAAATTCCTGTCACCGGCAATATTCTTCTCTTTGGGATCTCTCATCATGGAGACATTACAGATATTTGCAAAGGGAAATGAGAAGGTGTAAGTTACTTTATTTATAGGCAATTCAAATTCTCCCTGCAAAGAATTTATAGCAGCACATAAAAAAGCTAAAATATCGGCATTCTCACTTCCAATCCTGCACTTCCTTTCAAGTCACTGTCCCTAAAATCCTCATGTCCTCCCCAAACTCCTCCAAATGCTTCTTTCAATCCTTCCAATATATTTTTGTAAGCCCAGCTCTTTTCTGTCTGCATAAAAGAAAGGAGACTGCACTTGTTTCCTGAACTCTCAGTGATTTGCACTTTGACCTTGTTAAGTGTCCAAATATTTAGCTTTCGAAAAATATGAACAACGTCACTCCTTATCTGCTGATTCTGTTCTGCTAAAAAGGTACCATGTGATATGCCTATAAACTGTTGCTTATTTCTAAACCAGGAGCAAAATCAGTCATACATGCTGTTGTAAAATGATGGGGCAGAAAGACAGTTAATTGACTTGTGATGATTTGAGGGACCTAGGCTCAACTGATTTACTAGTCACGGAGTTGATGAACTTTATCGCATTATTGGTGTCATGTAGTAGAGAGACCTTTTCGTCTGGGCTGTTAATTTGATGTGTTTATAGTGGTTTTTACTGACATGTGTCCAAGGGCCAGATTCGGCAGAATCGCCTAAGCTTTTTCAAATGGCAGATTCCTGGGTTCACCTGCTTCCGATGGCGTCAGGGTTTCCCAGGGACCTTGGGATTTGCATTTTAAATAGGCAGTTTTGGTTGTTCTTCTCACATTTAAACGCTTGAGAGTCGTTGGTTTATAACAAGATGTGTGTTCTAACCCAAATCTCCTTGTTGAACTTGGCAGTCTGTTTACAGAACCAGCTATTAGTTCTTCCCTTTGAACGTTCTAGTATTTCATATTCGTTGCATGAGCTACCCAAAAAACCCGTGTCTTCTTTTCCTTGCCTTGACAACCAAGAGCCGGGAGGCACCTGAGACTCTGCCCACTCCCTTACTGTCCATACCCATTCATCAATAAGTGTTTCTATGTCCAGCTGAAGATTCTTATGTGTATCACCTCTTCTCCGTCCTCACCTTCTCTTAGCGTGCCAAGTTGCAGAGACTTTTTGTATGTAAAACGATACGACCAACTAGAGTGTATCACATCCCTTTTTGAGCCCCCAAGGGTCACTATAAGGGGGAACAGTGGAAGCAGTCTGCCATATGCGCAGGCAAGAAGGCTTTCATTTTGTGCTCTGCTTTGTAGAAAATTAAAAAACAGTGATAAAACTCTTGGCCTGCTTTAATTATCACGATTGAACAGGGTTAGTAATAAAATACTCTTCATCACTGAATTTGCCCCAACAATCTTAGCACACTGTTGGCCCACCTATACTTTGTATATATTTTTATTTTCTTCATGCATGCCATCTTGTGCTATAATTGTCTGTGTACACATTTTTCCCTTTCCCTAAACTCTGGGCTTTTTTGTATTTTCTATCTCCCAGCAACTAACAAAACACTCTCCATGTATTATAGATGCTTAATAAATGCAAATCTTGCATACTGGAATAAATGGATTATTACTACATTACATACAAGGCCTGGATCAAACTGGAAGACTAGGTATGCATATCTGCATACTGATTCCCACAGAAATCTCTGTAAATTGTTATGCAATAGTAAGCGACTATGGGCAAGAAGATGTCATTAGTGGATTAGGTAATTTAAAGAATAATCGAATGAAGTCAAACTGGTGTGACTAGTTGAATAAGCCACACCCCTAACGCTGACTGGAGAATACATCAAATACATTGATAACATAGAAACACGCAGCCCCCTCTCAGTGGGTAACCATGGAATAGCAGATGCAAAATGAGCAAACACACACACACACACACACACACACACACTACTAATATTTAAGGAAAATGAACACTGTTTTATAGAAGCACCAAACAATAGAAGTGTTAATGATCATTACAGTGAAGATAGTATAGAAAATGTAAAATAAATATAGTTAATATACTCAGGTGAAGAAGAAAGGATATTTCATTCTGTAAGAAAGAACAGTTTTTCCTATTAAAAAGAGTCAATTAAAATCTCAACAGCATCATCATGGGTATAAAGAAAAACTCAGATGATGCATTCAGTAGTAGAACGGACACAGCAGAAGAATGAATTGTTGAAGAGAAATGTTGAGCCAGAGAGTTATCTCGGCATTTAGCATTAAATGTTGAAAGAAAACTTTGAAAAGTGGCTGAAAAGCAGATAAAATCGATCTAGAATTTAGAATATGTTTTTTAACAAGAGAGCACAATAAAATCTATCCACATGGAAATTAAAAACCAGTCTTCTAACTAACTACTAGGTCAGAAATGATACTACATAATAATGTATTGTGGCCAAAGTGTTATTCAAGGAAATTCTCTTATTGGAAATCATGAAATTATTATGTTAGAAAATGAGAAATGTTGGAGAAAATATTTAATCATTCAACTCAAGAAATTAGGGGGAAATAAATCTAAAGCACTAGAAAACAATTGGTAAATTAAAAAAGAAATTAGTGAAATTTAACCTAATTGATAAACATTTAACATTTAAGAACTGAATGCTATCTTAAAAGATGAATAAAGTATAGGAAACATTAACAAGTATGGTAAAAAAAAAAAAACACCAGGAGATACAAAAACAGTATTGAGAAACAAAAAAAAAGCACAATTATACCTATGAAAGATATAAAATTTGAAAGAAAATATTCCATATGCTTTTGAATATAAACTTATGAAAAATTGGATCAAATGGATAAAGTATTAGGAAATTATTAAATAACAAAATTAGTTTCAACACTAAGTAGAACCCCTGTATGCCTACATAGAACAATTATAGCATAAACTGAAAATGTGGAAATGATTTCTAAAGAGACACCAGGCTCAGATGATTTTACTAAAAAGCCTTCTACATTTTTAAGAAATAGATCATTTTCATATTAATAAATTTTTCTGGAGCAGAGAAAGCATGGAACCTTTCCTAAATCCTTCTGCCATTTGGCATAATCCCAATACACAAAATGTGGCAGCATTTTACATGTAACTTAATCATAGGCCAACCTTACTTAAAAATTGAAGTAAACATCCTGAATATAATATGAATAAGTTGAAATCAACAATGTGTTAATTGAATGATACCTTCCTATGCCAGGAATGCAAAGATGCTTCCACAGCATAAAAATCATAACATAAAAATTGGTTACTGTATTAACAAATCAAATTAGAAAAAAAAATTATGTGACTGCTTCCACTGATGAAAAAGCATCTGATGAATTTCAATTCCCAATCTTCACATTGAAAATATATATATATTTATTTATTTTTGAGAGAGAGAGAGAGAGAGAGAGAGCAAGTGGGAGAGAGGCAGAGTGAGAGGGAGACAGAGGATCCGAAGCAGGCTCTGTGCTGACAGCAGAGAACGGGATGCGGGGCTGGAACTCACAAACCCTGAGATCAGGACCTTAGCCGAAGTCAGACACTTAACCCACTGAGCCACACAGGTGCCCCACCACCCCCGCTCGTCTTCACTTTTTAATTGAAATTTGAAAATTTAACATTAATCCAGAGTAGAACCCACAAGTGTGCATGGCATTTACCTGTCATGTATCTCTTTAATCCTCTCTAGCCTTAGATGATATTTCTAACTCCATCTTTCCCTCCATATTTACTGACAATATTGTTTTCTATTTTATTTACTTATTTATGCATTTTGATATGTTATGTTTATCATTCAATAAGAAATATTTCTTAATTTTAAAAATTCCTTTAACGTGATTTTAACTACCACGTATTAGAGTCTTTCTAGGTAACTCATACTTTTTTAAAAATTCTTTTGATTCTAAATTAATTCTGTTATTGTCCAGTAATCTACTTTGTCAGGCTTTAATATTGGGGAATTTACAGAATTTTGTTTATGGTCAAGCATATGCTTCATTTGTACTTGAAAAGAATGAATATTCTTCAGTTCCTAGGAGTCTTTTTTCAGAAATCAGTCAAGGTGGCTGACAGTTTTGGTCAAATTTTTCATGTATTTTCTGGTTATTTCATCTCATTTTGTCAGTACTGAGAGGAGTTGCTAACATCTCCAACTGTCATTGTGAGTTTTCTATTTTCCTCTTTAATTTGTCAATTTTTGCTTAATATATTATGAAGTTCTGTTATTAAACACATATGGAGTTATTATTTTAACTCACAAATTGATTCTTTTATTGTAATAACATATCCCTCTGTATCTTTGGTTTACTATTTGTCTTGAAGTCTTCTGTACCTTTTTCATTAAAATTTTTTCAGTGTTTATTTTTGAGAGAGGGAGGGAGGGAGGGAGGGAGACACAACGTGAGTGGAGGTGAGTGGAGGACAGGCAGGGAGAGAGGGAGGCAGAGAATCTGAAGCAGGCTCCAGGCTTCAAGCTGTCAGCACAGAGCCCGATGAGAGGCTCGAACTTGGAAACAGCAAGATCATGACCTAAGCTGAAGTCAGATGCTTAACCGACTGAGCCACCTGAAGTCTTCTGTATCTGATATTAAGACTGCCACTCCAGCCTAATTAAGCTTACTCTTGGCAGGGTGTATTTCTTCCATCCATTTATTTTCCATTTATTTTCTGTTTTCATATACATAGGGTGTCTCTCATAGGTAGTATATATGTGGATCATATTTGTTTTATCTATTCTGACAAACCTTGTTTTTTAATTTGAATGTGTAGACAATGTATATTCAATACAATTATTGACATGGGTGGATACTGATGTATCATTTTGCTATTTGTTTCCTATTGGCTCCACTTGCTTTTTGATTTTTTTTTTTCATTTTGCCTTCTGCTCTCAGTGCTTTCTAGGAATTGCGCATTCTTAATTTATCAAAATTTATTTCAAGTTAATGTTGCACCTTTTCATTTAAAATATAAGAAAATTGGGGCTGCTGGCTAAGTGATTTGAGTGTCTGACTCTTGATTTTGGCTCAGGTCATGATCCCAGGGTTGTGGGATCAAGTCCTGACTTGAACTCTGTGCTGAGCTTGGAGCCTACTTAAGATTCTCTCTCTTTCCCTCGCCCCTTCTTCCCCACTCACACTGTCTCTCTCTAAAATTAAAAACTAAAGTAAAATAAAATAGAATAGAGAAGATTATAGTTGCCCCAGCAGGAGGGGCCATGCTTTAAAAAATAAATAAGTAAAATAAAAATAAAATAAAATATAAGAAACTTATATTTTATAGTGTAGTCCCATGTCACTTTTCTTTCCTCTTGCTATTGCCATCATATGTTGTTTAAAATATTAATAGAATGAAAAAAATACAGCCTTTATGTCTATCTATGTGTTTCTTCCTGTAGACCCTTGTTTCTATCTGGCATTATTTTTCTTTAACTTCCTATGGTGTTTTGTTTTGTTTTTAAGTTTTTTAATTTATTTTTTAAAGAGAGAGAGAGAGGGGGAGAGAGAGAATGAGCACAAGTGGTGGAGGGGCAGAGAGAGAGAGAGAAGGAGATAGAGAATCCAAAGCAGGCTCCGGACTGAGCTGTCAGCACAGAGCCTGACTCGGGGCTCAAACCCATGAACCATGAGCTCATGAGCTGAGCTGAAGTTGGACACCTAATCAAAATTTAGGAAGAAGAGATTTGCTGCGTATAACACCCTTCTGTCCTGGAAACACCCCTGACTTCCTCTGACCAAATTTTCCTTTACTTTCTCAGAGGCCTTCTTTCAACAACGGATACTTTGTTTGTTAATCCAAACTGATGTTGTTCTTTCCCAGATGAGGGTCTGTTCTGTGAGCATCCCCTTTGTCAAGTGGTACTCCTTAGGACATACTCCAAGGTGACCATGGCAGCTGTTTTCACTGAGGGGAAAAAATAAGATATATGATGGGGCACCTGAGTTCCATAGCATAAACGCCTTCTTTTTCAGGTTTAAATGTCTCCTTTCAGATCATTTTGAGAGAGTATGGGGATATAAAGGAGGGAGGAAGACTCTTGCATATCTGGAGTGAAAGTGAATACCATGGAAGAAAAAAAAAAAGTCTCAGGAAGAAGTTCTCCTTTCTCACTTAATACATTTGTTTTAAATACTCATTTTAGATACCAATACGTGGAATGTCAGGTGCAAAGCAGGTTTCTTATAATGTGGTGATATTCCATTTTAATAGGAAAAATCTCACTTGAGTACTCTGAAGTTTGTTTTGTTTCACCTGGCCGAATTTCAGAGTCTCTCCCCTTCCCCTTTTTCATACCCAACCGAACTGGGAAGAGCTATTGATTGCAAAGTGGAAAATGATTCTGATTAACTTTGCAGTGCTGCGGCTGAAGCTTGTTTAAGCAACATTTAACCTTAGGAACCCATAGTTTCAGTCTCTGTCTGCACCAACCAATTTTCATTTTGCCTCTGGCTAGTCAATAATCTTTCTAATTTCTTTAACTTGCTCTTCTAAGCTTGTGATATATTTAGTTGCTGTCCCTGACAAGCACAGTCTAAATCATGACACAAGTAAGCAAAGTGACTTAGATGGTGGCTTGTTGGCTTTGACACAACAGACAGAAGAGCTGGTCCAACTTTTGCTTCTTAGCACAAAGGGGTGACCAAAATTTTCATATGCCTTTCAGCTAGTTTCATCTGATGAGTCTTGGCATTTTGCTTTTCCCAGGTTAATCAGCAAATGACTCAAGAATAAAATGAGTTCTAAGTGTTAGGTTTAATTCTCTGCACCTAGCTTCTCTCCTGGATTTAGTTCCCTCCATATCTGGCTACCTTAGCAGACATAAACTTCAAGTTTTGTCTTCATTGAGCTAATGAGATTGCCTGAAAATACTCCCCATGTCTTATCAACCACCCCTTGCTTTCCTATCCAGCCTGTCTCCTCAGGCTAGGGCTCTACAAATGTCCTAGGAAACATCATAAGGCAGGAAGTTGAGTTAGCCTCAATTATTTTTTTCTTCTCTTACAACCTGGGCCCATCAATTTTTTTTTCTGTCACAATAACTCTTTGATGCCTACAAATAGATGTTTTGTATTTTATGGGACTTTCAAACATTTTTTTTTTTCTCCAGGAACACTGGTACACCATAAGCTACAGCATCAGAAAACAGGAATTTTCTTGTCAACCTTTTAACATATGATTTATTATCCAAGATTGTTTAATAATATTTATTTCCATTTTGGTATTTTAGATGTGAATGTTTTTAATTTTATCCACTTAGATTGTCTGAAAAAGGAAACCAGAATTCTAGAATTTGTTTTTAAAAATGTTTTAATGTTTATTTATTTTTCAGAGTGCGAGTGGAGGAGGGGCAGAGACAGAATGAGACACAGAGTCTGAGGCAGGCTCCAGGCTCTGAGCTGTCAGCACAGAGCCCGATGTGGGGCTCAAACTCACAAACCATGAGAACATGACCTGAGCTGAAGTTGGACGTGTAACTGACGGAACCACCTAGGCATCCTTAGAATTTGGGGGTGTTTTGGATGAAACTTTGCGTCTTTGATTTCAGACCAAAGGGGGGTAATTTGAAATTAAAAAAACAAATTATGTTCATTCATTGTGTTGTTTGTGTGTGTGTGTATGTGTCCCATTGTTTATAAATATGATGAGTGCGTATGTATGCATACATATATAAAGTTGAGATCAATTCAGAATTGAGTTTTTTTCAAGTAAACATTGGAGCAGCTACTATTCTCTAAACAAAAGAAATAATACGCTTGATTTTAATTTTTCATTTATTTTCATATAATTTTATGCCTTTTTAATGTTTGCTTATTCTGTCATTAAATTCTCACTTTTTACAGGTTAACAGTATATTCTCTGTAGTACATACATTTTATAACTTTTCCGTAGCTACTGATTAACATTCATAATACTTATAATTAGGAAGGTGTTAAGAGGCTTCTTCAATAAGAAAGAGACCAAATTGAAAAATGCATGGGAATAAGAAGGGAGATACTGACAATTGGGTGAAATGAGTCACTTATCAAGGAGAGCAAAACTGTTTTTTCAAAATATGAAATGATCATAAAAGACCATAGGTCTGGAAGGTATGAAATTAATATTGGTAAAGAAATTCTGTGTTCTCTAAATTTTAAAATGTCTGAGAAAACCCGTATTGTTGATAAAAGCACTGTAAAGGTCATTTTGTTTGGGTTAATTGGTTTCTTAGCTACTGACATGATAATTTAAAAGGATTCTAAAAGTCATACAGAGTATGTAGTCTAGAAGAAAGTAACTTATTTTTTTTTAAGTTGTTTTTATTTTGAGAGAGAGAGAATCCCATGCAGACTCCAGACTCTGCGTGGAACCCAAGGTGGGGCTTGATTCCATGACACTGGGATCACAATCTGAGCTGGAATCAAGAATCAGATGCTCAACTGACTGAACTACCCAGGTGCCCTGAAAGTAACTTATTTTAAAAAGAATAGTCTTTGTGTAATAGTTTTCAGTGCACTGAAAGTCTAAGTCTTTCCTTTGATATACTTAAACATAATAAGCAAAACCGTTTTAAAACTTGTGTGTGATATCTCAGTTTGATTAGCATCCCTTATAGGTCTATAGGTCTGTTTCTATATTTTCTCTGTTTCTCTCAGTTTTCAATCCCACTGTCTTAGCTTCTCATATATTGTTAGTTTTGATTGAGTGCTAGACATTGTATATAACAAATTAAAGTGATAAATTGAGGAAGATAAATTATCTTCCTCAATGAGAATTACATTTGTTTCTAGGAGTACTGGCCATCCCAGGTCACATTCATCCAATCAAGAATTGAGATAATCCCCAAACAGGTTTAGATCTTGCCAAGATCGATTTATTTCTGGTTTACCCTTGCCTGTAGGGAGTCTGTGGCCTTCGGACTCCTAATTGAAAGCTGGGAAGGTTTTCCATGGACTTATTTCCCCCATTGCTGAGCCCCCCAGTTTTTTTTTTTTTCAACGTTTTTTATTTATTTTTGGGACAGAGAGAGACAGAGCATGAACTGGGGAGGGGCAGAGAGAGAGGGAGACACAGAATCGGAAACAGGCTCCAGGCTCCGAGCCATCTGCCCAGAGTCCAACGCGGGGCTCGAACTCACGGACCGCGAGATCGTGACCTGGCTGAAGTCGGACGCTTAACCAACTGCACCACCCAGGCGCCCCTGAGCCCCCCAGTTTTAATTTGTATCTCCATATACTTGTGAGAGTTTGGTCACCCCACTCAAAAACTTAGCTTTTTAGTCAGCTTTTCTGAAATTGGAAGATACTCTTAAAAGAAAAGCAATCTCAATGCTGATTTCAACTTTCAAGACTTTTTTCTTTTCTTGGATCTTGACACCATAATTTTTCAATGAGATATTAATTCCTCATTGCATCCAAATATTTAAAAAAATATTTTGTCCGGATTTTCAAGTTGTTCTCAATGGGTGATTTGCTATGAAATACCTAGGGTATCATTACTGCATTAGAACACCCTAAGAATAGTTTAAATATGAATAAAAGTTATTTTTTCCTGCCAACTCAAAATGTGGAACTAGATTTAACCCAACCATTCACTGAAGAGCACTATTTGTATTGTGTTCTATTCATGTTATTACATCAGATTTTAAAAATTAGTTGTAATATATGTTTAACCTAATATGTTAAATAATACAGAAATATATTAATAAAAAGTTAATAATTTCTGTCCTTCTCACTTCCTCATGTCCTTGATCAATCTCTGTCCCTTGAAATAGCCAATGCTCAGCATGTATATATCTACACTTATCTTTATATATAGAGAATAACACACACACACTTGTTAAAAAATAAAAGATTGTAACATACCCATTGTGCTAATTTATTTTAATAAATTTCTGTATAAATTTTCCAACAGACATTTAAAAATTATGTTCAGAACTTGGGGTGCCTGGGTGGCTTACTCAGTTTGGCGTTTGACTTCGGCTCAGGTCATGATCTCATTGTTCATGAGTTCAAGCCCCACGTCAGGCTCTGTGCTGACAGCTCAGAGCCTGGAGCCTGCTTTGGATTCTGTCTCCCTCTCTCTCTGCCCCATGCCCTCTCACACTCTGTCTCTCTCTCTCTCTCTCTGTCTCAAAAATAAATAAATATTTTAAAAAATTTTTAACTTACGTACAGAACTTTATTAATTTTTGCTAGACATGATAATTATGCAAAATAAGCAAAATTTGGGATTTTAGTTTTGGGCAGCAAGATGTGTTTTAGTCCTCATGTGTCTTTCATTATCTTCTTTCATTAGTTTCAGAGGAGCAAAGTCCTTATAAGACTCTGACTTGAGTGACTTCTAAGTTCTCTGAGTATCCCATTCCAAAAATCGAAACTTTTGTGAATTAATAGCATGCAGTGCTTTATTTTTTTAAATTTTTAATATTTGTATTTATTTCTGAAAGAGAGAGACAGATAGAGCATGAGTGGGGGAGGGGCAGCGGGAGAGGGACACACAGAGTCTGAAGCAGGCTCCAGGCTCTGAGCTGTCAGCACAGAGCCCAACACAGGGCTTGAACTCATGAACCATGAGATCATGACCTGAGCCAAAGTCGGATACTTAACCAACTAAGCCACCCAGCTGCCCTGTATACAGTACTCTTTAAGGGCTGCAGTGCCTTAGGCAAAACATGTTTCCAAGCTTGGGGGTTTTATGGACTGTAGAAGAAACTTTACACACAGACACATTCAATACATATATGCATTAAATATATAAAGTACGTTATATAATATAAATTTGTAATTAATTTGAATTCTACAGCATCTTTCTTATATACATATATACTCACACAAACGCAGAGTATATGAAAACAAATATTATATACATATGAGATTTGATACCCAAACTCTGTTTTTTGACTGAGCTCTTGACTGTCCCCTCAATTCACTGTACTTCAATTTCTTCAATTTCATTGCATTGATGTTTTCTTTTGGTCTTTCAATTTTCTGAGAATTCTGTATTTTGTTACCTGTTTTGTTCATACTTTGGCTCACAATTCTACTCTACAGTGTGTTGGAACAAGGCTGGGTAAAGCTGTACTTTCCCAATCAATTTCCATTATTTTTCTTTAACTCGAAAAGTCACTTGAGTCTCATGATTTGTCTTAGCATTGCAAGAGTTATTTGAATTTCTATCAATTTTAGGCTGATAGCTTAATAGGATGCATGATTATCCTGTAGAAGGTCTCTTATTAGAAATAATTATCCTAACTATTTGACCAGTTAAATAGAAATTTCATTTAAAGTGTGTAATCGTGCAATATGATTCATACATTAACATATATGTATATATACACACATATTTTATACAATGTACACACATATCTTACACATCTTACTTTACTGTGAAATATATATATATATATATATATATATATATATATATATATATGTAGAGTTTTGGCCAATCAATCAATACACTTGAATTCTTATTTGGCATTAATCAAACTTCTTTTATTACAGTAATTGGAATTTGGCATCATCAGTTAAGATATTCTATTGAGTAAATATTCCAATAAATTATTACATACATTTTTCACATGTGGCTTATGTAAAGACTAATGAGAATTTAAAGATACTTGCAGCGCAATTTAAAAGGGGAAAGCTTACAATTTTTTCATCACACTTAATGCGATAGCATTTTTGTTTTAGTAACTCATTTTTACTCAGTTTTTAGGAAGAATGCAACTTAGTTTTCAGAGAAATTAGAATTCTTCTTTTAATGTCGTCATATTTCATTTTTTTTTTTTTAAAACTTGATTAAATAGTTTTGGGAATAAACAGAACTGTTCCTTATTAAGCATACAGATCAACAAGTGACAGCGGACGTGGGTAAATGTACTAAAAGAAGCTTGTGGCCACCAGCACTGATCGCATCATGGACCGCTGTCCACGTGTGCTATCCAAGGAGTGCAGTCTCATTGTAGATGAATGGAGGGTCAGTTAAAAGGAGTTTCGTTTTGCTGTAGTAAATACCTTTTTCCATCCATTAAATCTCCAAAATAGGACTGGGGGAGATAACTGGTATTAGAAAAATGCCTTCTCCTACTGACCCTATGCTATGGAATGCTATTTTAATCAAGGACGGCTACAAAATAGTTTCCAGATTTTACCTAAATAATTTTTGTAAGTCGTTTCATTTAGTTTACTTCTCTAGAAATTGCTGAAATTGTTGGTGCTATTCCTGGAAATTGCTATGCCGTTTACATTTTGTTTCAAAACTGTGCCTGCATTGCAGGCAATTCTCTGGCTACCCAAGAAATGTAATATTTTATTGTATGATTATACTGTACTAAAATATTATAGTATGCTAAAATACTATAGTATATTATTTTTCTCATTAGAAATTTTATAATTCAGAGTGGTCTGTAAAAAAAAAATGATCTTTTTGACTAAATTGGCCAGTTAAATTTAGCAATAAATTTATAGTTGTCCTCCCCCCCCCAACCTCTTGTCTGGTAATTGAAAATTTTAAGTCAACTCGTTGTTGTGGCCTCACCTACACACCACCTAAACAGGTTTATTTTATAGTCTGCATGGTGTCTGACTCACCTACTACTCATTTGCAAATTCTCACACTAAATACTTAAAGTGTGTTTTGATAAATATATCTTATCAACCCATAAATCTCCTACATGATTGTAATAAGGGCTACAGTCCCTTAAAACCATTGTCACATAATCATGAACTTCACTACTGTCACCCACTCCATTTCATGTCTGCAGGCAAAAATGTGAATACATTAAAATACAATTCCCCAAACTGTCCCTTGCTTCTTTGGGTTCCAGAGTGGGGTGTGATTGAAATAAGCCCTGGGTGATCTGTCGTTAACACCCTTTTAAGAAAGCCTCGAAAATCATAGTGACTTAAAAAATGGAACTTGTGAATTTGTTTTAAAGTTCACATGAATTTGAAACTAGACGTTGAACTTGAAGGTCGCATGAAGCATAAGAATTAGAAACCCTGGGGTCTCTTAGCATGTTAGTTATTCTAGTTCTGTCAGTTAACTTCTATGTACATTAGTAAAATCTTAAAATTCAAGACTTGATGGGTGAACATTTTGTGGCTTTTCATCTCTGATATGTGACTTTTTCTTTTTTGATTTTAAATACCGATTTTATTATTGATCGAGGGTTGGAGAGAACATGTTCATTGAACAGACTTCTTTACTCTTACAGAGTAAGTGTAGTCCTGGTGGGCACCCCCTTTCAGTACTACGCGTTCTCTTGAGCATCCACCTCGCTTGGCATCTGCTAGGGAACATCTGTGCCCCACTGATTTATTTCAGTTTTTAATCCCTCCTACCATGCCTCTTGTTGAGTCAGGAGGCAATATGGATATCAGACATCATTCAGAGGACCAAAGGTGTTGTTAGTGGGTCAGTTCAGAGTCCTTCACTCCATTACTGCTTAATGTGACTTTCCCCCCAGGAGGCTCTTAAGTTTGCTGCTATAAATAGATTTTTATGGTACCCCATTTCGTTCCTCTATTCCATAAACTGAGGTTTTTGGTTTTGTTTCATTTTATGTATGTCTATATGTATTTTTCCAACTTTGTTGAAATCTAATTGATATGTGACATTACGTAAATTGGGTGGGTGCCGGGGACTAGGAGGTGGGGGAAATGGGGAGATGTCAGTCAAATGGTACAAATGTCCAGTTATACCATGAATAAGTTCTAGGGATTGAATGTATAGAATGGTTACTATAGTTAACAAGACTGTAATATACATTTGAAAGTTTCTAAGACAGTACCTTAAATGTTCCCACCACACACAAAAGCAGTGGTAATTTTGTGAGGTGATAGATGTATTAACTAACCTTTTTTATTTACATTTTTTTGTTATTTCTGTTTCAATTCTTTGTTCCATTCTCATTTGGCACCAGTGTTTTATTCTCAAGAAATAACGTTGGCTTTCCTGCAAAGAGATTTTAGTTGTACAAGTGTCTCTAGCTCACCAGACGTATCCTTGTGTATCTGAACCTAGCAGTGAACTGAGCTTGGATTCTTTCATGGAAAGCTCCTCAGCCTCTACTCCAATGTGCTTATTTATGGGAGGCGTGGCCAGCTGTTTTCTAGACACAGCAAACTATATGCAAATACTACTAAGACTCAAATCTGGACACTTCCCCGCTTTGCCACACTTACCATAGGCGTACAGGTTATGCATTATAACCTGGTTTCTACAGTCGAGAGCTTTGGCTGTAAAGAGTTTAAGGAACTTGTTTAGGGCCTCTTACATCCAGTGAGCAACACTGAAGATTCTGAAGCCAGGCTTTTATCAACTACTTTTAAAACTGGGATATGACATACAAATCGTAGCACTGCCTAGGGAAAATTGTCTTAGAAGAAGTTCCACTCAACTATTTATTAATTCATACCTCTATGCATTTATTCAACCATTTCTTATTATACACCTGTACTGTATTTAAAGTGTCTAGCATTCTTACTATTGTCTTTATTACTTATAGTAATTCAGGAAATATATTAATGAAATAATTAGACCGTTTCCCATTAGTTCAGTGTCTAGGCTGCTTCTCTGAACATCTCTTCTGAGAGAACCAAGGTTTGCGGGTACATTGAATTGTCTATTAGAAATGAAGGTTTGGGGCACCTGGGTGACTCAGTTGGTTAAGCACCAACTCTTGATTTTGGCCTCAGGTGATCTTACAGTTCATGAGTTTGAACCCTACATTGGGTTCTGAGCTGACATCACAGAGCCTGCTTGGGATTCTCTCCCTCTCTCTGCCCTCCCCTGCTCACTCTCATGCTCCCACTCATTCTCTCTCTCAAAAATAAATAAATAAATAAACTTTAAACAGGAAAGAAACAAATGTTCACCTTATACCTGGCTCAAGTCAGAATTTCAAAGTGGGACCCAATACTTCTAGAAATCTATTTACACAGCATAAAATGGGTACTTGTATTCCACTTCCAAGTGAAACTATTTCTTTCTTTCTTATATTGTAAATAACATATTGTGAGCTAAGGATGCTTAACAAATGCTAAATAATGTAATATATAAAAAAGAAAACTGACTGGGAAGCCCAATTTCCTGGGTCTTATAACAATTTAAAAAGAAAATTTTATCATTGGTGTAATGGTTTTTCTTTCCTTTTGCCTGCCTACCTTCCTTCCTTTTTCTTTCTTTCTTTCTTTCTTTCTTTCTTTCTTTCTTTCTTTCTTTCTTTCTTTCTTTCTCCTTTCTCCTTTCTTGAACAAGAAAACCAAGATTGACAGTGAGAATTACCATATGCAGTGTTTGTTGTTGTTAAATTTCAAGCTTATAACTAAATAAAAGATGGCATTATTTTGCATCAAATGCGTCCCCAAACAAATCTAGGATTTTCCACTGAGCTTTGTTCTCAGGAAACCATCACCATATCTCATTGTAGAAATATTTCCATGTGTAATTAATTTAAATAACATAAAAGAAACAGAGTTCAACGATGAAAAAAAAAAGCCTTCTACCCAAACATACTTGACCACAAACCAAAGGCATATTTTGGGTTTGGTCTTGTTTTGATGATCACAGGATTTATCTTTATTTGCATTTTACTTGGGCTATTTTCAATGCCTGGGGAGACATGATGTACATTGTAAAATAATGCAATAAAATAATTGGACATATTTCCCTTGTCTCTGGGCATATTTATGCTTGTATACACAGTCACATTGAAAGGCTGGGAATGCGGCAATCTCAGCTGTAAATTGTTATGCTAACAGTGCCGGCTCAGCTCCGCTGCTCTCATGCTGAGAAGCAGACGGGAGAAGCAGACTGGGTGTTCCAAGGGGATGGATTGCCCCAGAGTCAACTGAGAAGTCAGTGCAGCTCATAAAGGCAAGCTCTGTTGAGCTTAAAAGAAAAAGGTCTATCAAACAAAACAAACCAACATCTAATCCTTTGCCAAGTAGAAGTTTTATAGAAAGCACAAAATTAGTGACAGACTGAGGGACCTTCTTCTGGTCTAGAATCAAGGAACAAACACAGCCGCCATCATTCTACTGGTTCTCATTTAAACGAACCTGGTTGCTTACATTTGTTCTGACCTCTGATGTGAGAAGAGTGATTTAAAAACTGGCGATTTCAACTCCAGACACTTGGGTAAGTGAAATGAAATAGCTTTGGAATCAGAATGTTAGTCAGAAGCAAGTTTGATATGATTTTAGAGTCAGAGTTTGGAATTCAGGACCTCAAATCAGAGCAGATGATTTTGCAGATAGCATTGTACTTGAAATTGTGCATCAGAACCTGAAGCAGGGCCTTATCCATTTTTAGGAGGATCCAGGAGACTCCCAACTTCCTAAGTTCTTTGTACAAATTATGAATCAACCCTGAAATCAAGCAGTGATGCTCTCTACTACATCTGACTGATGGCAAACAAAGTTGACCTGATTTTGCTCTCCATGAGAAGTGGCTCTAAGAGCTTTCATCAAGAGCTCAAAGGGCACCATTGGTTTTGAGGAAGTGCACTAGCTTTAGGGTCAAAAGACCAAAGTCTGAATGCTAGTTCCTTTCCTCATCATTTTGGACAATTTTGGTTATTTATCTCTTCTGGTTTTCTTTTACCTAAGATTATGGGAACATTGTCTGTCATCCCTACTGAGGACAATGAGATGTTCTGTAAACCCTTGCCAAGGATTATCTTTCTTTTAAAGCTGAATTCATTTCTCAGTAACAATCCTTAAAAAATCTTTTTTTTTTTTTGCAGTTGAGTTGGAAGTGTGTTTTGGGGACCTCTGTGTCTTCCAACATTGCCCTGTTTGAAGCCACTGGAAAGGCAAAGTAGCTAGAGATATGGCATGGAAGGCTTTTATGAGCCAGTTCTGGAAGTTGCATGTACCCCTTCTGCTCAATTCCCATTGGCTAGAATTCTGGCTCATAGTCACAGCTCTCTGCAAAGACGGTTGGAGAATGTGTTCGAGTCTTGTGCCTGGGGAGAAGATGAGATGGAATTGGTGAGCAGCTAGCCAGTGTCTGCTAAAATTTAGGGTCAGAATAACTCACATACTATCTGGTCTATAATACAGGCATGGTAATTATTTTGACTAAAGGATCCCTTAATGAGTATAGAAAGACCAAACTTTTCACACATCCCCACAGGACATTAAGAGGAGCTTGTGTTCAGCAGTCGTGGCCACGTGGTGCTCATGAGAGTCAGGGTGACACTGATTCAGACATGCTATCTTTCCCCTGCGTCTTCTCCTGGGGGCTGGCTAAGGTGGCTTGGCTCTATGCGAGACAGAGGGCCCTGATTCCCCAGTGGTCAACACAAGAATGCACCAATGACCTCTTGAGCTTGTTTTGGCTAGCAATACTTTCTGGAAAATTATCACTCCAGGAATGTGGTGAAGAGGCTTCACCAGGAATGTGGTGAAGGTAAGAAAGCACAGCCCTGTCTGAGTGAACTTGACTTGTTTTGGGAGGGGTGTGGTTGGTGGAAATGTGGACCATAAAACCATTTATACATGGACATTGCTATCTCATGGTCTAACTTTCAGACAAGAGAGATTTTGTGGCCAAGGGTTAGCCTCAGAAAATAAGTCTCATTCATGAATAAATGATTCTGTGGTTCCTGAAGGTATGTTAGTATAAGGACTCATGATGAGAGAGGACCACGAACTGAAGGAAACTGGCCCATTGGATTGGTGGTGAGCACAAGAATGAAAGGCATCCAGCCTCTGAATTAGAAGCACCTCCAAGGACCACAGAATTGCATTTTAACCAAGATTTTTATAAATAAATATAACGATGTTGACTAGGGACTTTTTAGCGACAGGATCCTTCATAGTCTTATTCTTCATAACTGCCTTTTTAACAACAACAACAACAAAACTACATATGCAGTTGGAGAATGATTTTGTATACTGGGAACTTTTCAAATTAAATTCATTACTCACTCTCAGTGAGTGGCCTTCACTTATCAGTGTTTCCTAAATTTCAGTGCAAATTGACATCCGTGGAAAAGCGTGTTAAAACTCCTGACCTCTGGTTGCCCAGCCCCTGCCAAAAATTCTGAATCAGTAAATCTGCGACAAGGCCTGGGGATCTGGATTTTAACACTAATCTCCCACCCTATAACTAATGTAGCTGGTCCTCATGTTTTAGCAAATCCGGGTTTAACAATTTAATCTGACTTGCCCGTGTTTGTGTAAAAACGTGCACAAAGAGTTTTTGTGACTCTTCACTTAAATAAACTATGACATGATCATGGTCAGGAGGAACATTTGCTTCTTTTCTTTCAGGAAGTCAGCATGGGTATAATGGACTTAGATTGAATGGTGCAATCATCGATGGGCATTGTGAGAAGCAACCTGACATAACCCCAGCTACTTTGCCTACTATGTTCCAGGCGTGGCACCACACACTTTAGATTCATCACGCCTAAATCTCACAGAACCCGGGGAGGTGGGTGTTAGATTTCATTTCAGAGTTGAGGAAACTGTAACTCAAAGAGGTTAAGTAACTTGCAAAGTAAAGTCAGACAGCTAGTAAGCAGCAGAGTCCAGATTTGGATCCTGCTGTGTTTGACTCCAGTGTCGTACCCTTTCATCTGCTCTGGATCAAACCAGAGAGCTTCAGCTGGGATAATGACAGCTAGGCAGGAAGCAAGAGCAGGAGTTGTGGGAAGAGATGGCAGGGCTAGCAGAGAAGGTTGGGAAAGGCAGAAGGAGGAGAGCAACTGGCAGGTGGGAAGGCGAGTTATCTACCTTCAAGCGCTGGTGACCATATGGGTCAAAGGAACATCTCTCCAAGGTAGCTTTTGTAAGGTTCTGATTCTACTTTTTTTTTTTAAATTTTTTATGTTTATTTTTTATTTTTGAGACAGAGAGAGACAGAGCGTGAGTAGGAGAGGGTTACAGAGAGAGAGAGACAGACGGACAGAATCCAAAGCAGGCCTCAGGCTCTGAGCTATCAGCACAGAGCCCGATGAGAGGCCTGAACCCACGAACCGTGAGATCATGACCTGAGCTGAAGTCAGACACGCAACTGACTGAGCCACCCAGATGCCCCGCTACTTTCTGATGCATAGCATAAAGAAAAACCAAACTATCAGGTAATCATTACTGTACCCATTTTATGCATGAAGAGCCTGAGGATCAGTGCATTTAAGCTATTAATTGAGTAACATGAGTTAATGGAAGATTGGGGATTACAATCCAAGTCTGTTTGATCTCAGAGCCCACTCTTTCCATTTCATAATACTCCTTCCCTAACAGAATCCAAACTAGCATTTTCCAAACTGGTTTATTCTGTGAGATTAACAGGAGATAAGATTAGAGAAGACTTGAAATAAATGTTGGTGATGGCAATAAATTAGAGACAGAAGTCAGAAAATCCAAGTAATTGAGTATGTGAAGGAACAGAGATTTTGGGGAATGCGCTTTGTACTAGTGAGGGGAAAAAATAGTCAAGGCCAAGAAATGGACAACGCAAGGAAAAGATAAGGGAAGCCAAAGCAACATGAAGAGAGAAATAGAGATAATTTGTTATTGTTTGCTTTATTAACACCATCATTCTTATACATGAGAAAATTTTAAAAAGCATGGCAATAAGATTTTGGAGGGGATAGTGATAAAACCTTCCATATATATGTATATATATATATATATATACATATATATACATATATATATATATATGTATATATATATATATATGCAAATTGACATCCTTGGAAAAGTGTGTTTAAACTCTTGACCTCTGGTTCCCCAGCCCCTGCCAAAAATTCTGAATCAGTAAATCTGAGGAAAGGCCTGGGGATCTGGATTTTAACACCAATCTCACACCCTATAACTCTAATGTAGCTGGTCCTCATGTTTTAAGAAATAACAGGTTTAGCAATTTAATATGTATATTAATATAATATATTTAAAATTAATATAACATAATATATTAATATAATATATTAAAGTTAATATACTATGTTTAGATACATATAGTAATAAAAACACAATCACATTTCAATGGTTCTTTCTTATGCCTTAATTAGTGCAAAGTTAACAAACCAAATGGTGGGGTACCTGTGTAAGTGTGTGCCTTTGGGGCTGGGTGACACTCTCTGTGTGGCTGTACCTTCCTATCAGTACTGAATTGAGAAAATTATCATATTGGAATTATACCTTATTTACCTGAGTTAATAATGGGGACATGAAACTGTATTTATTCTAGTCCATAGAAGCTAGAAAAGAAGTCCTTTATTACGAAATAATTACTTTCTCAAGGCAGGAAGAGAATAGTAGTTTGATGTGTGAATGATTTGCTGACGTTCAAAAATCAAATCCAAGGGAATTTCCAAAACCAAATATAGATTATGTTTGGCTTTCCTATCTCTTTGAATGGTCTGTAACCATATTCTCTAATTAGAATTAAAAAATCAAAAGTTGATTGTAAGAGGATCTCCAAAGGTGGGATCAAATGTGATTCCCACCCCCAACCCCCCCCAACCCCCCCACCCCCACACATCTTTGTTTTCTGATTGTTCTGCAATTAACACAGATTGGTAAACAAATTAAAGGAGATAAATATTGCTGATATGCCAAGTCTCAAATTCCTAACAAGACCAATTCATTGGCAAATATATTGATTGCAGATTAGATCAAGTTTTTAGATAAAGATGACAATTTAAATTCTATTTTGATCTGAGGCCAGCTCATAAGCACCTCTATAACTTTCATTTAGTTGAGCTTTAGCACTGATAAGGCAAACTGAAATTTGCTGTCTTTTCTCCTATTATGTGATATCTGAGACTGAGGAAGGGGGAGAAATGCAGCTCCCTTAACTCCTTTTAGACTTTTAACAAAGTAAACTTTTGGGGCACCTGGGTGGCTCAGTCGGTTGAGCATCCGACTTTGGCTCAGGTCATGATCTCGTTGTCTGTGAGTCCGAGCCCCGCGTTGGGCTCTGTGCTGACAGCTCAGAGCCTGGAGCCTGCTTCGGATTCTGTGTCTCCCTCTCTCTCTCTACTGCCCCTCCCCCACACCTGCTGTGTCTCTCTCTGTCTCAGAAATAAATAAACATTAAAAAAATTAAAAAAAAATAAACTTTATTTGACATTAATTGACTTTATTTATTAAACTTTATTTGACATATAATGAAATCCACAAGTTGAAAATGTTCAATTTAAGAAGGTGTGACTTAAGGTAACTTTTAGAAAAAACATTTGATGTTTATTTATTTTTTGAGAGACAGAGACAAACAGTGTGAGCGGGGGAAGGGCAGAGAAAGAGGGAAACACAGATTCTGAAGCAGGCTCCAGGCTCTGAGCTGTCATAACAGCACAGAGCTGAGGGGGGACTTGAACTCACGGACCACAAGATCATGACATGAGCTGAAGTCGGACGCTTGATTGACTGAGCCACCCAGGCACCCATAGAAAAACACTTGATATTTCATATCAATAGGTCCTCATAATCCTATTTCCATATACTGCTCCCTAGGCTATGTACATTATAAAACAACATGTTAGACTGTGGGTAAAATGCATCTGGGGAGATGAGTCTCAAAAATTACCATTGTTGATAAGCTTGTCTCTATAAGAGAAATATTCTAAATTCTGAAACATTGATTTACAGAAATATTTTGATCACATCTTGCTTATGAGATGAAAAGTAAGTTTCTACCACTTACCTATGTTGGCCAGCATCCTAATGGATATTCTTAATCTTCTCTTTTCTTCTGAGTATTATGTACCTTCTTATATATTTTCCTATATCAAACTCCCCCCCCCCCCAAAATCCACATTACTTATTGCCATATGAAGCAGTTTACTGAAGGCAGGACAGTTGGGGATGCTGTGACCCAGCAAGGAGGTAGCTCTAGAAAGTGTCCCATTTCACATCTAATTAGAGCTGCTGGGAGCTGATATGTGTGAATAGTGGATGCAAACTTCAAGTGGAGGTTTCTACCTCTCCGCCCAGCTATTTGCCCCTTGGAACTTTACGCCTCTCTACTGGACTTCCCTCCTGCTAACTCCCGGAGGCATCCTATTCTTTTCTAACTCAGAATCTAAAAACTGCACAGAGTAGTGAATTTTCTAGTCAGGGCTACAGCAGGGCTTTCCCCTTTGAAGTCCACTCTGCATTATCTCTGTTGGGAAGGAGGAGAAACCTGCAGGGACATACAAAGGTCAGACTGATAAATACACACACGGTTATGGGTACTCAAACGTTCCCATCCTATGGGCCCCTTTTTGCCTTACTGTCACCCACCTGCCTGAAGATTAACATTAAATCATAATTAAAATTATCTGTTATTTTCATTAAAAGTTTAAGATTTTAAACGTACACATACTTTAATGCTAACAAATGGCCTTTCTTAAAACAAGGAATAAAAGAATGTTTAAAATTGATTCTATAGGGATGCCTGCGTGGCTCAGTTGGTTAAGCGTCCAACTTCGGCTCAGGTCATGATCTCACAGTTAATGGGTTCAAGCCCCACGTCCGGCTCTGTGCTGACAGCTCGGAACCTGGAGCCTGCTTCGAATTCTGTGTCTTCCTCTCTCTCTGACTCTTCCCCACTCATGCTCTCTCTCTCTCTCAAAAATAAAATATTAAAAAAAGTTGATTCTATAGCCATATCTCAAACAAGAGGATTGATAATTTAGTCTGATACTGACCTTGAAATATGATTGCTTCTCTTTTCATAGATATCTCTTTGAAACTGCCAAATCCCACGCTGAGTTAAAAACTTAGCAAGGTTTTGAATGAAGTTTTCAAAACTTTTTTTCAGACACTGTTTATATCAGTCACATGTATGTGTATATATACATATGTATATATGTGAATATATATATGCCTATATATTTGTATATATACATATGTGTCTATGTGAATATATATATGCCTATATATTCACATATATACATGTAGGTATATGTGCAGCACACATATATACACGGAGTGTGGGTATATACATATATATACATATATATGATATATATATATATAGAAAAGAAAAGATATATATATCTTTTTCACTGAAAAGATATATATGTATAACCCACACTGTATATATGTGTGCTGCATATATATATATTTGAACTCTAAAGAAGAAAAAGGTTAAAAAAGACTTCAGTGTCAGACCGATTAAAGTCTGGGTTAACTTTATTTTGCCTGATAAGTTTACTCACCCCCACTGCACGCTGGCAGCAGAATTGTCCTCCTGCAGCTCCGTTTCACGATCCGAAACCCTCTTCACTTGTCGGCGTGTATGAGAGCACAGACATTCAAGAGCACTCACAAGTGTAACTGCAAGTTTGCCTCTGAGTGCATCGTCCTGAAATCTTAATATGCTACTTTTTTCCCTCCCTAAACAATACAAAGAAGTTGACAGGTCTGAAAGGGGCTTATGTGAAAAGATAATTAAGAGCTTTAGAGAGTGTCGAGAGTCAATAGCTCAGCACTGTCAGCACCGTGGCGTGTCACAGGCTATAATTAGATGGCATGGCGGTGGAAGGCATGTTTGGCAGTTGATTCCTGCATGATCTCCGACGGCAAAACAAAGAGCAGCCTCCACGAGATACCAGGCAAAGCGGGAAACAAAGGTACTGGAGTCAGGCCTTTCAAGTGTCTCCCTGTTTTCCCGGGGTGCATCATTTGGCGAAGAGTTTCTTTCCCTTTTGCCTGGCATCTGCCTGGGACGTCTGGCCCGTCCGTGTTCTTCATTCCCACACTCCTCTTAGCGTTGAGCCGCAGACCTCCCCACAGCCGTTTGCGCAGTGCCCTGGGCCCTAGCCGCTCCACCTTCCTGTACTGACTTTGGACTCCAGAAAGTTCGCACCGATTTGAGGCAGAGCCAGTTGATCCCTGAGCAGAGGACACTTTTCCAAAGAATGGTGGAAAAGTCCAGAAGGGTCTCTCGCTGAGTGGAGATGGAAAGTCAAAAGGCATTACAGGACTGAATGAAGATGCTCTAAACACTGAAAATATTATGAGGAACAGCCGACCCTATGAGGGCCAAAGTTTATAGACAAAAATCTGTCTGTAATATAGGTGTTTGGAAATAAAACAATATTCTGATTTTCCCCCCATTATGATGACCTCAGTGATTTAAATATATGTATATGATTTTTCACAAAGGTTTGTGCCTTAGAGCTTTTATTTGGCTGATGTTTTATGGGTACTCAGCCCGTCTGTTTGCTCTCTTGGTGTGTTTTTCAGTTGAGAGCAAAATATACTTGATTTGACTGGTCAAACTTCACTTCTATCATGTTAAGAGATAAACTGAGGCATATTAAAAAATGTATGAATTTATTTGAGCAAAAATCAGTTCGAATCAGGCAGCATCCAATCTAGCAGAAAGAGGAGTTCTGAGTTGCTGTGTAAAATGAAAGACATTTAGGGGTTCCTGGGTGGCCGGGTCGGTTAACAGTCCAACTCTTAGTTTCGGCTCAGGTCACGATCTCACAGCATGAGTTTGAGCCCCGCATCGGGCTCCGTGCTGACAGCACAGAGCCTGCTTGGGATTCTCTCTCTCTCCCTTTCTCTCTGCCCCTCCCCTACTCACTCTCTCTGTCTCTCTCTCAAAAATAAAAAAAAAAACTTAAAAAAAATTAAAAAAAAAAAGAAAGACATTTATAGGTAGAAAAGAATGGGAACAGCAGAGTTATACTTAGTGAAAAAGAGGGTTGGTTATCACAAGGTTACTTTCCTTTAAGGAGTGACAAGGGGTCTATCAGGCAGATGACCTAACTAGTGTTGATCAACCGATTCCTGATTGACTGGTTTACGAGTCCATTTCAGCTTTCGGCTGAAACTGTAATTAAGTTAAGTCTCGGTTTGGTGATGCTGGGCTTAGCATGAGTGACTTCATTTTGGGCCTGTTGTCCGGTTTTCAACAACAGATGCCAAACACTGTCCGTATTTTTGAGCCAAACTGCAAATTTCTAGGTAAACACTCCTGGCCAAAACTGATCTTAAAAGTTTCTTATTTTATGGAAGTTGTAATTAAACAACAATATTTAATCAAGAAAATCATATTTTAATCAATAGTATTTAAGTAAAACAGGTGACTATAATGAAATAAATTATTAAATAAATAAAAAGTCAGGAAACATATTACATGAAGTTGGCTTGAAATCAGCCTGTACACCCTTCAAACATAATTATTTTTTAAATGGGGTTGAGGGGCGCCCGGGTGGCACAGTCAGTTGAGGCCCATCTTGGGCTTTGAGCTGATGGCACAGAGCCTACTTTGGATTCTTTGTCTCTCTCTCTCTCTCTCTCTCTCTCTCTCTCTCTCTGCCTCTTCCCTGCTCATGCTTTCTTGCTCTCTCTCTGTCCTCAAAAATAAATAAACATTAAAAACTTCTTTTTAAATAAATAGGGTTGAACAATGTATTTCTTACCTCTAAGAATGCTGTGATCAAAGAATCATCCCACACAGACCTACTAATTTTTTAACATTTCCTTAAATCTTGTTAGAATAAAAAGTTACAAAATACCGCAGATGAAGTTGAAGTCCCCATCCATCGTGTTCCTTTCTCCTGTTCCAAAAGCAGTTACTTTCATAAGTTTTAAATAATATGTGTACATTTTTATCTGTATATCTGGACAGTAACAGAGTATTGTTATTGTGTTACTGTGTTTCAAATTTATGAAATTTATGAAATGGTGTGAAATAAAATGTGCCATTCCATAATTTGTCTTTTTAAAATTTAATGCTAGGGGTTTTGTTTGTTTGTTTTGTTTTGTTTTTGAGATCTATCGATGTTGATAACATGATAGCCCACCCTTGTTGATTCACATTTAGGTAGTTTTCAATTTTTCTCTTTAAAACACAAAACCTGTATGAACATTCTTGTATATATGTCTGCATGAGAGAAAATCTCCCCATATATTTGTAGAAGATTAACTATACCCACTGGGGCCAGTTTTCCATGTTGATGGAGCACTTTGGGCTTTTTGTTTCCCAGAGAAAAAAAGGCAGATGTAGAAATAGTCGGAGATGTAAACAGATGGGATCAACGCCTGAATTCAAATCTGTTGAAATTGAATATCGTATCACTTTCTTAAGTAGTTTTCCATTGTTTATCATTACCATTGGGTTCCTTTTCTGAACTGATACATCTTATGAGTGATTTTCAGCCATCTTTATCATACCTCTGGAGCTCAACAGTCACTTAGAGACTGCAGAATTTCAGTAGTCACACTGTCTACAAGTCCCAGTGCCAGGATCCTTTCTGAAGCTAACCTTAAAATCCAGTGACCCCAGATTTCTCCTCAACTGGCCTGAGAATCCAATAAGCTTTTAATTGTGTGTGTGTGTGTGTGTGTGTGTGTGTGTAAAGGGAAAGGGGGGTGGAGATGAACTCAGGCACATTTAGGAAGGAAGCAAACATATTAAAAATGAATGGCATATACCAGCTTTTGTGACCCTCTCTCCTGCTCCCAATCAGACTTGAAAAGAGGTGTGTTGAATTTTTCACCTGTCTCTGAGGGCTGTTTGCCACTGCTCACTCTTTCTTCATTTTCTCTCATTAAAGTCTAATAATAAGTGTGATAAGACAGCTGAACTCAGACTATAATCAGATCTTCAGAGCAAGATGTTTTAACCCCCTTCTAAAGAAGCTCCTAGACAGACAGCTGGCTCAGGACTCATTGTATCTCACAGGTTTGTTACATTACACTCTGAATTATGGCCTTAACCTGGGGTTCCACAAAGCCTTCCCTCTCCAGTATACTTTCCTTATGGTCCCCACACTCATTCTTCTGATACTCAGATCTTGCCTTGCCATTTAATTCTTAGAAACATCTTGTCATTGTCTAGCTCCTCCCATACCGGTCACCATGGATATGGTCTGAAGTCTACAGTGTGACAGTTGAAGACCTGCACAATCCAGCCCAAACTACCTTTCCAGGTTCATTGCCACTAATTCTTACTTCTGTAATTAGTGTTCTCCTTGGACACTCATGCCCTCATTTTTTACAACTCTTTGTCTTTGATGTGGGTGTTGTTGTAAATCCTCAAATGACACACCTTGACGAAATCTTGGTCAACAGTTCATATCTTCCTTACTTGAAGTCTCACAACACTTTATAGTCACTGCGCTCCATAAACTATTACTTACAATTATTAGCATTGATGCGTGAATCTAAACCCTTCACAAAAGTCTAAACTTCCAGAAGGCAAGAAAAATATCTCATTCCCTATCATATCTCCCCAGCATATTGCCATGCATGTAGTATTTATTTACTAGAGCAGAAACTGAATAAGAAAAGGAGTCTTACCTCTCTTACCATCCCTCTACCTCTTGTTCTTAGAACAGCACTTGGCATATAAGTGCTCATAAATATTTTGTGTTATATCGAGGGTTGGTAAATTATGATTTGTGGGCCAAATTTAGCTCCACACCTGTTTTTATAAGATTTATTAGAATACAGCCATGCCCACTCCTTTACATATTGTTTATGGATGTTTTCTCTAAACAACGAAGTTGAGTAGCTGTAATAGAGATTGTATGGCCCACAAAGCCTGAAATATTTACTATCTGGCCCTTTACAGAAAAAGTTCACTGACTGAATAAGTGAAAATGGGCTGTACATCAGGGAGATGCAGAGAGCAGTACAAAATGTCCCTAAAAATATTGCATTTAGTTATTACTTAGATTTGTCATTTCAAGAGATTATCCTCCCCTCAATTTCCATCTACATGAAGATAGACATATATGCATTTATTGGCAGCTTTCTTGCCATTATTTGCTGGTGAGTGATTAAAGATAGCTGAGACTGGATGTTTGGGATACACATACACGCACACACATACACATACATATATGTATATATGTGTGTATAGTGTATATATTTGTTAATTGTAGGCATCACTTTGGAAAGTGTTCAGAAGCATAAATAAAAATTGCCACACTGTAATCACACAGCTGTGTTTTAAAAATCACATAGATACTTTTAGCTGATTGATTTTCAGAGTTCAGTCAAGAAATTTCAGGTTTGTGTACATATATTCATTGCTAGCTGAACATCCAAGAATGACCCGCATATAATTGCATGGTGCCGATATTATAATTCCATTAGAAACAGTGGTACTTATTATATGCTAACTTGTATTTATCCTGAAACTCCATCACCTGATGAATATGCAATTAACCTACTTATTACCACAGAAAACATCTCCTTAGAAATACAACACATCCACATAATTTTTGATCTGATCTTCAAAGGCTTTCTGTGGAGGAAAGTAATTTTTTCCCAATAAGATATATTATTGGAAACACAACTGTATGTAGCCAATTCTCTACATCATCTGATTTATTTTAATTAGAGGTTAGCTGCTGAATGTGATTACAGTTATAATTATTACGATACCAGTCATCCACATTTCCATTAGCATTCCACTTGATAGTTAGCAATAAGCAGAAATAAAATATTAGGACTTTTAAGAGAAGAGATTACCAATTAGTACAATTCTCCACTGGCACAAGATAATTATTAATTATGATCATCATGGTAATTATTCACCAAGTTAAATTTCACGGGGCTACCTGTGTGCAGATTCTCTCTGCACTGCATCCTGACATCAGCCTTCTTATCTGCTCTGGAAATCCTGAAGCAATATTTGTATTAAATACACAGTTGACTGAACACCAAATGGAAAGGCAGCCGTGAAGGCGCAGGATAGATCTCCATTTCATTAAAGGATCCCTTCTCTTTGTAGGGCATTGCAAGGGGAGTATGTAAAAACATATGCCTTAAGAAAGACACGTCTATTCACAAAAGTGTTTGTTGATCACACAGGATAAAATTGAACCCACACTAGCCTTCCCAGCATGAACTCTTCCAATTTCCTCCTGAAACTGCCATTCATATCCAACACTGACACTGTTCATTGCAAACAGAAGGCAACAAATGCCATTTGAGGATGGTTGATCACTCAAGGACTAATACCATAGAGATAAGTTAGAAAAATATCTCCAGGCGTCGTGGTTTGCAACCTGCACCCACTTCACTATGGCAGCGCTAAAATATAAAGCCATTATTTAGCAGCAGGTACATTTCTTCCATATAAATGCCTGTATACCAAACCACCATAGGTACCCCCATGTCCAGGAACCTGACGTGAAAGAAGTTTGAGGCGGTTCAAAGGAAATGCCAAATGGGACTCAGGGAGAAAGACAATTTGCTGCAGTGGACAGCACTGGACTGAGATCCAGATGAGAGTCACTATTGCTCTTGATCCTGAATGTACGTGGGTACCCTCTTTGGGCAAGTCATTGAACTTCTCACAGCCTCAGGTTCTTTATTTGCATCTGGAGACAATATCTCTTTTGCCTCACTTGGGAGGCTGTCAGTAGAATCAAACGATGTGGTATATGAAATAATATTTATGAGCTATAAACTGTTACACAAATATATGGTGAGTGTAAATAACTCAAAGGAAGCACATTTAACTAGACTCTTGTATGTTTCTTAAAAAAAAAAAAAAGAGTATTCTGCATCACCTAGCCTACGCTTTGACTCAGTAAACAAAGGGAAAAGGCTGGCCTTGACAGAAACGGAATTTAGGTAAGGAATTAGCGTTTCACTCATCTCTGGATTGGGAAACGTTGAAATAAATGATAAAGCCAGTCATTAGCTCACTTTTTGTGTGTTTAAAAGGAAAACGTGGAGGGCTGATGCTCTGGAAATGAAGGCTCGATGGGCTGGGGGAATCGGTAGTTGATGGAGCAGAGAACAACCTCTGAGAACCTCTTTCATACACAAAATCACATGCCCTGTGCTCTCAGGCTGCACTTCCTTACTAGGGATGCCTCTCTAGTAACTGCACCAATCAACTCGTGCTGAGCCCAAATGGGGGAAAAATAAAGTAAATTCCAAATGACTCTTTCTCATTGCTGTTCATGTTTGCTGCCAATGTTTGCTTCCATGCTTGACAACATGAGCAAAGATTTGTCTCTGGGAAGCGCTCTATTTCTCCTGTTTAAATAGCTGGTGCCCTAAAGGGGACGGAGAAGAAGTAGGAGACAGCCAGTTTCCGATAGAGGGAGGGACAGCACATTTGCTCAACAAAACAAAAAATGTTTAGAATAAAGAGAAAGCAGCTAACATGGGGTTTGTTATTGCTTACCCGCATTCCCGAATTGGATCAGAAACAAAGACAGACAGATATGGCTCAAATTGCCTTTGGGCATTTATCATTTTAAGTGTTTGAAAAGCTCAGCTTATATAAACTATCAGTGCTATTAAAGATTTAAAGATATAATAGTCATTTTCTCGTTAATTTAATTCTGTTACAATTTTTGAAAAAATACCTAGCTTCTGTTCCAAGCCCAATTTCTGAAACATCTGTCAGGAAGAAAATGCTATAATATATGAATTTTTTGCCCTATGAACTGATTATTTTTAGCAGCTTTTATGAGCATAATAACAGTAATTTTAGCAGCCAATTTACCTAAAATCATTTTATTCCAAAGCCTGAAAGACCCCCAAATCAGAAGGTTCTCTTTGTCTAAAAAGTTTAATCAAAATAAATGTTTCTAGTTAGTTTTAAGAGGAAAAACTAGGGTCTCTTAATGCTCAAATATTTAGTAAGCTTTCAAGGAGGTGTAGGGGGAAGCAATCTGCCTGTCACAGGAGAGAAAAAAAAATTAAAGAGCAGGATTTTTAAATTGTACTTCTTGACATTAATAAATAACAAGAGGGAGCCAGTACCATTCTTTAACATGTGTGAGTACAATACAATAAGCAAATCTGACTCATCTGCCAGCCTGATTGCTTTGTTTAGAATTCCACTGTCAGAGGCAAAGTGAGGGTGAGGGGATTTATGTAAATTAGGTCCTTCCAAGCTGGAGAAAAGTTGGATGACTTAAAAAAAAAAAAAAAAAAACAACTTTTCCAAGTTTAGAAAGTTAAACGTGTTTTTCTTCCCACATCAGTTCTGAGTAAGAGTGACTTTTAGTTCTCAGAATCAGGTTAAAAATACGATCTGGAAACCATGGCTATGGATTCCCACAGATTTTTCCAAGCTTGGAAGGTAACCGATCTGTATCTTCCTGCCTTTCTGGTCTTACCATGTGTGGGTGTTGGGATGGGAAAGAGAGGGGAAGTTGAGGGAGGAGGGAGTGGATATTTGTATGAGACATTTAGTCCTGGTTTCTGTATGAGCTGAGTGAAATCAATCAGGTTAATCTAAGAAAGAAACAGTTGTTTGAAGATTATATGACATGAAGGCAGCTCTGATTTGTTTAGATTCAGAGTTCCTAGGAAGGTAACAATATAGACCCTCTGAGGCCTGGAAACCTCTGTCTAGTACCCTAACATTGTGGGCATTTTTGTTTGTTTGTTTGTTTTAGAGAGCATAGGGGCGGGCACCTGATTCCCTAACCCTGTGATAACCGACTCTGGGTGTTTCACATCCCAGCTGTCTGCACTCAAATGGTGAGTTCAAGTTACTTACAGAAATTCTAGGTGCTCTATAACACTTTGCAAAGAGGGGAATGTTGCTGAGTTGACCACAGAATAGGAAGTGATAAGTTCAAATCCACACCAGTTATTGGGGAATCGGAGAGGATGCTCTTCTGGGGAAGTTTGGTGTTAGGCAATGGCTGGAGCATGACAGTGTGGTGATGGAGGTCCTTTCATGCCCCACCAGCCTCCTCCCTTCCCAGCTCCAGTCTAATCCTCACCAGCCTCGAGTTGACCAGCTATGGGACTTGGAAGTCTTGTGAGAATGCTCTAGCCCTCATAGCAAGTGAGGGAGAAGGCGAAAGGGGGAGAAGACAGGCCTGAAGAATTCCATTAACCTCTGGAACAGTGGCCAGCCTAAAGGCTAGAAGCAGAGCTCTGAGCCCATGGTTCTCAGGCTTTGTGGAGAGCAAGGGTGGCTGCTGTCCACTTGTGGTTCCAGGAATACTGGCTGATTTCCCTCATCCTGGAAAAGCTAAGCGACATGGGGGTACACGGCCTCTGTCTGAGACCACAGGCTTGTGGTCTCCATGACTTCTGAGCGGATGCTCCATGGGCCCACAGACGTAAACGTCTCCCAACGTTCACACATTTGCTGCTACGTAAACTACTAACAGCCTGAGTGAATTCCTGGAATAATAAAACACCAAATTGTTAAATACTTTCTTTATTATTTTTAACATGACTTATTATCATTGTATTATTTTTTAAATGGAGTAGAATTCAGCCAGGCTATGCACTGAATCCTCTGCCTAGGTGGCTAATTTAACATCAGTTAACATTTTTCATCTGGAGCTGTGCCAGAGCTAGTTTTGAGCTGAGAACTGGTGTGGTAGTATTGGGTGAGACAAACACAACTCCCCAAAAGAATGCTGAATTGGAGGAACAGTAGTTTTTTAGCTCGCTGCAAAAGATTGATGCATCATTGGTGCCATGATTGTGGAGGCAATGACCCAAATGAAACTCATTTTGAAATGGAAAATACATCTGTTATATGAACTAGAAAGCACCATCAACCCACTTAAACCGTGTTTCAACAATTTTTCTGTATGTGTTATTTAAATTATTTCATTTTCACTCATTTTTGAACAGTAGTGGGATTAAGTACAGGTTCCACATTCTGTAGATTTGTACTGGATGGTCAGTTGTAATAAATCTAAAAATTCTTAGGGAAAAATTTTAAAAATTATGAAAATTATAAAACAGGTTTCTTCCCAATCATATTTGTTTCATAATTATGAAAAGGTATTTGATGAGTATTGAACATTGTTCAATAGCTTTGAATAGATGTTAGGAAACCATTTTTGTGAGTGCTCTCTAAAGGGTCAAATTAGCTTGATTTGAAATAATGTGACTCAAGGGGCACCTGGGTGGCTCAGTCGGTTAAGCGTCTGACTTTGACTCAGGTCATGATCTCACAGGTCAGCCCCGAGTGGGGGCTGTGTTGACAGCTCGTAGCCTGGAGCCTGCTTCAGATTCTGTGTCTCCCTCTCTCTCTGCTCTCCCCCTGTTCGTGTTCTGTCTCCCTCTCCTTCAAGAATAAATAAACATTAAAAAGAAAAAAAAAAAGAAATAATGTGACTCGAAAGACACCCCATTCTCATTTTTGTCATCTTCCAATATATCTGCTGGATATGTTAGTTACCAAATCTCAAAATGTGTTCTTTCAAAGAACCCTCCCAGGGGCATATTAAGCCTTAGGGGAGAAATCTGCTTTTAACGATGATAAGAATTGTCACAAAAGCAAATGATCTATCATATGGACTCTCTTAGTACCAATGGGAACTAAGAAAAGTTTGTTATGTCCTTTTTGTTCATTGTAACAGACATTACTAGACGCAATAAACAATATTATAAAGACTTGTGCAATAAACTGAGAATTTTTAGGTGGTGGATGATTAGGTATATGAACATTAAAAAAAAAAGATAATACCATTTGACCGACTGTGTTCTCATTATGTTTCAGTTGCCAGAAACTCTCAAATAAAATTTAACTCTCTCTTTTTAATAATATGAGTTTATATTTTAAAAATACCTATTTTCCCATTCCTCTCCAATGGTTTTGATATTTTGATATTGTTTCATTTTTAATGGTGTTCATATACATGTATTATTTATTGTAATCACATCGTATCATTTTTGATAACAGCCCGGGTGTGAGCCATAAATGACCTGTCTTAGCAAATTCGTCATGCGGTTTATGAAATTCACTCTGATGATGAGGACTCTAAAGAAGTAAATTTACGTGAGTGATTTTTCTTTGTATAATTTAGAAGCTCTCTGACAACACTATTGAAACATATGCTTCCTAATTTTATGACAACGTTAAAACACAAACTATATAGAAATTAATAGATAACTTTCATGTTAGTCTTATGATACAATAGTTTAGAATGGTGGATGAAAGAAAGCCAAGTCTGCACTTTGGGAGAAAATATCTGTACGTAGCAATGCATCAGTAAAATATTTTAAGACTTGAAGCTCTGGGGAGACTTCCAACCAGAGTGGATTTCAGGAACTCAAGTTTCAATTACCTGTGGCATTGTTGCCCATCTCAAATTGTCTCTTGAAAATCTGTGAAGCCCTTATAATATCAGAATCTATTTTGGAGGTACCTCCACTAATGTCCTATTTGGTAAACATTCTAACTTTGTGTTATATGCCAACTTTTCTCTCATCTTTGTATCTTACCTATTTTATTCCTCCTGAAATGCATGCTTGCAGACTGCTAAATCCCCTGGCACTTCCCGACAACGATAAATAGGTGGCAGATCCCATCTGGAGGCGAATAAATTATAAAACGGGAAAATGAATGACGAGTGTGAGAAAGAATGTGCCACGTTTCAGATGACTTGTATGCACCTGCATTTGTTGGGCAGGGGTGTGTGTACAGGATCCGCCTGTTAACGGATCTCCGGAAGCTCCGGGAAGCCACGGGCACTGATGGTGGACTCTTCAGCCTTTCCCTTTACAGCTACTTAACCCGTGGGTATCTGAGCTCTAAGTTCAGTGTTGAAGTTCGGTCTCGGGCAAATATTAAACTCATATGCTCCTGTTCCCCATAATTATTTAAATCCCATCACTTGTATTGGTTTGCAGTGGGAGGGAAAAAGTCTCTGACAAAAATTCTCATCACTTCCTCCTACAGATGTGGCCAAAAATACTGTGGGTCGTCACTGCTGACACGTTCCCCAGCTCTGGTGTCTAGACTGATGTTTCTCAACTTTTAATTGGCAAATGAGTTGCTTAGGGATCTTTGTTAGCACGGAGATTTTCATTCAGGATATCTGACGGAGGCCTGGGATTCTGCATTTCTGGCAAGTTGGGGATGCCAGTGCTGCTCTTCTTTGGACTACGCTTAGGATAGCAATTGTCTAGTAGACTCCATTATAAATGTCCGTGGTTGCTTTGAGATTTTCCACATAAAGTGTGTTGGAACGGGTCTGAGGCTTTCTAGTAGATTCAATTCCACGTGATAACGTAAAAATGTACAAAAAATTTTACATAAAAATGTAAAATTTGATGAGCAGTGGGAGTACTTCAATCTTAATAGAACTCACCTGTGATGTGAGAAGGATGTGCAAGAGCGAATTTTTAAGGCCCCTAAACTTCAAAGTAAGTTGAGTCTATCGCTCTCATCCATGTGCTATATATAGATATAAGGATAAATGCATTTTTTCCTTCTCCCCCCATTTTAGCTTCTGGCTGGCTACCAGGCTCCCCAACACTACCTTTGCCTTAGTCCGGCTGATTTGTTTAATCCACCCGAATGGTCCTAGCTCCTTGACTCCTGCCACGATGCTGTCTTCCATTCTGTGTCATTCTATTCCTCCGTCATCTAAGGCTCAATCATCTTCTCTCACCACCACCTCCCATTGTCTACTGCCAAATCCTGCAGTCTTGGGGAACCTACCCTGCATTCCCATCCTGCACGTCTTGCTCTCATTTCCCTCCTTGTCCGGTTGAACTCAATGGCCAACCAAAAGACCACTTCCTTGCCCCTCTCCTGTTCATTACGTTTGCTTGGGAAAACCACATTTTGGAGGCAAAACCTCTCAAAAATATCCAAGTCCTGATGCCAGCCATCTGTGAACGTCATCTTCTATGACAAAAGAGGCTTTGCAGACATGATTAAGTGAAAGCTCTCGAGATGGGAAGATCATTCTGGGTGGTATGAATGAACACTCAATGCAATTGCAAGCATCTTTATCCTCAGAGGACAGAGGCAGGAGGAGATCTGGCAGAGAAGGTTGAGGACTGTATGATAATGGAAGCAGAAAGGCATTTGAAGGTAGTGAGGCTGCTGGTTTAAAAGATGGAGGAGGGGGCCAGAAGCCAAGGAATGCCTGTCTCAAATCTGGAAAAAGCCAGGAAACAGATTCTTCACTAGAGGCTCCAGAGACAGAGTGGCCTTGCAGACACCTTGACCTTAGTCTAGTGAAACTACCTTCCAGCTTTTTGCCTTCAAAACTGTAAGAGAATCATCTGTGTGGTCTAAGCCACTAAGTTAGTGACAATTTGTTATAGCACAGATAGGAAACGATTACATTGCTCAAATCAAGTGTATGCCTACATTGTATTTACACTGGCACAGCTAAACACGGTGAGGGGCAATCACATGGTTATGCTGGCCAGTCACACCTTAAATGAAGGTCCTTGAGTGAGCCTTCAGCTCTGCCCTAAAATCCCATGATTCTAATCTTGCCTGCTCATACTCTTCCATTATTTTAGGGGATATTCCATACCTCCTTTCTCTTCAACTTTCCACTGCTTCTAATCTCTTCTTTCAGCTAATGAGTTATTTCACTGAAAACAAAAACAAAAAACAGAATTAAGTAGAAATAAAGTTGAAGACCTTCAGCAAGCTTCTACCACCTTCCTGTGTCTCTGGCAGGAGACCACAAGGTTTCCCCTTGACTATAAATGAACTGTTTACACTGGGTTACAGAGGATTTTGTCTGTTTTGTTTGCTGCGATATCCTCCACTGCAGAGAAGAGTGCCTGATTTACAATAGGCACTCAATGAATAATTTTTGAGTGAATGGATAAATGAATGAATGAACAATAGAATGAATGAATGAATGAATAAGTTACAAACACTGCTCTCAAAGAAACCAATTAAGTAAATAGATGGATCCCACAAGAGTAGAAGGAGACAAGCTAGAAATATGAGCCGAGTGTGCTCTAGGGTGACAGGGAAGAGGTCAGGTGATATTTCAGGGATGATACACACACTTAGATTACACAGAAGAGTATGAGCTATTTCATGACAGTGTGCCATTGGTTTTTTCCTGCATTCCCTTGCGTCTATGTGAACATGGAAACTTCCTTTTCCCTTGAGAAATCCAATCCAGGAATGAACAGAAGATGTATGCTAATACTTGGGTTTTAGAAATGAGTGGCTTTTGCAAAATTCCAAATATTATTGCCATATAAAGACCTTCATTTTTTTTCTGTGTGTGTGTGTGTGTGTGTGTGTGTGTGTGTGTGTCTTAGGGCTTTAAAAATGGTGGGCAGTATTTAGAAGAGAAAGCACCAAACTTACCATCTTGGATATTCACTCTCTCCTCCCCCCCCACTTTTTAATATTGAAAAATTTTGAAGCTACACAAAAGTTAAAAAAATAGTTCAATCAATAGTCACATCCCCTTTACCTGGATTCATCAACTGTTAATGTTTAGCTATATTTGCTTATGTGTATATTTACCCCTGTATATACACCCGAGCCTCTGCATATGAGCCACTGAACCATATGAAAGTGGGTAATAAACACAACATTTTACCTCTTCCTATTTCAATATGTGTCTACTAAGAGTAGAGACATTTATTAACCACAATACAATTTTCAAAAAAAATTATTGATTCAACAATATCATGTAATATACAACCTTGCATAATTTCCATTTGCCTGAAGAAAAATATCCTTTAGAACTATTTATTTCTAATCCAGTAATGAATCAATTTTTTACTCATTGTATTGATTAATATTTGTATTTAGTCCATTTTAATCCGGAACATGATTCTTCCCACCATTTTTATTTATTTGTTTTTTATAGCATTAGCTTTTTAAAAGAGTCCAGGTAAATTGCACTGTGAAGTGTCCCAGACTGTAGTTGTTTCCTCATATTTAGATTTAAATGTTTTTGGTAAGAACACTTTTTGGGCCCCCTGTGTACTTCTCACTGCTTCACAGAGACATATGACCTCATGCTGTCTTATTATTGGTGTCACTAAGTTTTATCACTTGGTTAAGGTGACTGCCATATCTCTTTATTGTAATAATATATATTTACCTTTGAAATTACTAAGCATTCTATGGAACAAGAGTATCATTCTTGAAAAAAAGTATTTTTGGAAAATCTTTTCTATACATTGGTAATAGTACCTGTAAAACCCTGTGACCTGTAAGTAAAATGATAGTTATGTGAGTTGAGGAATGGGGACACTTCCTGAAGCCATGTATCTATGTCCTAGGTTGTTCAACTATTTTTTTTTTAATTTTTTAAAAAATTTTATTTATTTTGAGAGAGAGAGAGAGAGAGAGAGACCTGGGGAGGGGCAGAGAGAGAATCCCAAGCAGGCTCTGTGCCATCAGCACAGAGCCTGATGCGGTGCTCCATCTCATGAACAGGGAGATCATGACCTGAGCCAAAATCAAGTCAGACACTTAACCAACAAAGCCTCCTAGGCGCCCCTCCACTATTTTACTATTGTAAGAATCTTTGTGCCCTAGCCAACCTGGTGGGAACCCAGGTTTTTGGAAAACAATTAGGGTGATCTGAGAGGTGAGACCTGATGATGTCCCCCCTGACTCTCAGAGACATCTGTGTGAGCCCTCTTGGGTTTAGAATAAAAGCATGACTTATCCATCTGTGCCCTGGTCATCCTGGGCCAATGAGTGTCTTGTGAGGGACTATTACAAAAAGTTGCACTTTAACCAAAGCCAGCATAGCCAGAGTTTGGTGTACAGAAGAAAGTGATTTGGTTTATCCTATATCATTGATATCAGAAAGCTGGATTTTAGGAATAACTCTTTTTAGAAAATATACAACATTCTAGGAAAAGAAATCATCCACAGGGCTGTTATAAAAATTAAATGCGACAATGTACTCAACAACCATAGTACAGGGTTTGAGTGTGTGCTAATAAGTAAGTGCTCAATGAACGTGTTTCACTAACATTGAAGTTTTTATTATGCAAAAGTACACTAATTCTTACAAAGCTGTAAAATAACAAACATGTAATTCTGAGGAGATCTGAATCTTTCCCCTGTTTAAATATAAGCTTATGTGTAGTGGTCAGAAAAATGCATCTGGCATTTTCCTTGCCTTAACTTGGCTTACTGAATAGGTGATGTGATTTTAAGGCAAAATTTCAAAACAAATTTGCATTATTGTTTATCTAATTTACACATGGCCACACGCGTCATTCTGTGTTCTCTTTACTGTGAGATTATCAACGGCTAGTTTTTTTTGTTTCTTTGTTTGTTTTTTACACCTGTGGAAATATCAAGAGAACTAATTCTGTTTCAGAAAAAATAAGCTCCTAAGAATTCTTAATTTTCTAAGCAAATAGAAAGTTGCTATTTATTTCTTAGAAAATACAGCAAGGAATCAAAACAAAGTTGGACTGTGTTCAAAGTTGGACTGTGTTAATATCTGTGTTCAAATGAGATTGGTATTTTGGGTTCTCTAAATAGTGACTAGCCTTCCAAGCAAAACAGTGCTTAGGGACTCTTGATGGGTTTGGAAGTATGTATTCTAAGTGGCTTACAGTAAAAGAAAAAAAAATGAATCGAGGGTATATTTTGTCTGAATTAGTCTTTTGGAAGGGATTGCATGATAATGCGGATGAGGGAGAAGATACAGGTAGGGGGAACTTAGGGCCTGCTGGCCAGTGTTGTCCCCATGCTGATTCAGAGATACAGGAAGTGTCTTTCTTCTGTTGGACTCATAGAACTGGATGAAAAAACAAAACAAAACACTACATTTCCTCTTACACCTCCTCCACCTCTTCCATGCTGTCGTTTGCTGACTGATGCTTAAAAATATCAGGGCATAAGCATATTAAGATACAGACATCATTACTGACATCACAATAATGTTATCTCCACTCGCTAGGAAAAGCCTGATGACATCATTGGTGTGGCTGCCCCCAGATCATGTTCAGCCTTATCTCCTGAAGTCATCAGAAAGTATCAGAACTGTTTCAGTAGTTATTCTTTGAAGTAGGTCTATTAGGGAAAAAGTATATAAGTTATTCTTACTACAGTCTTGCAAATCAGTTGCTAATGAAAATATTGATGCTGTAATCTGCCTGTGTACCTAGTAATGCCTAGAAAGTTCTTGGTTTGAGAGCTCCAAAAGCATCTTCTGATGCTACTGAGATATTCAAATAAATATGCATGGGGTATTAATATGATTGATAAGGATAGTGATTTTTTTAATCAAAAATGTTTTCCTAGCACACAAACCTGCAATTAATGTAGGAGATTTCATGTGTGGGAAATCGTAGAATTTCAGGTTTTATAGCAATCAGGATCATTACTGTGACTCCCTTGGGATTTGTAAAGAATGTGTATGATGTTCAATTTGGAAGTACTGCAAAAATGTTAAAGGTGGTGATACAGTGATTTCCTAGGTCGAAAGTAACTTGGAAATTTGGAGTCTAGTTTCGAAAGTCTGTTTGGTTTTGCTAGTGCTGGGTGGTTTGGGGCCTGAGGCTATACAGAAAACTCCCAGCAGGCCAAGTAGTAAAATTTGGGTCATTATATCAAGTAGCTTCTGCTAAATAACAGGCCACCTCAAAACTTAAACTCTTAAGACAACAATACCTAGTTATTTGGCTTGAGATTTGTGGGTCCGCAATTTAGGCTGGATTCCACGAGGTGGTTCTGCTCTTGGAGCAAGATCTCTAGTTGTATCTATATTAGCTGCTGGGTTAGCCAAGGTTGGCTACCAGGATGGTCTTTAGCTGTGACACTTAACTTCATGGTTTCCCATTTTTTTTAAATGTTTATTTATATTTAATGTTGAGAGGAGTGTAAGGGCAGAGAGAGAGAGAGACAGAGAATCTGAAGCAGGCTCCGTACTGTCAACACAGAGTCCAACACGGGGCTTGAACTCACGAACCCATGAGATCATGACCTGAGACAAGATCAAGAGCCACTTAACCGAATGAGCCACCCAGGCGCCCCTCCGTCGTTTCCCATTCTATAGCAGAGTAGCTTGGGTTTGTTCACAAGGCAGCAGGACATTTCCAAGACAGCAATGGAAATGTGTAAGTTATTTTAAGGCCTGGACTCAGAATTGGCACAATTACTTGCCACATGTCATTTGCCAAAGAAAATCATAAGGTCAGCCCAGATTCAAGGGGTGTGGAACTAGACTCCACCTCAAGATGGAAGACAGTGCAAAGTCACATTGTATGGTCTACTATAGAGGGAAGGGAATGTTACAACTATTGTTGCAAACCTCCTTCAGGTGACTGAGGTTAGTTTGGTGGGTGATACTTGGGCTCTTTGCAGGTCTACTAACAAGATGAACATACTCTGGAGCCGACTTTCTTCTCACGATCTTCCAGGAATAAGGAAATACCCGTGGTCCAATATCAGTCTCTTGCAAAACCCATTCATGGGTGTGGAAGTCTCATCCTCTGAGGCAGTATAAAACAATTCATGGGTAAGATACTTGGAACAATTAAGAGTTTTAAGTTGGGTCAGGAATGGGAAGAGTCAAAATAAGTGGTTAAGTTACACTTGAACCTAGCTAGTTCTTGGCCAACGTGTGGGGGGGCGGGTGGTGAATATGGTGAGTTATAGTATATTCAGAAATACGAGTTAAGCTGGATGCTGCAATGCGTGATTCTCCTCTGAATCTGCAAAAAAAAAAAAAAATGTTTCATGCTCATTTTTTTATATTTAATTTTGCCTGTAAGCCAACTAAAATAAATAGCAGTGAAGTGTAATGTTTTGAAATAATCCCATAGTTTTCAAGTGCTCTTGAAGTAGAAAGCAACAGGGCTCTATGTGCTATTCTCTACTGACTTAACACTTACTGTTTATGCTGCCTAGAATGGTTCTTTTTAATGGATACTTGGCTTGATATCCTTTTAAATTATTAAAGATTGGAGGTGCTCATTAAATGAGAGATTAAAAGGACTGGTAGACACAGCTAATTATTAGAGGCCCAAGAAGAGACATGAAATGCATTTTATCTAAGGCTTTAGTGGATTCTTAAAGTAAATGAATAGTTTAGTGATAAGCCAGTCGAAGTTAATCAATTGAGCAAAACTATAGGGAAGCTCTTTGAGTCTAGATTTGAAGGGTTTCTAAGTAATCGTGGTTAGAGACTTGCAGCTGCTCCTTATTTCTTTAATTTTAGACCCTTGAGCTGCTAATTGGTCAGAAAATTGGGTCCAACCTCTAGAGCTAATTATGAGTGGAGGACGCTGTGTCTTCGTGGGGAAGGTCTGCATCGCTAAACATTAGCCGGTAAGAAGTTGGAGTGAATCCTTTTGTGGCACATTTGTGACTTACAGGTTGTCGTGAATCATTCTGGAGGCAAAGCTCTGAGGAGGTGTATTTTCAACTTCCTCACTTCCTGAACTTTTCAACCTCTCAACTGTTCCTTTACCTTCCAAATCATGGGCCATGTATTATTTTTGCCTGCTTACTAAGAGGGAATGTTGGTTGTTGACACAGTCACCGTTGGCCAGTGAGATTAGTAATATGATACAGAGATTTTCACCACTTAAAAGTCACTGGTTCAACATGGCTCAGATAGGTAATGACTTACAGTTATTCTGACCTGACAGCTGTTTAGAGGCCCATTTGAAGCGAACTATTTCTCAGTTCACCTCCAGACAGGGGACATGTTGCTTCTCTGGATTGCAAAATGTCATCTCTGTTGGAATCTTACATAGCAGTGAGGCACAGGGTTGAGTCATCATCATGAAGGCTAAAATAACATGTTCCCTAGAATTAGGAACATTTGGCTGGCTTTTGTGTAAAGGTTTTGAGCCCTGTGGAAAAATAATATCGAGTTAGTTTCTCCCCAGAGTCAAAGTCACTCTTCTTACAAGTTTAATACCATTAACTAGTTCAAGGCACCAGGGCAACATTTAACGAGTTACTAACAATCGATGAGAGCTTCAGATAAGATGTGTTTAATGTCCCTTTCTTGGCCTTCAACAATTAGCCCCGTCTACCATGCTTCCTAATCATTCATGTAATGAACATCTCTGATTGGAAACAAATATCTGCCAGCCACTTAAGGAGTGATTGAGGCACCACGGAAGATAGGGTTCAGAGAATTTAAATCACCAGCGACTCATTTTCAGCTTCACAGAGAAGGCACATAGTTCAAAGACAGTGGCCGAAGCAGACTGCAAAGGGAAGGAAAGAATGGAATGTCAATTAGAGAAATGGGATTGGACACACCGGTTAATAATAAAACTTTATTTAAAAACTGTGTGCATTTAAAGTGATCGTGAAAGGTAGACATACTGTTAATGGCAGTGTTTCAAGGCCTCTTCCTCTAACTGTGTGCCTGAATATACATCAAGGGCTCCGATAATCTTTTCGTGGCATAACCTTTGTTTTCACTGGTCAGTGGTTGTCATTACATCCAATGTAGGCCTACTGCAAGCACTGTAATAACTTATTTCTGAATTTATATTACACTTTGTGTGATGTTAGTACAAAGGATGCAAGGATTTTCATCCACGGTGTCAATTTGTTATGTCTAATCTTTCCAAATTTTAAGGGTCAAATCTGTTATCACGGATCCGCTATCGTATGGGGGTGTCTTACCTTCGTGACTAATCTGTACTTCTTTTGAAGGACGCACACTTTTGTTGTAGTTGTTACCTCTTGCCTCGCACTGCTGAAAATCAAGCTATGTGATCAATGGCGGATGAATGAATTTTTTAAGTCACTTTTGAGCTCTCTTGAGTGTAGTATCAAATTGTATTGCTATTATTGTTATTTGCCACGCAGCCCAAAGTTTAAAGCAGGAGGAAGAGACAGTGGTTCTCAATCCGCACCCATCCTAGGATGTGAGGCAGGAGTATGGAGAGCTTGTGCGCCAGTGGATCCCAATGTGCCATGTTTTGGCAGCCCTGTCTTTCTTGAGGTTATAAAAATTTACCAACCGGCTTAGAAATTCTATGTGGTAACCACTGTGCGAACCGAGTGCTGTAAAAACAGGCTCATGGTGACGTCAAAGGAGCCGGGAGATCCAGCCTTAATTCTATAGTCCACGTTACTACTCCCTAGAGAGCCCAGGGGACGGAATGAAGCAGAGAATGTGTCTATTTCCAGCCTTCTGTACTCAGAACCTGTGTTGCAGTAGGGATTATGTGCTGGGCTGAAATATGCAGCCCATACACTTTGAAGCCACCCTGATCTTCTGACACAAGTCTGTTCAATTTAGTGTCTTCCTTTTTTGTATTAACGGAATGCATTTTCAATTTCCTTTCCTTGGACTTTCCTGGGCTTCTATTCATCCTTCAAAACTTTTCTCATATTTTCTTTTCTTTATTATACCTTTCCCTAGTGCTACTCAACAATCATTTACTTACTTATTTGTGTCCCGGTTAGACTTTGGATTTACCTTTACTGCTGTATAGACGACAGTGATTTGTAAATGTGCATTCATTTCTGTTTCTCCCAGTAGTACAAGAACTATCGGAGGGTGAAGACGAGGCCTGCAATTGTTACATCAATGCTTTCTTCTCTACCCTCCTCCTTCTCAGTGGCAGGGGTGTATATGGGGCTGCACAATACCTAAGGGGCACTGTTAAATGTACTGAATTGGGGAAAAAATAAGATTTTATTTAAAACTTTCAGAGGGAACGTTGTTCAATCTTAATATCAGAATTAGCTCTTTTTCTGTTGAAAATGGTCTAGCATTGGGGTACCTGGGTGGCTCAGTCGGCTGGACATCCGACTTCAGCTCAGGTCATGATCTCACAGTCAGTGAGCTAGAGCCACGCATCGGGTTCTGTGTTGACAGTTCAGAGCCTGGAGCTTGCTTCAAATTCTGTGTCTTCCTCTCTCTCTGGCCCTCCCCTGCTCGCACTCTGTCTCTCTCTCTCTCTCTCAAAAATAATGAATAAACATTTTTAAAAAATTTTTTAAAAAAAGAAAATAGCCCTTAATAGGAATTTTTAATGTGTGTACTGATGATCAAACTGCCGTAATATATGAATGCCTCTAACTGTAATAGTATTTGAATAAACTTCACTTGTGGATGATGGAATAATGTTGTCCATTTTCAAGGTGGTTGAAGAAAAGCAAAATTTCTAATGGACTTGTAATTCATTCAGATGTTAGTTTACTTTTTATTTTTTATTTTTAAAAAATATATGAAATTTATTGTCAAATTGGTTTCCATACAACACCCAGTGCTCATCCCGAAAGGTGCCCTCCTCAAAACCCATCGCCTACCCTCCCCTCCCTCCCACCCCCCATCAACCCTCAGTTTGTTCTCAGTTTTTAAGAGTCTCTTATGTTTTGGCTCTCTCCCACTCTAACCTCTTTTTTTATTTTTTCCTTCCCCTCCCCCATGGGTTTCTGTTAAGTTTCTCAGGATCCACACAAGAGTGAAAACATATGGTATCGGTCTTTCTCTGTATGGCTTATTTCACTTAGCATCACACTCTCCAGTTCCATCCACGTTGCTACAAAGGGCCAGATTTCATTCTTTCTCATTGCCACGTACTACTCCATTGTGTATATAAACCACAATTTCTTTATCCATTCATCAGGTGATGGACATTTAGGCTCTTTCCACAATTTGGCTATTGTTGAGAGTGCTGCTGTAAACATTGGGGTACAAGTGCCCCTATGCATCAGTACTCCTGTATCCCTTGGGTAAATTCCTAGCAGTGCTACTGCTGGGTCATAGGGTAGGTCTATTTTTAATTTTTTGAGGAACCTCCACACTGTTTTCCAGAGTGGCTGCACCAGTTTGCATTCCCACCAACAGTGCAAGAGGGTTCCTGTTTCTCCACATCCTCTCCAGCATCTATAGTCTCCTGGTTTGTTCATTTTGGCCACTCTGACTGGCTTGAGGTCATATCTGAGGGTGGTTTTGATTTGTATTTCCCTGATGAGGAGCAACATTGAGCATCTCTTCATGTGCCTGTTGGCCATCCGGATGTCTTCTTTAGAGAAGTGTCTGTTCATGTTTTCTGCCCATTTCTTCACTGTATTATTTGTTTTTTGGGTGTGGAGTTTGGTGAGCTCTTTATAGATTTTGGATACTAGCCCTTTGTCTGATATGTCATTTGCAAATATCTTTTCCCATTCTGTTGGTTGCCTTTTAGTTTTGTTGGTTGTTTCCTTTGCTGTGCAGAAGCTTTTTATCTTCATGAGGTCCCAATAGTTCATTTTTGCTTTTAATTCACTTGCCTTTGGGGATGTGTCAAGTAAGAAATTGCTGTGGCTGAGGTCAGAGAGGTCTTTTCCTGCTTTCTTCTCTAGGGTTTTGATGGTTTCCTGTCTCACATTCAGGTCCTTTATCCATTTTGAGTTTATTTTTGTGAATGGTGTAAGAAAGTGTCAATACTACCCAAAGCTATCTACACATCCAATGCAATCCCAATCAAAATTGCACCAGCATTCTTCTCGAAGCTAGAAGAAGCAATCCTAAAATTCATATGGAACCAAAAAAGACCCCAAATAGCCAAAGTAATTTTGAAGAAGAAGACCAAAGCAGGAGGCATCACAATCCCAGACTTTAGCCTCTACTACAAAGCTGTAATCATCAAGACAGCATGGTATTGGCACAAAAACAGACACATAGACCAATGGAATAGAATAGAAACCCCAGAACTAGACCCACAAACGTATGGCCAACTAATCTTTGACAAAGCAGGAAAGAACATCCAATGGAAAAAAGACAGTCTCTTTAACAAATGGTGCTGGGAGAACTGGACAGCAACATGCAGAAGAATGAAACCAGATGATAGTTTAGAAGCTACTCATGTGATAAATCTATCATAAAGTAGTTTTGGAGGATGAATAACTAAACTAAGTATATGCCTGGGGGTGCCTAGGTGGCTCAGTCATTAAGCTATGGACTCTTGACTGCGACTCAGGTCATAATCTCATGGTTCATCAGTTTGAGCCCTACTTGAGGCTCAGTGCCGACAGTGCAGAGCCTGCTTGGGATTTTTTTTTTTTCTCTCTCTCTCCCTCTCTGCACCTCTCCTGCTCATGCACACACACTCTCTCTGTAAATAAATAAATAAACTTTAAAAATATTTTTAAAAAGGATATGCCTGGTAGAAAGGGAGATTGGATATTTAGGAAAAAGGCTTAGAAATGGGGTGTTTTCATTGCCAGATTCACTCCATGTTGTGTTAGGAAAGCAATGCATGGAGTTCATAGGTTTGATGCCCACAAGTCTGTGGTGTCTTAATGTGTCTTAATGGCATGTTGCTGTTCCAGGTGTGGTCCTCTGGGCCTTCGGCATTTGTATTGCCTGTTGAAAATACAGCCTCTAGGGTCCCACCCTACACCTTTGCAACAGCATCTCCATTTTTTTTTAACGTTTATTTATTTATTTTTGAGAGAGAGAGCACGAGCAGAGGAGGGGCAAAGAGAGAGAAAGGGAGAGAGAGAATCCCAAGCAGGCCCCACCCTGTCAGTGCAGAGCCCGATGTGGGGCTTGAACTCACAAAGGGTGAGAGCATGACCTGAACCAAAATCAAGAGTCGGATGCTCAACCAACTGAGCCACCCAGGCGCCCCTAGTGGCTCCATTTTAACGACAATCCCAGGTGGTTCACACTCACATTACAGCTGACTGGCACTTTTATTAATATATGTCATTGTGATATGCATGATGATTACGGGAGATTAAGTCCACCTGAAAAAATAATTAATTGCTGTTTTCTTCCAGGAAAAGAGATGACATACATATTTAACACAACAGCTTTCTTGATGCCTTTTACTGGAGTAGCAGTAAAATATCTGAAAATCAGCTTATATCTTCCGAATTTATTGTGAACTGACAGAGAAGCAAAAGAAAGGAAAAAGAAGAATACCAAGTAGTCCAGTTAAAGTAGCAATTTCATTTCATTCTGTCAAGGAGTGACTTTTTCCTTTTTTTTTTTTTTCTTTTTAAGTTTATTTATTTTTGAGAGAGAGAGAGCACATGCGTGAGAGCGGGGAAGGGGCAGAGGGAGAGGGAGAGAGAGAATCCCAGGCAGGCTCTGCATTGTCAGTGTGGAGCCTGATGTGGGGTTCAATCCCAAGAACCGTGAGATCGTGACCTGAGCTGAAATCAAGAGTTGGACGCTTAACCGACTGAGCCACCCAGGTGCCCCAAGCAGTGACTTTTTCGATCAAAAGTTTGAAAAACAGAATGTTTATAAAAGTTTGCTAACACCATTAGTTTAGGTATTTTAATTGGCCAAGCAGTACTGCGGAGAAGGAACATTGGACTTTTGCTCTGCATAAAAAGTCCTGCTCCAGGAGTAGCCAGTTGTACTGGATCATCTGGGAAACTGAAGGAGTTTGACACCTGAGTGTCTTTGACTGACTTCCACCATGGAACGAATGGCCCAGTTACATCACGTTTTCCTTCTATGAAAAGATAGGATAAAATAGGCAGAGAGGGAAAGGATAGGAGCTGAGATCCCTGGCTGTGGAAAAACACAAATTTTGGAACAACGCTGGGAGTGTCTGACCACAGCAAACCCCCTCAGGGAAAGGTTCCTCTTAAGAATGTTAACAGACCCCACCTACTCCCCTTGAGGTTTCCCTCAGCTATTTGACAAGAGACCCAAGTATAGCCATAGGCCACCCCTCATACAATGAAAACGAGCCAATCAGAAATGGACCACCCAGCACCTAGAGCTATCAAGCCAATAAGGGTAGAACCTGAGAAGGAACAACGGGGAAGGGGAGGGCTGACCAGAACCTTATGAAACAAGGACCCTCGCCGACTGTCCCTGGGCATTCCCTTTCGAAGGTCCCCTCTCTGTAAAGAGAGCTTTCCTGTGATGCTTCCTTTCTAATCCTATATTCTAATAAACTTTTGTCTGTTGCTCATTTTGTGTCTATTTCTTTATTCTTCGAAGCTGCGAGACAACAAATCCCAGGTATTGCGATAAAAAAATCCTGCAACACTTCTGGTGTCCTGTTACTTTCATTCAGATTTTATCTGGACCCCAGATGGAAGAAGTATCCACGTAGTGTCCTAGAAACAAGCCATGGTGGACAAAATATAAACCAAGAAGGGACTCAGTGGGGGAAGCTGGTGTAGTCTACCTTCTTCCTGTTTTCCTTTCATCTTGCAATGTTTAAAAAAATGGAGTTCCGTGCGATGACTTTATCCACATTGTAGGGTGGGGGCGGGGGGCAGGTGGTGACATCAGGCAGTAAGATTCTAGGCCCTGTCAAACATGGTTCATACCAAATGCTCAGGCCAAATATAAACATGGTCGGTTTATGAATTTTCAAGAAGCAAACCCATGATTGCAAGCCTGCTAGATGCTGACTGTTGTACAAGTAGTTCCATTCCCTGCTGGCAGCTCAAACAGCTTTCTCTGGAAAGTCCTCTTGGCTAAATAGTTGTGTTTCCCCGCCCCCCCACCCCTTCCTCCTCTCTAAGTCAATCAAACACACAGAACTCTTGAGGTTCAGCCGGCTACTAATGTCCACAACCGGCCCCATTTAATTGCAATAATGGGGATTTACTCTCCCGCTATTCTGAGGGATGGTTTGATCTACTGGGAAGCAGAGACCCTTTTGTGCAGCAGCAAAATATTAATATCTCACTATGCCCTTTTCCTTCCCCTTCCCTCCCAGGACCTGGAGCATAAGATCAGATCAACTCAAATATCTTGGAAATAGTGCTTTCTACTGGCAGTTATTTATTTTGTTCATTTTTTTTTAAAGTGACCTTAATTTTTTCCTTCCTCCTTGTGGCACTAACAGCCTGGAGCGCAGAGAAATACAAACCCATCCCAACACACATCCGGACATTGGCTTCTCAGGCCTTATGTGTGTCTTTTTGACTCTTTGGAAATTAATTAAGAGATGTTGTTTTCAAAGTGCTTTTTTTTTTCCCCCGGAGTTTCTCAAATATTTAAACAATTTTTACACATTTAAAAAAAATGTCCCCTTTCTCTCTGTTTGTAATAAGATTAATTATGTGAGGTGCACCGCTGCTTATCCCCATGAAAGAAAATCTAAAACGAGGGATTTCAGCTTCAAGAAGGCTATTTTGTCCTGTTTCCGATGTTCTAAAGGGATTAATTTACCATATCGTATAGCCCTGGAAGACTGTGATAATTGAAAACATCCATATTCATTGCATGTTCAAAGGGATCTGTCTGACTTTGTAATGTAAAAAGTGCATTTTTAACCTGAACGGGGGACCTGCGTCCGCTATTGCTTAATCCTATTAGTCCCAACAGTTCCAAAGCTTTAGTGTATAATCATTAGCTCGCGTTAATCCTGAGACATGCCTCCAGCCTCAGCCTGTCAGAAGGAATCCCTGCAGGGAAAATGTGGAGGCGCTGATAGCACAACACCAACTAATCTTATCTTAAACGCTAGCAGCAGCCTCTATCTGTGATAGCCAGGGAATTAAAAACAAATTTTTTCTGGGTATTGGATAGCCGGGTGTTCCTCATTCCCCACCCCCACCTCCCCATCTCTCTCCCTCATCCTCTCTCTCTCCCTCTCTTGCTCCCTCTTCCTCTCCCCCCTCCCCCTCCCCCCCAACCCCCTCCTCCCCCCCTCCCTCTGTGGGCCCTTTCCTCAGCTCTAGTTTCCCTAGATTCTTTGTTCAGGTGATGCTAGGGATGGCAACAAGGGTGGATGGAAAGGGGGTGGTGGGGAAAGAAACATTTAAGATACTTGCTGTTTCCGCAGTGAAGCTCTTTGCTTAGTCACCTAGGATACTTGCCAAGTCTGCCATCATTTGTCGTCCTTGACGTCATAAAGCCAAGCCAACCCTGTGCTCTCTGCGGCTCTGGATTATAAGATGACAAAATGTGTCTTCTAGTTGTCACCTTCTTCCATGGCATGGCTTCCTGACGGGTCCCCGGGTGCCTACAGAAGCTTGCCTGAGTAGAGAAGTAAACTGCCATAGATAGAGTGCTAGGGAGTGAGACCATTATGGGGGGGGGGGGGGAGATGCAGTGGGGGTTGGGAGCTGGATACAGTGTGGGTTTGGGGGTTGTGCTAAGAGGTCTATGAAAATGTTATCCCCAAGTGGAGGATATTTCAGACCAGAGCAGACCATGAGTAAAGGGGACGTTCGCTTTGGAAGTGGAGATTTTTCCAGATGCGAGAAAGAGTATTTAGTCATCTATGTACCAAACATTAGTTTAGGAATTACTATGTGTCTATCATGGGGACTCTAATAGTGAATGTGGTCCCTGCTCTCACAGAACCTGGAGTGGTGGTCTAGGAACTATTAATTAACCCTGAACAAAGAAAAAGTAGGCACATAAGTCAGTGATGACAAACTGTGATAATTACTAAGGCGCTCCATATTCTGACATCTGTTTGCCTAGATGTTACACATTCAGTGTGGTCATCAGTAAAATGTCTCCAGAGGAGCATGTTGGGAGTTCTGTGGTCCTCCTTTTCATATGATTTATTAAAGTTTAACTACTCGCCTGGAGATAGCCAGAGGGTTACACTTTCCCTCTGCCCCTCTAAGTTTAATTAAAATAGTAATTAAAATTTAGAGGCGTTTCTAAATTCAGGCGTTTTGGCAACATGACTTAGATATGATGCAACTGATATTTCAAGAACACAGTTTTACTTATGCTGGTGTTTCCCATCACCCGATGGATCTCATGCCATTGATGGTGTGCGGGATGAACAAATGTTTTATTTTAATATTTATATATTTTCTATTAGAAGCCCCTTCTGTTTACGACAGTGATTTGAAGTTTCTCTTTCAAATCCATTTAAACTAAAAGACAATGAACTCTTTTAAAAATATGAAATGAGTAATAAATAGGATAGGGCTTGTAAATAGAGGGCAAAAATCATGATTATGGTACCTGCATGACTTAATGTATGAACAACAATAATACGGAACTACTGGTGTTTCTAATGCAGTAAGGATTGGTAACTATCCAGCCATAGCTGTGAAGACAAGAGCCGTTGCACCTGCTGGAGGAATATACAGCTGCCTTGGTTCATCAGGTAAAAGTGTTCATTCAACTAGAGTTTTCAGTTGTGAGCTGTGCTGCAAGTTAGTTGCCTAGACAAGACACACGTTAATGACAATAAAAAGCAGATTCTTGGATGTGTAAATTGAAGGGTAACGGAGAAATAAACATTTTCATCCTGGTCAATTCTGATGGACTCATTTGTTACATTTAGTTTATGATAGCAAAATGCAACTGTATATTGAACACTTTATTATTATTATTATTACACTCCTAATGGGAAAGAAAAAGTTTTTATCTAGCTTCTAAGCAATCCCTTTCCACTCACTGATATTATTGTCTTTAGGACAACTATAAAGTTATAGCAGAACACAATGTACAAGAATGTCTTTGAAGCAAATCATCACATCATTTGTTTCTTCGCCTCTAGGAACATGTCAAGAGAATTACCTGCAATTAGATTTAAGGCGCTATCTGGACAAGAATCACCAAATAACCAATCTTAATTTTTCATTTTTTATTTCCTCATAGATCATTACTTTGCTACTCCATTGAAAGGGACTCCTTAGAGTTTATGAAAAATCTAAAAGTTTATAAAAATCTGAAAGTAGATTGATTCAGCCGATCAGACACTAAGCCACTCAATCATCTGATACTTTTTCAGTACGGTGCCTGCCGGTGCCTTGTTAGAAAGTGTGGAAACATGAAGATGAATTGGGCTTAGGATCTCCCCTCCAGGAACTTACCCTTTAAAGGAGGAGAGGTGATATATACACATCTACTTTTTATAAGAGCGTAGAAAGTATAAAAACAGGAAGTTTGAGGAACGTATTACTGCTGCCAGCTAGAGAGATAAGGAAGCGTTCCATGTCAGTGGTTTCCAACCCTGATTGCACACTGAAACATTGGGGAGCACTCAAAAGTATCAGCGTCTGAGCCTCACTCCCAAAGACTCTGACTCAAGTGGTCTAGGCAGGGTTCAATCATCACTAGTTTTTAAAAGCTCCCTAAGTGATTTTAATGTGCAGCCAAGGATGAGAACCACTGTTCTAACCACTTATCAATAAGAACTGGGTGGTTTTTAAATATTTTATGTGTAAAATGTCCTATTTCTGATGAAAAAGAAAATGTCTTGATGTAACAGCTAACGTAGATTTTGTATATATCAGTGTTGATATGGATCGATGCATTTAGAATATTTCATCAAACAAATGTTTTCCTTTGTGAGATTTTGTTTTCAAAGTATATATATATATATTTTTTTTTCAAAGTATATTTTAATTATAGTAATCAAAGACTTGGTTCCTACAAGGCACTACATGCAACAGTATCCATTAGTACATTGACTTAAAAAAAATCTTGCTTATTTACAATGGATACAGATTTTATCTACCTTTAATTATGATAAAGAAACAAAGTCGTAATATTCCTTCAAAACTCTAAAAGTTGATCAATGTCCTTTGGAATTCTTTCAACTCTAGTTTTTCTTCCCTACAGAATTCTCTGCCCTTCACAAAGGTCTAGGGCCTAATTGTCACAGAGGAAAAACACTGTCATAAATAGCTTTGGAGGGAGGACCTGTTCTGAAACTTACTCATTGTAATGGCAGAGTATTTCAAAAACTATCTCGAAATTATCAAATTGGCTTGCTTACTTTCTGTTGGCCCGATTACTCCTATGAAGAGAAATTTGGACGCTGGGAGCAAATGCTGCCTAATGGAAATACTATGAAAAAGATCTCTTATTTTCTCCTAAGGGCTCCTCATTAAGCAGAAAGCTTCCTGAGAACTCAGCCTCCAGCGCTCTGGAGAAACTAATGCAATGCTCCTTTCGAAATTGTCTGGTTTATTCTTTGTTATAGATATTCTTCAACTGTGCAAAACCTGGTTCATCTAAATTAATCTAACTCCACTTCCTTGGTAGAATTGGAAGGGCACTCAAGACATCGCCAAATCTAAGCATGACTGCCCATAAGTCATGCAATGCAAGCTTATTCTAATTTAAAAAAAAATTGTTTAATGTTTATTTAATGTTTATTTGTTTATTTAATGTTTATTTGTTTGTTTGTTTTTTGAGAGAGAGAGACAGAGCATGAGCAGGGGAGGGGCAGAGAGAGGGGGAGACACATAATCCAAAGCAGGTTCCAGGCTCTGAGCTGTCAGCACAGAGCCCGATGTGGGCTCTAACTCACGAACGGTGAGATCATGACCTGAACTGAAGTCGGATGTTCAACCGACTGAGCCACCCAGGCTCCCCAAGCTTATTCTACTTTTTAAATTCTAGGCAATAATCCATCAAGAATGAATGATTAAATGCATGAATAGACATGAAAGTTACCAGGACCACTACGTAGTTGCCTTTCCCAATAGGATAAGTATTTCATTATTTATCGTACTCTTTGTAGAAACAAACAATAGCTTGTCAACAGCTCTTCTATGACTTCCATTTTCAGGACAAGGAATTGAGGAGAGATTGTTTTTTTAAGATTTGTTTTTTTGGGGGGCGCCTGGGTGGCGCAGTCGGTTAAGCAGCCGACTTCAGCCAGGTCACGATCTCGCGGTCCGGGAGTTCGAGCCCCGCGTCAGGCTCTGGGCTGACGGCTCAGAGCCTGGAGCCTGTTTCCGATTCTGTGTCTCCCTCTCTCTCTGCCCCTCCCCCGTTCATGCTCTGTCTCTCTCTGTCCCAAAAATAAATAAACGTTGAAAAAAAAATTAAAAAAAAAAAAGATTTTTTTTTTTTTTTAAGTAATCTCTAGACCCAACATGGATAGGGCTCAAACTCAACCCTGAGATCAAGAGTTTCATGCTCCAACTGAGCCAGCCGGGTGCCCAATTGACGAAAGAGATTTGCTCCTCCTCCAAAGAAGGCAGAAAAACTCACTTCTGGGGTATCCTAAGGAACCAATCTAGGTCCAAATATTGGGAAAGTCATATAGGTATGACATTTTAGAGGACTGAGGCAGAAAAAGTATTGCCCACCAGGTTCTATACAGTTACCCGGTATTTCCCAGTCTGCTTGCAGTTAGGAAAGAGTAATGTGACCAGTTTGGGGTCAGGAAAATTTGAATATGTGTGTGTCAGTTACAAAACAAAGGAGTAAAAAGCCCAGGAACAATTTCCAATCTTTCTTTCTTTCTTCCCCTAAAATGGCAGCTGAGAAGGCTGTACGTTCCAGATGGCCAATCCCAAGAAGGTAGCCCTCTGTGTGACAGGGTGACTGGAGCAAAGCTCCTCCCTGTGTCCTCTCACAAACCAACATGGACCACATAGTGTGTCTGAGGAATATTAAACTATGGAGAAGGGCGCTTGGGTGGCTCAGTCGGTTAAGTGTCTGACTTCAGCTCAGGTCATGTCAGCCGTGCTGACAGCTCGGAACCTGGAGTCTGCTTCTGCTTCAGATTCTGTGTCTCCCTCTCTCTCTGTCCCTCCCCTGCTTGTGGGTTCTCTCTCTCTCAAAAAATGAATAAACATTAAAAAAAAATTGAAACCATGGAGAATTTTGTGTTTTTGCTACTGCAGCATAGCCTAGTTATCTTGATTAATACAGTCAACGACGCTGTCACAGTAATCTTAACTAATCTTGGCTTTTCTCTGAATTCAATGACTCTTAACTCTGTATAGCCTTTTTTCTTTTTGGGAATCCTATCAAAAACAACAACCACTGCCATTAATAGCTACCACCTCCCTTTCCCTTGAGCGAAGCCCCAGTTCGCTGCGGGAGAGACTACAAGGAAGCTGAGAGAGAGGTCTGTCTGCTTCGTGTCCAAGGGAAGCATGTTGCTAATGCCCTTTCTGGGCTTGAAGGAAATAATTGGACTCATTAAGTTGCTTTTCTGTCTTCTTTTCCTTAGTCTAAATAACCCTTAGGTTAATTAGACATGGTTTCTATCCTTGGGAAATTTTTCTATGTGGGGTTAGTGATGGAGAGAATAGTCATAAATTCAGTAATTAAATTTTCAGTTTTACAAACACTAAATAATGGCCAACTACCTGGAAGGTGTTGTGAAAAACAATAGTCTTGTGAAGCTAATATCTTGCACCAATAATTCTGCAAATAGTAGGTTATTACTGAGATGCTTCTGTTCGAGTGACAGAATGGTAGGTTCCAGCTTGTGTCTGGCCAAATGTGCTGATGGTCAACAGACAGGACCATGTAGTGTGGTTCCTTCTCAGCCCTGGCTGCACAAATATCTGGGGTTGTTTTTAAAAGTACTGTTGCCTGGGCCTGATCCCAGATCAACTGAATAAGAATCTTGGAACCATTTTAATATCCAGCAGGGTTGGGAGCCACTGGTGAAGTGGACACAACAGTAAACTGGAGTCAGATCCTGAACTTTGATCCTCTTTTTATTAGCTATGTAACTTCAGGCAGACAATGCAGTCTCTCTCTCTCTGGATTTAGAGTTTCTCACCCATATAATACGTATAATAATACTCTCCTTTCCTAGCTCCGCATATTGTTTTGACACCAAAAAGAGAAAAATGTATGTGGAAGTACTTTGTACACTATGAAAAGTAGGACCATAACATTTTCATTATTATTATTATTATTATAGACTCGTGGATATGACTCAATCCCACGTCTAATCATTTTATTGAAGTAGTAAGAAATAGGTTGACTAAATGAACATGTTAGTAAATTATCCACCTGACTATTAGACTTCAAGAAGAAATCAGAAATCCAAACGGAGTGACTTGGCTGGCAGACAACTCCTTCCTTCTGCTCAGATGCCCGTGTCTGTAGAAAGACGAGGCATTACAACATTTTTTGATGAATTACAATTCTTTGGTTCCATTCTGGGCACAGCAGAAGTACTGGTAAAGTCAGAATTGCTGTTGTCTTTGTGAGCCGATTCTTTCCACTTTTCTTGAGGTCTTTCCTTCCTCAAGAAATGTGCACCTAAATCAGACTGGTCTGTTCAACCCCACAGAGGGCAGAGGTGGAATAAGGGTGTAGAATAGGTGTGTACTTCCATCAGGACCTAAGTTTGAGTCTTGACTCTGCTATTTGCTAGTTCTGTGAACTTGGGTATCTTATGTGACCCTCTTGAGCTTATCAAATCTTTATTGAGTTCCTACTATTACCAGATACTTGATTAGAGAAGAAAAGACCAGTATCAAAAGAGAATACCTCCTCGGGGCACCTGGGTGGCTCAGTTGTTAAGCGTCCCACTTTGGCTCAGGTCATGATCTCGCAGTTCATGGGTTTGAGCCCTGTGTTGGGCTCAGTGCTGAGAGCTCAGAGCCTGGATCCTGCTTCAGATTCTGTGCCTCCTCCTCCTTCTGCCCCTCCCCTGCTCATGCTCTGTCTCTCTGTCTCTCAATAATCAACAAACGTTAAAAAAATTTTTTTTAATAAATAAATAAACATTAAAAAATTTTTTAATTAAAAAAAAAAAAAGAATTTACAGTCCAGATAGGAAAGACCAACAAGCAAAGGGACAATAATTTTTACCTTCAGTGTTTTGTAATTAAGTTAGCCCAGTGCCTGGCAGAGAAGCTGTTCAATGAATGGTAATAAATATTGTCATTATTCGTCGTCTTGGGTGTGCCAGAGGCACAAGCCAAGGGACATGAACCAAGCCCTCTGCCTAAGCAGGTCAGGCAGTGGTGAAATGTTACTTTTCTATACCTTTGCCCCTGGCAGAGCTCTGTGTGGGCTAAAGGAAAGCAGCGAGCTCTTCTGAGTTCAGAAAGACCCTGAAAACCTCCCCTTGACCTCAGCTGTCCCTCCTGGCAGAAGATCAGACTCATTCTAAAGCAGATCTATGGTTTTGGGTTTTCTCCAGGACTGACAGGGCACAATTCCAGATCACTATTTGAGAACTCATCCTGGCCAGCAGTGAGCTTGCCTGGGTTAGCCTCAGGAACACCCTGGCCTCCCTAGAGAATCGCCCAACCAAAATACCTGGGAGCTGGGCCAGACTCCCTCAGGCCTTTTCTGGTCTTGCTGGGGAATCAGTTTTGAGCCAGAACCCATTCCATGATGAGAGATGAGTACAGGATCATCCAAACATTAGCAGGCTCTTTCAACCATGGCTTTCCTTTGTGATTTCATTACATCCAAATTAATAGAACTTTTTTTTTAATCACAGAGATTGTGCACGTATTAAGAAAATCGTAATGTCTGACCATTCGTTTTATTTATTTATTTAAAAAATTTTTAATTCCCGTATAGTTAACATTTCAAATGAAAGACATATACATTTCTAGATCTGTGAAATTAATTAATGGCATTTTACTGTGAGATCAGAGGACAGAAGATTCTGCCAAACTCGAGCTTGAATTTCCTCATCTTCTAGAACTTAAAGATGTTCATAGTTTAAAGAAAAACAAAAGGAAAAGGAGAAAAAATCCTCTCTAATAAAAGAAAAATTGAGATACAAGTTAAGGCGGAAGAAGAGATTTTTTATGTGGTCCCTCCCCCTTTTTTTACGCTAGTCATGTGAAGCAGTGGGGTTACTTTTCCCATTTCCTGGTCTGACCTCAAGCACACCCATTCATTTGTTGTATAGAGACAGTTAACCACATCACCATCAGCTCATCATGGTCTAGAGATATGTTCATTTAAAGGACTTTTACTGTAGCTAATTAAGAATGCATCAGGGCACCTGGGTGGCTCAGCCTGTTAAGCAGCTGACTCTTGATTTTGGCTCAGGTCATGATCTCATGGTCCCTGAGTTCAAGCCCTGAGTTAGGCTCTGTGTGAACAGTGCAGAGCCTGTTTGGGATTCTCTCTCTCTCTCCCTCTCTCTCTCTCTCAAAATAAATAAAGAAACATTTAAAAAGTTGTTTTTTGTTTGTTTGTTTGTTTTTTAAAGAATGCATCAAGGGTCAAAATCCTGGTGTAGGTTCAGTGCAGAGCCTGCCTGGGATTCTCTCTCTCTCTCTCTCTCTCTCTCTCTCTCTCTCTCTGCTCTTCCCCTACTTGTGCTCTCTCTCTCTCTCTCAAAATAAATAATAAACATTAAAAAAGTTGTTGTTGTTGTTGTTGTTGTTTTAAAGAATGCTTCAAGGGTCGGGGCGCCTGGGTGGCTCAGTCAGTTGAGCGGCCGACTTCGGCTCAGGTCATGATCTCACAGTTCGTGAGTTCGAGCCCCGCATCGGGTTCTGTGCTGACAGCTCAGAGCTTGGAGCCTGCTTCAGATTCTGTGTCTCCCTCTGTCTGCCCCTTCCCCACTCATGCTCTGTCTTTCTTTGTCTCTCAAAAATGAATAAACGTTAAAAAAAAAAAATGCATCAAGGGTCAAAATCCTGGTGTAGGTTCTGAGCAGTTTAAAGAGAAGGGTTGCCTCTATGGAATCACCAGCCACAGCCTAGCCCCCCTTTACCCGCTTCTCAGTAGAGATGGTAGCTGGAAACCACACCAACTTGAGCTATTTAGGGCTGTGACATACGTGTGGTGAGATCATCTCAATAGTCTGCTTCTATACCAGAAAAGCTGTAAAAGTGTTCAAATCAAAACAGTGGCGTTTGGTTGAGGATGTTTCCCCTTCTCTCCCTGCTCATTTTTCATCTTCCCAGAGGGCTCCCCTCCCCCCCCTCCACTCTTCTTCACTCCTCTCACTAGTCTCCCTTCCTGACAAGCAGGAGTGCCTCCACCGGGCCAATGCATCAAGCGGTGACACCGGCAGGGGCTCGTTCTCTCCGACAGACGTCAATGTAAATGGCAGGAGCAGATTTTGAGGCAGGGGTGAGGGACGTGAACGGAATTAGTCATCATTACCCTGAAGCGACGTGGGCTTGCTGTGGATGTTCCCTCATCAGGCTTCTCATGACTGTGTGCCCGGAGGATCACCCCCATCACTCTAAACAGTCGTGACACAGACGATGTACGGGTTAAAATGATGAGCAGGAGAGACAGGCCTATCCCAAAGTAAATAGACGGAATTAGAGGCATTACAACAGTTAATATGTCAGGTCCCTGTTGGGAGGCCGGAGATCCTGTGTGGTCTCTTTTCCCTGCATATTGAAATTGATTGTGCCTCGGGCCGTGGCAGGGGGAGCGGGGGAGGGGAGCCGCCGATTCATCCTTCCAGTCACATGGATCAAAGAAAGCAGACAGTGTTATGTGGAATTATTTGCTCTGAAGGTGCAGGGAATAGAATTTAATAGAGCAACGGGGTATAATGAAAGAAGCCATGAGTCTTAGCCAATGTCTCCCTGGGCCACACCATCCGAGGAGTATAAATTAGATCATGCTCTTACCCAAATCATATTTCTCTGGCTCAGCCCTATCTACAACCGCAGGAACTATACTCTCTGTTTCTCCCTCCTCACCTGGCCAAGTGCTTTTAGGAGACCGCAGGGGATGCTTGCCGTGCGTTTGAACACAGCCCTCTTGGCCACCATATCTGAGGCTGTCCTCCCCACCGCCCCCCCCCCCCTTCTTTCTGCTTACTGTGCTGATGTCTGTCAGCGAGACAGCCAGCTCCTAAGCCAGTCCCTGAGGTCAAGCACGAAGGGAATCTTGCCACCGGGATGCTGCGGGCAGCGGCCCTGTTGCCTATAATGCCACACAGAGTCTCAAGTTACCGCTCAAGTGCCTGGCAAGAACGCTTTTAATCCAGTCGGTTCCTTCTTAAACTCAAAGCAAATTTGATGCCATGGTGACTTCAATGGAAGTGATTTTTTTTTTTTTTTTCTACTTCCTCATTACGGTTTCTACCCACTTGCATGAATCCATAGTGACTGAGTCAGAGGGTGGGCTGGGGAACGGCCGCCACCTTGGGTCAGGTTCTCCAGGAAGCAGACACAGAAGATTTGTGTGCAGCATGTGTGTGGGGGGGAGTGCTCAAGACCGAGGCTTGTGTGAGGGGAGATAAGGAAGCCAGCCTGGGCAGAGGGGTAAGGTAAATTGTCCTGCAGCTGCAGTAGAGGCCTCTTCCAACGACATCGGTGGATCTGGAACTGGGCCAGCCCTTCAGAGATGTCCCCAGCTGAGGCAAGGAGCTGGGGATTTGTACACCACCCCCCCTCCTGCCATGATGCAACCCACTGAAGGTTGGTGGTGCCAGGCAAGAAATGGAACCTTGGGGGAGGTGATCCTTTTCAGTTGAGGGCAAGTTCCAAAGAAAGATTCAGCTGGGGGTGGTCTGTAGCCAATGACTTGTGCAACCGGGGAAAATAAGTACCTTGGCCTTGAAGGGGGATCTGGCCGGTGCACATTCACTCCCCCCTTCTTCCTTTTCTTCTAGATTTTTTTTCTTGACCTTGGCCCTACACCTCTTCTTGGGCCAACTTATTTTCTCTTTTTTTTAACTATGTTTTAAATGTTTATTTATTTTTGAGAGAGAGGGAGAGGGAGACAGGATCCGAAGCCTGTTCTATGCAGACGACACAGAGCCCCAGGTGGCGCTCCAACTCATAAACTGTGAGATCATGACCTGAGCCAAAGTCGGACACTTAACCGACTGAGCCACCCAGGAGCTCCTGAGCTATTTCCTGAGCCAAGCCTCAAATCCCTGGCAAGCTTTCTCCTCAACCCCCTTTGAGTCATCGCATAAATGACTGTTCATGCTCATCCTGGGACCACTTACACCATCCCGGTGTAAGCAGAATAAGTATGTTTCATTAAGTCTCAGAAAGTAAAGCAAGAGGCTCATATGACACGAAGAGTGTGAGACCTAGGTCTGAAGCTCTGGGCTTCCCTCTGCCTGTCCCGACGCTTAGGTGACATTGAAAATCACTTCACACCCCTAGGCTGTTAAATTCAAGTTAGGCTACCTGGCCGCTAAGGTCCATTTCAGCTTTAGATTTTTCCAACAATAGGCTCGTGTGGACATCAAAGAGGCAAATGGTGTGCTTTATCTCTTGGAGGACATTAAAACTTTGTTAAAGAAGCAAAATAATACAATGAAGAAAAAGCTAAGAAAAATTAGATTAACAATCCATCGTTAATACAGGCAAATTTCATATTAATTGCCATAGGCAACTCCACTGATGTAGAGAAGAAGTCAGAAAACTTGTTCTGTGAAGAGACAGAGGGCAGACATTTTTGGTTTTGCAAAGAAAGGGCAGATATGGTCTCTGTTGCAATTACGGTGCTCTGCTATTGTGCTATGAAACCTATCATAGGTGATACGTCAATGAATGAGCATGGCTGTGCTCCAATAAAACTTTATTTATAAAAAAGGATGACCAGTTGTGGTTTGCCAACCCTGCCATCGAGTTAACTGGAGGAAAGGAATCTTAGTAATTATCTAATGCCTTGCTACTCAAAGAGTGAGTGTGGTTCATGGATAGTCAGCATTGGCATCGTCTACAGTTTTACATACGTTTGTCAGAGGAGAGGAGACCTCATTGAGGAGGAGGCAACATCTGAGCAATGACTTGAAAAAGGCGAAGGAATGAGCACATAGATATCTAAGGGAAGAGCCTTCCAGACAGAAAACAGCAGGTGCAAAGGTCTTCCACTGGGGACATGACTAGTGTGTTCAAGGAACAGTAAGGCAGCCCTGTGGCTTGGAGTAGAGTGAAAACAGAGGGAAAGAGTTGGAAATAAGGTCATGAGGTCAGAGAGAGATGATGGCCATTGGGAAAGTAGAGGACAGAATCGTGTAAGGCCTCATAGATGGTTATAAAAATTTGCCTTTCATACAAACTAACAGGTCTTGAGCAAAGGACAACAGGAGCACTCTGGATGCTATGTTGAGAATAAAGAGCAGGTGGACAATGTCAAAAAAGGGGATGGAGAGATAAGTCAGGAGACCATTGCAATAATGCAAGGGGACATAATGGCGGCTCCCACCAAAAGTGGTGAGAAGTGATTGGGTTTGGGATATGTTTAAGACAAGGCAAACATGTTTTCCTGATAGCTGGATAGAGGTGGGGTGTAAAGGAAAAAGAGGAGAGAAGGTTGAGGAGGACATCAACTGACGTGAGGGAAAACACAGGAGCAGGCTAAGGAGTGATGGTCATGCGTTTTATTTTTGCCAGGATAAATTGGATATGCCAATTAGACATCTGGTGGGAGATGTTGATCAGGGAACTGGGCATGTGAGTCTCGAAAGATGTAGAGGTGTAGAGTTGGCATTTAAGATTAGATGGTATAAACAAGGAAATGGATGTAGGCATAGAAGAGAAGAGGTCCAAGGACTAAGCCCTAAAACACTCCAGTTTAAAAATTCAAAGAGAGGAAGAAGGACCAGCAAAGCACACTGCGTCTTGCTTTCCATATTATGATAAAGCCACATATAGGGAGCGTCTGCTCGGTGATGAGTGGCTCCGGAGAGCCTTAGCTACGCTTTCCTCGCGTTTCCTAATACTAATTGTCATTTGCTCCAGCTCATCCTACTTATCTAGGCTTCATTTTCCACTTTATTCCTCCCAGATGCTGGGTACTAGATTGAAAAACCTGTGAGTGCCTGGGAGTAAAGAGGAGCTAATTTGATATTTCTGAAGATGGTTCTGCTGGTACAAATGAACTATTTCATTTTGTGTTGGTACTCCACAATAGAAAGGGGAAAAGGGCACCAGAGCTATTTTCTGTTGACAGAGTGCATCAAACTCTGCTGATTACCTTTGAATTAAGAAAAGGAAAGAAGAAAATTAACACAGATAAGGAACCCCTCATTTCCAGGCTGAAAGGAACTTGTTTAGAAGCATTCAGCCTGCGGATGGCATTAGAAAAGAAACAGACAGGATGGAAATGGAAACTACATGTTAACCTCTGCTGTAGAACATGTTTATACTCTGTTCAGTTTCACGTTGCCAAGTCCTATCGTGTGACCCTCTGTGGTTATATCCTCTTTGGGGAAAAATTAAGGCAAGGATTGTGGTTTTAGATGCATCCTATTTTAAAGAAATAGGGTGTTCATATGCAGAGTAGGGGGGGCAATTTAAGTAAATAAAAGATATGAGACCATAATAATTATTGATTTTAGGGTAGGAATAAAAATCAGAATTTTTATACGAAATTTCTCAAATTTTAGAATTGATAACTATCTCAGATACTTCTTACATGCAGTGAGAGCCAAAACATGGGTGCACGCTCATACATACACATCTGTGGATCACAACTTGCTCATAAAGAGACAATTTATTCTACCGGTAATAAAGGATTTTCTAACAAACACTCATGATAAATGCCAAAGGAATCCATTTCTCGGTATTATGATCTCTTGCTAAAAAACAGCAATAGCAAAGGCAATTGTGAAACAGAATAAAACACATTAGTGCCATGATGTTCTAATGGTGGAATTTTAGGAACCAACCTACTTATTCAGGAAAAAGTTTCTATGTCATGGGAACCTTTTTTTAGTTTTTTTTTAATGTTTATTTATTTTTGAGAGAGAGACAGACTGTGAGTGGGGGAGGAGCAGAGAGAGAAGGAGACACAGAATCTGAGCAGACTCCAGGCTCTAAGCTGTCAGCACGGAGCCCGATGCGGGGCTCAAACTCATGAACTGCGAGATCATGACCTGAGCTGAAGTCGGATGCTTACCGACTGAGCCACCCAGGCACCTCTATGGGAACTTTTTCTGATCACTGACCCACCCAATCAGTAGTTACCTCCTTTACCTACAAGTGAGGCTAGTTTAAATATTATACCAAGTTGAAAGTAAAACCAAGTAAAAGAGTGAGGAGACCCTAATGTTCCCCAAACAGATTCTGGAATATCTTTGTATTCTTCTCCGGATAGAGGGTGATAGGAATTGACCTAAGTCAATTTAACCCTTCAGTAGTTTTCAGCTATTTTGGTGAATAAAACAGAAGAGATTAGAAGTATGTGGAGGCTATAAGGTCTCTTCACGAGATAGTATTTTACATTAAAAACAAATCTTAGACCCAATTACAATAATCCATGAATGAGGTGTGAGGAAATTTCCGCACACTGTCTAAAGCACTCCCACATGTACCTATTGTGAAGGATTCCCTCTGAGGTAGAAACCACAGTTCTGGGACTCAGTGCAGCCAATATCTAGCTGGGTCAGTCACAGTGTTTTCTGGAAAGGTCCAAAGAGAGCAAGGGCCTGCGATGACATTCCTATACCTTTCTTATGCAACAATCTTAGAGGCTGACCAGTCATATATTTTGAACTCTCATTTTATCACTGAAAAGTAATCCCTTATATAAGAAAAGAAACAACTTGTATAGATTTCTTGAATATTTGAAATTCTTACATAACAGTCTCTAAATACAGATTATTGAGCAGAGTCCTTGAAATGCTACCTAACCATCGAGATAAAAATTCCAGACAGAGTTCAAGTGTCAACAGGTCCTAGGTTGCAGATTAAAATGAATTCATACATTAGTACATTACACTGTGTATACTAAAGCATAATACCTGGACAATATAACCATTGTTCTAACTACCTTCCATCTACAGACAAAGAACAAATACCCTTCCTTTAGAATTCCTGCCACTTGCACATTTATGACTCATGACACTCACTCATGTCACTGGCCTAGAAAATTATCTTCATTACAAACAAGGAAGTTTCCTCTTGAAATTGATATCAATGTTTCCAAAGCCTGATCCTCTCAACAAAAATTATTTCCCCTCTACGGGTTACTATGTTCTTTATGGCTAGGTCAAAGATACATGTTATGCATTTATATTTATGAAAATTAAAAAGCAAACAACAGTTGCCTATGTAAGGAGCTGGAAGTTACCACTCTGTCCTAACAACAAGGAAAAGCCAGAAAGGGTTGAAAATCAACAAAATGTGACAATACCCAGGACATTTGCCAGGAAAGATGCAAACATTTCCCATGATATAGGGAATGGGGTAAAAGGAGCAATGCGAAAAATGAACTGCAAATACAGGGTTCTATAGTGAGAATGCATGTTACGTGGAGACTAGAAAATATAAGAAAAATTAGGAACATTTGTAGTAGCTTATAGGCTTGATTAAATAAAGAAAATCTATTGCATTATGAGGTAGTATGAAACAGGATACCTAGATAAAACTTGCTTGGCATGACTAGAAGGTAAGATAAACGATGGATTATTCTGGTCTGGGAGCTAATTGGACCTAATTCTTATCTTCACGAATAACCACCTGTGTGAAGTTCTCCATGTAACTTAATTTCCCAAATCTTGTATTCAATTTTCAGAAGAAAGAATGGTACAAAAATGGAAGATACTAAATATTTTTCTCTCATAAAAATATGTTACACATTTTGTTTCTGTGGGATCTTTCATTGTAAGACAAGTAAACCAGAGTAAAGACAATTAAAGACTTACCAAATGCAATACCAAAAAAAAAAAAAAGAAAAAGAAAAAAGAAAAAAAAAGGTAGAATATGCATTTCTTAAAATCCCACCAATATTAAATATTATTATCCCCTCTGATTTTCCAATTTAATGTGAAGGAATTGTATTTTGTAGCTATTTAAACTTTCATTTCCCTGATTGCTACAAAGGATTAACATTTTCCTCCATATATACTGGTTATTTACATTTAATTTTAGGGAAAATGCTGGGTCATGGATTTTGCTAAAATTCCAAATAAGGTATCTGCTTTTTCACTATTTATATCCAGGAACTCTCCAAATATTCTGAATAGTAACTCATTGTATATTAGTGTATTGTTAATATCCTCTCATAATTAGTTATTTAAGTATTGGCTTCTGGTGATTTGTATTAGAAACATTTTTAAATCTACACTTAAATAATCAGATTATTTAAACATTTTATTTATTTATTTATTGTTATTTTTTTCACCGTTGAGTTGTATGTGACCCTTATATATTTTAGATACTAATGCCTTATCAGATATATGCTTTGCAAATATTTTTCTCCCATTCTGTAGGTTCTTTTTTATTTTGCTGGTTGTTTCTGTTGCTATGCAGAAGTTTTTGTAGTTTGATGTAGCTCCCCTTGTTTCTTTTTGCTTTTCTTGTCTGTGCTTTTGGTGTCATATCCAAAGGCTCATTGCCAAGACCAATGTCAAGGAACTTATCTCCTATGTTTCATGTGTAGGAGTTTTATGGTTTCAAGTCTTATGTTCAAGATTTTAATTCATTTGGAATTTGTTTTTATGATTGATGTAAGATATAAGTTTAGTTCCATTCTTTTCAGTGTGGATATCCAGTTTTGTCAACACCATTTATTGAAGAGACTCTCCTTTCTTCGATTTTGTTCTTGGAGCACTTGTCAAAGGTTAGTTGACTATGTATTCATGCTTTTTTCCTGGGATCATTAATCTGTTCCATTGATCTATGTGTTTGTTTTTATGCCAGTACCTTATTGTTTTGGTTACTATAGCTTTGTAATGTAGTCTCAGACCAGGAAATGTGACATGTTCAGCTTTATTCTTCTTTCTCAGGATTGCTTTGGCTATTTGGAGTCTTTTTGGTTCCATAAAAATTTTAGGATTTTTTTTCTATTTCTGTGAAAAATGCCATTGGAATTTTGATAAGGGTTACACTGAATCTGTAGATTGCTTTGAGTAGTCTGAACATTTTAACAGTTTTAATTCTTTCTATTTATGAACACAGGATATCTTTCTATTTATTTGTGCTTCTTCAATTTCTTTCACCAATGTCATACAGTTTTCAGTATATAGGTTGTTGATCTCCTTGGTAAATTTATGCCTAAGTTTTGTCATTCTTGATATTATTGTAAATGGAATTCTGATAGTTTGTTGTTAATGTATAGAAACACAACTGATTTTTTTATACTGAATTTGTATCCTGCAACTTTATTGAATTTGTTTATCTGTTCTAACAGTTGTTTTTTGTTTGAGTCTTCTGAATTATCATTTGTAAACAGAGACTATTTTACTGTTATCTTCTGATTTGGATGGCTTTTTTTCCCCCTGATTGTTCTAGCTAGGATTTCCAGTTCTGTGTTGATAAAAGTGAAGGAGGTGTGTATCCTCATCTTGTTTCTGACCTTAGGGGAAAAGCTTTCAGTTTTTTCCCACTGAGTATGATGCTGGCTGTGGGCTTGTCCTATATGGCTCTCTTAATATCAAGATATATAATCATTCAGCTTGTTTATTTCTTATGAACTAGAATTTGGTAGTTTGTGAATAGCTGTCTTTTTTGAACATACAAACTATAGCTAGTCTAGAGTTCATGTCTGATAACTTCATTGTTTGATTGCCCTGTGGATCTGTTTTATTTTGTTTTCTCTTGTTTTAGTTACTTCTTTTCTTCTGATATGCCTAGTTGTTTTGTTTTTTTTCTTTTTTTCCCCCTGAAGAATACTAAAGATTGAATATGAAAACTTATAGAAATAATTTGAAGCTCAGGCTAATGTTCCCTTTCTCTAATGAAGCTTCCCTTTGCTTCTGACTGGCTATTATTCTAGGGACACTAACAACCTCAAAACATCTAAACTCCAAAAAGTTTAAGATTATTTGAACCTGAAATTTGGTTCTTGTTAGGGAAAGTGTTTTTCTGGTTCAGTGTTACTTGCTGTACCACCAAAAAGTATGGGTATTTACAAGGACCTTCTTATTTGTCAAGCCCTGGGTTCTAGCTTTGTGTCAGCCCTGTGGGCCTGTTGAAAGCTCTGCTTAACCTCATAATCTTACAGCCACTGCTTTTGAAGTTGACAATCATCTTGAGAAAAGCTGTTCCAAGTGCTTATTGTTGTCCCCTTATCAAATCACATAGTAATATGTCATAATATTGATTCATCACCACTTATTAATATCTTAAAGGATGTTGAAATTACAACTTTTCAAAATAGGTAAAAATCAGATATATTTAAGATGGAGTTTTTTCTTAGAAATTGGCCATATTTATGTTATTATTTTTCAATATGCATTGCTGTCAAGGAAAAGTCTGATGCTAATATGATTCTTTTTCTTTTGTATGGAAACTATCCTTCCTCTTTGGAATATCTATCTTAGAAGTATTATTTTTTAGTTAGGCTGTGGAATCACAATTTGTTATATTTACCTGTGGATTTGTACTCATTCTCTAAGTAGATATCTTTGGGTCTTTTCTTCTGCTCTGTAAAAAAATCATATTATTTTACTTCATTGATTAAATATTCTGTTCTCTAGATTTCCTTTTCCTGATTCTCCTATTAAATGCTTTTTGGATCTAATAGATCCATTCTCTGCAACTCTTTTTTTTTTATTTTTTTTAATGTCTACTGTTTATTTTTTAAGAGAGACACAGAGTGAGAGTGGGGGAGGATCAGAGAGAGGGAGACACAGAATCTGAAGCAGGCTCCATGCTCTGAGCTGTTAGCACAGAGCCTGATGTGGGGCAAAATTCACAAACTATGAGATCATGACCTGAGCCAAAGTCAGATGCTTAACCAACTGAGTCACCCAGGCACCCCTCTTTGCAACCCTTTATCTTTCATAACTTCCATTTTTTCCTTGCACGCCATGTTCTGTGAAATTCTTTGACATGGTTGTCTAGCTTGCTAATTTATTCTTAAGTCTAGTTCATTTTGTTATTTATCTCACTTTTTGAATTTATTTTTATTTCCATGTTCTTCAGATTCTTTTTCCATAGACTATTCTAGTTTTACAGAAACCATAAACATACCCATATGATCTCATTATAGACTTAGTATGCTTGCTCATTAAATATTTTTTTCATATGTTAGTTTTATACTTATTGAACTGGAGTTCTTTCTTTTATAGTTTTGGTTTGCCTCAGATATTTGCAGATTTTTAGCTTATCTGCTTGTATTTTTCAGTAATGTTTTTTATTGGTCTGTTTGTGGATGCACGTTTTGACTACAGAAGATAGTCTTTGGAGAGATACAAATACTGCACAACATGATATGTTGGCAGCCTGTTTTTTAGTTTTAAAGGGACCTCCTCCATTTTTCTCTGTGCCTCCAGCTACTGAAATTCTCTGCCTTCAGTGCTTTTTTTGCTGATACGTTGGGCAGCTAACTCATTTATTTTGTTTTCTCAACATGATTGTACAAAGTGATAGCTTGGGTTGATAGCTAATTAAAGTTTCATTATTGTTACCTGTATCCTTTGACTCAGAGTATTTTCCCAAACCACCCTGATCTCAACACCATTTACCATCTGTATTTGTGTATATTCATTACAATTTTATGTAGTCTTCAGTTCCTCTTTCATTCCTATTGGCTTTCTATTCTTCAGAAATTCATCAAAATTTTGTAGTCTCTTAAGGTTACCTTTTTTTTTGTTTGTTTCCTTATGACATTATAAGATATTTTAAGCAGTTTTATTTTATTTCAAAGGATTTGGGGTAAGGCGAAAATGGGTGCTCATACCCAATTCACTCTGCTTTCATAGCTTTGCAATGAAAATCATAATTTTGCAGAGGCATATACTGTACAACAAAAAGTTCAGAAGCAGTTTACACAGAAACACATGGTGGAGGTTTGTGTCTACTTTTTGGGTCGCTATCATAGTGAGAGGATGGGTGCATGCAATCTCCAGAGACTGATTTGTATTCCAAGTTGAGTATTGAATCTTTGGTCCTTGGTTAGCCAAAAAAAGACAGCCAACGGTATAAGAAAGCAAGAACTAGAATACAAATCAGAGGAATTCTTCAGAATGAGTCAAACAAGTCTTAACACAAAACCTCTTCCAAAAACGCAAGGCAGAGACGAATATTTGATGACAGGAAAGAAGTTTGAAAACAATAACTGTGTTGAAACCAAGATTTGGGTTGATTTCAGGATACTGTTTATTGACAGTGACTGATGTTTTTTTGCAGCCTTCCCTGGAAGAGATTGCAATCACATTTGAACTAAAGCAGTAAGCCAAGAATTTTCTGTGGTGTGTAAAGTAATAATAATTTTATTTCTTGAACTTTCTCAATGTATACACCCCCAGCCGAGAAATTCAGAAGTCACTTAAGATATATTCATAACAACAACAACAAAACATAAAATTTCAACATAGTTAAAATGAGGCATTGTGTGCTATTTAAAAAACCCATAATCAAAAGTGCGCACTGGCATTGTACAATGTGAAAGTAAGTCATTGGGGTCAATCCAAGTTTAGGAATTTTAGAAGTTTGAATCTATCTCTATGCATTTAAATTTGAAACTCAGTATCAAGAGTAATAGAATGTTGTGAGAGGGCCTGAAAACTCATTAGGCTAACATCACTAGCATTTTAATTGTCCATAATTTTAGAATAAATGTGGTTTGGGGCTTAAATTACATCTATGGTGATTGCCAAAGACAGCTGCATGTCAGAATCAGAGGGGATGTTTTTTAAAATGCAGAACCCTGGGTCTTAGAGACTTAATTTCAGTTGGTTTTCAGGGCATCTTGGGAATTTACCGTGTTAAAAATCTCCCTAGATGCTATATAACATGTAACAAGGTATCTGGAATCACTGATTCAGAAAGCTTCCTGGATTCTTCACGGTCCCTCCACTTACAGAATATGCACCATATGTATTCTTTTTTTTTTTTTTTTGGTCAAAAATAAAAGCTCTAGAATTACCCTAAAATTGCTTCTAGATCCCAATTTTTGGCGTCAAAATGAGGCACGAAAAGCAACCAAGAGAGAAACCAACCTATCTCCATGAAACCCAAATGGTGTTAAAGTATCCCCCTTCTTTTTTTTTTTTTTTTAACAAATGTTAGAAACACCACCCAACAGGGGCGCCTGGGTGGCTCAGTCAGTTGAGTGTCCAACTCTTGATTTCAGCTCAGGTTGTAATCCCAGGATTGTGGGATTGAGTCCCACGTCAGGCTCTGTGCTTAGCATGGAGCCTGCTTAAGATTCTCTCTCTCACTCACTCTTACTCTCTCTCTCTCTCCCTCTCTGCCCCTCTCCCCTCTCTTAAAAAAAAAAAAAGAAAGAAAGAAACACCACCCAACAAAAAAATAAACCCTCAAAAAAAGAACAGGTTTTGTAACTCACACTGCAAGTTTACAAAAACAGGAAACATCTGAGCTTTAGCAAATCCTTTGATGAAAATTTGCAAAACTAACTCCTCAAAAAGGGAACATGAGCTAAACTCCTCATCTTCAACATGATCATTGACCAAGTTCATTGCCATGCTCTCACTAAGCCCCACAAATCACCCACTGATTTTCATAAGTGTCCCTTGTGGTTATTACTGGCGTGTCCAAATTTGCCTTTAGTCTTTTGATACTCTTTTTCTATTCTTTTTTAAACTTGAACCAAAACTGAAATATCTCATGCTTTTTTCTTTCTTTTCCTTTTTTTTTTTTTTTTCACCCAGTGAATATCAATAAGAAATGTACATTTAAATGCTGTGGTCTTTTCACAAAACCTATAACAGAAGAGACCTAAACTGCCCAATTTCAGCACTTCACTCCACAGATTAAAATCCTTCAAAGCGTTCCCATTTTCCTTAGGATGAAAATTTTATAGTCCAATATGCTGGCTACCCTGTGTTGACCATCACTTCCTCCCCCATTTTCTCTGTGCCTCTGTGCTCTGCGTTACGTCCTGAGAAAGACATAGGATGGGAGGCAATGGCAGGGCACGAGGAGAGAGGGTTTGGAGACATTTCTTTCCTGTTGCTTCCCTGTTTCTGCCTTACTTTCTGCTAGCTTCTGTGGGTACCTTGCTTCCATGGCTCCTTGGGTGGTGGCAGCTTCCTGTCCTTGCTCTTCTCTGGGAACCTGACCCTTGGGTCATTCTTGAAATATTGCCTTACACACCCGTAAGTATCCTTTTTTGTTAAAACCTCTTTAGGAAACCATCTGAGTGAGTTTTGTTTCCGGCTAGGACCTTGAAGAGTAGGACGGGTGTATAAGGTCCCGCATAATCTAACTTCTGCCTACCTTGCCCACAGGTCATTCTGTATTCCAGCCAGGATCTCTCCCACTCAAAGGTTTGTGCTGCTTCCTTGGCCTGAACTGCTCTCCCTCGTCCTTTTTACCTGTAAGCCCCTCCGTCCCATCCTTCAGGTCTTCACGTATTTACGATGATTTGTACATCAGTACCAAGAAGCTCCAACAAATATTTGACACTCACTAAATGTTTCGTGGCTGAGGATAGTAACACCCATGCAAATTGCCTCATCAATAATTTAACCCAGGGAAATAGCTATTGAAAATAGACATGAAACTGCCACCTTGTATAATTTTTTTTCATTATTTGGTTTAGTAGATTGGACATACTCACCAAATTATTTTAACCTAGTGGAAAATCGAGCAAGTTTGGCCCCAAGCCTTTTTTCTTTTTTTTTCTTTTTTCTTTTCTCTTTTTCTCCTTTTTTAAGCATTTACTGGCCATACTGCATCCTTTCAAAATTTTATAGAAAATATATTGGCGGTTTAAGGAGGAGAATGCTTATGTATAATGTGCAACAAACTTAAATTCTCCTCCTTAAGCCCCCAACATACTTCCCATAAAATTTCAAAAGGATGCAAAATTTGTTGCTGTATATCGTCCAGTATGTATAAGTAATGAGAGATGTAAAGTGAAAGAAATGGAATGGTCTAGAATAGTAATTTTTGTTGAGAGTTGGTTTTAATCTGCTTGGTTACAGAAAAAAGCCTGATGGAATCAGAAAGAGGAAAAATATTTAAAATATTGATGATCTTTATTTGCCACAAGAGAGGTAATGCTGTACCTTTTTCATTTAGTGATGCTTTGGTTCTATCTCAACGAGCATTACCAGTGTTCATGAGGATCCTAAATATTTCACTTCCACGGATCTCCTGACTGGAATAAAAGTCCTCCCACTGAATGCTTGTATAGAACGTCACCTCTTTCTAAGATCCTTTACATACTTTGCTTAATCTTGACCCAGGGAGGTACAGAGAGGCTAAATGCCTTGGAGAAGGCCACAGAGATGGAACAGGGACGAGTTTTAAAATAACCTTGGGTTCTCTGTCATGAAGTTTGGTCTTTATTTTACTGTTTCACACACATACCCCTGATTATCAAACATTTGGGCTGTCATCTTTTCCTCTGCTTCTGAAAATAGATTTATTTAAAAAGGAAAAGGAAGAGCTGACATTAAAGTTGGCCAAGGGAAAGAAAGATATGCATCTCTGTGTAAAGTGCCAAACATTAATATCTGGCAAATAATCGGTGTTCTACAAAAATTAGTTCTCTTGGAAGAGAACTCTGGAAAAATGTTCTTCTGGAAACAAATAAACAAACAATTGAGAACACAGTGTCTTGGTAAAAAATTGCCATTGGTATGTGAACAAAGAGCAAAAGCTTCTGCTATCCCAGTAACAGGGTTCATTAATATTGCTGTTAGGTCTGATGTCTTTTCTGTGTTAGAACTTAAAGAAGTTTCACGATTTTAAGGTCATTTATTTAAAGAGAATCTGGACCATCTTATTTCTCGCCACAGATTATCTGTTTAATGAAGGCCACCACATGCTTCATGAACTCAATTAAACACAGCAAATGCATCTCTATGTCACTGCACTAATTGCCCCCTCCTATGGTCTATAGAAGCCAGCATGAGAACACGATACCAGGTGGTTGAGTCCTTGGCCTATGGCTCATTTGGTGGCCAATTCTATAAATTGGTTGGATCTCCTTTGTTTGGAAATACCACCTCCTGTTTGAAGAGCAACCATTTGCCATAAAGTGAGTAAGATTAGCAGGTCTTGGCCAGCCGGGGCCTTCTGTCTCCCTGCAGGTGCAATCACCAAGGCCAATGGTTGGGCAAGGAACTCCCATTTTCTTTGTTAGTAGCTCAGAGGTGGCCCACCAATTTAGCCCCTCACTTTGATACTGGGATCAGGAGCTTGTGATTAAAGCCCAGGTCCCTCAGTGGCTAGGGGGTCCAATGAGAAAAGAATTATTTCAAGCGTAGAGGGGTGATTCTTTTTCCCCTCCTCTGAAGCCAATTGAGACATTTAGCTCATTTGGTTTCTTAAAGAAGCGAAGGGAAAGAATCAGGGGAGGGGGAGAAAGGGACAATCCTCTTGAATAAAAAGCCAATCATCAGGTGACATCTCTGGCACTAACATTTAGTAACTGATAATTGCTGTAACTGGGGCCATTGAGCTTTGCAAATATTATCCAGTAAATTTTAATTAGCACCCGGGGGATTGAAGAGTTTTGGGAAAGCTCTTGGGAGAAGCTTCCCCAGCCAGTGGCGATGTATGCTGAGTAATTTTAGATCAGCTGGCCTGTCAGAGCGGATCAGTGTCATTGTACCACTTATCCTGAGGAAAATGCACCTGCTTCTACATGGAAATAAGGTGCATTATCTGCCAATTTGTGCTGCTTATTTCTACAGCTTCCCAGGTTTGACGGGTGGGGAACGTAAGGGCTAAATCCGGAGGCTTTGGAGGGGAAAGGAAGGAGAGTTTCACTGCCCTTCAAGGGCACACGCTGTCACAGGCCCTGAGCGGTCTCCTCTTCCTCTTTTGGTTGCTTTGGGACCTCTCTTGGGGCTGTGTCAAAATGGCATGCATTTTGCTACGAAACCTGAAGATGCTATTTTGTAATAAAGAAAAAATATCTCGTATTATTTTCTTTTGTTACTACCCTTTTCTAAAGGGTAGTAAAGAAATTAGGAATGGAGGGACACCGATCCGTGACAAGAAATCTATTAAGCGCTAAACCGTAATATTGGCTGAAAACGTTTAGAAACAAATATGTGCAAATATGAAATGTACCACTCGATTTTTTAAACTGCACAGCATATGGCATATCTCCTAAATGTAGAAGAGTCAATGAATATAGAGATATTGAGCTAATATTTATAAACAAACTATCTAGAAGGCACTATGTTAAGCAAGTTATATATGTATTTTTACTCTCCCTACTTGTAGGTAGGAAAAATAAACCTACAGCGATTAATTGACTTGTTTCAAGCCATTCAGGTATTAGATAGTGTCACCTGGATTTGACCTCAAGCAATTTATTTATTTAAAAAAATTTTTTAAATTTATTTATTTTTGAGAGAGACAGAGAGAGAAAGTGAGCAAGCAGGGGAGGAGCAAAGAAAAAAGGAGATGGAAAATCCGAAGCAGGCTCCAGGCTTCAAGCTGTCAGCACAGAGCCGGACCGAACTTACAAATGGTGAGATCATGACCTGAGCCGAAGTTGGACCCTTAACTGACTGAGCCACCCGGGCACCCCAATCTCAAGCAATTTATTTTTTTTAATTTTTTTAAATGTTTATTTATTTTTGATAGAGAGAGAGACAGAGCATGAGCGGGGGAGGGGTAGAGAGAGAGGGAGAGACACAGAATCCGAAGCAGGCTCCAGGCTGTGAACTGTCAGCACAGGGCCCAACATGGGGCTTGAATTCACAGACCGCGAGATCATGACCTGAGCTGAAGTCAGACGCTCAACCGACTGAGCTACCCAGGCACCGCACCCCCGCACCCCCATCTCAAGCAATTTAACTGAGAGTTGGAGCTTTCAATAGTTCTAAATCATACACGTTTATGTACACCCGCATATGTGCGTGCAAGTTATACCAAGGGTACATGTGCACACACACACACAGGCACATGCACACACATTCATATCAGCTTAGTGCAGATACAGCCACTTCTTCTTCTCACTGATTTTCAACTGCTTTAAGGTCAAGGATTGAAACATTGAATTGGATAGCTATAATAAATATTTAGGATGCACATCAAGAAAAGCCTAGGATTAGGCACCAGGAAAATGCAAAAAGAAACCCCATGAGATACTACTTCACACCCACTAGGACAGTGAAGGTTGTAGATAGACAAAGAAAAGGAGGGTCATCCAGGGTGAGGGGGGAAGAAGAGGGAAAGTCAGGTGGACTTTCCGAGAGGACAGGGATGAGGAGTGAGGGGGTACCCAGGAGGCAGGGGCCCAAGGGGCATCATCCAAGGGGGTGGGGAATACTAACAAAGCGTGCTGACCCCTGGCTATACAAGGCTTATCTCTGACTAGAAAGTCTGAGTTAGTCGATTAGCCTCTTTTCAGCTCTGCTTTATTCTTGATTCCTTAAAGCGCCACAGTTCATCCCTCCCCTCAGACCCCACATCTATGGCATCTGCTAAGACGTGACGCTTCCCTGGGGCACGTGCAGATTATTGAGCAGGCAGTCTGATGGGCTCTGCGGATGGCCTATGACAAATAAAACAAGTGGCCTAAACAATATGTATGAGGGTGGATTAAGTGAAACCAAGGAGTAGATGAGGCCCGGCTGGGAATTTATCACTTCTCAGCTTTGGGCACAATCCTCTGCTTTCTGCTTCCCTCTCACGCGGAGGGAATATTCTGCAGAAGCAGAATATTTACAGCCAACACTCATTTGCCCTGGTTAAGTGAGTCCAGGGGCACAGAATGGAGCAGGGATTAAAAAAAAAAATAGACTGCCATCACATAGCTCTGTATGATCGCAGGCAAATTATTTACCTGCTTTGGACCTATACCCTCAAGGTCTATTCTGGCTGCTTTGCCTAATTTAAGAGAGAAAAGATATAAACTGATAGAGTCCTTGATCTACAGTAATTTCTTAAGCAATTATTTTGGTTTAACTTCTTTCTTTACTGATTAATCACTCTGCATATCTAAAAATTTGTACTTTACCCAACAGAAATCAAATCATGTGTGCTTCAGAGTAGGCAAGAATGAAGTGACTGACACAAATCAACACTAAAATTGATACAAATGAAGTAAAGTAAGTTTTTCTGATCTTGAAAAAAAATTCTTAATATAAATAGTGGCATAGCTACCTGCATTTGGCAGATGTGTGTGTGTGTATGAATAATTTGCTTTATTTACTCTGAAGTGCTGATACAAAAACAGAAATACAAAAATATCACACGGTATTTCCACTCTTACCGGAAACACCAAGAATTTTAGAGGCTCCCATGTGAGCCCAGTATCTGCACTCATTTAAATGAGATATGTATCCAATATGTATATTTTGTTGAGCATCTTAGCAACATTGGAATTCATCAAATCTGCTACAGAAATCAATTTACCCGAGGTTTCTCCACCTAGGTTTGTGTCACACTTTGATTCAAATGAAGGCAAATGAATATACCTTTATTGTCACCTGTGGACCAAATTGTCTTTCATTCATTGCAAATTGTTATGCACTCCCCAGAAGAATTAGGGGGACCAGGCTTCATCTCAAATTTTTAATTGTAGTTGGAGGGACAAAAAAATGCATGAAACAGCTAGAAAACTGTATGTTACATCTATGGAAGTGTGAACATTTTGGAAAGAAATATTACGGGTAAGCTAACACAGGAGGGAAGCTTGGTGGCAAGATTTGAGTAGATGTTTGAGAACCGAAGGCTGGTGTTGATAGCACATGGCCAGAGAAGGAGATTTTGCTCGGTCATACTGAACGTTGTAGAGTGGTGTTAGTTTTCTCTCTCTTTAATAATTCTTCTCTTCTCTCTCTCCTCCTCCCTTCCTTCTTTTTGAGAATGCACTGTGTATCAATTTTAAAACATTTTAGGATTCATCTGAGAGTTCAGGCTGAAGGTAAGGGTATGTAGTGCCGTTTACATGCCTCAGACCACATTCAGGTGTTTATCTCCATTTCCTACTGTTAGACATTTTGTAAGCCTGAATTACTTTAATAACTGCCTCTAATTTCTGCTTTACTCAGGTTATATTTAACATACTAACTAATCGTTGAATAGCACTAAAAAGTTTACCTAGAATTCCCACAGATTATCTCATTTGATCTCATAATTATCATGTCAGGTAATTTCTTCCTGGCTCGTTTTAGATCTAAGGCACTGAAACTTCGAGAGATCAGTATTTTCCTACATTGTTCAATTCTAAAGTTACCAGTTCTACAGTCCTAAGTATTCTTCAAGCATTAAAACACAGTTTACATGTGGGGCACCTGGATGGCTCAGTTGGTTAAGTGTCTAACTGTTGATTCCAGCTCAGGTCATGATCTCACGGTTCATGGGATGGAGCCCCCCATCCGTCTCTGTACTGACAGCATGGAGTCTGCTTGGGACTCTCTCTCCCCACCTCTCTCTCTGCCCCTCCCCCACTCTCACATGCTCTCTCTTGTGCTCTCTCTCTTTCTCAAAAGTAACAAACAGTAAAAATGTCACATGCAAGGGAAAATCAGGTAAAATATAATAGGATGAGAATTCTTCTGTTATTCTGGAAGTTCAACAAAAGTCTAAAGCTGTGAAAGGTACAAAGGACGATAAAGTTTTCCAACAGGCTAAAGAAAAGAGCTAACTGTAACCCCACAGGATTTGCTGGAGGTGGAAACCCAGTTCAGCCACCATCGGTCCAATAACCCAGGTAACGGAAGGTCAGACATTCAAAAGCGGATTTGGAAATTTCCTTGCAAAGGAGGGGAGAGGGTACTTCCTCCTTCTAGGCCAAGAGAGTGGGGCCCTCCACTAAATGTTACGGTGCCGGTCAAAGGCTGACTGGCTGTTTCTGGCTACAAGAGTGTTGGTATGGGACTTTTAGCTGTTTCTGGAGTGAAAGACACAGTTGTTCTTGAGAAAGTGCGAAATGTGTCCCTCGAAGTTTGGGGAGGGGCACACAGCCCAGCATCTGCCTTTCACGTGAAAAAGTCTAAATGCCTAAGTCCGGTCGGAGGTGACTGCAAAAAAGGAAAGGAGAGATCCATAGTAGGGAAAGCTCTCCTTCCTCAATTGGGAAGAGCCAGTATCTGTGTTTTCCCACAGGACATCATGCTTGCGAGGCAGCCAGGCTTCGGATGTCTTGAAAGGATCTGGGCTCAGAAGGATCTGTGCATGGACATCTCCAAAAGGCAATTCTTGTGCTGCACAGCAGGGCCATCACTTAGATATTTAGTGACAGACAGAAGGCCTTTGCTATCCAAGAAAATGAGCAAAGCTTTGGCTGGAAGCAGCAGAAATGGTGGGAGAGAAAGGTCAATGAAAAGGGCAGGGACGATCGATATTTGAAATATTTCATAAACAGGGAAGGGGCACACATGCTGACCAATCAGAAAGGAAGCCGGTCAGGGCTGGTGAGTGCTGGCACAGTATGGGTCTGCAAAATGTGGGTTTTGTTTTCCCTTCCTCACTTCTGCTCTCCAAACCTTAGGTCAGATTTGGGCTTGGGGGAACAGGCAAGAAGCTCTACATTGGATATGAGGTTTACACTTTTAGACTAAAGCAGATGTTTTAATACAGAATGTGACTCTTTTATTTATTTACTATTTATTTGTTTTTATTAATTTTTAAAAATATTTATTTATTTTTGAGAGAAAGAGAGAGGGAGGGAGGGAGAGGTGGAGGGAGAGGGAGACACAGAATCGGAAGCAGGTTCCAGGCTCTGAGCTGTCAGCACAGAGCCCGACCCAGGACTCCGACCCGGGAACCCAGAGATCGTGACCTGAGCCGAAGTTGGACGCTTCACTGACTGAACCACCCAGGTGCCCCAAAAGTGAACCTTTCCAAATCATGGTGTCTGATGAGAGAAAATTCTATCCTACAGTGAGTTGCCAAGCTCTGGCGGGAGAAAATTAAAACTAAAGCTCTTTATACCTTACCGAGTTGATCAAACTTACTAAACAGTTCATATTTATAGCACATTTGTTTTTATAAAACAATCATGAACTAGAGAGGGAAAAAAACTGACATGACCCTGGCCAGTGTTTTATAACAGAGATTTAGAACTGAGGTCCACACAGGTGAAGGTTTGGCCAAAGTCACACACACAGTTCAATAGATGAAACACTCCCCAGAACACCGAATCCAATACAGGGATCCTAGAGCAAGGCCAGACTCTCCCTTCGCTAATGGAATGGTGTGTTGAACTGCTTAACATTACACAACACACATATGTGATTTGTCCTGTAAACAATGGGGAAAGGATAATTTGTTGTAGCCCCCGGGAGTAAACAGGATTTTTGGTAAGAGTCTAAAGAAAGTAAGGATAAAAGGAGGAAAAGCTTTATCTTATATTGTTACAAGTTCACTTAGTTTGGAGAGGAAACGCTGTAGGGAAGCAAGCAGCCAGCAGAATCCAATTAATGAAAGGAACCAGAGCCATACCAGAGAAGTAGAGACCAGTTAGAGTAACAGCGATCTCCAAGGAATGGCCAGACAAAATGTTGTGGATGATCCAGCAGAATTGGAAACAAGCCTTTTAGTCAAACTAAGCCAACATAAGGGAAAGAATGGCTCACGTAGGGAAAGGGCTATTATTGAAGAGAGCAGCTTTTTCTTTTTTAAATGATTGATTCTAAACACTTCACCTTCCTTCAGTTTGTGCTTTTTTCTATTGGGCTCTACTTTGATGCATGACATAGTCTCTTTTCCTTTGAAAATAAAAAAAAAGTTCTTGCCTCAGGGATAGGTCTCTTGTTCTGGAGAAGTTTAGGAAGAAATCTCCGTGCAGCTCGTGGTCTAAGGTAAATATACAGTCAAATAAAACAAATGTGGTAAATAACTGTGCACAAAATAACGAGTGAAGGGACGCTGGGAGGTCCAAATGAGGCTGGAGAGAGGACAGGTAGTAATTTTAAAGAGTAGCCATGATTGTCACAGAAAGATACATGTCAGGTCAGGCTTGATTCAGACCCAGAACAAGAGTGAACCTGTGGCATTCTCACCTGTTACGTGTCTTTTCCAATACGTAAAACCATAGTGGATTTTATGCTTTTAAAATACAAGTTCCTGGGGTGCCTGGGTGACTCAGTAGCTTAAGCGTCTGACTCTTGGTTTTGGCTCAGGTCATGATCTCACAGTTCATGAGTTCGAGCCCCGCACGGGGCTCTGCGCGCTGACAGGGTGGAGTCTGCTTGGCATTCTCTGTCTCCCTCTCTCTCTGACCCTCCTGCTTGCTCTCCATCTCTCTTCCAAAGTAAATAAATAAAATAAAAACTTAAAATGCAAGTTCTTTTTCTCCCTTTTCTACCCTTCTCTTAAAATGTCACTCCTACCTGCCACGCAGCTAGAGGCTGATAAAGTGGCTGGGGGCATCCGTGTAGGTTAACTTCTTATCTCATGAATCAAAACGAACAAAGGCCACATATGCCACCACAAACGAATTACTGCTCAGTTTGTTTGCTTGTGCACAACTTTATTGGTGTCTTATCAATACAACTCTCAGTGTTTTTAACAGCTGGAGGATGACCGGTCCAGACTCGGTCCAGGGTTTTCATTTCTAGTTACACAGGAGAATCATCAAGGAAGCTTTGAAAAATGCAGATGCTGGCTAGGGTCCAGGACCAGAGATGTTGATTTAATTGGCCTCCGTGGGGCCAGGTATTAGTGTTTTTAAATGCTGTCCAGTGATGCTGAAGGTGCAAAGGTGTGCCAGGCAGTCTGCAGATGCTTTCAAAGGGATGTGCCAGGGGATTTAACCTCACAACACTATAACAAAGGCGTTGGGGATTCTCAGTGTGCGGAGAAGGAGGCTGTATTTCTGAGAGATGCCATGAGTTTCCCAGAGCCGCACCACTAGGGTGTAGAAGGGTGTATTTCATTTCTGACATCGTATTTGGAAATTGTGGGTTGGAAAAGCTAATTCAGTTCCACTCAAATAAAATGGTTTACTTGTGAAACGTTTTTCCACCATCTGCGCCTCTGAAAATAGAGTAGCAAGTTCCATTATGGAACTGTAGAAAGTTTGACCCCAAATGAACAACTGATAAAAAGTGAAATTAAATAACACACCCGATTTTGGAGAGTGGATCCCAAAATAGGTGTCTTGAAATTATTTCTATTGTTTGCTTTTATATTTATACATTTCAAAGGAGAGATTCGGCAAACCCTTTTTTTTTTTAATGTTTGAGGCAGCTTTTTTTTTTTCATTATTTCCGAGCAAGATAAACCCAGACAGCGCTAGAAATTTCATGCAATAGGTTTTCCTTCCTGATGATAACACTCAAGTAGTGTAAAATAAAACAAAAACTCATTTTGTTAAGAGATTTTAAATTATTGCTTTAGTTATAAGTAAATTCCTAATATGGAGGGAATTATTACAGAGACTTAGACAACATGACTGCTTCCCACATTGTAATCATGTTACACCCTTGCACCTAGGTGAGTCTTGGCACACAAATCACTTTTTTTCAATCGAAAGGTAAGTCTTGTATATGATAAAAAATAGAGAAGGTTAAAAAAAAAAGGATGATTGGCGTGCCTGGGTGACTCAGTCGATTGGGCGTCCGACTTCGGCTCAGGTCATGATCTCACAGTTTGGGGGTTCGATCTCCACGTTGGGCTCTGTGCTGACAGCTCAGAGCCTGGAGCCTGCTTCGGAGTCTGTGTCTCCCTCTCTCTCGGCCCCTCCCCTGCTCACACCCTGTCTCTCTCACTCTCAGAAGTGAATAAACATAATTTTTTTTTTTTAATTTAAAAAAAAAAGGAAAGGATGGTAGTGAAAAGAAAGTACAGTCTAGAACCATTTTTTCGCTCCTCCCCAGACGTAACCATTTTTGCCAGGCTTTGGTTTCTTCGTGTAGTTATCCTTCTGGCCATACTTCCTGCCTTGCCAAACATACAATGCATATACTTCTCTTTTCACATGAATAGCGGCAAACCAAAAATCCACACTGTTCAGCATCTTGTTATTTTCACTGAGTAGTTCTTTCTTGGAAGTCATTCTCTGCCAGCACATGTGGACCTCATTCATGATCTTTAGTGACTGTATAGTGTTGGACTGTGTGGATGCACCATAGTTTACTCAGTCAGTACCCACTGTGGACATTTATGGGTTACAGCTTTTATGGTATTATGAACAATATGGCCCCATGCTCTGTGAAGTGTTTGAACGAACCCGCACTTTGGCCAATAATGTGTAAGTGTCTGTTTCTCTAAACTCTGGTCAAGTCTGTATTACCCCAGTTTGAACTTTTTATCTAAATCCAATAGGTGAAAAATGTTTGCTTATTGTTTCAATTTACATTTTGTACATGGAATGACATTGGCAAGGCATTCATAGTTAAAAGTAATTTCTATTTCTTTTTCTGTAAGCTGCCTAAACATGTTCTCACATCTGAAAAGGGCATTAAGGTAAGTAACAAAGCAGACACCCCTATACCCATAACTTAGCTTCACTTGTGGAACATGACCCACGCTCATAGAACCTGTGGATTTTTCCCATCTTCTCATTACCTGAAAGTAATGACCATCCTAATTTTCTTTTACCATTGTCTTGCTTTACTCTCTTCCTCTCTCTCTCTGTATCTATCATCTATCTATCTATCTATCTATCTATCTATTGATAGTTCTGTATGCTTTTAAGTTTATTTATATGAGCTCAAACTATTTGTATTTATTTGAGACTTGATTTTTTTTTTATTTCACTCAAAAATATTTTTATAATGTTCATCTATAACCATACCTGAGTTTTGGTGTCTTTTAAATGTTCCAAAAATTTTTCAGGTGTTAGCTCTTCAGAGGTTACACCTCCTGTCCTACAATGCCTCATCCTGTTTCCATGTCTTTCCATTTATTTATACTATTTTCAATCACCTTAATCCTTTATGTTACCTTTTAGAAAATGAGCATATCCATCGTCTGATACACTAAATCTCTTCAGCTATTTGGTCAGCTCTTTGATTTATCCTTTAAAATTCTTACATCCAGTTTTAAATTTCTAAAATGTGTATTTGTTTCTTAATCTTATTTCCTTAGTCATTTTGCAGCCTTTTTTCCTTGCTTATATTTTAAGTCTTTTAACATTTTTTTAAATGTAGAAAGACAGCTGTTTTATAGTCTTCATTCGATCATATTGATATCTGAAGTCCTGCTAAATCTGATTCTGCTCTGCAATTTATTCTTACTATTAGACAGGGTACCTAAAACTCTTTGCTATTCTAAACAGCATCTTTTTTTTTTTTTTTTTTACAATTCATCTTCTGTTACAAGCGTACAGAAATATAATTGTTGCTGGTTATAAAACTGATTTTTATCCAGTGTTCTTGCTAAATTCATGAATTAATTCTAATTCTTTAACTCTATGTTCTTGGGGTTTTCTACACATGCAGCCATTTGTAAATGATGATAGCTTTCCCATCTTCCTTTGTACCTTTAGTTCTATCTTTTATTTCTATGCTTGCTTAATGCCATCAGCAACAGTATCTAGAGCAACATTTACAGAAATGACAATAACAGACATCCCCATCTAATTCTTAATCTCAAGTGCTTAGCTTTCAATATTTCACGGTTAAGTACCAGGTTTGCTATAAAGTATTTATAGATACCCTTCAGTGGATGAAGTTAACTTTCTTCTATTACTAGTTTGCTAAGAGGTCTTTCTTCCTTCATCAAGAAAGAATATTAAATTTTATTATTATTTTCTTTTGCAGCCTCGGAAATATGGAATGATTTTCAGCTATTACTCAAGTCGATGCAGATTGTGGTGTATTATTATTTACACATAATGTTGGAGTCAACTTGCCAATTCCTGGTTTAGGAATTTTGTATCCATTTTTTTCACACACACACACCAACCGGCCTGCAATTTTTCCTTCTTGTTGTGTCACTTTCTGGTTTAGTATCAAAGTCCTGCTGGTCTACAAAAAAATGACTGGAGAAACATTTCCTACATTTCTATTCTTTGTAAGAGTTTTTGGCCTATTTGGTGATATTTCTTTCACAAATTTTTGGTAGAATTCACAGGGAAGCCATCTGCCTGCAGTTTTCTTTGTGGAAACATTTTTTTTTTTAAACAGCTTTATTGAAGTGTAATTTACATACCATAAAATTCACTCATTTTAAGTATAAACCTCAATAATTTTTAGTAAACTTGCAGAATTTTCCAGCCATCATCAAAATCCAATTTTGGAATATTTTTGTTCACCTCAAAAATATTCTTCATGGCAATTTGTAGTCACTTTCATTCCCATCTCCGCCTCCCCCCCCAACCCCCCCCCCCCCCCCGGCGAGCCCCCAGTTCTTGGCAATTACTAATCGACTTTCTGTCTCTATAGATGTGCTGTTTCTGACCATTTGGTATTAATGGAATTATACAATATGTGGCCTTTTGTCCTTAGCTTCCATTACTCAACATATTGCTTTTGAGGTTGTAACCTACGTGATTGTAACCTACGTTGAACACTAGTCCATAATATGAGGACATCTTACATTGTTTATTCACCAGCTGATGGACTTTGGGTCATCCCACATTCTGGCTATTTCTAATATGAACATTTATGTACAAGGCTGTGTACACATATATTTTCATTCCTATGACTGGAATTGCTGGGTTATACGGTATAATTATGTTTAACGTTTTAAGAAGATGCCAAACTGTTTTGCGAAGTGATTGCATCATTTTACATTCCTACAAGCATTGTTCCGGTTTTCCACATCCTTCACAATAATTGTCATTACCTGTCTTTTGACTATAGCCTTCCAAGGGATGTGAAATGGTATCTCATGGTTTGATATGCATTTCCCTCATGACAGATGGCATTGAGCATCTTTTCATTTGCTTGTATGCTATTTGTATATCTTCTGTAGGGCAATATTTATTCAAGTCCATTACCAATTTTTAAATTGGTCCACTTGCCTTCTTATGATAATAAGAGTCCTTAGTGTTCCTTATATATTCTGGATATAAGTCCTTTATCAGATACATTATTTGTGAGCATTTTCTTCAACTCTGGGCTTATTCATTCATTTACTCAATGATATCTGTTGAAGCATAAAAGCTTTTTACTATAATCACGTCCAATTTATTATTTTTTCCTTTTATGGATCATGTCTTCGGTGTTATATCTTAGAACTATTTGCCTACCGCAAGGTCACAAAGTTTTTCTTCTATTTTGTTTTCTACAAGTTTTATAGTTTTAGCTGTAAAATGAAGTCTGTGATCTGTTTTGAGTTCATTGTTACATGGTGTCAGGTAAAGGCCTAAATTAAGCTTTTCGTATGTAGATGTATAATTGTAAGTTAAAAAGATTGGAACTCCAAATGTCAACGAGGATATGGAACAAATGGAACGTGTGTGAATTATTGGTGGGAATATAGAATGGAAGAATCAATTTGAAAATGTATCTATCAGTTTCCTATAAAGTTTAACACCTTACCCAAGAAATTCCATTTTTTTTTTACCCAACGAATGAAAACATACATCCACAAGATAAGTTATACACGAATGTTCATAGCAGTGTTATTCGTTATAGCCCTGTATTGGAAATGGCTGAGATATTGGTCAATAGAATTTAAACTGTGATGTCTTCTTATAATGGGATATACTACTCAAAAATAAAAAGGGGAAAATATTGTTACACGCAACTACACGGTCGTTTTCTACAACCATTATGCTGAGTGTAAGAGATCATCCAGAACAGCGTGCCTAGTCTATTATTCAATTAATGTACATTTTTAGAAAAAGCAAAACAACATGAATTTCCAGAAAAGGCAATCATCTATGGCGAGAGAAAATCAGAGCAATACTGGTCTCGAACTTAGAGAGGGTGAGTATTGATCAGAGAGGGTGTAAGAAAGCTTTCTGCAGTGAAGTGATGTTTTATTTCCTGATAGGAGTTTAAAACACTACAATGTATGCATTTGTCAAAAAACTCAGTGATTCGACACGTCAGATCACTGCATTTCACTAGGTGTAAATTTTATCTCAAAATGAAGAAAACTGTTAAAAATTAAACTCTTTTTAAAGATATGCATGCTGAATTTTGAATTGCATGAGACTATAAATAGCTTGATGGACTGATCGAGGCATGGCTGGATAGTCAGATATGTTAGAAAGTAAGTATAGTATAAAGTTAGTAACAAAATCGAGGTGGTAGCTATATGGACAGTCACTGTAAAAATGTTTAACTTTGCTGTACATTTGAAAATTGTATAATAAAATACTTTGAAATAAAGGAAATCATGCATTCCATTGTTTCTTCAAACTGGAACTTCTTTAACTGCATCAGAAAGAAAAGAGAAACCTTGGATTCACTTCAAGATATGTCCCCAAAAGAGCTCTTTTTCCTCTTCAGACATTTGTCTGTGTTGCATGGGGAGAGGATATGAACCTTTAGCCAACATTGTATCTAAATTAATTAATCTCTTTAGGGAGGCTCTTTTGTTTAATCATGCTGATATCTAGAGGGCTTAAGAAGTATCTCAGTTAAATCATCCCTTTTGCTTATTGAAGCCAGTCAAAAACATTGGTTTTTGTTTGTTTGTTTGTTTGTTTGTGTTTGTTTAGAGATTTCCCTTTCATGCATATTGCAACAAGTTCTGCATAAAACATTAATTGGAAATTTAAGAAAACGTTGCTTTTAAGGAAGTTAATGTCTTTATTTCAAAACTATTTGTTGGTTATTGAGTTATCATAGAGAATACCCCAAAAGATCCCATAATCCAAAGGAAAAGTTATTGTCTCTGTTCATTTAATCTGAAGGCATTTTGTTTCTGATGTTTCCAATGATTCTACTCTCTCTTTACTTCATCATTCACAAAATGGTTTGGGGGCCATTCACCAAATGGCTTAAGGCAGGCTTATGGCTCAAAATCAAGCAATCGTCATATCCATGAGGAATTTGAAATTTTCAGAAGAGAAGGCTCTTCCCTATGATTTATTGTTAAAATACTAAATCATTTAATGAAAGATAAGTTCCACAAAACTTCTCTGCTAATGTTACAACTGTTTTCTTTTTTCCACATTACAATTTGTTTATGTCATTATTGATGTTAATTTTTACATGATTTCTAATTTGTACACTTGACTTTACATCAATAACATTTACTTATGTATATTACCCTGGAATGACCTCTTGTTTTGTGGCATAAGAGGGGCTAGGAAACAAGGAAATAAAGATGGGCACAGACAAGTCTCTTTCCAAGAAAGATCAGGGAATGTAGTTGTGCAGACTTGACTTCCCGGGAACTGACAGCTTCCTCTCCCTTCCCTGTGGGATATCTAGGAGTGCTTGTCTTTCTTACTTTCATTTTTCCACATTTCCTAAAAAGGCTACAGAATCCAAAAAGATTGTAATTGTAAGCTCTGTGAATATGCATCACAGTTAAGGCCTGTTTTAAATGTATTGATATACTTAAATAACAGTTATTTTTCAGGTATTCAAACTGAAGAGAAGAATTAAATAGCCTCTTATTCTAACATAGAAAAACTGTATCTCCTCTTTAGTAAAATGTTGTTAGGGCTTATCTTTTGTTGATTCCCCAAGAGAAAGAGAGTCGAAGGTCCTGATCAGAATTTGTGAGTCTACAGGGTACAAAAAAGGCTTGAGAATTGAAAGTTTGTCTTGGAGAGATCTGAACCCTTATAATAAATTCTTAATTACTTAGCTCCCTGTCTGTGTTTGCTTTTTCCCCAAAATAAATGTTATTTATTCCAGAGATGGACAGCTGGGTTTGTGGAATATGTGTGAAGTGTTGCTTAGATTGGAAATATTTCAGATCAAATAATATTGTCACAATATCTGTTGAACTAGTAGTCCTCTGAAATGGAGCAGGAGTTATGAATGGCTCTATCATCGTAATTTCTGGAAAAAAATAGACACTTCTGAAAGCAAGTATTTTATTATTAATTTATAGATAAAATATTAGATATTATTACTTCAAGACAACCCTTAACCAAAGACATTTTGTTTAACATGGTTGGTATTAAGCTAGTTGAATAGCAAAACTGAACAAAGAATTCCAAACCTAAAAAAAAAAGAAAAGAAGAAAAAAGAAAAGAAAAGAAAAGAAAAAGAGGTAATGTGTTATACAAGTAGACACAGCAGGAATTAGAGATAGGGTGGGGTCAAGTGTAACATTTCTGAGTATGTCTCAGAAACCCTCAGCTGAGTTGGAACCCATGTATCAAACCAGGTGAAGACTCTTGAGTTTGGGTCCAGTAAAGCATTGAGGCAAACAAAGGCAGAAGGTCAGAGAGAGGAAGAAAAATAGATGTCGCTTCATTTATTCACGTGACACATTTTTACCAGGAGCTCGTTGCCACCAACACTGTATATTCAACGGCAAGGAATATACACATAATCTTTGTAGCAGAGTCTCAGCAACATTTGAGGAATGCATACTAAATGAATTATTTACATAGGTTTGGTCAAGGCTTAAGGGATCCAACAAGGGACAGTGCTGGACTCTGAAAACCCATTACCACCTTAAGTGGAGGGAGTGGTTGCTCTGAGAGGGCTATTGGATAGGAACACTGGCACTGGTACAAGAAGGGTGCAGTCAAACCATGATGACTTAGAATACACAAGAGAAGACCTCCAACTCACTTCCTTCTTGTCCTTCTGTCTCCTGAGAAGGCCTTCCATTGGCCTTACCCAACCGGAAGTGAGAAGACAAAGGAGCCTCTGATACAGTCCATATGGGTCAGGGTCTCAGGGTAGAGAGAAAAGTTCAGTGTAGACAGGGATACGGGCAGGAGGCAAGTGGAAAATACCCAATATGGCCCCATTGAGCTTTCATTTTAGACAGTGTTTCTCAGCAAGAGGAGATTTTGCTTCCTCCAAGGGCATTTGGCAATATTTGGTGACATTTTTTTAATTGTCATGACTGAGGGGAGGGATGTCACCGGCTTTTTGTGGGTAGAGGCCACAAATGCTGCTAAACCTTATATAATGCACAGGCTTTGTGCCTGTGTTATGCACACACATGCACACACACATGAAATTGTCCAGCCTGAAATGTCCATAGTGCTGAGGTTGAGAAACTCTGTTTTAGTGCAGGAAAAACATATATTAGTCAAATGATCACATAGGTGAATATAAAATTATAAGCTGCAGCGTCCTATGAAAAAAAGTCACCTGCTGCCTAAGGGTACAAGATCAGAGAAGTCTTCTGTTAAGTTAGGCTGATTAAACTAAGATTTGATCAGAGACAAGTCAACCAAAAGAAGAGGAAGGGAAGAATAATCCTGGCAGAGGAAATCTCATATTCAAATGCCTAAGGCAATAAGCAGAATGGAATATTCCAGGGAAGGAAGACAGGTGAGTTGGAAAGCAGAAAAAAAGGGGGAGCTTGGTGTAAAACTGGCTTGCTAGGCTGGGTCCAGATCCTGCAGGGAATTGGGGGCCATTTTAAAGTGTTGAGTGTATTTGAGCCACATAAAATAGCCAAAGCAAACAGGAGCAACTAGGATAAGTGGCCCTTTAGGAGGACATGGAGATGAATAGGTAATTAAAATAGCCTCTACGCCACCCAACCCCACTCCCACTCAAGAAGCAAAATGATGCAGTGATTAAGAGTATTCGATCTCTGGGGCCAAACTGCCTGGGCATAAATTCTGGCCAATATTGATTACCTGTGTGACTGTGCAGTGTTATGAGAAAAGGAGATAAGTAATTCTCTGATCCTGTTTCCCCTCTGACAAATAAATATGGGTAATAATGGCATATACCTCATAGTGTTATAAGAAAATAAGTTAAAAAGAGAGTTTAGCCCAGCGTTTGGTATGTGGTCAAGATTTAATTATTAAAAATGATTATCATGATGATGATTAGTGTTGTTGGTGTTCCAGAAGAGGAGTCAGCAAATTATTCCCAGCCAGTCGAATGTGGTGGCTGCCTATTTTTGCAAATAAATTTTTTATGGAACATAGTCATGCCTATTTGCTTGCATACCATCCATGGCTGCTTTCGTGTGACAATGGCAATTAAGTAATTGGAATGTACTCTGTATGGCCCACAAAGCTGAAAATATTTCCTATCTGGCTTTTTTTCAGAACAAGTTGGCAGACCCCTGTTCTAGGTTTAATCACTACCTGCTCCATGAACCTTATCCTTCATGAGTTTATTCAATAGTTTTCTGATGACGTTGTAGCAACTGTCCTCAGATATTCTCAGTCCTTGTTCTACTTTCGGAAAATGTATTAACCTTTGATTTCCAAGCAGCTGCCAGCATTTCTAACCCTTTTCTAGTCTATCTGAATGAGAGCCTCTGAAAGAAGCCTCTTACTCTGCTAACTTCTCCAGTTCTGGTTAAAACAATACTCACCTTAGGGCTCCTGGGGGGCTCAGCCTATTAGGTGTCTGACTCTTGTCTGGGTTCCGGCTCAGGTCATGATCTCGTGGTTCATGGGTTCAAGCCACATGTTGGGCTCTGTGCTGTCAGCGCAAAATCTGCTTGGGATTTCTCTCTCCCTCTCTCTCTGCCAACCCTTCCTCCCCGGAATAAATAAATAAACTTTAAAAAAAACCACGCACCTCACCTTACAATTCTGCTCTGGTTATTGCGACTGCAGTCTTAGCCTTTGTCAAGTAGAAATTGGTCCCATGAGCCTCCTACCGCCCACCTGGTTGAGGGACCTGTTCCCTGGTGGGGTTCACAAGAACCATGCCGTACCATGTAGTCCTCCTGCTAGTCCGCGCCCGGAAGGAGTGAAATAAATAACAGTATCTACACTTACAGGGGAATCACTATGTGCCAGGCAACATTGTAAGGATATTTAGTGGGTTATCACATTTAATCTTCACTCAGGTTATCCCCATTTTGTGGATTAGGAATCTGAGGCTCAGAGACAAAGCACCTTGTCCAGGGTCTCCCTGCCGGTCAGAGGTCTGAGCCCAGATAGTGACTGTGGAGCCCTTGCTCTTAATCTCCTCATTGTGAGAGCTGACGGCCACATTCTAGGCACAGGTGCCCGGACCAGGATCTCCTCATAATCTGAAGAACAGGATGGAACAGGAAAAGTAACAAGCGCTCAGTAACACAAATAAGGAATCCGGTCCCTAGAGAGTTAAATCTTCATGCTCACAGGAGTCCAGATATCCAGAAAACCCATCTAGACTGCAGATTAAGGCGGCGACACCAAGAAGGCCCTCAAAATGGAGGCAAATTTAGCCTCAGCTAGAGAGATTTTTAGATGTTTTCAGCAAAAATCTACAAGAATAACTAGCTTATCCCAGAGCTTGGAGCATCTAAATGGAGCTATTTGTCTGGATTGTGGTGCACACATACGTGTGTGTGTGTGAGCGTGTGTACATATAAGCATACACACACACACACACACACACAGACTGGTATACAGCTTCTAATATCTCCTTTGAACTGTGATGAAGGTGATAGTGTTCAAATTTTTTCATTTCTGCTGGAGAACCATATATATTGCTTTGTGCAGAGAAACTCATTTGAACTAGTCAAATAGAGGAAAATGAATCTTCCTGCTTCTGCTTCCCTGTTGTGCCTATTGATGGTAATTTGTACAGAGGTTTATCCTGCACGGTGCTTAGAAATGCCACTAACACTTACTTGCAGTTTACCTTTCCAGGACCAGGAAACCCCGGTAACAGATTTCTTTAGATCTGAAGATGAGGCTGTTTAATTTTCTGAACATATGTCATATTTTTGTCCTGTCACTCTGATAAACCTTTAAAAGCTTTTGTTGAGATGATGGCTCTTTAGATCCCAGTCGTGTGAAGGTGTATTTAGTTCAAGTACAACTAATCAATGATACTGAGATCTGTTTATCCAGGAGTTCACTAGGCACAATGGGGAGATAAAGTCATCCTTGGAGATGAAGTGTCATCTATAATATAAGCAGCAAACAGTCGGGTGCACATCAGAACGGTATCGAATGTAAAGGCACCATGAGTCTAGAGGAAAAAAATTAGACAACAGAAGTTTACTTTTTAATGTTTGGGGAGGTTTTAATTTTAAACAGCAAACATTTATGGAGAAAAGACAACTCAGGGAACACAAATGTACATCGCTTTTGGTAAGTGGTGGTGAGTAGCTATAATCGCGGTCATAAATCCATAGACATTTTCTCCAAATGGCAATTAAAATTTGCTATATATTGGGGTACCTGGGTGGCTCAGTTGGCTAAGTGTCACGATCTCACGGTGCCTGGGTTTGAGCCCCGCGTCAGGCTCTATGCTGACAGCTCAGAACCTGGAGCCTGCTTCGGATTCTAGGTCTCCCTCTCTTTGCCCCTCCCCGGCTTGTGCTCTCTCTCTCTCTCTCTCTCTCAAAAATAAATAAATAAACATTAAAAAAAAAGTTGTTTTGTCTTGGGGTGCCTGGATGGCTCGGGTAAGTGTTTGCCTCTTGATTTTGGCTCAGATCACGATCTCACAGTTCGTGAGTTCGAACCCTGCATTGGGCTCTGAGCTGACAGTGCAAAGCCAGCTTGAGATTTTCTCTCTTTCTCTGCCCCTTCCCCGCTCACACTCTCTCTGTCTCTCTCCAAATAAATAAATAAACTTAAAAAAAAATAGTTGCTGAGGCACCTTGGTGCCTGACTTCGGCTCAACTCATGATCTTCCAGTGTGTGAGATCAAGCCCATGTCAGTGCTGCGCTGGCAGCTCGGAGCCTGGAGCCTGCCCTGGATTCTGTGTCACCCTCTCTTTCTCTGCCCCTCCTCTGCTTGTGCTCTGTCTCTTTCTCTCTCAAAAATAAATAAACATTAACAATTTTTTTAAGTTGCTATGTATTGGGGCACCTGGGTAGCTCAGTAGGTTAAGTGTCCTGCCTCTGGATTTCGGCTCAGGTCATGGTCTTATGGTTCCTGAGATGGAGCCCCACGTTGTGAGACTGAGACCTGCATTGGGCTCCATGCTGTCAGACTGCTTGGGATTCTCTCTCTCCCTTTTTCTCTGCCCCTTCTTACTCTCTCTCTCTCAAAATAAATAAATCAACTGAAAAAAATTGTTAATGTTTATTTTTGAGAGAGAGAGAGAGAGGGAGAGAGAGAGAGAGAGAAAACGAGTGGGGGATGGGAAGAGAGAGAGGGAGACACAGAATCCAAAGCAGGCTCCCGGCTCTGAGCTGTCAGCCCAGAGCCCGACGCAGGGCTCGAACCCACAAGCGGTGAGATCATTACCTGAGCCCAAGTCAGACACCCAACCGACTGAGCCACCCAGACTCCCCAGTAAATCACCTTTAAAAAAACAGTTGCTATGTTTTTTACTACTAATTTTGTCAACTATAACTAGCTTTACCATTTCATTGGTTCAAAATATGTTTCCTTTCGGTGTTGGAATCTCCTCATATCATTATTTTACAATTTCATGCTTTCTGTTGAGTTACTTATTAAAAGTTCAATTCCAGCACAGGCTGGGGGTTTACCTAAGCAGGTTATATCAGAGGCAAAGCCATGAACCTCCAGGGGTATCCAATTCAGTCAAGTTGACAGAGGTGAGCAGGAAGCTGTAAGGCAATCTGTTACGATGCAAAGAGCAACTTAAGCCTTGAAATGAGGTATGAGAGAGGCCGCTTTGTGACCTCATGCATTGCAGCCCTATTGATCCCATCACATTCCCATAGCTGGGCAAACTGGAGTGTATGGGGCTCTTAGATTGAAAAAAACCCTCTGTGGTACTTAATCTCCTCCGTGTAGCAGGGGTATTCTCGAGGTGACTGCTGCTTTTCAGTCTAGAAGGAAACCAGTAGAAACAACTTTCCCATGTCAGGAGCCTTTAGTAATACTCTCAAAAATAAGAACTCATGTCTACTTACGTATTATAGACGAAAGTACTTACAATCCGGTATTTCTAAATAAAAGCCCTTTAAAATGTATCTATTCTTAAAATAACGGTAAATAAAACTTTGTTCTATGCTTTTAATTACTTAAAATAACATAGCCACTTATTTCTCTGCAAAAATTACTCTACATTTTTATTAAAAGCAATTAAACACTGATCCAGGGGGAAAAATGATAAACCTCACTATCTAAACATTTCTTGGGGCCAATATACCTGGATTTCAAAAAAAAGAAAAAATACTTGCAACATACATGATTGTGTTTAGGTTTAAATTTATCATAAAAATCAATTAAAAACATAGGAAAAAAGGGGAAAAGAACACAAATAAAGACAATACAAAAAAAGAAAATACAAAAAGCTTAGGAAATATGAATAGATGCTCAATTTCACTCCTAATTTAATATTAAAATTTTAAACTGTGAAATACAATTTTCAGTTTTATATTGGCCAAAAATGGTAATGGCCAATATCATTGGTGAGTATGGGGAAATGAACCATTCTAAACAATGTTAATAAAAATGTGAATTGGTACAATATCTTTGAGGCACACCTTAGAAATATCTTTCAGGATTTTAAATTCAGATACTGTCTAACCTGACAATTCTATTTCTAGGAATATATCCTATAGATATGCCTAACACACGTATGAAAGATATGTGTCCATTCTTATTAATAATAAGAGTCTAGAAATATTCTAAAATGCCCACTAATTGGAAAATGATTGGATAAATCATGGAATATTCACATAATGGATGACATTTCACCCGTTTGTTTAAATGAATCACCTCACTAGGTACTGAAATACTGACATAGAATGCTTCCTGAGACACTAAGAGAAAAAAAAGGAAGCTGTGCATAATAAGTTGTGTAGAAAGTTCCAGAAAGTATGCTTAAGAAGCTTTAAATAGTAGTTCCCTATGGGACAATGTGTGATGGGAGGGATAATTATATTCACGGTGTACCTGTGTTATTTTGCATGTACATTTCCTACGTTAATTATAATACTACAGTCTAGTTAAGAATGAATAAAATATACCATGCCAGCCTGGATAGCCTGCGTTCTATAGGCCTTTTAAGTTAATATCCCTCTAAGAAAAGTAGGGAAAAAGCACTTCGCTTGAATATGTAAAAAGGAAAGTACATGAAAAATGGATAGATAGATGGGAGCGTCTGGCTACATGTGACGCTTAAATCTAGACACGCGGAGCATTTCACCAGTATCTTCAGGCAAACGATATATTTACCAGGCTCACTAGCTAGTTCCCTTTTCACGTGATTCATGCCAACTCCTCACCTTGGGTTAAAAGAACACAATTATTGCTAAAGGATTAACAGAAATACTCCTAAACATTTTGTGAGTGTAAAAGGGAGATTATGAAATTCTCTTCTGTGTTGCCAAATAGTTTTTTAGGTCTGGTGTATATTGGTGTTTACTTTCATAATTTTCCCAGCTGCCGTCAAGTGCAACGTGCTTTCTTCATTGTGATAATACATAGTCATTTGTTAACATTTTCATAACCCAGGCTTAGCCTATGGTAGGTATACTTGATTTACTTGACATTTCGCTTAAGCTGTTTAAAGGTTGGTGGTTGTTTTTCTGAAGTCACACTAATTCATAGGCGTTGTCACTTCCCTGTGGCTTTGTGGTTTCTGCTTTTCTCCTCACTGAGGTTTCTACTGAGTTCCGAAGAACCAGACATTTATTGAAAGCTCATGACTGTCAACTGGAAATAATCACTGTTGGTGGACTTTTAAAGAGCCCTCTTTTAAATGAGATGCACTTAGAATGCTCCCGGATGAATAGATACAGGTTGCCTGTCCGCCACTTACTTTCTTGTCAGTGTCGATGTTAGTTGATTTTCAGTCTAGGACCTGAGAACATACCGAGTCCAAAAATCTACTTTCTTTTCTGTTTTCATTGAGGACAATAAAAGCCAGTGCAGTTGGATTTTATACTCCAAGGTCCTCGCGTCTTGTTGAATAAAAGTTGAGTTGAGTATTCCCAGACCACAAAACTCCATCTCATTCTCTCCCTTTTTCTAACTGGAAGTTACATACCCAAGATGAGCTTCCTGAACAGAAAACCATGTACATAATGAATATTTTAAAAACTTTTTTCTTGCCAAAACAGGGTCTTTTGATGTTATGGTTGTGTTCATATTCTCTCTCCCTTGTGGAATTCAGTACCAGAATCAATAAGGGATCAGAGCTACTTAATATTCTTTGTCCAGAAACCGTACATATATAATTTGGTACCAAGGTGCACAAAAATAAAATCACTGTCCTTGTGAAAGGCAACTAAAAACTAATAGGCTGGTTTTAAATAGAGTGCTGGTTCCAATCCAAACTGTGAAAAACAGAGCAATACATTGAAAGCAAAAAAGGCTTCGTTGTTGGAACACACCTTGAAAGATACCTATCCCCCCCCCTTTTTTTTCAGGGGTTATTTTTAAGGGTGAATAAGACGCATGCAGGGTTCTGTGATTGCAGTGGAAATGAATGAGGTGCAATAGGCATGGGTCAAATAAACAGCACTTCTTTTTACAATTAGGTCCTTTGTCCGAGGTCTCAGCTGAGAGGCCAAATATTGAATGTTATTGGGATAAATGTGTCTCTCATCACAAGAAGTAGCCAGGAAAACAGCCATGAGGTGCTGCCCTAACAGCATCAGGAAGGCTGCAGGGCCCATGCCCGCCATGGATTTGTTGTGTGAGAGTTCCTAGTGCTCTTAATCTGCTGTTTTTCATGAATACACAAACTGGAAAATAAAATAACGTAACACAAAAAGTAAAGTAAGAAAACAACAACAACAACAACAACAACAACAAAATAGCATGAAATACAAGCCTCACCAAAATCTACTAGGGGATAAAGAGTCTGAATGTATGGGCAGCAAATAAGATTTGCTTATCTAATTTTTTTTCTTTTACATTTATTTATTTTTGAGAGACAGAGAGAGACAGCACAAGTCGGGGAGGAGCAGAGAGAGAATGAGACGCAGAATCCGAAGCAGGCGCCAGGCTCCGAGCTGTCTTCACAGAGCCCTACAGAGCCAGTTTTCAGGGGTGCCTGGGTGGCTCAGTCCGTTAAGACTCTGACTCGGGCTCAGGTCATGATCTCACGGTTTGTGAGTTCGAGCCCCAAAGCGGGCTCTGTGCTGACAGCTCAGAGCCTGGAGCCTGCTGTGGATTCTGTATCTCCTGCCCCTTCGCCTGCTCATGCTCTGTCTCTGTCTCTCTCTCTCTCAAAAAAGAAAAAATAAATAAATAAAAAATAAACAAATAAACAGACATTAAAACAAAGATTTTAAAATAAAAAAAACAAACAGACCTAGTTTTCAAAATCACTTTCCGTAGGCTTAGAAAATTACCCGAACTTTTTACTTTTTCTGTTTCACAATCCCTTATCTAAAACTAATTTGGGCAGTTCTGTGTTGGAATTCAGATTTTTTTAAATTTTATTTTGCTTTTGTTTTTTATATTAAATATATTTATTGTCGCATTGGTTTCCAAGATTATTTTTTCAGATGTTACGCCAATACAGTGCATATGCACATATATGATATATAATGACCTTCAGTGGGGTCCGGGACAGCTCCCCCCAATCAAATGCATTAATTTTTACAATGAAAGCCACAGATCTTCACATTATAGGGAGATAAATAGACCCGAAATAAGGTCGTATCAGTGCAAGTCAGGTTTTACCACTAAATAAATATGCTGCTAGTTTTTTTTTTTTTTAATTTGATCTTTAGAGTTTTTGTATTTTACAGTTGCGGAGAAGGAATCATGGGATTGTATTAAACTGGCACTGCACAGCGTGCAAGGTTATGTAAAAGCCTTTTTCAGCGTCACCAACGAAATTAATTACCGAATATCTTCTTTCCCATAACTTGTAATAACACAATTGGTAATGAGTTACAGGTTAGAAAGAATACAATGAAGCATAGGCAGTGGTACCAACTATTTAAACACACCGCCCAAGTAGAATTCTCTGTTCCAGAAGCTGGGAAAACACGTGGGGCCAGAAAGCCAAATCAGCGGATTTGAACTGGATACCATTTCTGTGACAAAGTTAAGCCCTGTGCCTCTTGTTGAATTTGTGAGCTTTAATGGATATAATTGAACTTCGACCTCGAGGGTTAAAGTGTGGCCAAGACACCGGAGGTTATGTCGCCATTAGTGATCATTATCCTAATAGCTGCTCATCTGACATTTTTAGAAACCATCGGTGGTTTAGAATGGGGACAATTTTAATGAACAACGTGGGATTCAATGTTTCTGGTGACCTCATTGATTAACTGGAATCAGCTACATGACAGAAATTCATTATTAATTGGCCAGGATTTTTAAAAAGAGATGCGGTCTTAATGAACTTAGAACATGAGAAAAGTTACACGTTCAAGCAGGCTGCTTGAGGATAGAAGAAAAAAATGCCTTACGTGTCCAAACTGTTCTGTGAATTAAACCTATTTTCTCTTGATGGTTTGAATGCGCCAGCCGTCGCTTTCTGATAGTGAAGCACAAGTATTGGACCACAGTGGAAAGCCCTGCTCAGAACACAGGGTACTTTTACGACTCAGCAGAAGTGGGAAACTTCCTAGGGAAATGTGCTTGGGAAGTCCCCATATGCCCACATGACAAAGATCAGTGAACCTTGTTAATGAAACCCACCTTCTCCCCCTCCACGACCTTCAGCCCTCATGTAGATGCACCTGACATGCAAAGCTATTGTCTTAGACCTTCTTTTAGACTGTCCTGACAAAGAACCATCACTTCCTGATATTCGAGTCTCTGCTTTGTTTCTGTATGAGTGTCCAGCTCCTGCTCCCCCACCCTCCCCACCCACATCGGCTTCATGCGGTTATAAGGTATTTAGCGTCTTCAAACTGATTTCTGATTAAGCCAAAGTGTTAGTTGCTGTGCATCATCAAAGTCTTCCCCATCCTTCCCAAATGTCTGCATTAGTTCCCGTATTAAGGTAAAACAGACTAAACCCCTGGTAGAATCCATCATCATCGGGATCCACCTCAAAAAGTGGTGGAGGGGAGAATGGAGTTGGGAATAATAAAAAGAGCTCTTCGTGGAGCGCAGAATATCTTGGTACAAAGCCTGGCTTTCTCACTTACCAGCTGTCTAATCTTCAGCAGGCCACGTCACTTCTCCAGACTTGAAATTCCCCTCTGCTGAGATGGGAGGTTATTGAATTAAATGGCCGTCAAGTCTTTCAACTTTCGAAGCTTATTAGACCTTGATTCTTTGTTTTTCTGGCAAATCTGCTCTCCGAGCTTCATTGGGCGCTGTCACTATGAAATAACAAAGCAGACCTTTCTGAATTGATTCCTTTCCCCTCCTAGCAAGTTAGTATCTACTGCTCACCCATGCCAGCTACTGGCCTTTCCTTCTTTGGCCTCTCCCCCAGACTAATTAAGTGAAGACCGTTTGTACGTGTATTCAATGTGGAAAGATAGTAGACATGAGATTATGTGTGTGTTTTTCCTAAGCCAGAAGCTTGAGCAATAATGTTTACTCATTCCAGGCTTGCATTTGAGAATTGGTCAAAAGAGTCATTTACCTGGCAAAACCATAACTCAGTAGGAAATCACATTCATTGAAATGTTTTCTAAAACACATTTCTTGTTTCTTGGCTCCTAATAGGGCAATTTTGTTTCTCTGATTCTTCCTATGAGAGTAATTACTGGCACTTGGTGGGCTTGAAAAAAAGAAAGAAGGAGAAAGAAAGAAACATTTGTAAAGTTATATTTTGCCCTCTGTTTTTATCATTATAAACTATGCAGTGGCAGTTTGTATGTGCTATTAGTTTATGATTTGGTTTTTTGTTTGTTTGTTTATTTGTTTGTTTTCTTTTTCTCCCTGCCTGACTGTACTCGCTATATCAGACTTGGAAGGAAAATAGATTAAGTCAATGCACAGCAAAGACATTGATAGTTTAATAATATTTACTCATATTTACTAATATAAATTTCATCCAAACATGAAATTTAAGCAAAATGGATAGATGTTATTTAGGTAAATGAGCCCCCAATGGCACCAGCATCTGTGATTTTGTTCAAAAATTTGATCTGTCATCAAATATAACATCCATGTTATAAAATATATTTTTTAAACATATCACAACTAAGGAATTTTTATACTTTGTAAGAAAAGAAGCAATTGCTGTGGTATTTCAGAACCTATATCTTTTTTTTTTTTTACTGTAATAGTTGTTCACAGACTCTAAACAATATTTTAAAACAGACAATCTCTCTGAAAGAAAATATTCAACTAAAGACAAGAGACAGCATTTATGTAAGTGAAATGTTACAAGATTTTTAAAATTAAAGTCATCTTTGAATTTTTCACAGCACAACGCAAAATAGAAATTTGCAAGCTTCCTGTCAGAACACTATGCTTTTACTCTTGAGCGAGGGGTTCAATAACACATCAGTGATCTTCCACATTTATATGTAAAGTATTTAAATACTTTAATACCCCTAAAGCATTTGTTGACAAAAGGGAATGTTCCCACTCAAGGCATTTAAGAAAAAAGAAATTCCATCTGATGTATGTCCTCAAGAAAAAAACCAACCGAACTTGAGGTTCTGAGAAGCCTCAGGCAGGAGAAAGGAAAACAATCATAGGCAACAGTATTTTAAGGGAAGTAAAGCCAGATGCCATTTTAAATATCTGAAAAATTTGTCTGAAATCATCCAGTGCAGCCCCAACCAATTTGAAATCTGGGGCAAAAGCAGAAATTATAATTTGGCAATTGCTTGAACATGTTGAAATAGGGAATTTGTGCTTAGGGAAAAAGTACCCACAGGATTTAGTGTTTAGAATTTTGACCTTTAGAAGGTTCGTTAATCTCTCCAGCACTTCATTTTTTGGTCAATGAAATGGGATATTTGCCAACTATCATACATGAGATTTGTGATATGAATGTAAGTAAATCTCTTAGAAATACAGAGAAAAATCATAAGTGCAAAAACCACGGTCATTTCCTTTTAAGTCCTCTTTTTGTTGATTTAAAAATAATAAAAGCAGGTCATGCATATTATAAAGACAAGTTAGGAAATAAATATCCCAGAATTTACATTTCTAAGAATATTTCAAGTCTAAATGGACCTCAGAGGCTTTTATGAGAGGAAATCCAGTTTTCCTTAGGACTCCTTTCCTAATTTCCTCTGGGAATCTCTGGTGCCAATGGAGGGCAGAATGAGAGTCCTACCCCACAGTTCCTACTCACCCTGCCCTGGGGGCTGGTGTTGCATTGTTTTGCTCCCCGTCTTCTCCTAGGACGGCCAGCCTTCAGTTCCTTTCAGCCCCTGGTCTCCTCTGTGCTCTCTTCCTTCCTTCACCCATCAGTGACTTCTGGGGGGGGGGGTGTTTCTGCAGGGGTTTTCAATTTTTTTTAATGTTTATTTATTTTTGAGACAGAGAGAGAGAAACAGAGAGACAGAGTGCGAGTGGGGGAGAGGCAGAGAGAGAGAGGGAGACACAGAATCTGAAGCATTTTCCAGGCTTTGAGCTGTCAGCACAGAGCCAATGTGGAGCTCCAACTCATGAACCCCAAGATCATGACCTGAGCCGAAGTCGGACACTTAACCAACTGAGCCACCCAGGCACCACCAGGGTTTTTAAATTAACATGACAGATTCTCCTTCCTAGTGTAAATACAGAGAGAATCCAGGGTGTTGCTGGACTGAGGCTTAGGGAGACAGTAGCTCCGATTTTGGCCCAGCTTCACCCTTCGCTGTCACTCACAACAATGTTCTCTCAAGGACTCCCTTGTCTCCTAATAGCACAGCCCCTTGGGTGGCAGCCCGGCTCATCTAACAGGAACTTGGGTATTGTGATGGCCAATGGGGGTTGCTGCACTGAGACAAGATGGAGAAGACTGTACAACCACAGACAGGGATTTCCTCACAGACTTCTGACCCTGGACTCCACCTGGTGAGGACCTGACTCGTCCTTTTCCTTTCATTCCACAGAACACATGACTTGGCTCTGTTGAATCTGAGGTGATAGATGGGGCTGGACTGCTTTCTGTGGTGGTGGCTCGAGTCCTCTCTCACAGTGATCCTAGGCCTAAGCACTATTTCTATGATGGGAAGTTTCTGGAACAACCCATAGGAGGGTGACACAGATGCTTCCCCAGAACCCCTCCCAGAGCACACCTAGCTTTGCCTCCCATGCTAATCTAATATATAGTCTCACCTCCAACAAACTGAGGGCCTGGGTCGTCTTTCCAACTCTTCTCAAGCCTCTGCCTTCTATATCTGAGCTCTGTTAAGGTTCCTTGAAGATTTTTATTGGGTTTTATTCTTTTCTCTTTTCCCACCCCTTTTCTAGGTGGTCACATCCATTCCTAAGGCTTTCAGATCAATCAACTTGCTGGTGACCACGTAATATGTCAATCCACTCAGAGCTCTCTTCACATCCATTCCTAAGGCTTTCAGATTTATCAACTTGCTGGTGACCACGTAATATGTCAATCCACTCAGAGCTCTCTTCTGACCTCCAAAATGATGGTGGTTTGGAGGAGTGGGGATAACGAAAATGATCGTGTAGTTCTGGAGTCTTGACCTATTTTGAAGCTTCCATTTGCAATGGGGAAGACTGTGGAAAGGACAGGTCTGGCAGGAAATATCCAGAGTTCAGTTGCAAGATGTCTGTTAGTCATGCAAGAGATGTTGAGAAGGCAGGTCTCCTGGAAATGAGGAGTTAGAACAGAGGGCTGAGAGTTGCCGACATCGAATGCATAGACTAGGACAAGGTGACAAGTAGAATAATATGCAGATATCTGGCATCTGTCCTTTACATATACATATACATAACACATAACACATATTTGTGTTGTTTGTGCATTTTACATATTTTATAGTAATTATAATATTTGTATAAATATGTATATTAGAATAAGGCCAACACATAAAAAAATACATGTTGGAATATTTCCAAGTCTTTTAATCACAGTGCACCATTACTTTTCAAAATGGCTGTGCAATTTACATCCCCTTCATCTATCTACAAACGTATCCAATTCTTCTGAGAACGTTGCTTTTACGTAGGCATCACCTCCCTACTGGGTGTAAAATCACCAGGAACTAGCAAAGCACATATTTACCTGTAGGCCAAAGGATTGTACTTCTCCAAGATTATGAACAGTTCAGAGACGTTTATTCTCATATACATGAGATGGGTAAGGGGATTTTGGCTTTGGGTTTAAAAGATTAACTCCAAAGCAACTGTCGTGGTTCAAACAGCAAGCTACCGTGAAAATCGGATAGAGATCGAGATGACTGATAGTTCTTGAGGAGTAAGGAGGAGAATCAGGCTCCCTGATGTTGTCACATGCCGAATTGGGTTGGGTCCTTGCAGCGGTAAGAAAGCCAGCAAGTGAAACAAATTCCTTTAAGAAGATGGTATTCCATTTAAGAACAGATAATGGAGTTGTGTGTAAGCCCATGTTTTTGTTATTATTGCACCAACTATTGGTAAGGCTGTACTTGTAACTGATACAGATTTGAAAAACAGATTATTGTCACTTTTTGTTAGCTATTTTCTCTGCCCTTTACCCCAGTGACCCCATTCCTCCATTTTCAGGACGCCTGAGAGTTAGGTCGGTTTCCCACTAGCTTGGGAAATGAGCCAACACCTGATAAGTGATCGTTCTCACCAGGACAGCATTTTCAAGCAAGGGGAAGCGGTTGAAATTTATAGTAATACTATATCTTTAGAGAGCATCTTTCTCTTAGGAGTTTGTATTTTTATAGGCATTTGACTTGATTCTCCCCAGGACCCAGGAGAAACCCATAACAGTAATGACATATACAAACACCTATAAACCTTAATGATAGATGCCCATATTGCCCTAGGAAGGAAATGTCTACCTTGAGTGTAGCCTTTCTCCTTAATGCAAAACTCTGCTGGAGAGATTCCATCACATCTGCCTGACTGCCTCCTCCAAGCTTGAAAGGCTGAGCTGCTTCATGGGACTGAATGGTTTTCCCCTTCTAAAAAGTAAAGGAAATATTGTGCTCATTATTTTTCCAATGTGGGAAACACCACTATAAAGATCGGTGGTTCAACAATTCAGTTCAACAACAATTTGTTGAGAGGCTACTATGTGCCAGGCCTTTTGGGACAGACACAGTCCGTGGCCAAAATTTTAGAGTCTGTCTAAGACATGGTATCCAGCTATGGGTCAACAAAGTGGTACCAAGGACGTTGCATCAGAATTGGCTGGGGAGGCATTTGAACAGAGATTCCTGAGTCCTGCCTGAAGATTGCCTGATTCAACATGTCTTCAGTGGGTTCTAGGGTTTCGCTTTTTTAATAAAATCCATTCTGACTTAAAAGGTGTTTCCCCGAGCTATCATCATATCTGAGAGTCATTGTTCTCATTGATTTGTTATGCGATGACAGGATTATATTTTAAGCAATTGGGGAAAGTAAGCTGTAGAAGTAGAATATCGTTGGACTGATTGGGGGGCAGTATTGTGCAGTAGCTAAGGGTAGAGTTTGTGATCAGTGTGAATCTCTCCTTTCCCTCTTCCTAACTGCGAGACATTTGGCAAGCTTCTCAAATGCATTAGTAGTCAGCTTTAGCATGCAGTTTTCCTTGGTAAAGTAGAGATAATAAGTCTTGATTTTACAGGTTGTTTTGCTAATTAAATAAGATCCCGCATGCAAAATATGACATAGTGTCATTAACACTGTTAATGGCGGTTACTATCATTATCGCTATCATTGTTGGCAAAACTCAAAACAAAAATCAAACCATCCTTATTCACCCCCTTCATTAGAATATTGAACCTTGCAGTCATCAGCTCTATGATGACAGATATTAGACACACACACACACACACACACACACACACGCAAGACTCACATGCACATGCACACAGTTAACATATATAATGTCCATAAGTAGAAGGTTGACCAGTAGCACATTTCAAATATCATTCCTCTTTAGTCTTAATCTAATTTTTTGCTTTAAGGAATAAGTTAAAAGAAAACAGTCTTGTTCTCATGTGAGTTTCTAGGTTATTTTTCTTCCAGGCAGACGTTGGCATTATTAGTTTTGAATTCTTCTGGTGAGGGCATAGGCTCCCTTGTGTAAAGACCTTATCCATAAATATATTCAATGTTGTCACGGAAGGGCTGATCAGACCATACATTCTGTGTGAGGACTCTAGATTTTCTCCCAAGGGAGACAGGAAAAGTGCAGGGGCACTTCCTGAAAAATCAATGGACATCGCGTAGAAACTGCAGGAGAAAAATCCCTTAAGGCCTTTATGATATGTAGCTTGCTGCCTGGCAGTTTTAGGCATCACCAGTGAAGACAAGACGTGCCCCCTAGGGGAGAAAAAGAATGTAAATTCTAAGACCAGATGCAGAACAGAGCCATTGCCAAGCCAGGAAGGAGAGGGTTAACAGAGCGAGAGGTTAGTTACCAGTTAACATTTATAAGGATGTTTTATGGACCGAGCAAGTAAAACAGGCTGGATTCCAGATGTCACAGCTGAGGTTACCAGCCTCTGGAGGGATCTCCAAATAATCCCTCTTAATTCTAGTTTCTTCAAAAGGCAGAAGGAAGAGGGAAAGAGTTGGAGAGAACAACGGGAGAGGCAAGGGGAGGGGGAAGGGAAGATGTGCATATAGACAGTAAGAACAATGCACTTATCACTTAAAATGGTTCAAAAACTAGTTCTACAGATGTTTGCTTAAAAGTATGAAACAGGCATTCTCTGGTGTTCTTGCAACCATGTCATTGAGACATAATGATTTTAGTATTTTCTAATGTCTACGATATTATTCCTTAAAATAGTCAATACTTCATTCATTTGTGCATTCTGGCATCCATTCGTGTATTTACCCAAAATTCCATGAGGCATTTTCTATAAGCCAAACAAAGAGACATTAGGCGTATCTATGCCCTTTCGAGCTTGTGGTCTATTCGGGAGGAAAGAGATGGCCACATAATTATCCTATGTTGAGAAAGGTAAGTATGAGAATGGACATGTGCGCAGGATGTGCGGAGCATAGAGGCCGGACCAAAGGCCATGAAGGCCTGGGAAGAATTCAGAGAAGGTGTATGATATGTTACCGTGTCTTAAAGGAGGACTGTGATTTTTGCAGCTGCACATGAGAGAATGAACAAGCCAGGCAGGAAGCAGGAACTGCTGGGCCTGGAGACTGAAGTAACATGAAATTGCTTGCAGAAAGTGAAGAATATTTCCATGAAGCTAGTCCATTGGGCACATCAGTTAGATATCCGCACGGGGGCAGCTGATTGGGATCATGCTGCGAGAGTAGACTCTGCCTCATGAAAATAAGAAAATCCAGAAAGTCATTAGGAACTTGATAAGCTCATTCAGTATTTTGCATATGTGTAATGGAGAAAGGAAAGGGGATGATCTAGGCAGTGGTAAAGAAAGAATTAATTAAAAAGGACATGAACATGAACTAGAAACCTGCCATCCTCCAGACGTAGCACTGGGGCACTTCCGTAGAATATTTCCTTATAGGGTCCACAACCCCCACACACAAACAATCTGTGTTGTAGCAATAATCCTCTCCGATTTCCAGATAAGGGAATTGAGGTCCATCAAGTTTATGCACCTTACCCAAGCTACCATGCCCATAAATGGCAGATATAGAATTCAGACCCAAGGTTTGACAAAAGGCCATGCCCTCTCTTCTTTATACCATGCTGCCCTTGGAGAACATAACTCTGGGTCAGGATTTCACTGGGCTTGAGGGGATAATGATGAAAATCTGTCGGTAACTTAAAAGGAGGCTTGAAACAACCGAGTGAAATAGAGTCTAAGTGCAACAACTGAATAAGACCCTGGATCTTAATCTTCCTGTCACAAAAGACAAAGAAGGATGGTCAGGATTAACGCAGTTGGCAATCTCAGCAACCCGCCATCAGCAGTACTCTCCGAGCACACGCTGAACAGCACTTAGTCCTAAGCAAGCCATTGTGACTGACAAGAGAAGTGCTCCGTCTTCTGAACATGCACAACACGGACGATTTTTCCAAATGAATTATTCATTCAAAGCTTCCAACAAAAAACGCATTGCTTTTCATTCAGTGAGGGGGCTGCGAGGAGGGGGATTAGAAGTGCTGAGGTGACGGGAAGGATGTTGACGTTATTTAACAGACGGAGGTGCTATAATAATAAGCTTTAAGGTAACAGTTGCTAAATAAAGGCAAGCCTAGTGAAATATGCAATTAAAAAAGAATAGAAATTGATTGGTGAAAACAAGTCAAGGATCACAAATGCAAGTTGGTTTGGTACCTAACGTGTGAGAAGAATGTAAAGAAGAAACATATTTTCTGAAAATAGTTGTGGTTTCTTAAAAAGTCAGGTAATTATTAGAGCTTCAAATGAACTCTTTGATGAATACCGAGATGTATGTGCTAATATTATTAGGAAATTTACTAGCCACAGGAAATCTCAGGCAGATGGTGCTTTAAAATTGATTTTTCCCCTAGAGGATAGAGGAAATTTGGGAATTGTCTTTCAAGGATATCCTTAGGACACATAAATAAAATAGAAAAACATGGATCGGAAAAATTAAGGACACAAAAAGCAAAGGTCTTAATATTTGAATTCTTACAAATCAATGAGAAAACTGTAAAAGTCCCAATTAAAATGGGTAAGGACATTAACAAGCAATTCACAAAAAGAAGAAATCAAACGGTCAATATAATTTCACATGAAAACATCCCCAAAAGCAATCATCACAAAAATTCAAATGAAAAGAACAATTTCAGATCCTCGTTATTTATTTAGGTAACCCGATGGACAGTATTAAAATGATGAGCCTTGGCAAGTTTGTGGAAGAAATGGGTATCATCGTACATTGTAGTTAGGAGTGAAATTTGTGTATATATTTCTGGAAGCTATTTTGGTAATAGTTCTTTGTAGGAATTGAGAAATTTGTAGACATATCCATTCAATAATTCTTGTCTAGGAATTTATTCTAAGAAGTAATGGACACAGTATGCAAATATTTGTGATTGACAGAATAGTTATCCAAATGAAGACCTTTCCCTGCAAAACCTACTTCAGTACTTACCACTGTGCTTTGAAGGAGATAGTATCTCAGCCTTCACTAACTTCTTAGGCATTAATTAACTTACCAACTTGTAAGGAACGAGTGCGAAGGGATCAGAACACAAGTCTGCCTTCAGGACCTGCATTTATTGTTTGTAGAAGAGAAGATTTCTCTAAAAACTCCCATTCAACTGGTTTGCCAGTTTAATGGACAATCTCCATTCCTTCCACAAAACACATGGATGGGTGTTCACTACGTGCTGTGTGCCGGTCACCAGAAGACGTTCTTTTGTTGAGCCCAATAGCGTTGGCTTCTCCAGATGACTCCAGAAACAGTCAGTTGTGTTTCTCCCCATGCATGTATCCCAAATATAATGATCTCTGTCATTATGTAATCGAATTAAATATCGTGTAAATTCCAGTCCCTATAAGAGTGTGAGAAGGCAGGAGTTTTTGTCTCCATGAAAGTTAAGTTAAATACTTTGAATACACTCTCTACATTTGAGCTCCTTTAAAAACAAAAACAAAACAAAACAAAACAAAAAAACTGTTGTGGAATTAAGTGGGAGCAAGATTGTTGTAAAGTATTAGGAAGATTTTATTAACTCAGTATTAATCATTTCATGATTAATGGCTTCATGTTTATTTCAGTTCCTCCTCCACTTAAAGTACTAATAAATAATATTTCTGGGGCACTATGGTAAGTGGAATAATGGTCCCCCAAAGATGAACACGTCCTAATCCCCAGAACCTGAGACTATGTTAGGTTACGTGACAAAGGGGAATTAAGGTTGCTAATAGTTTATCATACAACAGGGCGATTATCCTGATTATCTGGGCGGGCTCAATGTAATCAGAAGGGCTTTTTTAAAGTGGAAGAGGGAGATAGGAGAGAAGAGAATCAAGAAAGATGTGAGAAAAGCCCCGAGTTTAGCATGATACCATGTGAGGACTCAACTGCCCTTGCTGGCTTTAAATGTGGAGAAAGTGGCCCAAAGCCACGGGATGAGGACAACTTCCAGCAACTGGAAAAAGGCAAAGAAATGGTTTCTTCCTGGGAGCTTCCAGAAAAACACACAGCCCTGCTGGCACCTCAGTTCTAGCCCAATGAGACCCATGTTGAACTTCAGAGTAAGAAGAAGTGTGAGTTGTTTCATACTACTAAGTTTGTGGTTATTTGTTACATGAGCAACAATACACTGCTATAAATGTATTTTTTTTAATTGTATGACTCGTTCAAATTTGCCTCTTTCAACAACGGCTTACTACAGTAAGATCTCAGAAGAGAGGAATAGAGGGGATAACAGTTGCCATTAATGTTAAGAGAAGAGAATGGGGCTGAGGGAACTGACGCAGAGTGCAGTGGTTTGAGGGCAGAGATCTAGAATCAGGCTCCCTGCCAGAGACCTATACTCTAAAGCCCTTGTAAAGGTACTGGTACTTTCTAACGACATGGTAGCACACCAGAAGTGCAGGACCTTCTAGAACATCTAAAGGAAAAGCGTTCTTACAGATCTAGGTTAATTTTTCCGAGCTGCCCACACCCTTCCCCTATTTGCTTCTCCTACTTGGTCCACTTTGGGGGTTTGCTATACAGTTCCTGAGTCATTTTCTTCTTCCTCGTGTCTTCTCATTTCTCTGACACTTTTTTTTTTTTCTCTTCTTGCCAGGTCCAATTCATCTCTTCATTTCTGCTCTAAGTTCTTTTCTATGAAATCTTCCCAGATTACTACAGCCTAGAGTGGTAATCTCTCCATTAGCCCTCCTGCAGGGTTATCTGACGTAAGAAATTCTCTCTGGAACAAATAAACGGATGAGCTCAGGGGAGAAGGGATGAAGTGTGTGAAAGGTAGGAGACTACCTGACTGAAGATTCCATAGGAATGCTGAGGCCCCTGAAGTCAGGAAGGGCATCTTCAGGTGACGAAAACTAATGGAAGAGTAATGAGCATTCACTTTGGGCCCAGGGAGACAGAAACAGGGACAGTGGGGATGGCTTTTAAAAATTGTTGTCGCTCTCTGTTGATGAAAATCCTGAAATCAGGTTTGTGGGCCTGTCTTTTCCATCATTATGACTATAAATTTCTTGAAGACAGAAATGAAATAGCATGTGGGCATTCCTACAGCACCCACCACAATACAGTGCCTTGCACATAGTCAGGTCTGAAAGATTATTGTTTCAAGTGTTACTCACTTGATTCGGAATGCTCTACACATAGGAATGGTCCACAGGAGCTAAGTAGGAATGCAGGAATTTACCTAATGACTATACAAATATAAAGAGAACAAGAAGACAAGGCACAGACTGGGACAAAAATGTTTACAAATTATTTGATAAAGTACTCTTATCTGAAAATACAGAAAGAACTTCTGAAACCCAATCATCAGATGGTGAACAACCGTCGTGTTGTAAAAAACGAGCAAAAGACTCAGACACCTCTTCAAAGAAGATATGAAGATGGCCAATAAGCCGATGAAAAGACGCTAAACATCATACTTCGGGAGGGAATTTTAAGTTAAACAGCACTGAGATGCCACTACGCCCCCTTGGAATGGCCCAAATCTAGAGCACGGAAACAACAAATGGTGACAAGGATGTAGAACAAAAGGAGCACTCTCCTTCTTTGCTGGGGAATGCAAAGTGGTAGCCACTTTGGGAGAAAGTTTGTCAGTTTCTTACAAAACTAGATATACTCTGATCATGCCATCCAAGAATTATGCTTCCCGATGTTTGCCCAATGAGTTGGAAGCATGCACATGCATGTTAGACCAGCTTTATTCATCATTGTCAAAACTTGGAAGCAATCAAGATGTCCTTCACTGGGTGAATGGATGAACAGTGGTACATCTAGACAGTGGAATATCGTTCAGCAGTAAAAAGAAATAAACTCTCAGGCCACAAAAAGACACAGAGGAAACGTCAATGAATATTACAAGTGAAAGTGGCCCATCTGAAAAAGTTACATAGTGTATGATTCTGACTATATGACATTCTGTGAATGGCAAAAGTAAGGAGACAGTAAAAAGATGGGTGGTTGCCTGGGGCTAGCGGGGAGGGAAAGAATGAGTGAGTGAAGCCTAGAGGATTTCTAGGACAGTGAAATTACTCTGTGTGGTGCTATAGTGTAAACCGTGGGCTTTGGGTGATGATAATGACGTTGTCAATGTAGATTCATCAGTTATAACAATTGATGCCTGAAGTTGATGGTAGGAGAAGCTGCGGGTGGGGGGAACAGGGAACATATGGAACTCACTATACTTCCTGCAAATTGTGCTATGAACCCAAAAGTGCTCTAAAAAATAAAGTCTATTTGGGGCGCCTGGGTGGCTCAGACGGTTAAGCATCTGACTTCGGCTCAGGTCATGATCTCACAGTTTGTGGGTTTGACCCCCCACGCTGGGCTCTGGGCTGAAAGCTCAGAGCCTGGAGCCTGCTTCGGATTCTGTGCCTCCCTGTCTCTGCCCCTGCCTCACTTGTGCTTCATCTGTCTCTCTCTCTCAAAAATAAATAAAAACTTTAAAATTTTTTTAAAAATAAAGTCTATTCATTAAATGTACATAGGTGTATGTATACACATACTTGTGTTATCTACATACATAAAACGAGTCCTATTCTCTAACTACCTTGCTCATATGGTGTGTTGGCCCTTTCAGGCGTAAGTAAAACGATCACAGCCTGTCACTGTTCTTCTGCCCTTTGGTATCAGCATCCCCCATGCATTGGACAAAGTTTTGGATCTTCAGTCTCCAAGGTTGGCTTTGCCCATTAGTGACTGAGACCTAAGTAAGTAAATGAACTTTGTGTTTTCACTTCTCATTGCGTAAAACGTTTCTGTTTTGTGCTTGGAATACATCCTCAAGTCTTCATGGGACTTATAAAACCCTCTGTAATCTGGCACCTGTCCACCTTTCAAGTCTCCCTTCTTGTTTCTCCTCACTTGCATGTGTTGTGCTCTCATCTCAGAGAAGTCTGGTCCATTATTTGACAATGTCACTTGCACTTCCCCCACCGGGCCCTTCACACTTGCTCCTCTCTTTCCACGCTATTCCCTCTCTCACCCATTGATTTCCCTTTGTATTCTCAACTGTATCTGCCCTTTGTATTTGCCAGGCTATTCAGAAGATTAAACATCAAATGAATACATAATGACAGGCTTTCTTGAAAACGAAGTACTTTATGTTTACGGAACTGCATTTGTGGAAACGCAAGTTACTCTGTAGGATCAGAAAAGACAATCCTTGAAGAAGTACAGCTGAACCAGGAAAGGGTCACTAGGACGAATTATACACATAAAAGAGACAGAGGGAAGAGCAGCATGGGGAATAAGGGGTAAAAACATAAGACTCCTTAGGGGTGCCTGGGTGGCTCAGTTGGTTGAGCGATAGACTCTTGATTTCAGCTCAGGTCATGATCCCTGGGTCTTGGCTTCAAGCCCTGCCTCAGGCTCTGCATTGACAGTGCGGAGAGCCTGCTTGGGTCTCTCTCTCTCTCTCTCTCTCTCTCTCTCTCTCTCTCTCTCTCCCTCTGACCCTTTCCTGCTTGTACCCTGTCTCTCTCTCTCTCTCTCTCTCTCTCTTTTTTTTCTCTCTCTCTCTCTCAAAATAAATAAATAAATATTTAAACAAAATTAAAAAACAAAACAAAACAAACTCATAGACTGCTCAGATGGACTTGGGTCCAATTCCTAGTTCCTTATAACCATATGGCCTTGATAATTAACCTATCCAAGCCCCAGTTTCCTCACCTGTAAAACTGGGAACATGATAGTGTCATACCTGGTAGGGTTTTTGTAAAGATTGTGAATGTAAACATTAAGTCCATATTAAATCCTACCAGCATTATTATAGATTGCTTTATAGATACGTTGAATTCCATTGTCAGTGGGATAGCCAGTGGCCTAGAGAGCAGTTGCTTCTGAATTTCAGGAGCAAGATCTGGGTGGATGATTCTGGTTTGGGTTGCCTACATACACATAGAACTTGCAGTCCTGGGATGCAATGAGATGACCCAGGAAGGCCGTGAAGAATGAGAAACGAACAGCCTTGGACCTCAGCATTGACAGATGGGAATTAAAAAAGAACCAGAAAAAGGGACTGAGAAAATGTCAGGAAAGGGAAGGCGTATTATATTTGAGGAAGAGAGATGACCGTTTTGGTGGAATCAGTAACCGTGTGACCTGCTCTGCATTCCAGGGCCGCCACGCATGTGAATAAAATTTTGCTTTAAGAAAATGACATATCACAGACCTCCCAGGGCTCCCGAGAAAGTCGAATTTCTGAATATTGTATCTGTGAAAGTCACGAGTCTCATGAACTTTAGGGACCCCCACTACGATCGACGTGTCCCTTGAAACAGAAGACTTCGTCGTCTTTGTAGGACGGCACTGTTCGTGACGTCATTGGCAATAAAACTACCCAGCCTTTAAAAATAAATGTAAAGTATAGAATTTTTCTCGACTACTGGTTCCTGCAACAGTAAAATATATACTTTGAGTTACAGAGAGTTGTGGATGGTTTAATTAAAAGCTAGCACTCCATGAATATCACAGAGATAAATGAACTGCAGCCAAGGGTGAGGCGCCTTATCTGAAAGTGCAAACATAACAAGTGGTAATTTTATCTTCTGGATTGGATTTTTAAATAGAGTAGCTGTAATGCCCCATAAAGCCATACTCTCTCAATTTCTGAAAGTCGAGTTGGACCCCTCCTCTGCGTCCCTCTGCTGGATTGGAGCTCTGGCTGAGAAAAGAGGATGTGAAACCTGAAATGAGATCTTTGCATAACAAACACGTAGGATTCATACCTGATGTGCAGCAAATCTGGTAATCCGCTAACAGCCATCTATGAACGGCCTGGCGATTTGTTGACACCTCATGGGTGCACCTGGGTTTAATCATACATAGAAGAGCAAAGTGCGTCTGTCCTCAAAGGGAAGTGCCAGTGTCCACGGGCGAATGTCCATGCTGGCAGTCATGCAGTTACAGATAATTGCCATCGTGCAGGGCTTTGGGTAGGTGGGGTCATTCACTCAGTATACCGTGCTGTCTCCATTTCACCTGGTTGGGATCAAAAGGTGCTTTAGCTTGAAGTGAAATGAGCGAAATTGAGAAACAGAAAGCCAGAATCTCACCCCTCCTGGGCTACTAACACTGCTTTCCTAAGCTCGCAGTGTTTTTGACAGCTGCTCTGTCTGGCCTTTGAAATTGCATTCAAATCCTTCTCTGAAAGTCCTCTGACAGTAACCAATCTCGTATGGTGAGGGCAGCTTGAGTCTGAAAAAGGAACATATAACTGTGATGGGTCTATTGAATATACTAGAAGCCATCTTAAAGTGGAATAATACAATTGGTTTCAAAAGCTACACTTCCCCCCAAAAGTCACCAGCAAGGGTAAATTGGATGGGAATGCGTAAAAATTGAGTTCCTTGGGCTTTTTTTTTTTTTTCCCTGTGACTTGGTACTAGTAAATTTTCCTCAATCTCCTTTATTTCCTGGCCTGCTCTTCTCTCATTCATGTACTGAACTAGAATATAAACAGCTGGTTCGTCTGCAATCCATTATGACATTTATAATACCGCCATCCCCATAAAGACAAGGTTTATTGTTAGGGATGTGCTATTTCCAGAGTCTAACAGCTTGTTATCTGGCAGATTATATATCCGGATTTTTAATTTATAATTCATCACAGTTTGGTCCATTTGAAACTAACCCAAAAAGACACAAATATGGGTGTTTTTTTTTTTCTTTTAAGAGTAACAATTGAAACATGGCCAGTTATTCAAAATGAACCTGCTCCCTTTGTCTCTTTGGGGTGAAAATATTACTTTTAGCCAGTTCCTAGGTTTACACATGCTGCACATTATGATTCTGATACTTCCCTCCTGGTATTTATACTTTTATTCATACACTGGGAAATTGACAAGGCATTGTAAATAGTCTTTCAAGAATCCTATCTTAGGAACTGTATACCAAAGAGGGGAATGATCAGTTGTTTCTACCTTAATAGGTTTAAAACCTCAGTCGGGGGCAGGGGGGTGGGGGAAGTATGTCTTTTTAACTAATACCGTGTCACCTTCTTAATCATGCTGATTCTGAATAATCAGCCTCTATGGACGTTGCAGAGCCAGAATCTATAGCTCTGTCTCTCTCAGGGGTGGTTGGGGGGGCAGGGGGAGTTTATTATTACGGAGCCTGACAGGAGAGAGCTCTGGCAGGTTAATTGCTACAGCAGGACTAGCTGGGAGTTTGCTGGTGATATATAGCGACTAAAGGGACTGAGGGGGATTGACTCTGCCTGTTACAGCACAAATATCTTCATGCGCCTCAGGTTTCTCAGAAAGATATGAGAAATAAATGTTCGCTGTTCATTTTCTGTCTGCACAATACAAATAGCCTCCGGCTGAACATGGCGACTACAGCACAGGGACTTAAAAAAAAAAAAAAAAAAGGAAATTTGCAAATTAACATTATTAGAAACATTCCTGCCTGAAAGTGCTGAAAATCAATTTCAATATATTTTGCATTTTAATGAATTGCCAAAGAGATAAATCAGCTGTGTTTGAGGAATGCTTGCCTAGCAATGATGTTTTCTTATCACATCTTGTCTTAACTGATAGCATTTAAAATGAAACCAGTGTTAATTGAAGGCGTGGGAAATGTAACTGCTAGTTAATGAAGTAAATGCACGCTCGTTATGCAGAATAGAAATTCGCTGTTAATGTGCTAACTCTAACATTGTGTTCCTGCTGGATGGTCCCTGTTTCCAAAGTGGTAATACTCAATATTATAAATGATTGAAAGGCAAAGCAACATTGTTGCCTGAACTAAAGCTAAGGGCCAGGGTGTTTTGATTCCCCTGTGGAAACAGAATGCAAATACTGTTGTTTTTGGTTAACACCATAAACAACAAATTTCAACTCCTGAGCCTTCAGGAGCCTTGGTTTAAGGCAGAATTTCACACTTCCTTCCTATTAAGAAAATAAACAACCTAACTTTTCAATCTATATCAGCTGTTTGCCCTGTTTAAAATTACCTCGCTGGAAGAATAAGTGGGTTTGTGTTCATATTTTTGAGGTTGCCTTGTCAGTAGTCACTCAGCACACAGTATGTTCTCACCCAAATATGAATGAATGAATGGTGCCCTCCTTTGATCTCTCTTGTCTCTGAACCCCGAAGAAATCATGACATTTCCCACTGTGTATGTATATAGGTTTAACAAACATGTAACACTCTTTATATACCCACACTCTGTATTAGCATATATAGAATGTAACTGCATTTTTTAGTATATCTTCTGCAAGAATATAGTCTATCTCCAACTTTCTATTGTTCTTGCTAATTGCATGTCACTCTCCTGTAGGTCATATGTTTTCTTTCTTTCTTTCTTCCTTTCTTTCTTTCCTTTTTTTAATTATGAAAAGCAAAATAAATAAGGCAATCTCTTTCTTGGGAAATAATTTCTTGAAAAGTAACAAATTAGATATCATTTGGCAAACTGAAATTAGATAGCAGCAAAGGAGGCAATTTATATTATCTTATGTACCATAGAGTGTTTTAAGTCTAGAGGTTGCTGGGATATCCTATTTTCTATCAATAAAATGGAAAACCTTAGCTTATGAAATCATTTGGTTGATGCAAGACTTGCTCTCCAAAATGCAAGAAGTTTTTCTTTCTACCTAAAATTTTAATCTCATCACCAGTGAGTCAAATCACTGAACATCAAAATTTTAATTGTGAGGAAATCATAATTATTTAACTTTATGTAACAATTAATGAGAAACATACTTCCTAATGGATACAAAATATGCCCATTAGATATTGATCATGGAAAACTAAGGAGATCTGATACAGTGTGTCATATGCTGAACAAACGGGGTCTTGTAAGTAAGTTATCAGGGATAACAAGGCTGTCTTTATAATTAAGATTAAAGTGAGAAACAATTCTGATGCCTACTTGTTCATGTGTAATTTATAATTACTTTTATGTGTGGGATCTTTCAAAGTCCATTATCCCCCCTAAAGTTCATCTCAAAATAGAAAATACCTTTCTGTTTTTACAAGTCTCTCTGGTGCCACCTCCATGGCCTCTGCATTGTTGTTCACCCCCAGAGCAAGGAGGTCTCTGTGGAGTGGGAAGAGAGGAAAGAGACATTTCCCAGTGCATCATTTCTGGTCCTTTGCTCAGTGATGGGGAAGCAGCTAATTGCCGGGGCCACGGCCTTGGGTCATTTGGAAAGTGAATGTCAAAAAACAATGAGGCTGTGTATTCCAGAGGATGCACTCGCGTATCTTGATGGATTGTTTTTGCTTTGCTCATTGGTGTACCCCCAACGCTGGAAAAAAGTGCTCACAGCTCTGTTGTGCTGGCCATCTGTGCTGCCACTCGATGCAGTAGCATCTTCTGGTGCTGCCTCGGTGCAAGTGATTGCACTTGGAGCTTCAGAGGACAGTGTGGTCCATGAAGATATGACCAGTGGTGTAACTGACAAGGTCCTGGCCTTCAGACACAAAACTTCAAGTCAAATCCCACCTTTACCATTCACTCATTGTATGTTCCCCAACAAACAATGGGAAAAGTAATGCTTGCTTTGTAAGTCCTATAAGGTTATTATGTGGGATAAAAATGTATATCACTATGATACAAGATAGTCACCAAGAGCATAGAAATATTAGTCGTCATTGTTTCACAAAAAGTGGAGCTTTTAGGTTAACTTTGAAGAATCAACAAAGGCCTTTTTGTAACGTGTGATGACCTGTAATGTCTAAATCTGAAGATTTATCTCATGTTATGTAAAAATTCTTTGTGATTATAGCTGGTGGAATTAAATGCCTTGCTTTCATTTTTTTTTTTTTTAATATTTGGACAAAAGTGTGTATAGCATAGAGTTAACTCTTTCTATTAACATCAGGGCTGTATTTATTAATTTGTTAACATCTTCCCACCATGATTATCTCATGCAGCCATGGAATGAGTCAAAGATAAACCCCTCACACAACTAAATTTTATGAATATCATATATAAAACAGGGAGTCACTTAATAAACATAAGGTGTTAAAGTGATGAATTCTTCCTGTAAACCCAAGGGTAAAGAGCCTTTGAAAATTAATCTAATTCCTCCTGATACACTTTTCTAGAAAGATCATGACATGATCTGCAGTCAAGCTGGCTTTGAAAACCATTGCAAGCAGCTATTTTTTCTGACCATTTAAAATGCCGATTCCAGGTGTCAGAAGGGCAATTGGCCTGGACCTGTATTGGAAACCCTACTGCATAAATGCCTTGGGAGTTTTTCATTTTATTGATTTCATTTAATTTAATATGAGCAGTATTTTAAAGTAGATACAAAAAAAATAAACAAAACTTTAAACTTATCTAGCACCTTACACATGTCTAATTAAAGCAATACACATAGTATTTTTAGACAGTCTTACTGAGGTATAATTGATATTTTAAAAATGGGTGTAGTAACTGAATACAATTTGACGAGTTTGGAAATTTGCATACACCTGCGAAACCATCACCAGCATCAGGGTAAAAACTGTACCCATCGCCTCCAAGAGTTTCCTCCTGCTGCTGTGGGTTTTGCTTGTTTGGGGGAGGTAGGAACACTTAACGTGAGATCTACGCTTTCAAAGCAATTTTAAGTATACAATACTGAATTGTTAGCTATAAGCACTATGTCGTACAGCAGATCTCTAGAATTTATTCATCTTACAAACTGAAACCTTATGCATGTCTGACAACTCCCCATTTTCTCCTACCCCCAAGTCCTGGCCACCACCATCAACTCTGTTTCTATGAGTTTCACTATTTTAGACACCTCGTATAAGTGGAATCATACAGTATTTATCCTTCCGTGACCAGCTTATTTCCCTTCATGTAATATCTTCCAGGTTCATCGACATCACGTATGGTAGGATCTCCTTTTTTAAGGTGAATAATGTTCCACGGTATGTATACACCATATTTTCTTCATCTGTTCATCGGTCAATGGACATTAAGTTTGATCCCATATCTTGTCTGTTTGTGAACAATGCTGCAAAGAAAATGAGATTGCAAGTATCTCTTCGAGATTCTGATTTCAATTCTTTTGGATGTATGTCTAGAAGTAGGATTACTGGATCATGTGGTAGTTCTCCTTTTAATTTTTTGAGGAACCTCCGTACTGTTTTCCATAGCTGCTGCATCATTTATATTCCTACCAATAGTGTATAAGTGCCCAATTTTTCCACATTCTCAACAACACTTGATGCCTTTTGCTGTCTGATAATAGCGATCTTAACAGACATGGGATGATTTCTCATTGTAACTTTGATTTGCACTTCCCTGATAATGAGTGATGCTGAGCACCTTTTTATTTACCTGTTGGCTATTTATATGTGCTTTGTGAAGAAATGTCTATTCAAGCCCTTTGCCCACTTTGTAATCATTATTTATTAATTTGTCCTTTTTTTTTGCTGTTAAGCTATAGAAATTCCTTACATATTTTGGACATTAATCTCTCATCAGATATATGGTTTGCAAATAGTTTCTCCCATTTCATAGGTTGCCTTTTCATTCTGTTGATGGTTTCCTTTGCTGTGTGGAAGCTTTTTAGTTTGATGTAGCCCCATTTGTCTATTTTTGCGTTTGTTGCCTGTGCTTTGGTGTCATATCTAAGAAATCACTACCAAGACAGATGTCAAAAACTTTTCCTTTATGTTTTCTTCTACGAGTTTTACAGTTTGGGGTTTTACATTTAAGCCTTTCATCAATTTTGAGTTGATATATTTTTTAAAAATTTTTTAAAGTTTATTTATTTTTGAGAGAGAGAGAGTATGCGCACAAGTCGGGGAGGGTCAGAGAGAGAGAGAGAGAGAGAGGGAGACACAGAATCCAAAGTAGGCTCCAGGTTCTGAACTGTCAGCACAGAGCTGGACGTGGAGCTTAAATTCACAAACCATGAGATCATGACCTGAGCCGAAGTTGGATGCCCAACCGACTGAGCCACCCAGGCACCCCTTGAGTTGATATTTGTATATGGTGTAAGGAAAGAGTCTAATTTCATTCTTTTGCATGTGGATACTCAGTTTTCAGCACCATTTGTTGAAGAGACCATCCTTTTCCCATTGGGTATTCTTGGCACCCTTGTCAAAGATCAGTTGCCTGTTTGTGTGTGGGTTTATTTCTGATGTGTCTATTCTGTTTTCCTGGTCTGCATTTCTGTCTTTATGCCAGTACCATACTGTCTTAATTATTCTACCTTTGTAACATATTTTGAGATCAGGATGTGTGATGCCTTCAGCTTTTTTCTTCTTTCTTTTTTTTTTTTTTCAACGTTTATTTATTTTTGGGACAGAGAGAGACAGAGCATGAACGGGGGAGGGGCAGAGAGAGAGGGAGACACAGAATCGGAAACAGATTTTTTCTTCTTTCTTAAGACTGCTTTGGCTATTTAAGGTCTTTTGGTTTTTTTTTTTTTTTTTAATTTTTTTTTAACGTTTATTTATTTTTGAGACAGAGAGAGACAGAGCATGAACGGGGGAGGGTCAGAGAGAGGAAGACACAGAATCCAAAACAGGCTCCAAGCTCCAGGCTCCGAGCTGTCAGCACAGAGCCCGACTCGGGGCTAGAACTCATGGACCGTGAGATCATGACCTGAGCCGAAGTCGGCCGCTTAACCGGCTGAGCCACCCAGGTGCCCCTATTTAAGGTCTTTTGAATTTTAGAATTTTTTATCCTATTTCTGTAAAAAATGTCATTGAGATTTTAATGGGAATAGTGTGGACTTTGTAGATTGCTTTGGGTAGTATGGTCCCACGTTCATGGACCAGAATAGTCAGTATTGTTTAAATGTCCACATACATAGTATTTTAAACATAAAAGTAAAATTATAAAGCAATACAATACTTATTTTAAAAATGAAACAAAGAAAGTTCATGTCTATGTTGCAGTTTTATTTTAAGAGTATTTCCAAAGTATCTGCTTTCCTTTTCTCCTTCCCTCCCCCAAACCTCTTTCCCTGAAACTATACCATATACCTTCCCATTGTGGCATACTTTTTAAAACTTGGCTAGGGAAGGGTTACATATTATTTATTATTGCATTTAAAGAATGGCAAAGAGGGAAGAAACGGACTTTCTCAAAGAAGATGGATATTAACATAAGTATTATTTCCTCATAAAATTATCTTTTGTCTCCACCTTCCATTTATAATGCTGTTAGTGATTTTGTTTGTTTGTTCCTTTCAACTTATAGCTTAAGAGTTAAAGCTAACAGTATATCCAAAAAAAAAAAAAGTCTTGAAATTTTACATCTCCAGTGCAGCCATGGTTTTAATATTGGTTTCCAAAACAGGTGACGGCAAAGTCTTACCAAATAGCCATAGCCATATTATTAAATGGTAAACAGACATTTGTTCAGGACCCTCTGGGTGGTACTCACTTTGCAGGACAGCCAACAGTGAATCAGCTGTAGTTGATGACCCGTATCTCTTACAAAATGACAAAATCATTAGATTCCCCAAGAAGAGGAATATTCATTCGCACGGATCAATTTATTGTCAAGTAAAATAGAGAATTTCTAGAATTCTAGAATCCTAGAATTAGGATTACTACCTTTAGGAATGATCTTAAAATTATCTCCCCTAGCTTCTCCTTGTTGGCATCTGGTCAGCCATAGCTTGAATGAATGTCTCCAATTCCTCCACCGTCTCGGCATCTACGCTCTTAAGTATGCACTCACTGGGGGCAGATTGCCCTTCCCTGATCTTTGCATTTGGGCTTGGTCATAGGACTTTTTTTGTCTCATGACCTGTGGTCAGAAGTGACAATGTGCCAGTTATAAGCTTGGACTGTAAGAGGTCCTGTGTGTCTACCTACATTGTTGACCTTTGACAACCTCATGAGAAAAAACAATCCTGGTTTGCTTGCTGGTCCACGATGCGTACAACACACACGTTGTAGACCTGAACCTGCAGACTGGCAGCAAGAAATACCACAGTCCCTCCTGTCCTGTCACTCCAGGAGAATCGATGGTTGGTGCATAAGCCACTGAGATGTCTTTGATTGCTTGTTACACAGCAGTATTGCAGCAATTGTTGACCGACACAAGGACTTTGCTGGGCCAAAGTTTCTTTTGAAGTGGCTATTTACAAAATGTTAGACTTAAGCTTAAGATAATGTCATGTTTCCAGTCTTAATATTAAATATGCATTCTGGGCTATATAATGTTTTCAGTTTCTAAGTTACATAGCTGGGATAGTTACTGATTTCATCTCTTGGGCAATTTCATTGTCTATTAATAGGAACACATATGAAGCTCCAAGAGAAAGAGGACTTTACTTGATTAGCAATGACTGGAACAGGCAGGTATATATACTACATATTTTCATATACTGTCAAAATACTAATATCGACTCTGATTTTTCTCTTAGATCCTCAAATCCAGAGTTGCATTTCATCAGTGGTCAGGCTGGTCTCATAACACATAGGTCAGAGAATCAAAGCATTACAGGCTAATTCTGTTTTGAAACAGCATAATAGAGAGCATCAGACTGGGAGTTGGAAGGTCTGAGACCTACCATTTGTTATGCTACCAATTACCCGGTCTACCTCGGAAAAGACCTCCTAATAACTACCGAGCCACAGATCCCATAAGACTATAAAGTTCTACACTTTTCTGATTCTGGACCTTTCACTTAGCTGTGTCAATTCATGGTACCATCAGAAAATGAAATCCTGACAATAATGTCATTAATGTGTAAGTGTGGGAGAAGCTGAGGAGGTGTCTACAGAGACTTTTGTGAGAGATCCTCAAAAGTATCTCTCCGGTAAGACTGACTTAAGAAAGGACATACATGAAAGATGAAAAGAGAGCCATGTGACAAAAGGGAAATGATATTAATAAAGCTAAAGCTCAGAAGGAGTAAACTTCTGAGAAATGATAAATTTACAGTCAGAGGAGTCATGATGAGAATAAGAACAAAGATGGTATTGGCTGGTTGACTGGAGCACCAAAGACCTAGGCAAGACCCTACCATGGACACTGTGCCTTTAGAGGATCCTACTGTGGTCTGCCTCTTAAAGAGATCATGAGATTTATTTAGAGTGATGCCTATAAGGACCAGATTCTTTGTTCCTAGACCATGATTCAGGGAGCTTGGGACTCTGAAACTTCCTGCCCCAGAGCCTCAAGCCTGCCGCACAGGCTTCTTCCCTGGATCTGTCCTCACAAGTGTAAATGCCCGATACCAGGGATGTTTGCAGCAGATGGGTCATCATTTGGATGTGTGCACTGAAGCTTGTGTGAAGGTATCCAGGCTGGGAAGAGAAGTGAGGTGGGCCAAGGGCCAGTGTCTAGGTCACGTAATCTGGGTAGTCACAGATCCCTGCACAGAAAAAGACCCTTGCCTCAGTTTAATGCTCTGCTACCAATGTCTTGATACTCTTAATGATTTCGTTTTTGAGTTTGTGTCTCAGAGGTGAAGTCTAATAGGACTGTGGAGCATGCATGTAAGCAGAGGAGATATGTGCAGTATGCATGTTCACCCCTGTCCCTTGCCGCCCTATGTGCATACCAGCCTTCAGAGTGCCCCAGGAGCTCATAATCCCAGGGGATCCACAAGACACTGGAGCTCAGTGAGACTCAAAGCAAGGGTAGGTAAGCCAGTTAGTGACTGCATGAGAGCACTGACCTCCCTGAGGGGTCATGCTTTCCATTTGAACTAGAACTGGATTTAAATGCATAAGGAAAGCACCGGTGTTCTAAGAAACACGAATAATCAAGGGATCCTATCCTATTCTTTCTTATTCATGTTACGTCTCTTTATCAGCCAAACACTTACACTGAAAGTGATGATAGGGGCGCCTGGGTGGCTCAGTCTGTTGAGTGTCCAACTTCAGCTCGGGTCATGAGCTCACAGCTCGGATCATGAGCTCACGGCTCGGCTCGTGAGTTCGAGCCCTGCACTGGGCTCTGTGCTGATGGCTCGGAGCCTGGAGCCTGCTTTGGAGTCTGTGTCTCCCTCTCTCTCTCTGCCCCTCCCCTGCTCACGCTCTGTCTCTCCCTCTCTCTCAAAAATAAATAAACATAATAAAAAAAAATTTTAAAAAGAAAGTGATGATCTAGAAAGAAGAAAGAAAGATAGGGTGATCAATATGGTTTCTTTCCCGTTACTTCAGTAAGCTGAAGGCAGAAATTTGGGGGGGATGTGTACATATGAAAAAGTGAACTAAAAATGTTGAATTAATTTCGTGGAATGTTTTTACTGTTGAGGTAACAAAAATATACATATGTATGTATGAGCTGCTAAATATAAATCATGTGATTCAGGTGATTCTGCATACAAGTTAAATGCTCTCATATTTGCATTTAAAATTGGCATTACACAATATGAAAAGGCAGAATATAAAGATTTTACAATATAAAGATATTCACATTTAAAATTGGCATTTCAGGGGCACCCAGGTGGCTCAGTCGGTTGAGCATCCAACTTCGGCTCAGGTCACGGTCTCATGGCTTGTGGGTTCGAGTCCCATATTGGGTTCTGTGCTGATAGCTCAGAGCCTGGAACCCCCTTCGGATTCTGTGTCTCCCTGTCTCTCTCTACCCCTCCCCTGCTCATGCTCTGTCTCTCTCTGTCTCTCAAAAATAAATAAACATTAAAAATATCTTAAATGGCATTGCATAATAAAAGCATATAAAATTCATGCTAATAGTGTAAACTTTTAATTTTTCTTTACTCAAATAGCAAATACAAAACCGCCGTGACAGGCTGAGAGAGAATGAGACACGGCAGAAGAGAGGGAAAGGCTTCATATTTTAATATCTTTAATGATACTTGTTTTACTTTGTGAGTAATAGGCCTTAACTTTGATTTTTGCACTGCACTCTAAATTATATAGCCTATCTTGGGTGTGCCATGGGTTGGAAGTCCTTGATGAGAGCTAGCTCCCACTGTGTCTAAATTCTAACCAGCCCTTCCAAGTTCTTCTCAAGGCATATTTGTCAAAGTAAGAAGATAGAACATACTTAACAGATTTGGGTAGACATTTCATTCTAAATATTTGAATATATGATATGCGGTTCCATATTTTCTCTTGCTCCTGGTCCCGCAATTATTATGTGTGGGCTTACTGTGTGAAGTCAACACGACGATGAAAATAAAAGATAGGGAGGAGTTTGGGTTTTTTTGAGAAGAGGAAGCACTGACACAGACTGCTGGTTGTCTCCATCGTATCCAATGGTGCCAATGTCCAGAAAAGTAGAGGAACATATATAGGTCTGAAAAATGAATGTAAGCCCTTACATGGGGAAATGGAGCTCATGGGGAAATGGAGGGGGCCGTGACTGGGCACAGGATGGAAAGACGAGTCGAAGCAAGAGTTGGACTGGGAGTCGCCATCAAGAGATTGGTTAGGGGGCAACTCTGGAGTGGTGCCTTCAAAAAGAAAAACAGCCGTACCTGCCCAGCATGGCTTGTTTGGCAGGTTAACTCCAGCATTAGAGTCTGGCTGAAGTGTGAATAAGCTGCCTGAGCCCTCAGAGTTACCTTCTACTTTTCTCCTACATTCTGAATGTTATATGATCAAAGGTGTAAAGCCCTTGAAGAAGAGCAATGTCCAGGAAAGTCAGCCAAGGAGTTTTGCTGACAGGTAGAGTTGCAAACCCAGTTGGGGTTGGGCAGCACACAGGGGAGTTCAAGCCAAGATCCATCCACTCTGAGGCAAATTCCTCTCCTTAAAGTCACCGAGAGGGTCACAAAATAGAGCCTGGGCTTTGGCCTCCATCCCTGAGTGCATATTAACCATCTAGGCAAGTCATACCCAAGGCTACTTAGTGGGAACCTACAAGCAGGATGACCACATAATTTATCGCCCAAATCAGGACACTTTTGAGCATGAAATTCATTACTATTTGGGCTCAGTGGATATATGTGTCCATTGTACGTGTCCCAGGCCAACCAGGATACTTAGAAATCTACCCGAAAGTTTCATTTTGTAAATTTTTAAAAAGCACGTTTCTGGATGAACAAATTAGGAAAAAAGTATTCCCCACAAGGTGAACATTTTTTTTTTAATTTAAAGACACAATATCTGGGCAGAAAAATTGGAAATAGGCATTTAATTTGGAGTCAAGAATTAGGAAATGACAGCACTATATGGCTTGGCTTGACAAGGGGATAGCACCTTTGGATGAAGAAAAGTTCATTTTGACTTCTGAGAGGATGCAGTGCATCAACTTGGTGATGGAACACGGGTACCTGTCAGGTCCCCTGGTCCCATCAACCAGTCTGTTTATGCAATGTTCAATTGGCATAATCAGACATGGAGGTCCTGCTTGTGACCACAAAGGAATATGAGCTCTAAGAAATATACCAAGATATTGGAGGAGCACACCTAAGAAACACATATAAAAAAGACAGTATATTGAAATAATACATTCAGATTTAACTAAAAATAAATAGTGCCAGATTTTACAATCAACATATGAAATGTGTGCATCAAAATATGGGAGAATATCCATAATGTGAAGCGGGAACAACCATTTTTAAGGAATAAAAAACATTTGTGATCATTAAAGTCTCCAAGATTAAGGCCAATGAAGTGTGCCAAACAAAATAGGAAAGAGAAAAAAAAAACCCACTTGGAGAAAATTTATAAGGAAGATTAAGACCGTCACAAAAAGAAAAAGGTAAAAAGTCCCAGAGAGAAGAATGAATAGGTAAACTGTAACCCAATAAGTTCTTGATCACAAATACATGTCAGAAGATAAGGGAGTAATAATGGCAAATGTTTGAAGCAAGTAAGTGTGAATCTAGAATTTTATGTCCTGCTTAATTATCATTTGAATACAAAAATCACAGTGAAGACACTCTCAGGCACACAAAGCATCAGGAGGATTATCATATAAAAACTTCCTTTGAGGCACCTGGGTGGCTCAGTTGGTTGAGTGTCCAACTTCGGCTCAGGTCATGGTCTTGCAGTTGGTGAGTTTGAGCCTCACATCGGGCTCTATGTTGATAGCTCAGAGTCTGGAGCCTGCTTTAGATTCTGTGTCTCCCTTCTTCTCTGCCCCTCCCTCGCTTGTGGTCTCTCTCTCTGTCTCTCAAAAATAAATAAACATTTAAAAAATTTAAAAAAACTCTCTTTTGGAAACACACTATAAAATATGTCATTCACAACTAAGTAAATAAATTCAGTAATGTCCTATGAAATATATAGGAAGTATGATAATTATGATTTATTTTCTTAAAAACCTCAAAGATCAAGTCAATGGGGCATGTCCATATCAATTCAGAACTAACATTCTTGAGAATGAGGGGGAGTGTGTGAATAGGTAAGGGGAGGCCAAAGAAAGGAAAAATCATGTTAGGTTACTTTTCTTATTTAAAGAACATTATAGATTGATGGTTGAAACATTCATAGGAAGAAATGAATATAAGCGTATGCCTTTATAAATTGCATTTAACCACCAGAAGAAAGAATGTATAATTTATAAATAAAAAAAAAATTCTACCCAATGGAAGGCCACATGGAGGGGGAAAAAGTAGAATGAAATGAAATGTGAGAAATAGAAAATATGAAGTTAAGTCATCAAGGGGCACCTGGGTGGCTCAGTCGGTTAAGTATCCGACTCTTGGTTTCGGCTCGGGTCATCATCTCATGGCTTGTGAGACTGAGCCCCTCATTGGGCTCCTCACTGAGAGTGTGGAACCTGCTTGGGATTCTTACTCTCCCTCTCTCTCTCTCTCTGCCCCTCCCCTGCTTGTTCTCTGTCTCTCTCAAAATAAATCCATAAATAAATACTAAAGAAAAGTGAAATCGTCAAAATAAATCCTAATATATTGAATACAGTAAATACAAATAAATTGAATTCAGTTACCAAAAGACCGGATGAAGAATACAAAATCTAACAACACGTTGTCTACACAATTCGTCATTAAAATAATAGGACAAATAAGTTGACCGTAATAATTTTAAAAAGATGTATCACCAACATGAGCTATAAGAAATCCAGTGTAGGGGTGGATGAGTGGCTCAATGGGTTAGGTGTCCAACTCATGATTTCAGCTCAGGACAGGATCTCACAGTTGGTGAGATTGAGCCCTGTGTTGGTCTCTGCCCTGACAGCAGGGAGCCTGCTTGACATTCTCTCTCTCCCTCTCTCTCTGCCCCCCCCCTTAAAATAAATAAATAAACATTAAAAAAAAAAGGAATCCCGTGTAGTGATTTAAAAGTCAAATAGAATTTATGGTAAAATACATCATAAGACATAGAAAGATTGTGAATTCTGGTAAAAAGCTATCAAGAAAATATAATAATCATGAATATATATTTATCTAAATAGAGTGTAAAGTATGTGCTAACACAACTGCTAGAAGCATAAGATAAAATGAAAAATTAAAAAAATGAAAAATTAAATAATTGAAATTGCAAATTTCTTAGAACCAGATGGATCAAGCAGACAAAAAAAATAAGCAAAAATAAAAGTTTGGATGAATCTGTTAATAAGTTCAAACTAAGTTATTCAGGGAGAAATTTACATTCAACAACAACAAAAAATACCACATATTTTCCATGTTATATGACAGTTTCATAAAAAGTTATCAGAAACATGGGGCGCCTGGGTGGCTCAGTCAGTTAAGCGTCTGACTTCGGCTCAGGTCACGATCTCTTGGTCAGTGAGTTCGAGCCTCGCGTCCGGCTCTGGGCTGGCGGCTCGGAGCCTGGAGCCTGTTTCCGATTCTGTGTCTCTCTCTCTCTCTATGCCCCTCCCCCGTTCATGCTCTGTCTCTCTCTGTCCCAAAAATAAATTAAAAATGTTGAAAAAAAAAAAGAAAAAAAAGTTATCAGAAACAAATAATAAACACATTGTTTTATTTTATTTTTTTTATTTTTTTTATTTTTTTAATGTTTATTTATTTTTGAGAGACAGGGAGAGACAGAGCACAAGCAGGGCAGAGAGGACAAGAAGCAGAGAGAGGGAGGGAGACACAGAATCTGAAGCAGGCTTCAGGCTCTGAGCTGTTACCACAAAGCCCAACTTAACCAACCCACCGTGAGATAATGACCTGGGCTGAAGTCAGACCCCCAGATGACTGAGCCACCCAGGTGCCCCAAAACACATTGTTTTAAAGAAAAAAAATAACACATCATATAAAATGTATTCTGCTATAATAATGGTATATGCATAAAATCAATAGTAAAATAACTGATATAATTTCATGTATCTGATTATTAAAAACACATTTTAAAATCTTATGCAATGACTCTCGAGTTAAAAAAGGAAATCAAGAAAAATTCCTATATACCTAAAACTAAATGACAATGAAAACATTAGAAGTCAAAATTTGTATGACTCAGTTAAAGTAGTACTCAGGTTTAAGTACATGTTTGTTAAGAAATAACAGATTAAAAACAAATTACCTAAGTCTTCTGCCCCAGAAGCTGGGTGAAAAATATAATCGCTTTTTTAAAAGAATTCCATAAGTTATAAATGTAAGAACATAAGTCTCTAAAAGAGAGATTCTTCCCCCAAAAAACCAAAACAAACAAAAAAACGCTTGTTTTTTGAAAGATTTGTAAGATAACAAGACTATCAAAGACTAGCAAAGACTGTCAAAGAAATCCAAAAGGGAGCAAATCAAATAATCAAACTACCAAATGAAAAATGTGAAAGATACTACACATAATAATATATATGTCTATACAACCCAAAATGAATACAATACCCAGAGAGAGAAGAATTTTAATCTGTAAAAGAAAAAAATTTGAAATAAGAGATAGACCTTATTCATGGACAACATACCCTAACATTATATATATATATATATATATATATATATATATATATATATATATAATTCACAGGATGTGAATTCAGTCCACACCCAATGAAAATTTCGAGGAATTTGAGAAATTAAAATTCATATGTGGCTTTCAAAGGGGAGGTTTACGATGAACTTTAAAAAAATCGAAGAAGGTGAAATTACCCAACATGACAACAAGACAATATATTAGTAATAAAGCCAGCATGGTATACTAGTGCAGAAACTAATGTGCCAGTCAGGGAGAAATATAGTATACTCCACACACGTGATTTTAATTTTTGCCAAACTTTTCAAAAAAAGAAATGTGATATAAATCTTAACATATTTTTAATAATTAAATAATTAATTAATTTATTTATTTATTGGATAGAGGGAGAGAGATCACACACAGGCAGAGAGAGAACCAAGCAGGCTCCACACTGAGCACAGGACTCGATCCTGGATTGAGCTGAAATCGAGAGTCAGACACTCAAAAGAAAAAAAAACAAGAGTCAGAGGCTCAACCCACTGAGCCACCCAGGTGCCCCTTCATGTATTTTATTTAACCGAATGCAACCAAATGCTATCATTTTAACATGTAATCAATATAAAAATTCAATGAGATACTTTACAAGTTTTTCAACTAAGTCTGTGAAATCTGATACGCTGTCCTCATAACAAATCTCAAGTGTTCAAAAGCTGTAAGAGGCTAGTGACTACCAATATATTGGAGAGTATTAAGTCAAAATTGACCCACATATTCATGGCACTACAGTAAAAAATGTGAAAAGTCCCAAATGTTTAGTATGTAATGTTGGGAAAAATAATGTGTTTTATGGAGAAGAATAAACCTGGATTTTACCTCACCCCATACAGAAGTGAACTCAAATGGAAATGAAATGGAGACATCCATGTGAATGGCAAAACTATCAAGTTAAAAGAAGAAAACAGGAGGGGGTTCTGTGCCCTGTGAGTGGAGAAAGATTCCTTCAATAGAACCTAAAAGAATAAAAATAAAAATAAAAAATAAATCATGAAGTAAACAATGTCCCAGCTTGATTACGTAAATATCAAGATTTTCTACTCAATAAGGAACTTCAAAATTAAAATTAAGACACAGTTGCTAAACTGGCCGGGAAAAGAAATGTATAATGTTCAAAAAAAAAAAAAAGACAAAAATTCCAGCAAATCAAAAAGAAGACAGGAAACCCAAAGGAAAAAGGACATGAATAAGCAATTGGAGAAGAGAGAAAGTCAGAATAACACTGATTCTATTTCATATCCCCTTCCTGGACTTTTAAGTTTATTTCTTTATCTTGAGAGAGAGCGCGCATGCGCCTGAGTGGGGGAGGGGCAGAGACAGAGAATCCCAAGCAGGCTTCGCGATGTCATCGTGGAGCCTAATGCCAGGCTCCAGCTCAGAACTGTGAGATCATATCTGAGCAGAAATCAAGAGTTGGAGGCTTAAATGACTGAGCCACCCAGGTCCCCCTCCTTCCTGGACTTTTAAGACCAAATGGTCATATGACTTTAGGCTCTCCTTTCTAATTGCTCTGCACACAGCTGTAGTGTTAAACATGCCCTGAGACCAATGAGTGGAGGTCCCAGGAGGTGCTGTTGTGCTTCTTTCTTTAGTTGGCTGCAGTGGGAAGCTTGGCTTTTCCCCTGTAACGTGGGGTTTTCATCAACACAAACTGGGATTCGTTACTTTTCCCATTGACTGCTGTCAATGCATTTTTTTAACTGTATGACCCTTTCACATTGGCCTCTTTCAATAAATGACTTTGCAATCAATTCTTAGAAGAAAAAAAAAGGGAAACGCAGAGGCGTGACTACTACTGAAACAAGAAAATCTATTGTATGCTGAAATATTATATTCTATAAAGAGGGATGAGTCAATAGGGTGAGTGAATATGTTACATTAAGTATAAGTGCATTGTTTTAGATGCATTGTGTATATGTGTTTGCCTGGGAGTTCTGATCAAGTAGCAGTTGGAATGGTATTCACTTAATATATATTATGAAGCATTTTCCAATGGTAGTATCTAACCAGTATGACCCGAGATTTTAGGGAACTAGGGTTGTTTTTGTTTTGTTTTGTTTTGTTTTTACCTTCCAATATGTCAGAGACCACAGTTGGTGTAGATCCTCATAATATTCTGGTGGGTATATGCCTCTCACATACCTGTGTTGAAAATAAACACAAATTATATTGTCTGTTTAATTTTGTTTTAGTACTTACTTTCTATTGCTTTAAGTTAGAGTGGGTATTTTTGTAGTGGTCCTCTAGCAAGTTATTAAACCAAAAAGCTATTGTGTGGAAAACTCAAGGTGGCTGTGAAGTTTTTCACTTCTCTGTCGAGGGAGAAAAGAGGAAAGCTGGGTTTCAACAGTAGTAAATTAGACACAGATATTTCATGGAAGTCTCTGCACCCTTAGGGTACAGAGGATGAACTGAAAAGAGGAAAGGAAAAATTGGAGGGAAAACAAAGTGAAAATTTGTTTAGAATGAGCTATATATAATGAGAAATATATATATATATATATGGACAATACTTATTTAGACATATATTATGTATATGTTTATGTATATGTGTACGTATATGTATATGCAGCAGACTAAAGGTTAGTTACAAAATGTAAATAGCTAATGTAAGGGGCTTTTACATTTTATTTCTATTTATTTATTCTAAAACTGGCTGTCTGTCAGAATCACTTGTGGAAGCCAAAAATAAATAAATAAATAAAATCCAGATGCTCAAGTCCTATCTCTAAAGATTCTCAGTCAATGGAGTCTGGATTTCCTCTATGTTTGCAGACCTCTACAGGTGACTGTGATGTGGCGTATGACCACAATTTAAAGCCCCTGCTTTAAATAAACAATACCTAATTATATTATCATTTTATGGTTATATTAATAGGTTGTACATTTGATGGTTAAGTCTGATGTCAAATGCACTCCCCACTTGGAAAAAAAAAAAGATCTAGTACTTTCTACTGCCACTTGGTGGCAGCATACATATATTTCAAGGGCAATTATTGTAGGAGGCCAATTTAATAAAACATTTTAGAATTGGAAGACCATATAGAGATCACCTAGTCAAGCTTCCAACTTTTATAGTTGTGAAAACTAAGCCCTTATAGATGAAATGGTTTATCTCCAAAGAGAGTTAGTGAAATTATGAAAGAAAAAATATCTCTGAAATTTAATTTAGTACTATTTCTACTCATCTCTAGTAATTGCTCAAACTTCAGTGTGGCAGATTAGGGATTGAATTCTTGCTCGAACTTACTGGTTGTGTGTGTTTTGGTAAGTGATTAAAATATTTTGAACCTCACTTTCCACATATGTAAAATAGTGAGCGTTGACTAATACAGAGTATGAGAGAGCTGTTGCACTGTTCTTAACATACAGAAGCACTTGAAACTTTTTGGCTCTCATCCCTCTTAAACAACTTCTATCCACTTATCAATAAAAATGTCTTTCAGCTAGCAAACCGTCCCAGAGATGACAACATTTTGGCAAGAGATGTGGGATTTTTTTCTTTACTGGGTTTCCTTAGACCTGATATTTGAATAGCACTTACACATCAACATCTCATTTGTGTTATAGTGATGAATTTGAAAGAAGAATTCTTATAAGACATAGGCAGGAATTAAGCTGCCTGACTCTCAAAAAATAGAATTTGATAGGTGGTAGCTAAAATCATAAACAGCATTTTGACAGGAAGTCCATATTGGATATGAGTAACCTAGACTCTTCTCCTGTTAAGAAAAGTTAGAATCGTTTTCAAATTTGTTTTAAAGGGCAGTTATTTTCATTTGACTCATTTAAGCAAACTGACAAGAAAAAGCGGAAAAAAAAAACCCTTCTGAATCCTTACTTTAAAGGATTTTGAAGTAAATCAAATAACATTTTTTTACAACATTGCCCAAACCTTCATCATTGAATTGGGTGAGGTTTACCAATGATCATGATTTCACAACATTATCTCCATTTTCACTTTCTTCAAATGAATGGACCTAACAGATGTGCAGTTAAAACAGAGCTTCACTCTCAACATATTTCTAAGTTTTGTATGTGAACAGTATGATGCAAACAGGATCAGGGAATTTGGGCATAAAAATGCATTACCAAGGGGTGCCTGGGTGGCTCATTTGGTTAAGCGTCTGACTCTTGATTTCAGCTCAGGTCATGATCTCACAGTTTTGTGAGTTTGAGCCCCGAGTCGGACTCTGCACTGGCAGCGTGGAGCCTGCTTAGGATTCTCTCTCCCTCGCTTTCTGCCCTTCCCCCACTCATGCTGTCTCTGTCTCTCTCAAATAAATAAGCTGCAAGAAAATGCATTACTGTTACGTGCCACAACATGGATGGAACTTGAGATATTATCAGACACAAAGACCACATATAGTATGGTTCCATTTACATGAAATGTCCAGAAGAGGCAAATCCATAGACACAGAGTAGGATTGGTGGTGGCCAGGGTTTGGGGATAAGGGGAAATAGAAAACAAGGGCTTACTAGCTATGGGGTTTCCTTTTAGGGTTATGAAAATGTTCTGGAACTAGACAGTGGTGACGGTTGCATAACACTGTGAATGTACTGAATTCCACTGAATTCTATGTTCAGTTGTAAAAATGATCAAAATGACAAATTCTGTGGTACACATATTTTATTACAATAAAAAAAGAATGAAAGAAGGAAAGACTTGGTGTTTGGGCAAATAAGGAGAACCAATCAAGAAAACACCAGCTCTGCTCTTCAATCTTCTCTCCGCTTTCCCAGTTCATCGGTCCTCAGCGGAAAGGAGGCAGAACCTATACATGATACTCATTCAACACAAGCAAGGGGAAAGTCAAGATAAAGTACAATCCAACTGTTCGTCCTTAGCACATCTGTGACACCTGTTTCATTGACCAACTCCTCAGCCGTGTGGGTGTCTACGTGCACGCTTGAGTTTAGGCTTCTTCTACACCCGTGCTTTTTCCACAGCTTACACGTACAGGCAACCGCACTCCTGACTGTAACGCACACTCCAGTGCTGGTTGTGTTCTGTCTCATGGGGAGGAAACGGAAGGAGAAAAAAACCTCCTTGGCCTGGTGAACTGGGGACAAAAGGAATGCAGAAGAAGACAGCTCGATGGTGAAACTGGAACACTTTCTTTTGTCTCTTTCTTTTTGTCCTTCCAATCATGTCTTCTCACATTTTCCCCGCTCTCTTCCAAACAAGAGAGACACTAATTAGCTGCATTGTTTTTGTTTTGTACAACAACTATTGTTCTAGGTTTCTTATTGTTTGGTGAATGTTATTTTTATTGCCAAATGAGCTTTGGTGGTTGATGCAAGGGTCCCGTGGGAACTTAACTTTTTCCATTTTAAGGATAAAAGCTCTTTGTTTGGATTGGCTTTTACCAGGTGCTTCAACCTTTGCTCTTGGCTCTTTGACAGGAGACTGAATAGCACCACATTTCCTTTGAGGTTCCAATAAACAAAATATCCCAGTTTCTCCCGGGGACTTTTGGGGGGTTTTGCTGTGCTCTCAATCAACCAGGTGGGGCCTAAGAAAGATGACAAATAAATGAATATAAATGATCTGATATTTAGAATTTGCTTTGGCTATGTTTCTGGTCCCATTACACTTCTTGTAGCAGCTGGCTTTTGAGGGCATTAGTTTTACGTATATATAATATTAGTATTTTAAAACATGTGTCAACACAAAACACAAATATAGTATATTAATTAATTATTAATAGTAATATATTAATCAGTGTAACATATTAATATTATATTTATATCACATAATTATGTATTTAAATTATATTTTTATATAAAATGTATATTTATAGATTATATATCACATTACATATTTATTATATGTATAATTAATTATAATAGATTATAAAATTATATCTATTAATATATTAATACACTTATAATCTTATATCAATATATGTAATATAAATAAAGCATGAATATATAAGTATATTATTTAATATTATCTATTTACACATTATATTACATAATTACATAGTATAGTATGGTATATTACATATTTTATATTATGCATACTTACATTTATATAATATATAATGTCAATATAAATTATATTATTGTCAATATATAAATTATAATTTGTTGTGTTGTTCCTAATAAATATATTCATACATTTATAATGTGAATATAATACTAATACAACATATATAAATTATAATTGTGTCATAATGTAAACATAGATTATATATTATAACACGATATATTATATTATATTTAATATAGTCTACATAACATAATATATAAAATGATTAATCAGAATATAATCATATTACATAATATAAACAATACATATTTAAAATAAACACATATTTATATATTTTAATTACACATGACACCATAAGTATTCATAGATGTCTAAAATTTTATCACATAGCAATATATTCATCATAAATAAAATATAAAAATAAGCAAAATATAAAAACAAATCAAATGCACTTTAATCCTATTATCTAGAGATAACTGCTTTTAACAAGGCAAGGAAGAGCTTGGGAAGTAGAGGGACTGAACCCCGGTCCTTGTGCATGCCAACCACATGCTCTACCACTGAGCTACAGCCCCCACAACAGGTAACTACTTTTAACATCTTGAACCCTGTTTTGAATCATATCTATATTATGTCTCAACCTATTTTCTATACATGCACATATACACATATTTGTACGTCATATATATATATGTATATACACATTTCTAGTTTTCTGTTTCAGTGGATATAAATATATGACACAGAAATATTTTTCTGTGTATGTATATATAAATCATGTTTTTATATACATATAAATGTGTGTGTGCATTTCATATATTCACATAAATATCTCATACAAATAATGTATGTGTATAGAAATACATGGCTGTATACATACATACACAGAAATACACTTATTTGAAGAAAAAGAGCCAGGGCGCCTGGGTGGCTTAGTTGGTTGAGGGACTGACTCTTTTTTTTTTTGAAACGTTTATTTCTGAGACAGAGACAGAGCATGAACGGGGGAGGGTCAAAGAAAGGGAGACACAAAATCCGAAATAGGCTCCAGGCTCTGAGCTGTCAGCACAGAGCCCAACTCGGGGCTCGAGCTCACGGACCGCGAGATCATGACCTGAGCCGAAGTCGGCCGCCCAACCGACTGAGCCACCCAGGCGCCCCAGAGGGACTGACTCTTGATTTTGGCTCAAGTGGTGATCCCAGGGTTGTGAGATCAAGCCCCGTGGCTCTGTGCTGAGTGGCATCTGCTCAAGATTCTCTTTCTCTTCCTCCACCCCTCTCCCCTGCTCTGTCTTTCTCTCTCTAAAATGAAAGAAATAAAGAAAGAGAAGAGGAGAGATAGGGAGAAAGGAAGAAGAAAAAGGATCAAAAAAAACATAGTTCTATACAAATAAAAACATTTATGCATTTCTATTTCAATCACTGTTTGTAGTTTTCTACTGTATGTGCTTCTCTAATTTTTAAGAATAACTCCTCTTTATGGAAACTTGAGTTGTTTTAATTTTTTGCCATTATTAATGGTACTATGGAGAATATGGTGGGTAAGAATATTTGAAAACCTCCTCCAAAAGAAAACATTTAGGTATGCTACATTAAATGCAAAAACCTTGTTTTTCAGTGCATGGCCGATTTGGGAATATGTAATAGAACTCCCTGGGATCTGTGGGTGAAGAGTGAGTGGCACACTCATGTGACAGTCTCACGCTACCTTCAGAGTAGATGGCAGATATTGACAGACTAGAAGAGGAGCTGACAAACTTTTCTTTATGGAGACAAACAATAAACCTTGTAGGCCTCGTGAGCCAAGAGGCAAAATTGAGGGTATTATTTAGGTACTTATATAACCAATTAAAATGTCCCCACTTAAAAAAAGTGAAAACTATTCACAGCTCATTGACCATAAAAAATAGGCAGCTGGCTGGATTTGGATAATGGGCCATAGTTATATATTGTTGACTAGAATCTTGATTATAATGGCCATGACTGCATAGGGCAGGAGGTAAGACTCGATTCTTATTAGATGGGAAGTTAAAACTGAGAACCTGTCCCTAGCTTCATTTTAATGTAAGAGCAGACTAGAAAAAAACTACAGGCAGAGGGAGACTAACAACAAATTCTCTTGGCCTTGCTCAGGGTAGGAAGCAAGGTAAAAATTCTTGCGAATTTCAGGGGTGCCTGGGTGGCTCATTCAGTGGAGTGACCAACTTTTGACCTCAGCTCAGGTTGTGATCCCAGGGTCATGGGATTGAGCCCTGCATCTGGCTTTGTGCTGTTAGCACTGAGCCTGCTTGGGATTCTCTCTATCCCCCCCCCCCCACTCTGTTCCTCTCCCCTGCTCACGTTCTCCCTCCAAAATAGAAAAATTAATTTTAAAAAAATCTTGGGAATTTCAAACTTCAAATCTGCTTTCACAGTGTATTGCAAATTTATTTGTAATCTTGGAAAGAGATGCTATGGAATTAACTTAAAGTGCTCTCAGGTAGGTAATACCCCCCACACAAAAGTAAATCCTTTCTATAAAAGTAGACCTTCTTCCCTATAGGATTCCATAGATAAAGTTTAGCTAAGCACAAGCTCATAATCTACATAGTGAGGAAATCAGCTATAATGGGAGAGAATCAGCAAAAGCAATCAACATCAGAATTAGATTCCCAAGGCCATCAGCTATTGGAATTATCAGGTACAGGGTAAAAAATAAATATATGTAATTGAAACTGGAGCCAGGAACAAGAATATTTTAAAAGGCTGGGTAGAGTCTTTTTAAAAATTTAAAAAATCCATATCGATGATAAAGTTAAAAACCCAATGGTTATGTAAAAAAGCAGATTAAACATGGAAGAGAACAGTGAAATGATGCTGCTTTTAACAATATGGCAGATCAGATTTTTTTGCCTGATTATATAATAGATCAATCCTGAAAAAAAGTATCTTTATGCTTTTATCTTTAATGCTTATTGGCCCTATATTAAGGAAAAAATGTTTCAAAGTCTTTCTCTCAAAAGAAAAGTGAGAAGTAGCAAAAGACAGGATAGTCTGGGGGGGAAATATCAGTATATTCATTGCTATAGGGTGAATTAAACCTCGAATCAGCTGACCCTTAGATGTTTATATTAAGTTGGAATCTTCAAAAAGATTTAAATATTTATAGCTAAAAAGATTGATTAAAATGAATGACCAAGTGTTTGATTTGACATCAGAAAAGAATATAGAAGGATGTAGATAGTAAAGATGTAGCAAAACTAAATAAAATAGGGAAAAAAAGTATAAAATTGAGGTGATCTAGCAGGTCAAAATTTTATTCTTTAAAAATATTTGAAAATAAATAAGCACTTGAGGAAAAATAAAAGTATAAAGGAATACTATGCAGGAAGAATGGAGACAATGTTAGAGCCGAGATCACAAACAATATATAAAATGTCAGTAAATTTGAACATTCACATAAAATAGGCAATTTCCTAGCACCTAAAGTTTACCAAAAAATGACACGAGAGAAAATATACGGTAGAAGCATCTTTTAACAAAGGAATTAAATCGATAGTTCACAATCTTCCACCAAGAAAATATCACATCCTGACTATTTGGTAGGTGAATGTTATGAAACTTCCATAAACAGACAATGCCAGTCCTAATAAAGAAAAACTTCTCGAGAGAACAGAAAAAGAAAGGGTGTTCCTTTATCCATCCTGTAAAGTCTATATAATCTTGATACTGAAAATAAAGAACCTAGGAAAAAAGAAATTTACAGGTTAAATTTACTTGTGACTTTAAAGGTAAAAATTTTAAACTATTATATCAGCTACCTAAGTTCAGCTACCTAAGAAAAAGCATGACCAAGTTAGGCCATTCAACAAATGTAAAGATGGCTTAATGTCAGGGATATATAGATTTAATCCACCACATTTTATGTTTTTCATTTAAGAAATGATAAAACTCTTATATTGAGCTCTCTTATACTAGCTACTGCTCTAAGTGATTTTGTATTTATCTCGTTGAACCTCTTACTATCTCTGGGAGAAGATCTCATTTTGCTAGCATTTTTTTAGGTGAGGTCTCTAACACCCCAAAAGATGAAGTGTCATTCCCAAGACTGCATGGATGGGATCAGGACTGGAGCTCCAGAGTCTGTGCTCAGAACCAGTGTTCCGTATTGACGGTCATATTATAGGTTAAAGGAGAAAGAACCATGTGGTTCTCTCAAAAGATGTAGAGACAGAAAGCATATATATTTCTAAATATATCTCCTAATTTCCTTTGCTTGTTTTCTGATCTTCTTTTTAATGAGTTCTGCCATGGAGAAAATTTAATTTCTATATAATTAAATGTATCATTTTTTCCTTTGTAGCTTAGAAAAGTATTTCTCATGAATAATTTTTTGCCAAGGCTCTCAAGTTTCTAAGGAGAGTTTTATAGTTTCATTATTTTTTAACTTTTAAATTGTGGATATGTCTAGGGGCACCTGGGTGGCTTAGTGGGTTGAACGTCAGACTCTTGATTTCAGCTCAAGTCATGATCTCATGGTTCGTGAGTTGTGTCCTTCTACAGGCTCTGTGCTAACAGTGTGGAGACTGCTTTGGATTCTTTCACTCTGCCCCTCCCTCGCTCACACTCTCTCTTTCTCAAAATAAATAAGTAAAAAAACATTAAAAAATAAATGGTTGATATATCTAGAGTTATTAACGATTAGCCATATTTTCCCACTTTTGTTGAATAATGTTTGCTACTGACCCAAAATGTCAATTGCATTATAACCTTAATATAATTCCCCTATACTCTTGAATCTGATTTTAATTTAAGTTGCTTCCTGTCCCACTGATTGGCATGTCTATTTCTGAAATAAAATGCTACTTTGATTATACCATAAGTGTAATACAGTAACTATAATATAATATGTAATAAATAGCATAATGTAATAAAATAGAATTTACCATATAACAAGGTCAAAAGAGAACAAAGCTATACAATCACTTGAAATACCTCCAAAAGGTATTTTGTAAAATTCAATATTCATTTCCAATTAAAAAGAAGTAAAATAAGAATACATGTGTGCTTCCACAACATGAAGAAATTACTTAATCCAAATAAGAAAGAGGTAGATAGTAAAATGTTAGTAACACTGGCAATAAATACAGAAGATGAGGGTGTCTGATACGATGTTAAACAAAAACTGCTTTTTGACATTGTTAAACTATTATTTAACATTGTCTTTGAAGCTCTGGTGAGTTCTATTAGAAAAGAGTATCTCATCTTAATGTCCATACAAGTTTTCCACAGCAGGACCATTTATTTAACCAATGCATTACCGATCCGCATCTGGGTTTCTAGGTTCTTATGGAATTTTATTTTGCAAAATTGTTTCAAATTCTAGGACTTTCTTCCGCGTTTCATATCTTTTGAAAGAAACAATATCTCCATAGATTACTTATCTGTGCTTGCTATTTTAGCTGCCAGCAGACTGGCTACTTTTCAATTTTCCTTTAATATTCCTAGTGGAGATTACAAAATGAAAATGGAAGGCAAGCAGGTCTTCTGGTTTGAGATTGTAGAGATAAGTCTTGGTAATAACAATTTGGTAATGATTAAAAATATTAGCTCAGTAAAAATATTTTTCTGCTGTAACCATGTATGAGTCCCTTGGCTTGATTCTGTAGAGAATAGAAGACAAGATTCTATAAGATCAGCCCTCAAATGTTTCCAGTAGGATAAATTAAGTAAAGTATGTTTGAGTGTCTAATCAAAGACAAAATAGAATAGCTACTTTTCTCTCGTGGCAAAATTTGGCAGAGTAAATGTAGAAGTGACTATAGGTTTTTAATTAAAGGAACATGATAAATCTTGTGTTGGGAGATGATTTTTCTGGTTTCTTTGTGGAGATGAAGTGGGAGGTGTCTATGAGAAGGGAAAATAACCAAAGTTAAATTCATATATAGTTGACCATTAATTAAATATTTTTGATCTATGTTTTTCTCTGATTATAATTTCTTCCAATTTATATACCTCTTCGATACTTTATTAATCATTTTCAAAGATGCAACTAACAATGATATTACTATATGCTTGGGTTTTGCCTGGGTCCTGAAGAAACTATCCCAAACTACCAGGTATGATTTTCACTTGATTTCCTCACAAAGAACGATTGGAATTTCTGGTTGTAAATTGTTTAGAATGTGAAACTAAGGGGCACCTGAGTGGCTCCATTGGCTAAGCATCCGACTTCAGCTCAGGTCATGATGTCATGGCTTGTGGGTTCAAGCCCCATATCGGGCTCTGTGCTGATATCTTGGAGCCTGCTTTGGATTCTGTGTCTCCCTCTCTTTCTTCCCCTCCTTTGCTCACACTCTGTCTCTCTCTAAATAAATAAATAAACATAATAAACAAAAGAAAGAAAGAAATGGATTAGAATGTGAAAATAAGAAGTCTCTTAGATTCCATTAGAAGACCCTGCAGAGTCCACTGGTGAAAGTTTAAAAAACAGAGGACTTCTTTAAAAATTTTTTAAAGTGTATTTATTTATTTTTAAGACAGAGACAGAGAGAGCAAACAGGGGAGGAGCAGAGAGAAAGGGAGAGAGAGAATCCCAAGCAGGCTCCGCCCTGTCAGTACAAAGCCCAATGTAGGGCTTGAACTCATCACCCAAACCGAAACCAAGAGTCAGACACTTAACTGACTGAGCCACTCAGGGGCCCCAGCATTGGGCTTCTTGAAACTGATTCTTGTAGTGCTTTGGGAAAGATTACTTAACCAAAAGAATGACAAGAACAAGAATGTTTCTTGTTCTGTTATTTGTCTTCTGCAGGGAAACATCACTGAAGTTTCTGGATTCAATAATTTCCTTCCCCATGTAGGAATTTCACTAAAAATATCCAACTCCATTCTATCCCCATATAATTTCTGAAACTAAGGAAAATGAATACTCAAAATTCATTTCAAAAAATTAAAATGAATATATAACATAGAATAGTTAATGAGCGGATCCCTTGGGAATTGGATATTGTTTCTTATTGTAAGATGTAGAATGAGTTTGGAATTGGAAAACACCTGGTTTGAATTCTGAATTTGGAAAGTTGTACAATGTTGCTCAGTCTCATTTAACGCCCACCTCACAGGATGTTATGATTAATTTAATATCATTTGTATAATATACATTGTTATGTAAATCCTTATTGTCGTTGTTGGTGTTCTTGAATAAATTCGTATCTTTAAGCAACTCACTGGGAAGGTGGTTATATATTTGTTTAAATTACTTTTCTCTTGTTGGCTGAATTGTGTCCCCACAAATTCAGATGTGGAAGTCCTAACACCCAGTGCCTCATGAAAAGACTGTATTTGAAGATAAGGTCTTTAAAGAAGTAACTAAAGTAAAATGAGGTCATATGGGTGGGCTCTCATCCAGTAAGGTTATTGTCCTTAAAGAAGAGAATATTAGAACAAAGACACACACACACAGAGAATACCATGTGAAGACACAGGAGAAGACAGCCATCTCTAAGCCCAGGAGAGAGACCTCAGAAGAACTCAACTCTGCTGACACCTTATCTCAGACTTCTAGTCTACAGAACAGTGAAAACTAAATTTCTGTTGTTTAACCCACTCGGTCTGTGGTACTTGGTCATGGAAGCCCTAACAAACTAATGCATCTCTTTATGGCCTCCTCATCTTAAGTTGAAAATTCAATATTTGGCATCATAGCTAGAAAAAAAAACATCTAAATTCCTTGTTACAGTCTTTCTTTGCTATTCTCATTGCTATTGATTTCCATATTTGGATTTATTTTCTGTATCTTGTAAACAGAATATTATGCTCATTTCTAGCCTTACTTCTAGCATGCAGTAAATGCACAGATACCGAATAGATTTTGGAGAAATGCCACAAACAGTGTATTATATGTATGTGTGTGTGCGCATTCATTTACTTATAACCTATACCTTTCCTCTCTCTTTTATTTTCTTTCTGTGATCTAGAAGTCTCTGCTTTTGTGATTGGTACTGTTGAATACTAATCACTGAGCTTAAGTCACCAAAAATAGTCAATAATAATAATAATGATAATAATAATAATAATAATAATAATAATAATAATAATATAGGGAAAGATAAGGGAGAGTGATGGAAGGAGGTGGAAGGAACAAACAGGGATGGGCAGTACCATAATTAACAAGATTAATTTAGTCCAGAGGGAATGACGGTATGAATATCATCATTGAGCCCAACTGGTCTTTACTGACTGCCAGAGACATCCCTGAATTCTGATTCTTGGTCTCCATCCATACGATTACCAGTGTCTGGAAATTTCATTTGAACAGCTATGGTCACTGGGAAATATATAAGTCTTTAGAGAATCAACAGTAATTTTTCTATCTGATTAAAAAGCAATATTGACAGGCTCTTTGGAAATCTTAATCATATTCAAAAGCGGGAGAGCATTAGCTATTAAAAGTGGATGATGGGAAGAGAAGACGAAAGCTTTAGAGATAGATGTATCTGGGCTTAATTCTCACTTCTGCCACTTATTAGCTGGGGAACCTCGGGCAACTTTTATACCTGCCTGAAATTCCCTTACTTCAGTATGTCAAATGGGCCTAATAACATATCACAGCATCTTTTTACGAATTTTAAATCAGTTACTGAAATAACAGTATGCAATGTATAGAAAATTATAGGTTCTTCAATAGATATTTGATTTTTCAATTTTCTTTATGATCCCAGCCTCCATCAAAAAAAAGCAAAATCCAATTTTTTCTCCTTTTTGTTCACAACGAATACTTCGGTGTTCTGAGATAGAAGCATAAATGGAAGATAATCAAATGGCCTTATTATCATTAAATTAGAAGGAAAAACAGGTATTTATGAGAATTCCAAATTAGAATACGAATTTTCATTAGGCACCTATTTATGTTTGCTACTCTGCTGTTTACAATAAAAAATTAAATGTAAAAGATAGTTCCTCACTTCTAGGACTTTGTAGGATTAACTTACACATTGTAGGGGCGCTCGGGTGGCTCAGTTGTTTGAGTGTCTGACTTCGGCTCCAGTTGTGATCTAGCGGTTTGTGAGTTCGAGCCCCGTATCAGGCTCTCTGCTGTCAGCACAGAGCCCACTCAGGATCCTCTGTCCGCCCCCCCTCTGCCCCATCCCTGCTTGTGTTCTTTCTCTCTCAAAAATAAATAAACATTTTTTTTAAAGTTTACAAATCATATACCTGACCCATAATAAAATTTCAGAATTGGAGATGTTGCCTTTTTGATATTTTCAATTAAATCCCTATAGGCCAAGGGAGGAATAACTCCAGTGCAGAAAACATAAACAGTGCACATAAACAAATTACATATGCATTTTATTTACATGCACCAAAACGCTACCGTATTTCACCAAGCACTGTGGTAGCTTACTGCAATACACACAATCTGACATCACTGCAAAAATATTTAATGTAAACAGGACCAAGAGAAATGTGCGTAAAACATGAAGAAAGGACTAGGGACCTATGAACAGAAGGAAGTGTAGTCACTCACTTCAGGAGGATCACTATTTTGACTTGAAGATTCTCTGTGTATGAAACATGATAAACATAATTGGTTACAAAAGCCACATTATTTGCAGGTGCCAGACTGCACATTAACAGTCTGACACCAAGGGACAGCACAGAAAAGTGATTCAAAGGTAAAGATTTTTAAATCTTTGCAGCTTGAAACCTTCTAGAGCAGGTATAATGAGCCCGGCCCACACTTCAACATTGAATGTCTTGTTAATCACGTATTCAAATTACATCTCAAAGTCATTGGAAGTAGTTGGCGTCCCTGACCCTGACATGGAAAACTGATCCGTGATATGCAAAACTCAAGAGGTATTGATATCCACTTTTCAACATCCAAAGGGGAAAACCAAGTTGTCTCATTGTGATAATGAAGAATAAAGTAAATGGCAGAAGGATACAAAACCCATGTAAAATGCTGAGGGAATGTATGAGCAAAACAAAACAGACTAAACTGTGACCTGGAACCTATGTTTGCATACACCCCAGGGAAATACCCCAGCCTAAACACTGGCACGGGAGGAAGGTTACTGCCAAGTCCACCACCGTATGACCCTTTTAAATGTGTCTTCCATGCTGGCTCCACTCAACACCTTAAGGAAATCTTTCCATCAGGCAGAATCACAAACTGCCCAAAGTTTCACCAAAAACCTCACACCCTAATGGATAGATGATACTTATGAATTAATTGGCCCTGCCATATCCCTCCCCAGCCCTGTCCCATAGGAAAAGTAACACACTCTGTATCAATGACTTAGGTGTGATAGCTCCCCTTTCCCGCTTGTTTAAGTGGCAAATTATATGTTTTTCCCAGCATCGCTCGGTATCATGTGTAGCAAAGCATCATGGGAAATGGCTACCGATGGTTCTGTTACTGATTTCTTTCTTCATTCCACAGTGGTTACAGAAGATGCTTTGTATGATTTCAATTTTTTTTTTTAAATATTTTTATTTATTTATTTATTTTTTATTTTTTTGAGACAGAGAGAGACAGAGCATGAGCAAGGGAGGGGCAGAGAGAGAGGGAGACACAGAATCTGAAGCAAGCTCCAGGCTCTGAGCTGTCAGCACAGAGCCCGGCCCAGGGCTCGAACTCACAGACTGTGAGATCATGACCTGAGCCGAAGTGGGACGCTCAACCAACTGAGCCACCCAGGCACCCCTATGATTTCAATTTCTTAAAAGTGTATTGTACATGTGTTGGGGTCCAACATATAGACTATCCTGGAGAAGGTTCCATGTGTACTTGGGAAGCATGTGTAGTCTGTTGTTGAACAGAGTGGTCTATAAATGTCTGTTAGGTTTTGGTGGTTTAATGTGTTTTTCAAGCCCCCTACATCTATGCTGATCATCTGTCTAGATGTTTTAGCTATTATTGAAAGCAAGGTATTGAAGTCTCTGACTACTACTATAGAACTATCTATATGTCGCTTCAATTCTGTCAATGTTTGTTTCATATATTTGAGGGTTGTTTCATACATATATGTTTACAGTTGCTATATCTTCTTGATGAATTGAACTTGTCATCAATATATAATGGCCTGTGCTTCTTGCAACAGTCTTTGATTTAAAGTTATTTTGTGTGATATTAGCGTAACCACCACAGATCAGTTCTGGTTAGTATTTGCATGGGATAGTTTATCCCATACTTTAACTTTCAACATATGTGTGTCTTGTGATCTTAAGTGAGTTTTTGTAGACAGCATATACAATCCTTGGCTACCAGAAAATTCCCAATATCTCTCCAATAAATTCTTTTCTTGCTTAATCCAGCACAACCATATTTTTACTACTTCCAACCAAGGAATTGTAATATGTGCATGTCTATATCCCGATTCTCCTAAAATGCGTCTAAAGGTTAAAAAAAAAATAGTTGCAGACTCTTAGTCTGGAGAAAATTATAATATTTCCTAATACACTATTTTTGTGTCTATCTCTGAAAAAAATAAAGGAAAAGGCAAGAAACATTATGCAGGGCAATATGCACCCGTAAATTGAAACAAGAAATGAGGAAAAACGCAGGTTGCTAGAAAAGCAAGGCATAAGAAATGACACAATTGCAGTCCAAGGGAGGAGAAAAAAAAAAAGATATGGAGTGACAAGAGGAACAACAACAACAAAAGAAATGAAAACATTTGAGTGGATTTAAAGCAGGGAGCATTTGGTTTCCAACTCCCATAACAGAGCGTTTCCATGCCTCTGAAAGTTTCAAGCCTGTTTCTCGAGTCTGGATATTTGTCAGTCTCAGAACAAATGGTGGCTTGCGTTATTTTCGAGAAGGGACTGGGGCAGCTACCGAGGCTAAGTGGCTCTTCCCTGAACGAACGGGTAGGTATTCTTGTTCCACCTCCCAGCTGAGTCAGTAGTAGAGCCAAAAAAATGCCTGGTATCATTTAGTTCAGCATACGCTGCTTTGGCAATACAGAAACAATTTGGCGAAATGATTTGGCTCTTCCAAATTATAGTAAATTAATCTAGTGAATGAATCTTTCAACTTAATGAAATGTTCTTCAGAATCTATTAATGAAGGCACTTCAGGGGAGAATTGAAAACAAAACATTCAGGTAAAGTGTTGAAATGAAAGCACACTTGGTTGTATTCGGTTTCCTCTTGTAAAATTCTCTTTTTAACTTGAGTAGACAGCAAGGAGGGAATACCTGACTTGGGACTGAGGAAATCCAAGCCTTCTCTGCCACATCGTATTCTCTCGAGTCAATGAATAAAGACGCGAGTTGGGTTCCTGAAAAAAATCGTGGGAAAATCAATCCTTCAGACACAAAGGGCTGCTCTTGAAAACATGTGGATTGTTGTACTTACTCTGCTCTTCTGGCCTCTCAAGTCTCAATCTTAACCTTGGCTCCACATGGAGAGTGACTTTTTTAGTCACTTCCCCCATTACCCTTTACGTGCCTGTTGGAAAAGAGAAACCCAGCTCTTCCTGTGCCTTCGACCAGCCATCTTATCCAAAAATCTATTTGGGTTGTTAGAGCTTAACCTTGCCTGGCAAAAGACCTGTGGGAAGTTTCTTATTATTTGAAAGACTGGTGCTAGTGTATGTGTCTGCAAAGAAAGAAAACAGGAAAGAAGAAAGGTGTGGTTATCAAACACCTCAATAGCGAAGCTGTCTGTACGAGGTGTTCTGAAAGCAACTCTTGGAAAAGTCATTCTGTGAGAGTGTTTAGCCTTCTTCTTACATTCTATTTTATAAATAACAAGAAAATAATAATCAATGAATTCTTTCTGGATTTTCGAGCTTCCCAAATTCTCCTGTATTGATGTTCTATTATCTAACAGAAAAAAAAAATGGAATTTTAAGTCACTTCTGTCCACCCCATACTGTTTATAATCACTACTCATGACCTCTCCTTTGTTTTTGTTTGTGGAATAAGTTGTGGGGTTGCACATCAGAGACCCTATGAGATGTTTAAATTGTGGTGCAATAAAACTAAGATGGAGAGATCTGGAAAGATCTGGAAAGACAGCTATTGGAGGGTTGCTGGGGGGTTGGGGAGAAAAGATATGGGCAGAGAGAAGAAGAGGAAATTCCTGGAGGGAGAAAATTAAACACATAAGTAAGTTTTGTTGGGTCATGTAGGATGCAAGTTTTCCTTCTCCATTTCCTTCACAATCTCTTCTTTAAACTGATTTATTCATGAGTTCTACTGAACTATCTCACCATTTTGTTTAAATATTGAGAATGGACTCATGGAAGCAAAGTTACATTTGGGTTATCTTTGAACAATGTCACTAACAAAACATACAAATATTGGCTATACCAACTATGCACATGCTACTACCATGAACTTTTTGTCCCTATTCATATATCTAATTAAGTCCTCTTCTTTCTTTAAGATGGATCTCAATTCACATCTCACATATACAATATTTGTTGATATATTCAGCCTACAACAAACTGTCCCTTCTTTGTCTTCCTTAAGTTCTCATTATCTATAAAAACACATTTTTTAGTTTGTTGTGTTTTGTTTTCATATTTTGAGAGAGAGAGAGAGAGAGAGAGAGAGCATGTGAGCTAGGGAGAGGAGCATAGAGAGAGGGAGAGAGAGAATCTTAAGCAGGCTCTATGTTTAGCCCAGAGCCCAATTCAGGGCTTGATCCCATGACCCTGGGATCATGACTTGAGCCAAAATCAAGAGTCCAACACTCAACCAACTGAGCCACTCAGGCACCCCTATTATAACCCATTTTTGAATGTAGGGATAGTCCCATATTATAAATTAGCTATTTCATCAGCATATTTTATATTCTCAACACTATTATAAGTTTCTATGGGGCTGGAATCATACCTTTTGTGATTCTTGTCAGTACTTACACTAACTACAGCCATAAGCCTATTCATTCATCTAAACATTATATATTGTTAACCAAAGTATCTCAGCTTATAAACATTGTTTGAATGAGCGAATGCACCAATGAGGGGGTATGCAGTAGGCCACATAAGGTGTCACCTAATGTGCAAAAATAAAAGACACAAAATAAAAACAAAAACACAAAGAACAAGTCAAAAGAGAACCAGAACTTTCAGCAAAATGGCCCTCTGTTTGTGGGTATTCGGTGAAAATCAAGATCCCCCTGAAGGGTCTTGATAGCCAAACAAAAATGTTAAACAATTGCAATTCTTTCAAGCCTATTCAACTCTATCACTAGACACTTTTATACCCCTCAGGGATCTTATTTAAAAGAAATATTCATAAAGATTTTATAGATATGAGATTTATAAATCACTAAATATTTAAATCTTAATTTTCCGCACATGTTTTCTCCATTAACGGGTTCCAAAAGTTTTAACCAAAATACTTGGTAATTAAAAACTAGACATCATCGGGGCACCTGGGTTCTCACTCAGTCCATTGAGCATCCAACTCTGGATTTCCACTCAGGTCATGATCGCAGTGTCATGGGATCAAACACCAACTCAGGCACCCCACTGGGCATGGAGCCTGCTTGGGCTTCTCTCTCTCTCTCTCTCTCTCTCTCTCTCCGTTTGCCCCCTTCTCCCCACTTCACACACACTTCCTCAAAAAAAATTGGACATTAATTTTCTTACTTTCAAATTTTTATAGTAAACACCTTTTTCCTTCTCTGTAATGCTTTCTGATTTCCACTGGCAACGTTCTCAAGTGAATTTTTCTCTAGATGGTGGGATATGTAGGATGTAAATGAATTCTTTGCATATGTTTTAAGAATTCTTCAAAATGGCACAGATGTAAAAAAACATTGAATACTGTTTAAATAACTAAAGCAACTTCCCCCGATTTATTATTTCTTTTTGGTTGGGATACTATTTGCTCTGGTTTGTTAAAATTTCCCTTTAGAGTGATTTTAATGTTGTTTTTGATGAGGTCCTAGAATTTATTTCAATAGCTAGCCTGCACCAGGATTTCTATTAATTACTTACCTTGCAGTTTCTGATTCATACAGGGAATATAGGTAAGTGACCACCTGAACATCTCAGTTCTGTGAATCACAGGCCTATTTTTCGGAGGTGTTGATGTTTTCTCTACCTGAAGGCCTTTGACAAATGTCTGTCTTCCTCACCACTCCCCCAGTCCTTTGAATGGACTAAGAAGCTCCCTATAACATTTATTTAGGGTATCTGTATGGGCTCCTGAGTCTAGCTTTCTGGCCTCAAGGTGAGGTCAGAGCTCCAACACCGGCCCCTACATGCATATAAAACGTGCAGACATCAGCCTGCCCTTCTCTCTCTGGCCTTAATTTCTCTCTTAGTTTCTTAAATCTGGAAATATCCTTTTCTTTCTTCTAATTTCAGCTATGTGCTTATAAATTTTTAAAAACTAATCCAGAATTTGCATGTATGTCTAGTAGGAGAATTACAGTAAATGGATTTACTCTGCTATCCTGTTGGCATATTTGAGATTCAAATTACTAGCTATTTATTGGATACCATTACCTGGATATTTCAGGCACTTAAAACTCCTCGCGTTTCAAAACTCTTTCGTTATGGGCAGTAATTTTTGTTGGGAATCTGGATGACATGAAATGGAATTAAAGTTAACGAGGGGCCCCAGGAATGCCTGAAAAGTTTGTCAGAGTAACCAGGGCAGGCTCAAGCAAGGAAGAAAAAACAAAACCACATTATTATGGCTGAGCGTACTCCCAGGATTCCATGCAGAGCTCTCTGTAAAGCAGGGTTCGGGTGGAACTTACACCAGAGTTCGGAGTGGTGCTGGCACCATCTAATGCCATGCTCTCCATCCTAGGCCAACATCATCTCTGGTCCCCTGAATGCAGTGGAAACTTTAGAAGAACGATGATGCATTCAGAAGTGTATGAAGAGAGAGATTGTGAGCATGACCTTTTATTTTTTTTTAATGTTTATGTATTTTTGAGAGAGAGAGAGGGAGAGAGAGAACGCATGGGCCCACACTTGCCCGTGAGTCAGGGAGGGGCAGAGAGAGTGGGACAGAGTTTCTGAAGCAGGCTCTGTGCTGACAGCAGAGAGCCCGATGTGGGGCTCGAACTCACAAACTGCGAGGTCATGACCTGAGCTGAAGTTTGACGCTTAACCGACGGAGCTACCCAGGCGCCCCGAGCTTGACCTTTCAAATTGTGATGGAACTACTCGCTGTAAATGTGTTTTGAACTATGTTATTTAATTTGACCAATCAGATTAATAACTCTATTTTGAAAGAAATGTTGCTAAGTATATCCAAAAAGCGAAGCTGGGGTAAGGAGATGAAGAGACTGGGAGTTTGTTGCTTTCTCACTAATTATCTTTTCCTCTGACCATGACTTTGCCTCTGAGTTCCCTATTCTGGGTGAGAATCCAGTAGATTCTACTGGAGTAGGTTCTCCAGTAGAACCTCTGGAGTTAACTTTGACTTTACCCTCTCTTTCTATCCATCTCCCATATGCGATCAGACATTAGATGTTAGACATTCCCTGACAAAACGTGTCTAGAATATGACCATTTCTCCTCACTCCCATCACTACTGATATTGTCACTGCCTTGACTAGGGCTTTATCCGTAAGTATGATGCAATTCAAGCAATTGAACTTGCTGTTTTCAGCCCTTTCTCTTATTCCATATAATTGCCAATTCTTTCAACCAGAATTCATATATGGAACACACATATAGAACACACACACATATATGGAACATGGTGAGTCTCAGGAGCCTGAAATATCCAGGTGATGAAATCCACTAAGTAGCTAATAATGTGGATCTCAAACATGCCAGTAGAAAAGCAGAGTATGTTTATCTTTTGGTAAAAACTATCAGAGACAATAAAGATAGGTAGATAGATGATAGATAGATAGATGATAGATAGATAGATAGATAGATAGATAGATAGGATTCTGATAACTTTTTCTAAAGAAAATAATCCAAATTCATTAACAGACCACACAAACCTTTTCACTGTCTCTCTGATTAATTTTCCTTTTTCTCTGATGTGTGTCAAATAGTACTTACATATAACCTTCCTTTCTCCTTCCGCATGGATTAGTATAATTTTTCCTGTGTGCTATCAATGCATCTTTTAGGCAACATTACACTATAATCATTTATTTTTTAATGTCTCCCTCCTCCATTAGACACAGAGCAACTTTGAGGGCAGGAACAGGTATGACTTACCTTTATACTTATCTGGCAAGCGGTACTTTGTCTAGAAAACAACATATGCTGAATATTTTCAAGTATTTTGGGATTATGATTTGCCACAACCAAATTGGCTATGGATTTTAAGTAAGCAGTTTACTATTAGTCAATTCATTCGGGTCAACTTAAACACGATATATTTATTGACCAGCATTCTAGGGAGATGCCTTTTTTCTTGTCTTTTTATAAGACAATCTCTACCCTAAATCATACAGGAAGGAGAAAAAGAAGTTGAATATCTTTCTTTTATGTCTGTAATGGAGAAATATTGAGCAACTTGCTTATATAGAGTAGCAATGATTTTCGTAGGTAGACATGTCTTTTCTGCCTCTTGAAGGCACTTGAAGTAAACTTTGTTTCCTTTTTAGGAGGTATCCATAAAATTTTAGTGCCTACAACAGTGCCTAGAATACGGTGTGATTTCAACAAATATTTGATAATAAATATTTATCAAGTACATGAATCTAATATTTTCTTCCCAGAAATAAACCTGACCTTTATGTAAACTACTAAACATGTGCTACACTTTCTATTTGCTTGCAAACTAATTGTATGCCTAATACAATACAATACAATTGTATGCCTAATACAATACAATTGTATTACTAATTGTAATTTAATTTAATTAATTGGTCTGTAAAATGCTTGGGGGAAACCCAGGGTATAAGAGGCTGTATGTAAAATCAAACATTTCCATATTCCCTGTATTCTAAAGCACTTTACAGATTAATGACTTAAACACTGTAGGTCAGGGACCACATTGGCAGAGAGCAAAACTGCCAGATCTGCTTTGGTTCACTAAAAGCAGTGGAAAAGTTTAATAAAAATGCAGAATAGTACACAGGGCACTGAGGTCTCCCCTCTCCCCTATTCAGTAAATGCCACAAAATCTGATGTTTATATACCAATCTCTGGCCAATGTCTTGGCTTAGATTATTGATGACATAATAGCTTCACAGCTGAGAAGCCTCTCAAATTATCAGTAATGTATTTTTGGCTGTCCAAAGTGGAGTATGAGAAAATAATTGGGATTCACAGGAGGAGATATGAAGGAAAAACATTACCAGTGCACTTACACGTCATAATTAGTGAAAATTTTTATCTTTTGTAAATCAGTACTAATGGATTTGGAGGTTCTAGTCATGTTCAGTAGTAAGGCAGTTTTGTGATTGATTTATATCTGTGTCTGTCTCATTAGATTATGAATTCTCAAAGTAAATAACCGTGTCATTTTCATCCTGCGCCCCACAGACTAACCCATGTCTGGCCCGGAGTAAATGCCTAGTAATGGCAACTGCTGTTACTTTTAGTTCATAATGTCTTTTGTTCCAGTTCCCTGAGCCTGAGGCAAAGCTTACATGCAAAGTACAAACCCAGGGCTCTGACTGACAGCACAAATATCTTGTACAAATCTTTTTCTATTGTCTTTTTCCCTAAGATTTTCGTTGTATGATTCTATGTCTTGGTATCTAGAACTTTTTGATTGAATGCTAGTCATTTTATTTGGCTTTGTTTTTCTTGGTGGGACTCTTGCTTCAAAATATTTCATCCTACCTTGGAGTGGAAGTTCTTCAAATTAAATATTGAAAATTGATGTCAAATATGACAGATATTACAAAATCTATAAAAATAATTACTGCATGATATGCCTCTATAAAACTTTTCCTACACTTTTAACTACATGCTCTTTAATTGCTTCCTCATGTGACAATGTATGTATTTTATGTACATACTAAGAAATGAACTACATATTTTACATACAGAGTATTATTTTAATGTAGTTGATTAAGATTTGTTTTTAGTTGCTAATAGGTTAGAAAATTTTATTTTAGTTTTACAATTTATTATTAATGATATGACATTAATTTAATCAATTGATAAATTTAAGTAAACCTCCACAGATTACATATGCATAAATGTGACTATTATAAATGCATTACTGACTTCAAGACAGGTTTGTGCATTATAGAAATTCTGATAAACACTCTTTCACACAATTTCCATTATATATAAATACAGCACACTCCATTATCAATCAAATGTATTTCTGACATGAGAAAATGGCTGTTTTGACTAAGCATTGGTAAGAACTCAAACTTTTACTTATATTTTATATGTCTGATGACTGGAGATATTTTTTCACAGAACAGCTTCTGGCTTTATACTTTTCAACTTTTTTTCTTTTCCAAAGTAACATGCTTACAGCACAGTACATTAAGGACATGGCCATATTATAAAATTGCCTTTGTCCTTGTGCCTCTGCATTATATTGCTAGTTAATACAATAGGGAGTAAAAGTATTCCTGGAAGTCATTCTTATAATTGGACAGTAAATAGTCAATTATACATAGTAGTATTTGAAGTTACCTAATAACCTCAACTCAAGCTTCCCCTTAACTAGATCCCTCAAAATCCCATGGCCATTCTAATAGAATAAAATAGAATGGGATCAGAAGGGAATACAATGGAGGGAAAATTGGAAAAGAAAGAGACAGTGATCTTATCTGACTGAAGTTCAACTATCTCACCTTCAAAAACTTGGCAAAAACATTGGATTACATGAACTATTTTTGGTGGTTTTTCCTAGGCCCTAAAAAGCACCCATAGAAGTGTGGAACCTGAAGCTTAAGCTTCATTAACTTCTAAGTAAATCTGTCTCATATATGTAGTGGTTGAGAGAAGGGTTAGCGAAGGAATGCTAAGTTAGGGCACTTGGGTGCCTCAGTTGGTTAAGCATCTAACTCTTGATTTTGGCTTAAGTCATGATCTCACAGTTATGGGATCAAGCCCCACACCAGGCTCTGCACTGACAGCATAGAGCCTGCTTGGGATCGTCTCTCTCTGCCCCTCCCCTTCTCCCACACACTTGCTCTCTGTCTCTGTCTCCCCCCCCAAAAAAATTTTTTTTTAAACATTTGAAAAAGTTTTAAAAAAGAAGGAATGGTATGTTACTAGAAATGGATAGCAGGTAGTTTTTTAATATGAAAATAAGAGGAAATAGCTGAATGGGGGACTTAGGTGACTGAAGAAGAAAGATATTAAAGGGAACAAAAAATTGTCAAAACAAAAAATCCACTGAGAGATATCTAATAATCAGGTAACACTTTTTGGTTACTTACTGCATGACTGACCCTATTTGAATTCATGCTTTCATTTAATCTTGTAACATATATGTGAGGCTGGTGATTTTTTATGAGCATTATTTTATAAAAGAGGAAACCAAGGTCTAGACAGGTTAAGTAACTTGCTTAACACTACACAGGTAGTAGGTGGTAGTCATGAATGTAAACTTGGTTTGTTTGGATTCATGGTCTCTCCTTGTAGCCACCTTGTTAGAGCAAAAACACATAAGAAGCTAATTGCTAAGGATACTGAAGACATTAATTACATTTTGGAATGACCACAAAAATATGAAACTTATTTATTTTTCTTATTTTATTTATTTACAGGTTGAGGAACATTTTTTTTAATTTTATT